>NC_142124.1:14010000-14610937 GCF_056152115.1 Neolamprologus brichardi | reverse complement strand
GCTTTTACAAGCATGTACCGAAGCTTCGGTTAACTCTGCTTCGCTGAAGTCACAACACTCCCCAACCACCCAGCCTATCCCCGCTGCTTCCTCTGTCATCAGATATGAATGTATCACATGTTTGCACAGCTCGCCGTGCAGTCTGCCCTGTTGATTTCTTCTGCGTGTGAAGTCAGCCGTGCACAATCAGTTGTGTTTACAGTTTCACTGTAGTAAATTAGAGCTTCTGGGCCCCAAGCATTCATCACGGTGAAAATAAGTTAATCATTATATATAAGAATAAATCAGAGAAAACTGTCAACTGGGTCTGCAAGTCAGTCGGTAATCCTGTGCTGGTTGTTCAAATAGCCTTAGCTGTACGTTTGATTGTCCAGTATAAATGCATTAAATGTGCACTTGTGCAAAAAGCGAGAAATGGAAAATGTTAGCTTTAGTTGCAGGCCAGT
Organism: Neolamprologus brichardi; assembly: GCF_056152115.1. NCBI lineage: Eukaryota > Metazoa > Chordata > Actinopteri > Cichliformes > Cichlidae > Neolamprologus > Neolamprologus brichardi. The sequence goes on along the minus strand of NC_142124.1, from coordinate 14,610,491 downwards.
TTTGTTTATTTTAAGAATGTTTGGGTTGTCTGTGTTTTTATCTATTAATGTTTTGTTTCTCTCTGTGCCTCATTAACAGTCAAATTGTTTATTTTACGAGCAACAATCTGATTGGCTATTTATTTAGATATGATATTAAATAATGACATGGTTGTATGAATATGTGTTTAATATAACCAAATAAGAGGAATGGCTTAAATGGTTAATAAGGGTTTGCGGTTTACAGCAGTTTGGATTTATATCTGTGCAGGTCATAGTGACTTAGATTTAAAAGCTGCTTTGTGTCAGTTATCATGAGTCAGTTTAGGAGTGAAAGGAATGAACTGACATTTTGCTTCCTCGCTGAGAGTTTGATGAAGATACTTCTTTGGACAACTGTAGGCAGCTTAGCATGAAGACTGGAAACGAGATCGATTTCTGGCTCCATCTGAAATCTGCCCACCTGCACCTCTGGAACTCACACAAAACATGTTGTTTGCTTAATTCGTTTCTACAAGTTGTAATTCATTGAAGGTTAGAAGTGTTCACCGAGGCACCATAGGAAGTCACCGTGCTTGGACAGAAATGAGAGTGCTCTCTGTGTTCACATAGAGAAATACACCATATGGACTTAAGTAGACTGCCAGCTATACTTTACACCCACAGGAGCTGCTCATCCTTAAAAACCCATGAGGTGAAGCTCCCGGTGCATTTTTCTGCCGAGGTTAACCCTGTAAAGCCTGAACCATGCCAGGAAATCGAGAAATATTGCAGGCCTCCATCTAATTCAGTGAGCTTTTGTTGAGCAGTGCATTTTTTCACAAATGTTTGCAAAGGCAGTCTGCATGGCTAGGTGCTCGCTGTTATACCCAATGCGGCTGAAAACATCTTGAATTAAAAAATTTAGACGTGTGGTTCAATACTTTAGTCCATATAGTGTAACTTTATACTTTTCAGAGTAATATATAGAAAAGGAACATTTACTGTTGACCTAAATGCAGTAATGTCTGTTACCACTGGCTGTACTTTTAAAGTGGTTGTGTGTAGCTGTGTGTCTATGATGCTTTGACACATGATTTATATAAATCAGTTGTATTCAGAAAATATTTTTTGTTTTTTGCTTATTCATAAAGTGCTGCTTGGTTTTAATATGCTGAGAAAAACACTTTGACGATTGTGTTTGACGTTACTGTGTGGTTCTATTTTGTGCCATGTAAACACACATACACACATGAACACACAAGGTGAGTGGTAGTGCTGCCAGATCCTAATGAGGATTTAATTCTTGCCCCTGGCTTTTGGCGTGCTAAGATACTTTCTCCTTGTCTTTTTTTTTTTTTTTTTTTTTTCCTTGCAATCATGTTAAACTTCAAAAACACCCACACCAACACCTGCCCAGTCTCAGTTTGGCACATGCCTTAAAAAATGATTGAAGCCTGTTTCTGGGTCTGAGTGAGATCAGTCAAAAGAAAGACGAAGGAGGTTTCAGGCTCATTTAAATTCATAAATAAACACCATTAAATACTTTCATTTCAAGAGAAGCAAACAGAAAATAGAACCCTCGCAGTAAATTAATTTCATGTAGTGCATACACTTACTTTATTGATCAGCTTTCTTGAACAGTTCACAATTTTATTTATTTATTTATTTGCCTTTTATTTTATTGCTTTTCAGTTGCAGTGTCTTGTTTTTCTTGCATTTCCCTTGAGATCACAACTGAGACCTGCATGCATTTTGAAGCTGTTTTTCACTCCACCTAGTAGTAGCTAAACAAAATCCCTCTGAAAGTTCATTCCAAGAACCAATCTGGCCAGATATGATTAGTTTCTATGTTGATTATGAAAACAAGTGAAAATCAATGCAGGACAAACACCTCGGCAACAGAAAAATAACAGAAAAATCAAGAAACTCTTTTCCATGCCAGATTATGAATTAAGTGTCTTGTTATAAAAAAAAAAAAAAACAAACTTTAAGCTTCCAGTGAATTTATGACTGTTCGCTTCTCTCTCCGAGGTCTGCAAATGTCCTGAAAAAGATGCTTTAGCTGTATGTTAACACATAGAGTTCATGAGCATTTTAATGCACATTTCTGATGATTGTTGCAAACTATCTTTGAACAATTCGTTTACTTTGTACTGATCTGTGGTTCACATATAAATAGAGCAGAGCAGTGAATAAATGACAAAGATAAAATATTTAGAGCACCAAAGTGAAAGTTTATTCGTGCTCTGGAAGAAAGTGACAAAAAACTTCTATCAGGCGTTTGTCAGAGTTTACAGAGAACGAGGAGCACTTTGTTGCTATTGTTACTGTCTTTCTGAAAAGCTCTTGGTCATTGCATAAGATTGTGACATTGCTATGAACAAAATAAAGAAGTTCAATTACTTTCTGAATTTCTGTGAACATATTGTTGGAGTAGTGTTACTTGCACATTTGCAGGGAGGGGAACTGTATCTCAGATTTTTGTACTAGTATTTTTAATTGATGTGCTAAGTGTACTCAGTTTTGTCAATTTCTCTGCAAATCTGTAATTGCATGATTTGTTTTTAAACACACATTATTCACTGGTTACACCACTGGTTTGTGGTGTTGCCATTGTGTTTTTAAAGAACCAGACGTTGTGGTATTTTGACCAGAGGGTGGAGTTGGCGGCATTGGATTCCTGGATTCCTCCCACAGTCCAAAGACATGCACATTAGGTTAACTGCTGATTCTAAATTGGCCGTAGGTCAATGAGAGTGTTGATGATTGTCTATATCCATGTTAGCTCTGCAATAGATGGCAACTTGTCCAGGGTGTACCAACCTTCTCGCGCTGTGACAGCTAGGAAAGGCTTTAAGCCAGCAGCATCCCTGAATTGTATGATTCTTCTCCTTTTTAGGCCTCACTACAGCAGATCATTTCCAATCTTGTTCATCCTGGTCAATGAAAAAGCAGTGAAAACCTTGAATTGGATAAGTGAAATAAATATGTGGGTTGAAGGGTGGAGTGCTAAGATATCAGCTAGTGACAGCAAGCTTAATTTGAAAGCTACATCTATAGCTTGTGTCATTGCAGCACACAAATATACAACCTGCTAATTGCTGGCTAGTAACAGACTAATACTAGAATTTAATTTCCCAAAACTGGAGCAGAGTTTTCACAGCTCACTATACCATATCTCAGATAGGTGCATTAGAAATTCACCATAAGGCACAAACAGCACAAAAATGATACAGATGTCCAGTTCTGTGGCTCAAATTAGTGGAGGTGAGGTCTAGCAGACAGCTCCTGGCTCTCTGCACAGCTGCCTGTGTTGCCACAGCTGTCAGTCAAAGCAGCCAGTTGTATCTGTATTATAATCATAGAAAATATGATGACTGGCTGTATGTTGACAACTGGACATTCCTTGGAGCAAAAATAACTTGTGTTCCCTTGTCACAGCCTGCCAAATGTGATGATTGTGGCTGCTTTTAATCCTGGTTTTCCATGATAGGAAGAATGAAAACAGATTTCAGCCTTAATGCATGGCAATAACTTCTAAGAAATCAGCTGCTTAATTTTCTTGTCTTGCTTTTATTCTGCTTTTCTCTGTTTGCACTGTGCAGCTGTTGTCTGTTCGTTCCAACTGTTAAACTGCCCTCTTTGGAGAAATGAGGTCAGAAATGAGTCTGTGTGTGTAAAAGACAACGCTGTGCATCTGTCTGTCTGACCCCCCTAGGGAAACAGCCAGGGATTAAGAGTGGGGGCCAAAATCAGAAACATGAGGTGAGGCAGAAAGGCGAGGGTTAAAAGGGAGCAAGGGATGAGACGATGGTGGAGAGAGCGCGATTTAAAACTGCAGAAAAAGACATCTGGCGGACGTGTTTGAGGTAACAGAGAGAGGTAGCGGAGGTCCATGTAAATATGTATTTAAAGGGAGTCCCTTGAAGATTTCTAATGAGGTGAAAGGAGGTGAGTGCGGATCTGATTAGTGCTGAGAGCAGATGTGGAGAGGGATGGTTTGAGTTTATTCACGAAGCAATCTGGAGGTGTTACAGCCCTAATTTCAACACTAAATGATGACCAAGACCCCTAAGCCCACACAGACAGAAATTCGTCCATGAAGCGCCGTGTCAGCTGATAGCCAGCCACCCTCAGGACCACTGAAACTTTTCACATCTGATCTTATTGGTAAATAAAGACCAAGCAACAGTATGTGTGCGTGTGTTTTTGTTTGAGAACTGTGAGGTTTGTAAGGACAGCGTCAGTGCAAGCAAAATAAAATGCTAGGTATCTGCGTGTGCATGTGTGCTAAACATTGTGCACATTTGGGACAACAGCTGCTCCAGGGGTTTGTCAGATTTTTTTTTTTCCTTTTTCCTCTCCCTGGTGACACACACACACACACACACACTTGCACTCACATGGCTTTAGCGCCGGCGATAACAGGAGCAGCAGCACCTCCACTTTCACTGAGCCATGACAAAACGAGTTTTATTTTAATTCATTCAGTGGATTTAGTTTTGCAAACAAACAAACATTTAAAAAAAAAAAAGCTGTGTTGCCTGTTTTACCAACACTTTAATCACGTTGCTGTGGTTTGTAACCCTGGAACCGTGCCAAATCTTTAATTGAGTGTCTATTTTTTTTTAAGTTAAAAAAAGGCATAAAAATCAGTGAGCATTATCTTGAGAAAAGTGGCATTTGTGATGATCACAGTATTTAAAGATAAGCCCAGATTAAATGAAATGTATCACAGTAAAGTCTCTTTACCCAGAGGGAACTTGAATAGGGAGGTTAATTTGTGACAGATTGAAGACATTAAATTTTTAGTCAGTCATAATATTCTAATTAGTGGTTTGCAGGTAGCATTGACGCCAAAATTCTGACTTTTTTGAAAGTCAAAAGCTCGATGGGCTCTCACAAAGGGTGACTCTCTCTGCTAAGGCTGGTAGACAGTTGCGGCGAGCAGCTACTACAAAGTCTGATTGCTTGTGGGTAAAAACTTTTGTCATTTTAAAAGTCCTTGCTTTAATGGACCTGAACCTTTTGCCTGATGAAAGTAGTTGGAACAGGTGATGGGCAGGGTGAGAAGAGTCAGCAGAAGGTGAAGATGGTTGTAATGTCTGGCAGCTCTGTCCCAATGGTCTTTCCAGCAGTTTTAATGATCCTCTGGATGGTTTCCTGTTCTGCCTTTGTGCAGCTGGAGGGCCGGGAAGCCACACAGTATGTCAGCACACTCTCCATTGCAGAAATTGACCAACAGTCTTTTCTCTCATTGGTTTCCTGAGGTAAAACAGATATTGTTGGGTTTTTCCAATGTCCAAGGCTATGTTAGAGTTTGAGGACAGCCCGAAGAACTTGAAACAGGTGACATGCTCTACATCCTTGCTGCTAATGTAGGCGACCTGACCTCTGGAAATCTACAATTCTTTCTTTTGTTCTGCTGATGTACAGACAGAGGTTGTGGTCAGAGTGCCAGACTACCAATGTATCCACTTCTTTCCCATAAGCCGACTCATCTCTTGTTGGAGATGAGGTCAAGCACTGTGGTGTCATCCACAAACTTGAAGATGTGGTTTGTCTGGGAAGATGTCTGTGAAGGTTCTCAGTCATCCAGGTCATCGTAGTCAAAGGAGCTTGCAAAGAAAAGTGTCTGGACTTCTTTAAGTTGCTTGAAGACGTTTCACCTCTCATCCGAGAAGCTTCTTCAGTTCTAAGGTCAAATGGTGGGGAGTCCCAGATTTAAACCTAGTGGGAGTATCCCCCCACAGAGGGACATAAGGACCCCCTGATGATCCTCTAATCGCCTGAGCCAAGGTGTGAAACTGGGTGTGGGTCCCAATCAGCCAGGGTTTCAGGTGAGCTCATTGTGAAACCTGGCCCCACCTTATCATGTGAATTCCTGAGGTCAGATGGCCCAGGATGTGAGTGGGCGTTAAGGCGTCTGGGGAGGGAACTCAAAACTGGATTATAGATGGCAGACAGTTGGTGTCGTAAACCACTGCCTCTGTTCAAAGATGGTCGCTCACAGTGGACATAGATGGCTTCTTTCACTCCTGTTCTCTGGGAAGGCAGAGAGCAGTCATGTTTGTAAAGAGTGTAAACTAATGTTATTCCTGTGCATCAACTGCTTGCATCATAATTTAGCTCCCAATTTAGCATAATTTCAGCTGTGATCATTTGAAGTCACCAAATATCACTGAATTTCTATAGTCTCTGGTCACCACATCATTGTGAATCACCCCCTGCGTGGACCCGGTTTAAGAAACTGAAGGCAACTGCATGCCCAAGAGATTCAGGGATTCATATGTATATGATATAAAAAAAAGTCTTTATCCATTTGCCCCTTACTGGCTTAAAAAAAAAAGTTCAGAAACATGGAAGCAAAAAGCACCAGCTGTGAACACTGGACCCAAGAAAGGCCCCATGGTGGATGGTCTGGTGCTGGCTACTATTGCAGATGGATTTGGTGAACTCTTTGTAGACCGTTATTGCCCATTTTACACTAGGCTGTTTACATTTCGACCAATTATTTACAATTTGCATAACATTCTTTGATGACATTAAAGATTAATTTATTTTTCCTTTTTAGGAGACACTGTAAAATCTGTAAAATCACAGAAATAACTCCCTATTTTCTTGAAGCACTTATACTAATTGTGCTAGCAAGTGTTTTTCCACGAATCCAGTGCATATGGAACAACATTAATATTTCATTAAGAGTTGTAGTTTTCTGGCAAATGTTTACTATCCTTTTAGTTATCATTTAGCCTCCACCAGCTTCTAAGAGAAATACCTGTCAGGTTTTCAAGTCTTGTTTTATTAAGCGGACACTTGTTAGCTTTATCTTCCTGCAGCATGATGCTGTCACTAGTGTACAGCAAGTCCTCAAAACAGCTGCCGTGTGTCCGAATATTATTCTGATGAGTTGTGAAAGTGACCAACAGCAATTGTCTCCATGTTTTTGTCTTTTAATGCAAAACATCTTCTACAGTTTGCTTTCAATAGTTAAACTCCTTTTTGACTCATCAAGCAGGGCTTTTACAATATCGATTTACCATTTAGATTCAATGCTAGATTCACAGCTGATGACATCATATTATGTGATGTTGCTGATTTTAAATTGCTGTTTTTTTTATTTAACCGACATGAAAGATCATTGAAATTTGACCTCATTTCCGAAGCACGAGTCCTTGATTGTGATATTTTAATGAAGCAAGTTATCCGCCCCGAGTGGGAACAGTCTTCCGCCTGCAGTAGTTTTTAATTGGCCCGTAATTTTGCATTATGACTGTGGGAATTTGGCACTAGAGTAGCCCTTGGTACCATTATTAATAAGAAAATATTGCTTACCAATTTTTTTTTTTTTTTTTTTTAACAAAGCCTTAATTTTATAACAAACTGATGACCTTATGACAGCTATTGTTTATCTATTATAAAAGCTTCAGTTTTGCAGGTTATTGTGCAGTCATTACTCCAACATAAGTGTGGCACTACACTGACACACTTTGACCAGATCACATACCATTTAGAGCTATTTGAAACCTCCAAAGCATATGAAGTTGTTTTTTTTCCCCCACCACGTAGTGGCTCCGTCTGGCTCACACATACAAAATCTCTTTGTCTGCAGCTGTTTTTCTTGTTCTCTCTCCTCTCTTTTCTCCCTCTCAGCCCTTCACCCTGTCATGGATCAGAGAACATGTCCCAAAGTGCTTTACAGGCAACACACGTGCAGTATGTCCCTGCATGCTGATGTGACTTTACAGCTCCAACCTTGTACAGTAGATATGTGTGTGTCTACACAGATGGTGTGAAGCTCCACTGGTAGTTGATGTGTGGCCCTACAAGCAACAGTGTGTGAATATTTCAAACTGCATTGACCTTGAAGCAAACGTTAGCGACGGTGAGAGAAAGTATATCACATTGTGTAGCCTTTATATATCATATTTTGAAATAAACTTTCTTCTATTGCATCTTGTCTCCACAGCTGTGGCCAGATGCTTTCATGTGTCTGTCCACCTGTTTCTTGTCAACCCAGCATCTCAGGAAGTTTACAGTTTTGACACGCACACTGAGCTGGACTCAGTGTGCGTGCTGGATAAATCAGGAGCCCCTGTAGAAAGAATTCTCACTCACATCTTGATTTGGTACCAATTTTACATCACATATCCCTCCTGACACAACCTTCCCAGGCTTGGGATCGGCACTAAGAATATGCTAGCTTGCAACCTCTAAAGCTAATTCTGTGCTTCCTTCCAGTCTCCATCTGGGGATCTTAGGTAAATCTATTAAGCACTACACCACAGAGCTGCTAATGAACACAAAAATGTGAGATTCTGTGTGACTTTATGATTTTCTGCAAAAACATTTCCAGATCATAATTTAACACTAAGAAGGTACTTTGGTACACCATTGCTAAAAATATTCACTCACCCATACAAATCATTGAATTCAGCTGTTCCAAACACCTTACCAGTGGGACACATCCCGCTGGTAAGGTTTCTGGACAGCCATCCTTCAAGACTTTCTCCATTTGAAGCAATGCATTATCAGGGATTGTAACATCTAGTCTTTTTATTGATTCAAATTGATTGGGCTGGAGGGCGAGACACAAGGAGACACTGATGGTCTCCTTGTCCAACATCAGTGTCTGACCTCATAAATACACATACAAATACCCATAAACACAGTGACGCTAATGTAGCTGCAAAGTGGGGACCAAAAATCCCTATGGATTAAGGATGGCAGTCGAGTTCACATGTGAGAGGGTAGATGAGTGAATGTTTTTGGCAGTATAGTGTATCTGCTAATACCGTGCTAATAAAATACAGGGAGTCGTACTGAGTTTGTTTGTGATTGTTAGACTTGGTGCACATCTATTCTCACAATTTTAGAGCACCATCGTCAAAATAATTAAAAACTTTATTTAATGATTGTTGGTATTAAATTTCATGGCAGTTCAGTCTGTTGTCTTGTTGGTGAGGGTCAGGCACCACAAAGTGATCAGGATCCATCATGCTCTCATTAGGAGCATATGGTACATCTGTTTAATGTGAGTTGGAAAATTTAAGTTAAGCACCAAACATACATACAATTTGACAAAAAAGACGCGAGTTTAAAAGTACTTAAATTTTTTCATAACAAAAAAGCTAAATAAAAATTATATCTAGCCAGTCCAGTAGAACAAAAAATAATAAATAAATAAACTAGATAAGTAAATTCCAGTGTGAAACTTGCTTGTGTTATATTGCTTTCCTCCTAGCACAAAGAGTGATATCACTGTGCATTTATGATAACCCCTGAGCCTCATTAGCCTAAACCAGACCTGGTCCATACAGCTCTGTCCATACATAACACTCATTACTCTGTATGTGCATTTGGTGTGTCTATATCTGCTCATGTGTGGACACTCGGGACTGACCCCTTGCGCCGCTCACACATGACCTCTCATCGTCTTGGTCCCTTCTTCCCATTGGTCCCAACCTCTGCTGACCTCACTTCTGTTACCATGGGCACCAGAGGAATAAGGAAGCATCCCACTGAGTGTTGTGGCTCTCTGAGCAGGCTCAGATAGTTTCTCTCTCTGGGTTTGTTGGCATTTACATGCTCATTAAGCTGGAAAGTTTTGACAGTAATGATGGTAATGGGGTTTTGTTTTGTGCAGTTTTTATAGATTTTGAAAATTTCCAATTTGACGGCTGTACACACCGTTCATAGCAAAGGGTGAAACAGTATAAGTTCTCCAGGGAAAGATTTTATATATATATTATGCCATAATGTTGAAAATTGAAACTTTTGGATAATTCTGCTGACTATTACTTGCAAATTTGTTGCCCTCTACATGCACAGAAATTCTCATTAAATCAAAAATCACATTAAGTACTGTAGAGCTTTATGAACTTGCAACAAAAATTCTAAAAATTCCTTCTCGTGTTAACAGTTCAGTTGAGTCTGGATCATGATTTAACAACAAAATAACACGGGCACTCAGCAACCTTACTTTTATAAATTAATACAATCAGGATATGAGTTGGGAACCTGCTGAGTTGAATACCCTCCTGAAAAACCCAGATGACTTGCAGTCATTGCTGCAGAGTGATCGCAACATGTTAGTAATCTATCTGCATTTATTAGCGGGCAATCTGTCTGAGTGCATGCAGTCACTTTGAATCAGACGACAACTATTTGGAGGCAGACTGGCTCCCAACAGGTGACCTGTGCACTCACCTTGAGATCAAAATTGGTGAAAAAAGGTTAATGTAGTCACCCGGTAACCACCGAATTTTCCAAGTTGTAAGGAGGTTGCTGTCCTATATTTATTAGTGTGACTGAGCCTTTAAGTTGTGTTTTACAATTACACTGCTTTGAAAATAAAAGTATATCCTCAGTACTTTACCTAACCAACAAATATTTGTATTATTGGAAGAAACTGGAGTGAAACCATTTGGCATTTTGGAAAAGAAATAGCTGTCACAATACGGTAGCTGTATCTTTGCTGTACTGAGAAAGTATATTATCAGTTTCAGACTCATTTTAGTTCATCTGAGGACACGCAGAAGTATATTTCCAACAGTCTAATTGGATAAAATCACCTGGACAGACTCTGGATTTGGGATAAAGACTTAATAATTTCCCCAAAATTGGGAAATGTAGCGTTTAAGCCAAAATCACACAAACAGAAATACATTTACATTAGAAAATATGACCCACTATTTATAAAAATAGCAAATAATGTATTGACTGCATAAACTATAGTGTGTTCCTAGTAATGAAAAAACGGGTCTGCCAGTAGAACAGTGTGGCTCACTTTTGTTTTTGGCCAATCGTGGCCCTTGGGTGGATTATGGAATTTTTTTTTTATATGCATATGTGCTGCTAATAATTTTCAGCACAAGCAATTTAGCAATTGTTTTTATTTTTCATCTTATTTGCTGACAACTACAGAAACGATCAAATATTTCCAGCCTTATCTTCTAACAGCAAGTCTGGTTGTAGTCCATATCTGTGCTGCTTTCCCAATAGTGTGAAAAATACAAGGTTCTTGTCAGTGCCCATCCCGAGGGTTCAAAATAATTAGTGTGTAAAAGTTGTTTTCCAGCTGGTTTGATGGGGTTTCACAGCAGCTGCTCTTTGATAACTGATTTCACAGTTTGGCATTTGGTTAAAAGTTTCTTCCCTTTTCTCCGCTGACTAATTTAAGATGTGTCATAACTAAGTCGTGATGTCTTGTTAATCTTTCAAACTAGCTCTCAGTGGCCTGAGTGTGCTCGGTCCCCATCCATTATATCAACCACACATAATCTAATTTACACACACTCACACAGTGCAGAGAAGGGGCTAACAACAGACAGCAAGTAAATTTTACGCTCGAATTGGATCTGTCTGTGTCAAGAGTGTGCCTGCCGCAGAGAAGCGCATCTTCAGAGGCAGTGAAACAAGTTTTATGGTGGGAACGGATCAATCTGTCTTAAGTTACAGGGATCTATCTCATGTCCTTCATTTAAAAATGCCTGGCAGAAAAAAAAATGTGTAGAGCTGGCAAATGTCAACAAGCGTTCAGTGTGTGCTGGTGCGGGTGTTAGTGGGTGTACTTCTACTGTAGTGAGGACCGACTGTGTGACTGAGTGTGCGTCTTTTCCTGTGTGTATGTGCATGCAAGTGTGGGTGTGTGTGAGAAATATGAATTTGTTGGTAAATGTCAAGAAGTTGGCAGTCTAATGGCTTGGCTGACAGATGATCCATAAAGCTACAAAGTGATTGGTTTGGAGATTCTCATTCATTCTAATGCAACTGCCATAGTGTGTGTTTGTGGGTGTGTGTGACATCGAGTGTAAAGTGAAGCACTACAGAAGTTTTAGTTGCGGTTTAATTACATCCATCCTGTTGCATTCACCTTGTTTTTCCAGCTCTTCGCAGTAGTTTCTATTCAGGTGCCTCAAGAAAATAATGCTACTGTATGTACCTCCAAATCAACCCTTTCAAACTTCCCTACAGCACAGCCTTGTTTCAGAAAGAATGAATTGATTTCTACAGTACACATGGATATGTGTAATGTCAAACCACATGGGGTATACTGAGCCCTTTATCAGATTCATGCCAGTGTTAAGATGACATAGTGTTGTGAACGAACATCTGATTTTCCACTGTTATTTTTTGAAAGTACTGCCTACTGCAATGTACCTCCTAAGGCACAAACACTGCATCCCAATCATTATGTTAGTTTCTACCTCTCAGCTGTAAAAGGCTGATGAGATATTGTTGTCACCCCGCCAGGTAGGCGGGCAGGTGGGTGGCCACTCAGGCGGCACGGAAACCCAAGTCTGCGAATGAGATAATTCAAGAACAAGGTGACGTAGGATTTTTAAATTTATAACATGGGTGCATCTCTAAAAATCTTGGGCGAATATGAATCCTCAACCTCAAGGTCAGAGGTCAAGTGTTTTGAAGATCTTGTGAAGACTATAATTCATGAGCGAGGCAACACAGGATTTTCAAATGCATCCCATAAATGCAGCGAGTAAAATTCTCAGACAAGTTTGAATCTCAGTGATCTTGACCACAAGGTGAAGGTCAGAGGCCATAATTATTATAGCTGTGAATAAACCAATGTGAAGTTTTTAAAGACCAAGCGCTCACTGGGCATTTTATTAGATATATCTCTTTCAAATGCAATTATCCATTCTGACAGTCACATGTAAAATCTGTGCATTTTGGTATGTTGCTGTGGACAAGATGCCGTGATGAATGGTCCAAAACAGGGAAAATATCCAGTGACTTGCAGTTTTCTTGGTGGAAAGACCTTGTTGATGCCAGATGTCAGAGCAGAATGGCCAGACTGCTTTGAGCTGATAGGAAAGTAGCAGTAACTCTAATAACCACTTGTTCCAACAAGGTATATAGAAAAGTATCTCTGAATCCACATCAGGTTGAATCGTTAGACAGATGTCCTACAGCAGCAGAAAACACCAGGTGCCACTCTAATTTGTTAAGAATTTCACCAACAATTGTACAACAGAAGACTGGAAAGACATCGCCTGGTCTTAAGAGCCTCGATTTCTGCTGCCACGTTTGAAATGTCGAGTTGGAATTTGGCACGGACAATATGAAAGCACGACTCCATTCCATCTGGTATCAATAATTCAAGGCCTCTGATGTATATTTTTATTGGACCTGACTTTTAACTAATTTAAACTCCGCAGCCTATATGAGTATTGTTGTTGACCATCCCCATCCCTTTATAACCACAGTGTACCCATCTTCTGCTGGCTGCTTCATGCAGAAAAATGTATCATATCGCAAGGCTAAATCTTCTCAAACTTGTTTGTTGAACATTACAGTAAGTTCACTCTATTCAAATGGCCTCCACAGTCACCAGATCTCAATCCAATAGAGCACCTCTGGGATGTGGAGGAATGGAAAATTTCCATCCTGGATGTGGAGCTGACAAATCTACTACAACTGTGTGATGCTATCACGTTATGGTAATATGGACAATAATGTTTCAGCATGTTGCTGAAGCCATTCATTCGATCTCTTCTCTTCCACTTATCCTTCTTAGGGTCACGGGGGGCTGGCGCCTATCCCAGCTGTCGTAGGGCGAGAGGCACGGTACACCCTGGACAGGTCAGATGTCTGTCGCAGGGCTAACACACAGGGACAGACAACCAGTCAAACAGTCACTCACACCTATAGGCAATTTAGAGTTACCAATTAACCTAACCCCACTAACTGTTGTTGAATCTATGTCATGAATAATTAAGACAGTTCCACTGGCAAAAAGTGGGGCCACCTTGTACTAGCAAGATGTATCTAATAAAGTGGCTGGTGAAAAGACAAATCAACAGGAAGCAAGATTATTCACTGCATGGTCACCAAGCAGAAGGTTGTAGTCTGTTACAGGTGGCCCAGAAAAGCCTTTGGATGCTTCAGTGCTTCCAGTTTCACCACTTTACTCGAAGCAGTACTTTATAAACTACATTCAGCTCGACCAGGAGTAAATAATGTGTTTTCCGAGACAGCAGCGATGCCTGGTCCTAAATCTAATCTCTTGGTTCAGTAACTGTCCTACACTAGCCATGTAGCTGCATGACACCAGGGTTCTTTGAACCTCGTCCTCTCTTCTTAACTACAACAGGGCAAGCCAAATAAACACTGCTGCAAGGGCAGATGAGAAGCTCCAGTTTTTGGTGTCAGTTGTGTCAACAAAACAGACAGAAGATGGCGGATTATAAAAGGACATTACACCACCTCGAGACAGGAAGGGGCTGAGATAAGATCTATCAAAGACTGGTGTTTTTACAAGCAGATATTTAGTATCTTTCCTCTCGGCTGGTCACCGAGAGGAAAGATACTAAATATTTCTCCTGTGAAAAAAAAAAGATGCTGTTGTAGGGTTATGTGTGTATATGTGTGAGTGAGAGCGAATGATCCAAAGCCTTAAGCTCATATCCATGACCACAGATTATGTTATAAATAAGTGTCCGAGCATGTGCATATCTATGTTTGATTGCGCTGTCACAACTTTGGACGTGACGTTACTTAAAATCCCGTTTTAGTCTCATCCCACTGCAGATCCTCTCAGAGTTGGAATTGACTATCAGCTTAAGTTTTCTCCATATGCTTCTGTTTAACAGCCACTTCAGAATCAAAATGTCCTTGTGTTACACACACAGACAGTTAATTCCCCATTGCATTCCTCCCACTACAGAGGGGGTTGGATATACAGTATAAGACCATTTATAAACATATCTCCTCCTACAGGGCTTCTATATGTCTTATATTTACTGTCAAAATAAACACAAACATATTTAAATAATAGTTGTGTAATATGTAAGTGTTTTGTGATGAGACACTCAAACTTTGCATATATTATATAAAAACCTTATGATGAAAATAGTTTTATAATAATGGAATTTTTAAAAATCTTTTGTCGATGTGATAACAAAATTAAAATCCAACAAAAAACACTGCTGCTGCAGCCAATCTGCTTCGAGATGGTGTGTGTTCAGAGATGCTCTTCTGGATACTTGGTTTGTAAGAAGTGAGTTCCTGTTGCCTTTCAAACAGCTCAAAGCAGCCTGGCCATACTTCTCTGACCTCTGACATCAGCAAGGCATTTCCACCCAGAGAACTGCTGATCACTTGATATTTTCTTTTTTTCAGACCATTCTCTGTAAGCCCCAGAGATGGTTGTTTAGGAAAATTCTCGTAGATCAGCAATTTTTGAAATAATCAGTCAAGCACATCTGGCACCAAAAACCATGCCATGTTCAAAGTCACTTAAATCGCCTTTCTTTCCCATTCTGACGCACAGTCTGAAATTCAACAGGTTCGAGCCCGGCTTGGACAGTCTCGGTCGTTGTGTCATTGGTGGTGGTCAGAGGGCCCGGTGGCGCCAGTGTCCGGCAGCCTTGCCTCTGTCAGTGCGCCCCAGGGTGGCTGTGGCTACAATGTAGCTTGCCATCACCAGTGTGTGAATGTGTGTGTGAATGGGTGGATGACTGGATGTGTAAAGCGCTTTGGGGTCCTTAGGGACTAGTAAAGCGCTATACAAATACAGCCATTTACCTTTTTTTTTTTTACCATGTCTTCACACTCAAATGTATTGGATTGCTGCCATGTGATTGGCTGATTAGACATTTGGATCAATGAGCTGACCAGGTGTACCCAACAAAGTGGTCAATGAGTGTATTCTAAAGACAAGTGCAAAATGAACAGATATTCACTCTAAAAGTTAATTTTTTGCATAGTGAACTTTGGGTTTGTTGAATTGGAATAAACAATGGAAACACAAATTGAGGGACCCAGATAAATAGAACATTAAAGGCAATATTTGTGTGCACAAGCTACAATCTGTACTTATAAAAGGATTTGTATTATTTCAAATGCCATGGTAGGATTTCCTGTGATATCATTTTTATTCACTCATGTTCCCACATCCTCACCTGCTCTGCATCATTCCTTTTCACCTCTATGTCAGCTTGTCCCCTCTGACCCATTTTCATCCATGCATTACTAAATTATAACATGAAATAAGCCAGCATTCATTTAGCATTGTCTGTTATTTGATTCCAACATGCTTGTTTACTAGGAAAACAAGAAAGATATCAGTAAGCTGACGTGGACTCCTGAAAGGAAGCAGGTCCGATTACATGTGACCTCCAGTCCGCTCAGGCTTCCCCTGCCGGCTGCCTCTCATTTGACATTCATTCACCTGATACAGAGGGCCCGGGATTCATTTGGTTTTAGTTTAGTCTGAGGAATCAGCAAACAGCGCGGAGAGATCAATTCACTCTGAGTGTAATGACTATTGATTCTGTAGGAGCAGAGAGACAGAGAGGGCGCTGAATGTATTTAGATAAAATAATGCTTTGCTCTCTGATGCTACAATGTTTGGTGAACTGGCAGAGGGCTGGATGTGCATCTCAAGTACAGACACACAGCCACAGCTGCTTCTGAGTAAAACCTGCAGGTGTGCAAGCATTAGAGCACAAGGACATACATCACTACATTACAATATGCAACTGGTGTCGGCTGTACAGGTAGATGCCCACAAAGGTTGTCACACTGAGGTAAATGTATGTGTTTTATGCACATTTATAATGTGTTCATAAAGCTAAAAGAAGAAACACTATAAACTAACTTGCATACTTGCATGAATTTGCATGAATTTGCAGGACGATCAGGTCAACTGGCAAAAGGCCTCAGATGGAGATTCCTAGTTCAACGAGCTGTGGTGCCAGGTTGCAATTTCTCTTCCTGTAAAAATCATCATCATTTTTTTAAAGCAGCAAGACCTGACACATTTTGCCTCTATTTATTCAGGTTTCCTGAATCCACTGTGGAGTTGGGAGCGCACAGTTAGCATGACTCATGGGCCTTCATTAGAAGCTTAGATGAAAAACATCAGGTCGAAATGAAACAGAATTATGCTTTAATGCCTCAGTAGAGTGTATTTGTATCAGCTTGTATTAATTTGCAATGTGATATTACCTCAAAAGTTAAACTGAAAGGATTTTGGCCAGGGAATTTCTTCAGTTTTCTTTGCTATCACCCCTGGACAAATGCCACAGATCTCAGTGGAGTCATAATCAATCAGTATTAGGCCTGCTTCCAGAGACAACAGCCAACTGTGGTCACAAGATGGCAGTAATTTCAAGGAGAGATGAAAACAAGCAAGACTTTTGAAAGAACACTGTTTGAAATGCAAGGAGAGAGATTTAAATCAGTTTTTAGGCTTTTATTGATGTTGGCTTTTAGACTTGTAGCCCACCATGCTTGTCCTGAGGGAATGCCATGACCTACTTCTCAGACTCTACAGGCCTCAGTTAGCATGTTAAATGTTAAAATTCATGGTAGTAGAATTAGAATGAGTCTCTTTTTTCTAAAAAGAACATGGCAGCACTGCTTAGGTTTCCAAAACTGCATCTAAACAAACTGCGAGACTTGTGAAACTTTCCCCTTTGAACTGATGAGATTAAAATGGGGATGTCTGGCCATAGTGCACAGCACCATGCTGGAAGAAAACTAAACACAGGATATCAGCGCAAACACCTCAAACTAACGGTCAAGCACAGTGGTGGAGTGGTGACGATTTGGTCTTTTTTTGTACATATTCAGGACCTGGAGACCTTATTGTCACAGAGTCAACCACCACCAAATTTGTTCACACAATAGGACAATGATCCCAAGCACAGCAGCAAAAAAGATAAAAAAGATAAGAATCAAGCAGTTTCAACAGCCCAGTCGAAATCTAGACCTTCAGACCTAACTCCCTGTAGTATTTGTGCTAGAATTAAAATTTGGTTTTAGAAAGAAGAGAAGACGAACTTTACAGGGAGATTTGGTGTATCAAAGTAGGACAAAGCATTCACGAGGTACTGCTGTCTGAACACACACAGAATAATCAGCTCCGCTCTTTTACTTTTACCACAACTCCCCAAACATTTTAGGCTAGAGAGAAAATTCAAATGGTTCCTAAAAGATCAACATTAACATAATTTTACAGCCGAAATTAAGAAATAACACCTGGTGTCCTGTATGATACTTTTTTAAAAGAGCTGTGCATAAATGAATCCCTTTATTAGTCTTTGTGCTCAAGGTAAGATGAAGAAAACACAACATGGTTTTAAAGGTTCTTTGGTACGCCAACCCCAAGTTTGCATGATGCTGTTGATTTTATGTATCATCCTCTGGGAAACTGCAGGGAAATTAACATGGGATTTCCCATATGTGACCTGATGAAAGTGCACCACGGAGTCGTGATTTGAAAGGTGAGTCAGTCTTTTTCTGCTGCTGTGCTTCCTCCACCTCTCCTCTCCTCTGTTTATTCCTTCTGATGTGTCATCACAGCCAAGAAATCCCTCATGTATTAAATGGCTCAAAGACCTTTCTGCTTCACGAACCAGTTCCTTTTCCTCTGTGTTTCTTCTTTCTTATCTTCCTCCTACTTTTTTTCTTTACACAGGTCGGTCTCCCCACCTCTTTTTCTTTCACTCAACAGTCTCCATCCAACATTTGCTCCTTCTTACATTTCTTTAAAACCTTTCCCTCCATTTGTCTCTCCCTAAGAGCAAAATCTGCAGACTCACCTAGTCTCAAAATTTAAAGTGAGTGTTTATGTGTATGTATGTGAGTGTGTGTGGCCCTGACAGGCTTTGTTGGGTCATGAATCTTTTACCCTCACCAGTCAGCACAAATCCCACCTCTGACAGGCACACACACATACAACTGGCAAGAAAAACAGCTGCCGGTGGTGTATTTCACTTTGGTGATTCCCTATATGTTAACTCGTAAAAAAGACAAATAGAGAACGCGGAAACTAGAAAAATAAAATATCAGAAAAGGGGAGGAAAAAGAAAGAGATTGGACAAGAGAGTGAAAAATTAAACATAAAATGCTGAGGAAAGAGAGAGAGAGGGCAACGAATCTATAGGCTGGGGAAAAGAGGAGGGAGTATGAACGAGGGAAGGTGGAGGAGAACGGGAGAGCTGGACGGGAGAGAGAGGTGGGAGCTTATCTCACTGGCCAGGCTTCAGTGAGATCACTCTGCAGCCTGACTGAGGATGGAGGATGCACAGAGGAAGGAGGTAAAGTCACTCCAGAATGACGCAGAGGAGAGAATTATTTGCAGAGTTTAAAAAACACACACTCATCCCTTTACCTGAAGGGGTAAATGATGTAAACATCTCATGATAGACCTTCACACTTTGCACTACAAAGCTGCGACGTGTTAGGTTGAATGCTAATTGGCAGCCTGAAAACTTTTTGAAATTTTAAACCGACCTGAGAAATCAAACTCTTCCCAAGTTTGCCAAAGTTCCTAATGCAGAACAATCTCATATACCTGCAACTCTGCAAGTAATTATGTGTATTGAAAATTTGGTCACAATGGCAATGCTGTGAGTTGTTAACCAGTTGCACAGTTAATCCACAATTTAACAAGAGGGGCAATTATTTTTCCACACAGGATCAGGTAGGTTTGGATAATTTTTCTTGCTTGATCAGTGAAAACATCATTGAAAACTGCATTTTGTATTTACTCAGCTTATCTTGATCTAATGTTAAAAATTGTTTGATGATTGAAAAAAATGTAAGTGTGTCAAATATGCAAAAGACCACTAAATCAGGAAGGGGGAAAACACTTTTTCACACACTGTAAATCAGATTGAGATGCTTTTGCATGACCTTAAACAAACTGTTCATGCTGTAAACCCCTCTAATGTGGCTGAATTAAAACAATTACACAAAGACGAGTGGGCCAAACTTCCTCCACAGAGATGTGAAAGATGTATTGCCAGTTACCACAAATGCTTGATTGCAGTTCTTGCTGCCAAGGGTGGCACCACCAGTTAATAGGTTTAAGGGGCAATTACTTCTTCACACAGGACCAGGTTGGCACGGTCTATGCGAGTGTCTGGTACTTTTCTTGCTTTGCCATCCTGGTCTTGCCCTCGGGGTGGAGTTTCTGTTCCTCATCTGCTGTGGCAAGTCATCAAGCAGCAATCAGCTGACCGGTATTTGAGCCCAACGCTGACTTCCAATCTCTGCCAGAACATCTCCTACACCATGGTGGTAACTTGGCTCACATGTTCTTGTTTCTTTGAGTTTTTCTTTGGGCTAATCCTATGTCTCCCTGTGCTATCTGCTGCCTTAACTTAGGACACTTACTCACCTTACTGGCAGTAGCCTAATGAATGCTGGACTTTTTGCACAACTCATCTGAAAAGACTCTGCTGGCTCTCTCCTCTCGAAACGCTCACGGAACTTCTCACCTCCTTGCCTTCCTGTCCGCCACTCACCTACAGATCACGGCAGAATTATCTTCCTCTCTCTTTCCTGGATACTCTGTTGTCTATTTCTCTTTAATAACATTCACCTCTGTTGGTAGCTCCTGCTGCTATTGTCTTTCACTCTCCTTTTGACCCTCCATGCAAGCTCATGCAAATCGGGGGGTCCCGACTCACTCCTGAGGACTAGGAGAGACATTTTTGGGCTATTTTCATTGTGGGAGCGTGGGCCATTTTCTAGCTGCGTGTCTGATACGGTCACAAGAGTGCATACGCTGGTAATGTTGGGGATATGAGTGGGTGGCTCCTCAACCATGTCCAAGCTCTGTTTGTTATTGCAGGTCACCCTTTGTTTGAAACCCGCTTCTCATTCAGTCCATGCACTTATAGACTCAGAAGCAGAACAAAATCGAATCAATATAAAATGGTTGGAGAAACACAATATGTATATTGACTGGGCTACCAATAAAGCTGGAGGTAGGAGGTATAACGAAGAAAGTTAAGGGCCTGGTCAGCTACCCACCTCCCAAGTGGTACCCCAGATACTGTACCTCCTTGAGTCCAACCGCACACTCCTTGGGGTTGACTGTGAGCCCTGCCTGCCTCAGGGAC
The DNA here is from genome assembly GCF_056152115.1 of Neolamprologus brichardi. Classification (NCBI taxonomy): domain Eukaryota; kingdom Metazoa; phylum Chordata; class Actinopteri; order Cichliformes; family Cichlidae; genus Neolamprologus; species Neolamprologus brichardi. The sequence goes on along the minus strand of NC_142124.1, from coordinate 14,589,648 downwards.
TCCAGGATTGCGGCCACTGCGCATGCTCTGCTCAGGTATCACTGTGAATGATAATATCCAAGTGGGGCATATGGACACAGCACCCTGCCCATAAGGCAATGGATGGTGGCCGAGGGCTCTGAATAAGCTGAACAAAAGTGTGACAAATAGGTACAAATCGAGTGAAGAAGGCTGTTTTTCCTTAGACTCTGTAGTCAAGGGAATCTGCCAGTGGCCGTTGGTTAAATCCAATGTAGTAAAAAAGCGATCAGTGCTGGTCCAGGAGCTTATCAACCTAGTGCATGGCATAGGCATCAAACTGTGACACTTCATTCACCTTGCAGTAGTCGAAACAGAACCACAGAGACATAATTCTTCACCACCAAGTAGTGTGTGACTCTTCTATTACTCCCAGCTCTAGCGTGTCAGCTAATTCCCTCTGACCAACTTATGTTCAGCAACCAGTCTGGTGTTGGTAGATGCTGGGATGAACAGATTTAATTCCCGGTAATTCATAAATTCTTTTCATGTGCACAACATGAATGGTGTTTCTCAATCAGTCAGTGTCTGTTTCATCATGCCAATTCAGGAGATGACCTATAACAGTGCATGCGCCACACTTTTTGCAGAAATTGTGCATAGCAGCACTGCTTTGGGATATTGTGTTGCATATTCCACCAGAACTATTACAAAGCAATATCTGCGTGCACGTGTTCATGCCATTGCGCTCAAACGGGAACTCCATTAATAGGATTGCGTGCAAAGGTATTTTTGGAATGGCCAGCTGGTTCAGCCTTCAATCTCCACTGTTCTTGGCAATTGAAACAGACCTTGACATGTCCTCCATCCAGCCCCACCTTCTGCAGAGCAAGTGGGTCTGGACTCAAACTTGAGCAGCAGTACTGTGAACAGCTGCCCATAATCACCATTATGCAAACCATCATTGGACACTTGCCCCCAGTTATGAACCTGGGCAAAAGGTATGGTTGGCAGCTAAAGATATTCCTTTAAAGTCCATGGCATGAAAACTGGCTCCTCGCTTCACAGTCATCAGCCCTTCAGCTTAAGTTGACTTCATCTATGCGAATCCACCCTACTTTTCATGTTTCTTATGTTATGCCTATCTGCTCCAGTCCATTGGTTGGATTATCTTCCTCTTTTTTTCATGGACACTCGCTCGGCCACCCTCTCCAGACCTTGGTTCCCTCAATCCAACAAGTAAGAATTCCCTCAATCACTACTTGTCACCCGGCAGTTATTCTCTGTTCCTCCAATGACCTCATTCTCTCTCTGTTCCAGTGGCTGCGATGCCTGAGGCTTTCTCCCCAGTCCACTTCCTCAGTTCCGTCCCCAAAACAAATAAAGCTCTTGTTGATGTTGCAACCTGTTTGTACATCAAGTGTGCTTCTGGGTTGCAGCCTTGTGGCTTGTGACACAGGTAGGTAAGAACAACAACTTATTTTCTTGATAAATAAAATCATAATTTTAAAAACTGCATTTTGTTTTTACTCGGGCTATCTGTGCACAAATGCATAAAAGTAATAAATAAGGAAGAGGGCAAAAACCTTTTCTCTCCAGTGCTGAAAAAAAGGCTTAAATGCTAACACTTGAATGCCTACTTATCCAAAAAACACATGTAAAAACAGAATCATCTTTTCTGTTCTATTAGAAATTCCTCTTTTGGTGAGCCTGCTCTCTCTGTTAAACAGCCTCGTCCACCTCTAACTCAGTCAGTAATTTCCTGGATTTCCCCAAAGACACTGAATAAAAGCCAAAAAGCTCTGTGTGTGTGTTAGCGGAGGGAATAACGAACAAGCAAGAGTGATGAAATAGTGATGCCATGTGCTGCCCCTGTTGCCCAAATTACCTTCCAAAAATGTCAACCCTTAGTGTTGTTTTTCACATGTTACAGAAATGACAGATCTATAAAGAGACAGGTTGTTGATGTGCTGTAGTCTTGTCTGTTTAGGCAAAATGTTGGTGGAGAAAGTGTTGTTTCTGCTGGTTCTGCAACAGATTTCTCTCGGTAATTGGTGAATGCTAGTAAAAGTCTTGAATCCAGAAAGAGGTCTTTGTTCTTTTATTTAGAGGAACTGACACAAATCTGATGTTTACTGATGAATCAGGAGAAAGGGAAAATGTTTTGACCATTAAAACCATTGTGTGTCAGTGTTATGTCACATCATCACTTTTCAGCTGCTAAGACAGAAGAAAAACACACCTCTAGGAAACAAAATGGACTATGAAATGCAAGACTAATTACTAGGAGCTGCCTGTTTTCTTTTGTGAAATACTTGAAGATTGATGCAACGCGACTATCAGTCTGGTGCTACTTCTCTTTTTTTTCCAATCTGTTCTTATGTCAGAGGTTTTCAGGGTATGAAGGTGTGTTAAAGTCTATATGCAATATTTTCAAACATGAAATGATGAGTTATTCTATATAACAGTGTACAGTTATCAACTCCACTTGTAAGTACAAATAAGATATATTATCACAAATTTGCTATTGGGACACAGAGCACCCAGATTACTATTACCAGACACACCCATACAGTTTCTCTGACTCCAGAGAGCTTTTTTTTTTTGCCTCTTTAAGCTTGTTTTTTGAGTTTACATGCAATTATTCTATTTTGCCTTATTCTCACTGCTCTCATCTGTGTTGTTTTTGGCTGCAGATAGAAAACTCCAGACAATTCAGTGATAAATAACTCAATTTAATGGACTGGTATTTCCATTCCTGCAAAAATAGACGAGTAACAACATTTCTCTGAACAAATGCTAATGCTTCTGTGTTGGATTGTATAAACTTGAAACTATATATGGAATAGGAACGTTCAGTTCAACTTTATTCATACACCACTAAATCACAGCAACCTCAAGCTGCTTTATACTGCAAGATACAAATCCTACAATATTAAAGAGTAAGCTTCACTATCAGACGATCGCCTACAAGAATGCACTTTGCAGCAGTGGAATGAAAAACTTTTAACAAGAAGAAACCTTTGTCAGAACCAGGCTCAGGGACGGGCAGCCATCTATTGTGAACGTTTGGTGGTGAGGGGACAAAGAAAAGAAAAAAGAGTGGAGACAGAACTCAATATTTAAACACCTGAGGAATGAAAACAGGTGAAGAAACAGTGCATCATGGGAAGTCCAGCAGTCTGACCTTATACCAGCATAACTAAGTGGTGGTTTATTGTGACTTTATCCAACCCTAACTATATACTTTATCAGAAAGGAAAGTTTTAGGTCTAATCTTAAATGTAGACAGGGTGTCTCTCTCCTGAATCTAAACTGGGAGCCTCCCATCCTCCTTTTAAATCCTTTAAGAACCACAAGTAAGTCAGCAGTCTGAGAGAGCTCTGTTAGGATAATATGGCACTATGAGGTCTTTAAGACATGGTACAATCTGCTCATTCAAGACTCTTTTATGAGAAGAAGGATTTTAAAGTTGTTTTTGGATTTAACAGGAAACTAGTGAGGAGAAGCCAAAATGGGAGAAATATGCTCCCTCTTTCTAGTCCCAGTCAAAAACTCACGCTGCAGCATTTTGAATCAATTGAAGGCTTTCACAGATCTTTTAGAACAACAATTAACAATTAATTGAACTGCTTTTTTATACATTCCTCTGATATGCATATGAAGGATATAGCCTCATCAAAAATCATCCCAAAATTCCTCACTGTACTGCTGGAGACCAAGGTAATACCATCTAGTTTATCTGCTTAGACATCATGTTTTTGAGGGGTTTTCTCCTAAATTTGGTTTTGTCTAAATTTGCTTTCTATATTATCTAAGAGACGCATGTATAATGTAAAAAGCATTAGTCCCAGCACAAAACTGTGGAATTTCATGACTAATTCTTCAATTCATGGACATTTTTGAAGACTTGAGTTTAACATTTCGGAGTTGTATTACAGGCTGCTTGTACCACACAGACGGCCATATTATTTGTCACATAATCACATTAAAAATCCTTACCCTCACTAAAACTCAAACAAAAAGTGCAGTTCAGTTAGTTCAGTTAGAAGAGATCAAGCTGAGCAGACAGCTAGCGCCTATAGCGACAACAGACCTACAATTTTCAAGCCTTATTACATTTTTCTGTAACTTATATAAGAGTTCATCCTCCACAACTGTGTCATAAACTAAGAAATTCGCTACACACAACTGAGAACAGGAAGGCAGCACAGAGGGTAATTAACACCGCCTAAAAAAAATCATTGGCTCCACTCTGCCAACCCTGGAGGCCATTGCCAGCTCCTCCTGTCTCAGGAGAACCAGGGCAATCACAGGTGACCCCTTGCTTCCCGCCCACCACCTGTTTGACCCGCTGCCCTCTGGCAAGCACCTCAGGAATGTCAGGTCCCACACCTCCAGACTCACAAACAGCTTCTTCCCCGCTCACACCCACCAATCTTAACCATGGTCTGAGTTACCCTCATCATTCAGGCCACTCACACCTGGACTCTATACTCAGACCAAGTCCATTGCACCACTTTCAAGCACTTTGTAACTCTGTCCTCTAATATGTGCCTTTGTATTGTGAGTTTTCCTCCTGGTTTTGCATTTAAACCTCCTCTTTGTATATACTCCTCATTTCTGTTATTTATTCTTGTTGTCCTGCTATTTATATTTTATTCCTGCACATTTCTGCACCCACATTGTCATTGTACATGTACAATAACAATAAAAGGCTATTCTATTCTATTCTATTCTTTTTTCAGGCACTCCTAAAGAATTATATGACAATTCTGTTGAGTAAACATGAAATTAGCAGCTTACTTGAAAAATAACAAAACAAAAGGACAGGGAGGTGTAGCAGCAGATGGTATGTCAATAACATGCTTACCACAGTAGCAGAAAAAAAATTGTCATGTTACTAATAACTGTGTTGTGAGTCTGAATTGATGTTACCAACTATTTATGATCCATTCATCCTGCAAACAGCTGGTCCCAATCAGCCAGTGTTCCGCCTGAACAAACTATGCTTCATCTCACGGTTTCATTAATTAAATCATCTAACTAATTTACTAATTTGCAAATCTTATCTGGGACTTCCAGTTTAGGCACGTTTTTACCATGTGTTTGATGAAGTTCAGGTGTCTCAGTTGAGCTTGCTTGATTTAATTCACATCATTCATCTGTTGTGGATGCTGTAACGATTTCTGCATTGCCATCTCCAGCCTTTTACTCATCTTCCCTGTGTCTGCTCCCTGTCAAACACCAAGGAAATACTGCAAACACTAACGACTGCTCTTCCGCTCTTCCTAAATAAAGCAGAAAAAGATTACAACCCTCCAAATCATCCTAATGCTTAATGGTTTTTCCCTCAGAATAAAAACATGGCAAAAGAAAAAACCTCTGACAGCTTCACATGCGGGAGTCCTGAGTAAACAAACACTGATCCAAAAAGCGCTGATCCAGCCTTTCCTGGACTCCCTGGATGCTTTCGCTCCCCTCCTCTCTTCATCTGTTCATTAAGGTCAACCTGATTTTTTTTGGCGAGAGTAGGGGGAGACAGTGAGGAAGAGGAGGAAGATGAACTGAGCGAAAGATGTAAGAGGATTTGGAGCTAATTAGGGAAGTAGGAGGTGAGAGAAGAAACAGATGATAGAGGGAGAAAGAAAGGAAGAGAGGAAGGCAGATGAAGAAGGAAAAGGAGGGAGATCGGCTGAATACAAAAAGAGTGGGCAGGTGAATTTGCTCAGTTAGCTCCCTGGTGTTTAATATCACTCTCCCACTCTTTCGCTTTCCGCTCTCTCGCCCTTTCTTTCCCCTCATTGTGCATTTATACCTCTCTTCAACTCTCTTTAATATCCCCTCTTTCTTCCCACTGCTTCTCCCCCTTCATACCTCTGCTCCTCTTTCTTACCGTCCCTCATTCCCTCACTCGACTGATTTTTCTGTGTTTCACACCTCTGCTAACAGAGGGGACTGGCCAGATGGATGCAGGTGTGGGTGTGTGTGTATATGTGTGTGTGTGTGTGTGAGGCAGGAAGTAGGCACTGCTGCAGAGGCAGAAGACCATGACTAATCCTCAGGACACACACGCACAGATTAACACACACGCGCTAAAGTTGGCAATCGCATGAACACCATTTTCCCGGCCTTGTGCTGACCTGCCAGTGTACTTACCTCCTGTCCAGGTAATTTTTCATTCAAATTGACCAGGTGCATAAAGATGGCAGCCTCTTGAAAAGGCAGTTTCAGTCCATCTCCGTGATGCAATTCCAGCATTTTGCCTAAATGCGCAAAGCAGATGTGAATGCTGGCACATTGCGATATTCCAGTTTATGGTTGTCAGAAAAAACTAAAGATGAGCTGCCAGTTTACTAATAACCAGCCTGTCATGCTTTTCTTTTTGTTGACTCATTCTTTCTCTTCCACCTAGTTAATTTAAAATTAAATCCATCTCAGAGGAAATATCTGTCCAGAATCGGGAATAACTCCTCTCTCTCAGTTTCTGTATCCTGAATGGAGTCAGTGCACACAAGCGGGACAGACAGGAACTTGCATAGACGCAAGCTAGCAACACAGCTTCTCATACAAGGCTGCCAAATATCCCAGTTTTCTGTACTGTTTCTCTGTGTTATCCTTCAGCAAGCCAATGTAAAAAAACAACTACAAAGGAGCAGATGTCTGCTGATGCTTCACAAAAACTAAATTTTGAGCAGTTATCCATCACAGCTGTCAGTCTTTATGACAAAGACTCTTTTTACACCATCACACAACAGTAAAACATGAACAAAACGCAAATGTACTGACTGGTTAAAATGAAATTAAACAACAAGTCCCCAAAACCTGGGATGGCTCCATGTTAAAATATGATTTGAATTGATTTTAATTATGCTTTTAATTTGATTGTTTTCTTATAGGAATACTGGGTCAATAGGAAGCATTGCTAAGAAAAGTTGTACCACTACAATTGAATGATACCCATCCCTACTGGAGCTCTTGATGAAGATCGTTTGACCAATAATATGACTTGCTTTGCAGTTAATTGCACAAACAGACCATCCATGAAGTCGGTTCTCCAATTTTGATCATTTAAATTCTGGCATTTTGCTTGTGAATTACTTCACACTTATTAGTGTGTATACAATGCACCCATACAGTGTATCGATGCAGCTTGCTAACCAAGCTTGTTGGCTTTTCTACAATACAACCCAGTATCGTGGCAAAATGTGTAATAGGCACGCCGGTCCACTGTGCCCATTTCACATTTTGCCTCTGCAAAACGTGAAATGCACACGCATGCAGAAATTGCATTACCAGCAGGGGGAGATAATATATTTAAAGCCACAAAGTTGTAAGCAAAAAACTAGGCTGCTAATATGTATATACTTATAAATGTATTAATAATATATGTTTAAAAGCTTTCCTGAAATTACTTTCATGATGGCTTGTAATAAAATATCTCCCTCTGCTGTTACTGCAACTTAATGCAACTTCTGCATGCATGTATATTTCAGGTTTTGGAGAGGCAAACCGTCAAATGGACATAGTGGACCTGGGTGTCTATTACACGCTTTGTCATGATATCGGGTCGGCAGATAACTTAGCACACCACGATCTTGTTTAATATAACGTCACTTTTGGCTTCATAAAAATTTAAGGCTAAAATCAAAGCTTCAAAACTCCACACACCAATGATGTCACAGTGGCTACCTCCATCTTTTGTATACAGTCTACAGTCTGTAGCACCAGCCACCAGCAGGTGATCAAGATGCTCTAGTTCTGGGGAGCTGTCATGTCGCTTGCAGTCTATGAATATGACATAGAACAAGTGCAGCCATGTTAGAATAATGAACTTCCCCCGGGCCAGTCAGCAGAATCAGCTCTCTCAAAGGCAACAATATAATGTGGATAATGCCACGGGATGGCAGGCAACAAAAATGAATATATTAAAATGAGGGACAAAATCTGCACTTAATGCAGACTCTGAATTTTCATTGTGAGTCTTTGGACACTGTGACAGTGGCGATAGGGGGAAGGGCCAGGACCCTGAGCTGGATGACAGGTTAAGAAAGTGGATGGATGGATGGATGTAAACACATACAAAAAGCAACATAATCTAATCATTTATGGTAGTTTAGTTTATTTCTGCCACTTAGCTGACTCAGTACAGCTTGGTTCAGTTCAGTTCAGTTTGGCTCAGTGTCGTTCTGTCCGTGAGTGTGTGAATCAGTGTTGTTGATGTTGCTAAACTCATCTAGTTGTGAAGTGTAGCAGAATCAATTACACGGCTAGATGCTCCCAATTAGACTAGGCTGATCAATGTCAGCCAAGATCACTGCATAATCTCTCTCTTTCACACTAATAAACACACACACCCACATCACACACACACACACGCACAGGCTGCATAGATGATTTGATAATTAAATCAATCAGAACAACTAGAGCTTCACTAATGAAGCAATGATCTCAGATGAAATTCATCTGAGATCATTGAGGGAAAGAAAGCCAGGGTGTGTGTGTGTGTGATACACAGATTGTTGTTTTGATTTTAATCAGCAGTTTTGATATTATGGCACTTTTTTTTCATCCATTCCCACCTTTCGTGAAGCATCGTGGGAGACAGTTACACTGCTTCAGAGCGAGTGAGACAAAGTAAGATGGAAAGAAAATGACAGATAAAATGTGGGAGAGTTGAAATACTGCAGGGCTTGTACATTTTTTTCATAGTGAACTGGACAGAACGCACTCATTGGTTCATTTTTCTCACATTGTTTGACTCTGTCCGAGGATTGGGATGCTAAAGCTTTCTCACTTGCTCACATTATCAAGTCACTAATGAAAATATAATCCCAGGTAAAGTCCAGTGCAGTTCCTCTGATGGCCACTGGAGGGTCGACGAGTCAATTTCTATAGACTTTTTTGAACTTGTCCTCTGGATGAGTAGAGCTTAAAGTTAGTGGCATTTTTACTTTGATTTACTGCTGACATAGGCAACTGTATGTAGCTCATTACTCTGCTTGGCTTCATTTCTGCTAATTGTTGTCATTGAACTGCATCTCTTGACTGTGTTTGTGTTGTGTTTTCCTTTTGCACCACTTTTAATCGAGTTATTTGACAAATAATGTCCAGTAGAACAAGCAGACCGAGAATACTGTGCTCTACTTTTGTTAAGTGTAACTGTAATATTTTATTAGTCTTTTGTTACGAATTGTCAGGTATCAGTGACAGTTAATGATTGCAGCTTGCTAACCGAGCTTGTGAGCCTTAGCAACCAAAGATCTCTATCTATGATTACTTCTGACTCCAGACAACCCGCATGCCCAAAGAGTTATGGCACGGTAGCTACATCCATCTTTTACACACAGTGTATGTGGTCTCCGGTTAAAGCATGTTGTTACACTTTGGTAACATGTCTAGTTAACTGATAGAAAATCTTAACAATATTTTAATGTGAATTTTTATGTTATTTTTTAATTTGATAAAGTGGTAATTTCCCAGAGAAGTGTGTATGTCAGGTATTGATCCTGCTTGTACTTAACTTTATAACGTTTCAGATTAGTGTAATGCAGGGTAGTGAAATCTCAGAGTTTGTAACTACTGATGTTTTCTGGCTTGTCAGATAGATAATCTGTTATGTTTTAAATCTCTATAAGAGAGAATTTGAACACAAAGTTTGCCATGCTGTAATTTCCACATGGACTGCAGTTAGCAAGTTCAGCCAGCGATGCTTTGCTGAGTGATTTGTTCTTGAGTCACATCATCGTAGACTGACACATGGCTCTGGCTCTCAGACATGCCTGGACTTGTCTCATAGTTGGACACAACCAGGGAATGTAAACACAAGGTTGCTATAACAATCATATTGTGATATTAAGCACACACACACACACACACATGCACATGCATGGCTATATATAGATACTTTTAAATCTGTCTGTAGGTTTGGTAACTTGTGACTTGTTAACACCTTTGGAAAAAAACCTGCATTGTGTCTACTTGTCTTATCTTTGTCTAATATTTTATTTTATTTAATGATCTGAAACATATGACAATCATTAAAAAACATTAAGAAATTAGGAAGGGGGAAAACAAGTCAAGATAATCTTAAGATGATCAGTTATTAGGATAAAAACCCCAGAGCCCCATCTCCAGTAATATAAGGAAGATGTCATATTACTCTTGACTTATTTTACTTAGTAAGTGTATCACCATCCTCTCCTTTCAGATGTCTGTAAAGGAAAGCAAAAGCAAGATGTTGCCTGAGGATTTACTCGTTTGCACTGTGGTCCAGGAAATACATTTTTCTTACAGCGCACCTCAGTTACTGTTTCTACTTCTTCTGACCTGTAAATCAACCTCTAGACAGCTTGATTAGAATGGGTTTTAGAAGACTGAAACACTAAAGCATGTTGTTTAACAAGAGCAAATGTCCACAAATAAATCTCACCTCAGTAATTATCTTGTGCCTCTTTAATTTCTCTGAGGACCTCTTCCAGGGTCCTGGCCACAAAGTTGGAGATTAATGCCACAATGAAATCTTTTAACAAACACTGCACTCAAAGTAAAAACCTGAAAGACTGACAGTCAAACAGTCTGATTTTGTAATAAAATGGTTCTTCCTTTAATTACTGCTGTTTATTCTTAGTTATTCCTGGGGTTGCTTTTTCAGTTATGCCATTAGTGTGTCTCTCTGTGTTGTGTATATGTCTAGTACTGATGTCTGTGGATGTGTGTGTCAGCTGAGATCCCCGCCGTTCGAGTAATCCGACAGCGATGAAGTCACTCTGCCGCCTGGCTACACTCCAGCTCTGCAGGGTGCCTCCAGCATGTGTGTGTGTGTGATTGTGAAATTGTGTTAATTGCTAATCATCAACGTGTGGGTTTGCTTTAGCCCAAAGGAAAAAAAAAAATCCTGATTAATGACACGATCCATCACCCCAGCGATATGATGATTAACGACATGATTCATCTCCATGGCGATTTGATGGAAATAAAGCCATTAATTCTACTGATCAGATGACAGAGGGGTGGTGATGGGGGTGAAAGAGACAGACGGGGTCTCACAAAGGGAAATGTAAAAAGAGAGGAGGTGGGACACAGGTCGAAACAAAATGAAGGGGAAATAAAAACAGAATGAAATGATGATTGCAGAATCTGTGATAGAAGGAAGAATGAAATTGAAATAATGGAACACAAAGAAGCAGAGGACTAGAGACTTCTAATTGGGACTGTCAGTCTCTACCCAGACTGAGGGTAGGATGTCACGTTGCCATCTTTGGCATGAAGGGAGAAAGAATGACGAGCAGAACCAGGAGCAGTGGAAATGTCACCAACCTTCTCTCTCAGACAGGAAATCCTCTCACAAAGCCAATTTAAGTCTATGCTGGGAGCTCAATTGGCCAATAACTCAGATTTTAAAGAAATACAAAAATAATTGTCGCCATGTTTGGAGTGAACACTGTCACAGTCAGAGATGGGCAGTACTGTAATCCGATTACTTTTTTTCAAGTAACGAGTAAAGTAAGGGATTACTATTGCAAAAACGGTAATTAGATTACCGTTACTTTCCCGTAGGAACGCTGCGTTACTGCGTTACTAAAACCGTGATTTTCTTGCGAGAACGTCTCATGACAGTGACTTAAGCGAGTGCGATGTTCGTGACAACAGGTGTGTGCAGATCAACAATGGATCATATATCGAGTGCGGGAGAGAGTATGAGCGTGCAGCGTTTAAAGCGTGGAAGTACTGACCTTATTTTGAGTTTGATTCCGTAAAAAGTGACAAAAACATTAGTGTCCGTTGTGCGTGGGAAGAAAACTTCTTTTTACAGCGAAAAAACCCCCCTAAACTTCCAAGCAAGCACTGAGTAGCTACGACGTAATGAGAAACTCACAGAGAAACTGCGGTATCCTTCCACTGACCGCGGCACACCTGCACCAGGATAAACCTCCGCCTACTCTACTCCTGCTTTACAGGTGAAAATAGAGCAAAAGGACCGCTAGTCTTTGACTTTATTTATTTTCTGCTGTGTTTTACTTGCATCTGAAAGAGTGAGTGTAAACACAAAAAAATAAAATAAATAATAATAATATATATATATGTATATATATATAAATAAATATACATATATATATATATATATATATATATATATATATATATATATATATATATATATATATATATGTATATTTATTTATTTATATATATATATATATGTATATTTATTTATTATGTGCTGGAATGTGCAGAAAATAGGTTTAAATGTTAAACTAATTTCTTCCAGTCAGAGAATGGTGCATATAATTAAAATTTTGCTTCATGCATAAAGTTAAAAGATTAAAACTAACAAAACAAGTTTTAAAAAGAGACTTTTCCATTTGATTACATTTTGTATGATGGATTATGTAGAAAAAGTAGAATTGGGCTGAAAGATCTATCACTTTATCACCTATTCAGGTTGTAAATCATGTTTTTAAAAAGTAACTAAGTAACTAAGTAACTAAGTAATTAATTACTTTTGAAAATAAGTAATCAGTAAAGTAACGGGATTACTTTTTTGCGGAAGTAATCAGTAATTAATTACTGATTACTTTTTTCAAGTAACTTGACCAACACTGGTCACGGTGATAGTTATATAACCAGTAGGATTTACCACAGACTACAAGCCAAAGTGTTTGGTTATTTTCTTATCTTTAAGGGTTACTTATGTTTAGCTGTATCACTCTTAGCTAATCCAAACATGTAGGGGGCCTCAGTGACAAAAAAGATTAATATATATATATATATATATATATATATATATATATATGTCCCCAAATATTGGCCATTTCACTCGGGCTGACTGCAATCACTCTCAGACAGATTTTCAAATAATTGCAGTCTAAATCTGGTCTTTAGATGCCGACAGATTCCACACATTGCAATCAATTTAAGTCACTCTGCACTGATGAGAGCAACTCTTCTGTGCATGTCATCTCTTTGCAGTAGGAGACTCGACTCAGCTGGTTGCCATCTTGTTGCGATCAGGTTATATTCTCTTATATAAAAACAAGGTTGCTTTGCACCTTTTTCATTTTGTAGTTAAATTGCCATCCTGCAGCACCTATGTCAGAACCAAGAGTTGAGGAATTTCTCTCTCAGACATGTGAGGTTATGGCTGGACTCTGAACCACTCACAGTCAGATGTCATCTTTAAAGGGACATCAACAGATTGCTAAAACACCAGTAATTTGGTGCTTCAAATGTTTGTATATGTAGACAGCAACAGGTTGGTGAAAAATAGCAACAGAATTGCAATTTTTGCCCGTTAATCACAGTTAATGGTTATTTTATCCAAATCAGATTGCATGTAACCGTCAACTTGACCCCACTGAGTCACAAATTAATACCAGACAAAAAGTAAACTGATAACCAATTTACTGGTGTTTTAGCAATCTGTTGATGTCCCTTTAAAGATGACATCTGACTGTGAGTGGTTGCAGACCTGTTCCCTTATCTTTGAAACAAACATTTTCAAGGCAACAAGATTGCACAGAGTTGCAAAACTTGGTTTCCAGCCACTGGTTTCCATATTATTAATGTAGCATTAGGAACCTCAACCTGAGCACTTTGGCCGTCATTATCTTAACATCTCTACCAAAGGAAGGGATCTGAGAAAATGTGGTAGTCAGTGGTCAGTCAGTCAGACAGGCCTGGACTGGACTGGTGCGTGCTGTGCTTTAAAGTCTATATTAATTTGAATGCTAGCATAATTTACAAAATCAACATAATGCTGCATTTAAAGAAACTTAAAATTAGCGAATGAGTCTGTAACCTCTCCGAGAATGTGTTTATAGGAGTATTAAATCAGAGTTCTATTTATTGCAACCACAGGACTCACCCCTGCTGGCCATTGGAAGGAACGCAGAACTTCACATTGCTCTATGATTGTTCTTCAGCAGTGCAGTTTTTGTGTTTGCTCCACTCAATGATGTTTATGGCAAAATTTCACAAGATGACTTTAAAATATCTTTTTAAAAATGTGGGTGGTGACAAAAAAATTAATTATTTTTACATTCAGAGACACAAAGGTTTACATGGAAAAGCATTTTTGTATTTGATGGAACTTTTCCTGCAAGACCAAAAAGCATTGGCTACATCATTTAGATGGACATGCATAACCTGCATTTAAAAAATTCTGACACTGACACCATAATAAGTAAATGTATTAGGCTGTAGTGTCTGTGGCTTACTGTGTGTGGCTGTTCAGCTTCCCTCCTGCCTGAGGATTTTTTCATTATTGGAATCAATGCGTAGATGTTTTATGACACACACTAAATACATGCATTATAAAACATGGACGAGTTTCAAGGAGTTTCATCAGTGCTGTTTTCAATTGAAACTTTCTCTCCATCTAAATGAGGAATCACAGCTTTTCATTGCTGAAGGTTTTAGTGGGATTTTATGACCTAAATGATTCCGCGAAATGGTTATTGGGTAAAATTGTGTGTAGGTCCGCTGCAGGAAGGAAACACCAGTGTGGGTTCACTTGGTGACTGATATGAAACCAGATTGTTTTTGTGTCTGTTGACAGGTGGCTCAGGAAGGACAAGGGACTTGACTTTCATGCTGCTTTGTGTCTGTGTGTGTAGGATAAAGTGTGTTCATCTCTGGCAGATCTCTTGTGTCTCGTGTGTATTTACAAGTGGCTTTTTGCGGGTGTATGACACCATGTGTGCACGGTGTGCGTGTGGTGTCATCACACCTGCCTCCACGTCGCCTAATTATGTCTTTCACAATGGGTTCTGGGGTATTATGCTGTCTCCTCCTGGACCTCAGGGACCTACAGTGACTTTTTCAGGAACACACGCTTTTTGATTGCCATACAATTGTGTGTGTGTTTTTAGTTCTTCTGAGATGACGCAACACTAGTTTTTATGGTTCAATAAACACTCTTAGGGTGCTAAAGCTTTAGTAGGCATCTTAGTGATCTAATTAAGAGCTGGACACACAGCACTGAAACTGCCATCAGCCTTTTTTGTTACACAATGGTAAGTTAATCAAGACCCTCATTTGGCAAAAAGAAAAAAAAAATCTGTGTTTGCCTTTGAATGCACTTTTGCATTCTTATCAACTTTTGTGTGTAGTTTCTCTTCTCTTGTTCTCTTGCTTTTCTCTTCTCTCCTTTCCTGCCCTACTTAGTTTTCTCTAACATCCCCTATAGAATCTGGTTTCACTCCCTTGTCTTATATATGTGCTCATTTTTCAACATGCAGGACTAAAGTTGTAAACGAGTGTATTTAACCCTTTCCTTTCCTTTCCTTTCCTTTCCTTTCCTTTCCTTTCACTCTTACACCTTAATTTTTACTTCCCTCTTTGTATCTTTCTCCCTTACTGACTCGTTTTTTGCTCCTTTCCTTTCCTTTCCTTTCCTTTCCTTTCCTTTCACTCTTACACCTTAATTTTTACTTCCCTCTTTGTATCTTTCTCCTTTACTGCCTCGTTTTTGCTTCTTTCCTTTCCTTTCCTTTCCTTTCCTTTCCTTTCCTTTCCTTTCCTTTCCTTTCCTTTCCTTTCTTTTCCTTTCCTTTCCTTTCCTTTCCTTTCCTTTCACTCTTACACCTTAATTTTTACTTCCCTCTTTGTATCTTTCTCCCTTACTGCCTCGTTTTTGCTTCTTTCCTTTCCTTTCCTTTCCTTTCCTTTCCTTTCTTTTCCTTTCCTTTCCTTTCACTCTTACACCTTAATTTTTACTTCCCTCTTTGTATCTTTCTCCCTTACTGCCTCGTTTTTGCTTCTTTCCTTTCCTTTCCTTTCCTTTCTTTTCCTTTCCTTTCCTTTCACTCTTACACCTTAATTTTTACTTCCCTCTTTGTATCTTTCTCCCTTACTGCCTCGTTTTTGCTTATTTCCTTTCCTTTCCTTTCCTTTCCTTTCCTTTCTTTTCCTTTCCTTTCCTTTCACTCTTACACCTTAATTTTTACTTCCCTCTTTGTATCTTTCTCCCTTACTGCCTCGTTTTTGCTTCTTTCCTTTCCTTTCCTTTCCTTTCCTTTCTTTTCCTTTCCTTTCCTTTCACTCTTACACCTTAATTTTTACTCCCCTCTTTGTATCTTTCTCCCTTACTGCCTCGTTTTTGCTTCTTTCCTTTCCTTTCCTTTCCTTTCCTTTCCTTTCCTCTTTAGTGCTGCTGTTTCGTTTCTTCTTATGTAGAGGTCTGCTGCTTGCATACTTTTCATCATCAGGCCCTAAGTGCTGGAACAGCTGGAGAACAGCAAATATTGCCAGATGCAGAAGAAATGCTCTCATTGGGGCATTGCTCAGTGTTCACACATTCATGTGTGTTCATAAGCGAGTGAAAGAAATAGAGGGGGACTTATTAGGAGATAACATATGAGTGCAAGACTGTGAATGTCCCCAGATCCCTCTGTGTGTTTGCATTAGTTTGTGTGTGCATGTGTGTTGGTGTTTGTGCGTGCACCTGCTGGTGTATGTAATCGTCTGTGTGTGTGTGTGTGTGCGTGTGCGCGCGCATGTGTGTGTGTGTGTGTGCTGACCCACTTTGTCTGCCATGCAGCAGTGGCAGCAGCTTGTGCAACAGAGCAGGATGTGCATTTTTTAACAGCAACAGTCTCCTGTGCTCTGCACCGAACACACACCACAGAGAGAAAGTGTGTGTATGTGTGCGTATGCGTGTGTGTGGATGATCAAGACCTCCAACACTACAGCAGCACACAGCTCCGCTCAGAGAAAACCTAAAATGCTGAGAGAAATAAACCTGCATTTTTCAATAAAGGAATGTTTATCCCTCATCGTGTTTGTCAAGGATATCACAGACATGTTTCGAGTTTGCTTTTTCTGCCCTCACTATAAATATAAGCGAGCAGCTACAGTATGCAGCGAGTTAAACACTTTCAATAAAGGTTGAAGGCAGCAGCTGGCCTTTAAAGCTTTATTAAAGGGAACTGCGAAAGTCTGAGAACAGTATCGGGCAGCAAATTCAATTACAGAGATTACAAATCAGGAAACAGCAGAGCGCTATAAACAAGAATTACACTGAGTATATTGTAAAGATAAATTATTGAAGTAACAACTGGATCCTTAATACTGACAAGCTGATAAATAAGTCAGTTTTTTCCCCTCGTGCAAGCAGGAAGCACAGGCACCCAGAAAGAAAATGAAGCCACAAAATGTACAACACAGTAATTCATCTAATGTCCAGACATTCATTAATTTACATTTTACTGTTTATCCATAAAACATCACTGACATTTTATTTACATGCACAAATTTCTGATATTGCACAGGTAAGAACTCGAGCCGACTTTATTGTGGGAGCGATGCATTTTATTTTGTCCTCTTGATCAGTAACATTAGAGAAAACAATAGGCATTGAACTTATGATCATGTTACCTTTGAAATGGTTGCTTTAAACATGGAGACTGGGACTGCACCCACTTGCAATCAGCTGCCATCAAAGCAACTTTGGTGCATCCAAAGTTTGTGATAAAACAAATAAACAGTGATGAAGTTGCTGCAGGGCACCAACTTAACTGCAAAAGAACTTGGCGCTCAGCAACTTTAGTCTTATATAGGAATATATACCAGAATGCAACCAGCTGAGTTTAATTTCCTATAATGCAAAGTGAGGTGTCATTGAACTCATTGGTGCAGCGTGACTCAGATTGATTATAAACTTGTATGAAAAAATGTAGAACTTGATACAGTTAATCATGCTCTGATATTCCTGTGAGCTCTTTGGTTTCACGTAGGACAGAAGACTCAATAAAACCAACATATTCATGCATTAAATCACTGATAATAACTTCACGTTGAAATGAGATGAAACTGCTTTCAGAATTTCAGCTCCTTTGTGCTGCTGACAAACAGCCTCTAACTGAGAAAGTGGATATAATAAAACTCATGGACTGAAAGCTTAAATTAAGCGACTGGTTGTTGGATGCGGCACACTTTTTGCAAATTGACGATGAGAAAAGCATGATCGCTCATTAATGCTGAAGGCACAGCGTCAGTTTGTAAACAGCAGTCACAAAAAAGGTATGTTTGTTTTCCTCGTCAGGGAGGTGAGAGGTAAACAAAAGAATAACAGGTTGAAGTGGCAGGTGTTAACCCCATTGCTGTTTTTGAAGACTTTCGTGGCGCTGGAAAAAAAAGTGTTTTTGAGGGGAGAAATAAGTGTGGCAAAGTGCCATGCCTCTTGGATGGCTGCGAGTTAGTTCTCGGAGAATAAAACCACCTTGTGCTGTGTTTACTTCTTTTGGACAGAGCTAAAATGGTAGCTAAATTCGATTCTTGTAATAAATCTGTTTTTAATTTAATTCTTCATCCATCATTTTTGACCAGACAACCAGTTTTTCTGATGTCAGCGCCTGTTGTGACAGAAGTGAGATGAGCAGATTTGCCTAAAAGTGTTTACGGTAAAAAGCTTACAGTGTCTTTATGCTACAGGAGGAAATAGGATAAAATGCGAGGGCAGACTTGGATATGTTTTTGCTGTCTGTGAACTAATTCAGAAGTATTGGAAAAATGCTGTGCATTAAACTAAAAGCTCACTAAGTGCAGAAGTTTCCAGCGCGGTGTTGTTCTCATGTCGTGTTGCAGATCAACATGTTACAGAGCTGGTGAGGTTGGCTTTTGTGGCAGGCAAAAGGTGTGACACATCAGTGTTTTTAATTGAAAAACTGGATGACTTTTCTTTTTTTTTCTTTTTTTAAAAAAATCACTGTTACAGTGTGAAAATAAGTGCTTTAACACTCAGAGTGCCATCTTGTAGAGATGTGATCACACATCTCTCTAGCCTCCAGTTGGGCCCAGTTTTCTCAGTTCACTGGGTGTTTTATTGGCATGGCAAGTGTGATGGTGCTTAACAATTAACATCGTCAAATAAGAAAATTATGGGATGCAAACTCATTCCCCAAAAAGTTTTGCTTCTCTGTTAAATGTAACTAGATACTGTGTAATACTGTGTAATCATTTGTAAATCATTTAAATCGCATAACTTAAAGATCACATCATTGTCAAAATCACAGGGACCCAGAGAGGACCTAAATGGACAACTCACAGTCTTTAGTCTACAAAGCAGGTTTTACCACCATTTAGGAACTGAGAAGAATAGTTACTGCAGTTTTTAATTGTGTAATGCTTGCTCTTAGTAGACTTTGAGCTTAGCCACTCAACAATTCAGAGTCTCTTTTGTGTAACTGGAGGACAGGCCAGTTCAGCACCCAGATTCCCTCATTACGAAGCTACACTGTTGAAATATGTGCAAAATAAGGTCCTTCCTTACACAGTGGCACATATTACTCCAAAGCCTGTATGTACACTTCACTGTTAAGGAGCCTTCATAAATCTGCAGTTAGCTATGTTGTACGCCCTAATGCACACATACACTACACCATCATGAATGCTTTAAATAAGCTGGTTGGTCCCTTTCCTCTTTAGCTCAGAGGATGTAGCAGCCATGATTTCAGTTCAATGGAAAAAAGAATAGAGCACATGCAGGTATGCATGTGTAAGTGAATGGATGTGAGCATCGTTATGCTCTGTAAATAGACATGCATAGAGATGCTTACATGGTGTTTTAAACTCTGTAGCTGTCCCTCTTTCTCAAACACACAGATATACACTCTCTTGGAAATGAGCTAATCACACACTGAGTCATCAAATGAGGATTTCTCCTCTCTTCTCTTCTCTTCTCTTCTCTTCTCTTC
The DNA here is from genome assembly GCF_056152115.1 of Neolamprologus brichardi. Classification (NCBI taxonomy): domain Eukaryota; kingdom Metazoa; phylum Chordata; class Actinopteri; order Cichliformes; family Cichlidae; genus Neolamprologus; species Neolamprologus brichardi. Next base: position 14,569,993 of record NC_142124.1, on the reverse strand, counting down.
TCTTCTCTTCTCTTCTCTTCTCTTCTCTTCTCTTCTCTTCTCTTCTCTTCTCTTCTCTTCTCTTCTCTTCTCTTCTCTTCTCTTCTCTTCTCTTCTCTTCTCTAAATGGTACCATCATGTATATTCGATGAGTTATAAAAGCAGAGGGGAGTAACAATAGGCCAGTTGGAACTGCATCATGTGTGTGTGTGTGTGTGTGTGTGTGTGTGTGTGTGTGTGTGTGTGTGTGTGTGTGTGTGTGTGTGTGTGTGTGTGTGTGTGCGTGTGTGTGTGTGTGAAAGAGAGAAAGAGAGAATATAGAGGGAGTGAATGCATGGAGTCAAGCAGACGGCTAATGGTTTTCCTTTAATAAACCACCATACCACTCTCGGATGACTCGCCTTCACACGCACACAGGCAGCCATGACTAAGATTAGCCTATTTAACACAACAATAAACAGAGGCCAGGAGATGAGAAGAAGAAGAATGAAAGGAAAGAAAAGGAATAGAAAGGAAAGGAAAGGAATAGAAAGGAAAGGAAAGGAAAACCATCAGATACCAGGATCTTTAATTTCAAATCCTTGCATCATTCATCTGTCCTGTCCAGGGAACGGCCTGCATACGGATTTTTTTATGAGTTACTCACATGTAAGAGTATTTAAATGCGTGACTCTCCATGCATACATGTGTGAGTGTGTGTTTATATCCTTTATGGCTGACAGCGTGTGCACACCTGTTTCTCCTGAATCCAGGCCACCATCTCGATCATTCTCTCTCAAACCCCATCATTATTTTCTACTTGGTTTCTATCTCATCCCGCCAAGCATCACTCCTCCTAAAAAATGTAAAACAGAGGTTTGTGTTTTCTGTTGTGAGCAGAGACTACAATATGAGCTGCAGGTGTTGCACACGTGGTGTGTCTCCACGAGAAGCCTCAGATAGGCTCATGTAAATACTTTCATCATATGCAGAACAAAGTTCTTGAATCAGGAGAAAATTGTGCAGATTTCTTGCTAAAACTTTCTACACACAAAGGCAAACGTGTGCTCCCATCTCTATCTTTATTTAACCATTTGCAAATAGTGGAGAAGTGGAGAAACGAACACGTGTTTTCGGTGGTTTCACTTCTGGAATCACAGATATCAAGAGCTATCAAAGGAATAAAGAAACAGAGCGTTACAGTTCTGTAAGTTCAGACCAAAGGATCCTATCAGAGGAGGAGAAAACACTTAGGACTATTGGGTGGGGTATTTCAGGCCTTCTTCCTGTGCTTGTTGGGTAAATTACTGATTTCAAATTGGCCATAGGTGTATTTATTTTTGTCTGGTGTGTTAGCTGGTAGTCAATTTAATAGATAAAGCTACACTTTTTTCCTTTTCCATTACACAAAAGATTAACAGACTCACAATGACTGTATGTTTTTCTCTCCCATTCATTCCTTGTCTTAACTTCCAGAGCCATGATGTCTACAGGCTAACACTTACTAGGTTAATAATTATCAATGAAGAGGAGTGATAACTGTGCATGATAAAAGAAAGGGTGCATTTGATTAGAGGCTGTAGGCAAAACAGCTGTCCAGAAACATTAAATTAAATGGGAAACAATTAGCTGGATTCAGTATTTGGAACATCCATGTGCGGTCTCTCCCTGACTTCTGTTGTCATGCTGGTAAAGTTGTTTGAGAACTTAACTTTACAAAGAAGCTCTTGAACCTAAATAAACAAGTGTGTAACTCAGCTCAGTCTGCAGTAAGATCACAAGCACAACAAGATACCTGACCTTTGATGACCTGTTGTAAAAGTTACCTAAAAGATTTTTAACTGTTGTTGTGAATCATATTTTCAATATTTTATTATTTTCAGAAGACTCGTCTGCAAGGTTGAATAAAATTGTCCTGTCATCTTTTATGGTAGTTTTGCACTTATTAGCATTATTGTGCATCTCTAATTATCTCTGTAGTTAGAGGTGGAGGTATGTACCGGAGAGAAGAGGAATCAAAAAGAATAGAAGGAAGACAGAATACATTTGTGTGAATGAGAGAGAGGGGTGCAAAGAGCAGAGACAGTGAAGTTAGATGAGTTTTAAATAGATTAGATCAACCATCCAAAGCGCTGGTCGGTGAAGAAGAGAGTGTAGGCAGGGTGGAGCGGGTGAAGACAAGAATCAGAGATGATTTGTGACAGAAGGATAAGCTAAGGTAAGACCTGCTATGATGCATTGTTTGAAGATCAGAACATCAGAGGTACAGCTCAGGTTGAGGAGCAATAAAAGTAGAGGAGCAATGCTCAGATAGTTTGAACATGTGTGTAGTGGAAATGCAGGACAAAGGATGTAGAAAAGAAGAAACCACAGAGGTTTTTGGAGGGAAGAAGGATATGCAGGCCAATATTTTTTTTATAATCCCTGAAGGGAGCAACCAAAAGACAAATAAGAAGCAGAGTAGATGATGAAGACATCTCATACGAACCCCAAGTTTTTCCTTTGCCAGGTTAGTGATCCATAAATGCATGCTCATGGGTTAGTGACTTCTTGGTAGTCTGCAGCTCTAATATTTTTCAGTGAAATTATTTTTGATTGAGGAACGTCACTGGATTGCTTCTTGTTTGCATTGTTTCTAAAACACCACTGGTGGTTTATACTGGTAATTGTCATTTTTGTACTGGTTTTCAACAATTAGTGTGGTGGCGTTTCTTGACATTGCATATGGTGCAGCAGTCAAAGTCAGCTATCCATACTTGTGTCCAAACTTTTGACTGATGCTGTGGATGTCAGTGCTGGATGGTTCAGTCTGCCATGATGGCGAGAACAATATGACAGAATGAACTGTGGATGCTTTATCCGCACACCTGTCAGACCTGCAGGCCACACAAAATGTTACCCACACTGAGAAACCTGGATTTATTGCAATTCTTAAGCCAGAGGTTCGAACTCTTAAAGTTTTTATAAAGGTGCTTTATTAGAAGGTAAGACATAGTTGTTATTTGTTTTTGTTTTTTTCTTGTTTTATTGAGGGGATCCTGGAAATAATCACACCACACAAAATCTAAAGAGAGAGGATGAAGTTGAACCTAAAACAGGCATTTTACTCAGTGCTGAGATGATGGTGTGTTTTTTTTTTTTGTTTTTTTTTTTGTTATTTGTAGTTTTCAGATTAAACATAATCTAAACTTTTACTGTCATTATCTGAATAACCTGGACTTTTTTGTAATCACAACTTAATGATGAAAAGATTTTGAATTGCAACTTTGTGATTAGTTTTCTATTCATTATCCCATTAGCCTAGAATAACAATGTGCTGTCTCATTCTTTGTCTCACTCAGTGTGTGTGTGTGTGTGTGTGTGCGCGCGCGCTCAGGAAATGATCCACTTCTGAATTTTGCTGTTGAGGTAAATTACACAACACTTTCTCATATCTCTTCTCCTGAGAGAGCTGCAATATTGTCACAACAGCCTTGCTAGCTTATTACAGGTATAGCTTTATTGATCCACACACACAGACAGACACACATTCATACACACATGACATGCACCTGTACTCTTACATATGCTCTTGAGGTCAAAAACGTAACACGTTGATGTAAAGCAGTTACAGGGGAAGAAACAGAAACACAGGAAAACTGTTTGCAGGTAAAATGCAGATATAAAAAAACAGTTCACACATCCACATACACACACATACACACACATACACACCTTGGGTCATTAAGGACTCCAGTGTGTCCTGTAAGCAGTTTAGTTCCCTGGTGGAACAGTAATATGCTGCTGTGTTTGTGTGTTTCTGTGTATGTGTGTGTTGACGTGTCAGCTGTTTTGTGCCTGTTAAGCCAGAGTTACAGTTTTTTAGTTGGCTTGGGAACAGTTTGTTAGTTAGCTTAGGGATGAAGATGTGCTGAAAAATCATTACACAGAAAATTGGTTAAAGGGACGACTCAGGCTCACTTTAGGCTCTGTCTTACCTTGATTGTATTCTGTGACATTAACCACTAATTCAGTTCAGTACAGTTTTATTTATACAGCTCCAAATCACAACAACAGTTGTTATCAACAGTTGTTATAAAGTCACTTTACATTGTAAGGTAAAGACCCAACAATAATACAAAGAAAACAGAGAAAATCCCAACAATGACCCCTATGAATAAGTGCTTTGGCAAGAGTGGGAAGGAAAAACTCTCTTTTAACAGGAAAAAACCTCCAGTAGGACCAGGCTCAGGGAGGGGCGTCCAGGGGGTGAAGAAAGGAAGACAGGCATGAGATATGTGGAAGAGAGGCAGTGATTAATAATAAGTAATGATTAAATGCAGAGAAGTGCATAGACACATAGTGAGTGAGAACCGTGACTGAAGAAGAAACACTCAATGCATTGTGGGAATCCCCCAGCAGCCTACACCTATTGCATTGTAAGGAAGGAAGAATTCAGGGTCATCTAATCCAGCTCTAACTATATGCTTTAGCAAAAAGGAAAGTTTTAAGACTAATCTTAAAGGTAGAGATAGTGTCTGCATCCTGAAAATTGGAAGCTGATTCCATAGAGGATGGGCCGGAAAGTTGAAGGCTCTGACTCCCATTCTACTTTTTCAATACTTTAGGAACCACAAGTAAGATCACAGTCTGAGCGCGCTCAGACTGCGGGGTGGAAGAAAGCGGTCCCACGTATTTCTTTAATATGTGCATAGAAGGACATACCCTGGTGAAAAATGACTCCAACATTTCTCACAGTGTTACTGAAGGCCAAAGTATCTGGTTAGATAACATATTTCTAAAAAGTTTTATAGCCGAGTACAATAACTTCAGAAGCAGAAGATTAGAGGTCATCTAGGTCTTTATATCTTTAAGACATTCCTGCAGTTTAACTAATTAGTGTGTGTTAGCTGGCTTCATGGATAGATAAAGTTGGGTGTCATCGGCATACCAGTGAGAATGTATGCTATGCCTAAACAATTTCTGGATCCCCCAAACCCTAGCTTAATAATGTAGCAGTTTGAGAAAAAAAATCTATTTTGCCACAGTGGTTTTGTTCAAATGTTTCTGCGAGTGAAAGGTCACATATTTGATTTTTAAACTGAAATCAATTGAATTAGTGAATTCATAAAGTGCCCAGCTGCAAGAAACATTTTTATTGTGTTGGTCAGTGTGGCCAAGACCTTCACCCAATCATTAAAGCCGTGCCCTGAGCAGTCTGAACTGGTGCAATATGTAACACTAATCCAGTTTTTCCTGCTGTGTTTGCTAGTTAATGAAGAAATCTGTACGAAATATGCAGTGCTCTGCGAACACACATGGAAATGCTTTGTGTGAAACAAAAACAGATACTTGGTATGGCCGCCTTTGTCTTTCAACACAGCCTGAACTGACCGAATTTAAAAGTACCTTTGGCAGGCTAACTCGAGGTATGAACACAACACTTATTCATCCCTTGAGTTCGGTGCTTTTTGTATACTTTAATAATTGTTAGGTCAGTGTAAAATGGGTTAACAACAACAAATAGATCAGACAAACTCTGAAAAATTTTCTGGTACAAGGACTGAAACGCAGTGAAAAAGCAGCCAATGTCCAAAGGAACACTTTTTAACCTAAAGCCAAGTGCATTTGAGTTTTTGTGACTTTTTGAGACTTCTGCGTCACCAAAAAACATACCCCCCCCCCCCCCCCCCCCCCCCCGCCGCCGTTTTTAAGGAATAAATTGTAAAAAAAAAAAAAAGAAAAAAAGAAAAGAAAAAAAACTGCTTTAAAATAATGCTTCAACAAATTCTGGCAATTATTTATGTTTCAGGCTTTAAACTGTTAAAGACCTTCAGAAAGTCTGGAGAACTCTTATGCTCTTAAAGCTTGTTGGAATCCATTGCACTGTTAGCAAGAAGCCTTGGAAGACATTTCAAAGCCTTCTTTTGTGTGTCTTCCTTATGGACTGGAAACACTGGGCCTAAATGTAGTTTTCCTGAGGCCTGGATGTGACTGGCGCCTTGTTCAATACACATGATCACAATAAACCGGTTTCCTGATGGGTTTTTGCTTTCCAGATCAATGGCTAAACACCACCTGAGGAATTGGATAAAATGTTCTATGTGAAGTAGTATATTGTTTTACTCTTATTGCTGCTTCTTTCAAATAAAGAAGAAAGATGAAGAGAGATAAAGAAGATGGGAGGGAGAAATAAACTGTAAGAGGATGGAAGAGAGGAGGAGAGAGAAGCTCTGCAGCCTCTGGAATTGATTTCTCAGGGAGCGACCGAGAGAAGTAGGAAACTGCTGCTACATCCCCTCGAGCCTCTTCTGACACACACACACACACCTGTGAGAACACACCTGCACACACGCTGCTGATTCTGCGCATCACACCTACACACATTCCCATGCACACACACACACACACACACACGCACACAGAAACACACCTCTGCCTCTTCAACTCGTTCCTTTTAACCTTGCTGAAGCTCAGGCTCAAATCAGTAGTGATCTCCCTCTAAAATGTTCTTTGTCGGGTTTTTCCTACCATCAGTGTGGCTAAATTAGCCCTCAACTAGACTCTGTTACACTTCAAAGAGCAACACAGAGCCGAAATAATGAAAAATACCTGCGTGTGTGTTTGAGTACAATTCATTACAGTGATATTGATCTGCTCTGAGGAAAAAGCTCTGAGGTTACTGCAGCCGCAGCTGTTACATTATGGAGGCTAGAGCAGCGTTTTGATTTATGATGACTCATCAGGATTTTTCGGGAAAATTTAAAGGCTTTCTGTGTTTAAGCTGCATCTCTGCGAACCTGAACACGTTTCTTCACGCAGACACAAACTCTTAAAGAAGGGGGAAAAGAAAGATATTGTAAATCAGCTAACTCACTGGTGATCTGAATAATTGGCTTAATAACACGAAGGGTTAGAGCTCCTGATTTTGCTTGGGTGTTTAAAGTTTTATTTCTTTAAGGAGCATAACTACTGTGGCCCTTTTGTAAGCACCTAATTCCTTTACACGAAACCTCAGAACTAATGAACACAAAAGTACATAAACCGTAAAAAGTAAGGTGTTTCCAAAAATTTAGCTTTGCAACATGCGGTTATTACTGCAAGAGAGGACAATTTTAAACCAAACAATTTTATTCAGAGAGTCAGAACTGTGAAAAAAGCATTAACTAAACAGCAAGTAACCAGAAAAATTATAAGAAGGTTTATAACATGTAAATGTGTCATAAGTGAGCGAGAGGCCAGTGGAAGGATGGACCCAAAAGCAGACTCAGTACACTAGGAACTCAAACTTAAACTGATTTAATTAAAATAATTTAATTAATTTAATTATTCGATGGCAGAGCAGGACATTGTGGAAACTTCACAGGGACAGGATCCACTGCAACGGGGAGAGGGGGGTATTGTTTCCAGTACTGATGGCAACAGGTGAGTTTTATGATTACCACAGGTGGTGCAGCGGTGGGTAGAAAGAAGATGCAGCCTAGGAAGAAACAGGAGCGAAGGACTGGTGACAGAGGGAATCCAGGTTTGGAAGTAAGTGGAGAATGAACCAGAGGTGCGGACAATGGGCTGGAGTGCTCCGGTTTAATTTGGGATGGTGACAGACGAGTAGCAAAGGATGCTAAGGAGTTGCGGGTGTATTTGAACCCAGGCAGCTGAGCTGATCAGCCTCTCCGTCTGAGGTTAGTCTACAGAGCTTAGACATACTTTGGGTCCTAACGTGGTACAGTTAGGTTACGCCATGTGGGCTATAGCTGCCAGGAGTAAAAGGCACAGGACTGGAGCTTATGTTGGGCCCCTCAACACTGAGAGAGAACAGCCCCTACGCAGGAATTGGATGTGTCCACCTCCACAATTAATAGTAATTTCGTTTCTGGGTGCACCAGAATCTGAAGCAACCATTTCTAAATTAATCTGTTCACCTCAGCGCCGGTCCTTAAGACCAGATGAAAGGGACCATAGATGAGGTGAGTTGTATGTGTGTGAGGTGGCTAATTGGCTGTAGTTGTGGATAAAGTGAAGGACTGGTGACAGAGGGAATCCAGGTAGGTAGGGAGGTAAGTGGAGAATAAACCAGAGGTGTGGACAACAGGCTGGAGTGCACTGGTTTGTGCACTCCAGCCTCCAGCACTGGAGACAAGGAAAGTAGGGTGAATGTGCAGAGAGGGAGGCAGATTAAGTCTGAGCGCCATGGGACTGAACAGAGTCTATTTCATAAGGTGGGATGAAGGACCGGTGACACAGGAAATTCAGGCTGGTTTGGAGGCAAGTGGAGATGAACCGCAGATGCAGGTAACTGGAGAAATGAGAGGATGAGATTGCACACAAGCAAATACTTGAACTAGCTACGCACAGAGGCTGATTTACCTCTAATCTGGCAGAGAGTGAAGGTCTGCACCGGTAAGATTGCTGTGCTGATTGCTGGTGAGCTGCAGGTGGAGAGAGGCGGGCATGGACCGGGCGAGGAACCAAAGCTTCAGATAGGGAAACAACAGCACAGCCACATCACCGACACCCCAGATCATGACAAAATGATAACATATAAAAGGAGCTTGACAGACTCATGATGCTGATTCATGACAATGGAAACAACAACAAACATGAGCATCCAATATATTTGGAACCTCTATTGTGAAAATAATCTACTTTAGACTGTGTAAAATAGAGAGACTAAGTATCTGTGAGGCTGGATTGTGTAGGAATGTGAAGCAGGGCCAGTTCAGAGTGGCAGGGAGCTACAATTGTTTCAAAGAAAACAATTATGCACTCAGCCGCCATGGCATGTATGCACACTCACCAAGACTCAGTTGCTCATGAAAAACCATGCTCATGCTCAGTTTACTAAACAATATTTAGACAAGCCTGTGAAATACTGGGAGCATACGGTCTGGTCAGATGAAACCAAAACTGAACTCTTTGGATGCCATAATACACTCTACATTTGGAGGTCAAAAGGCACTGCATGTCATCCCAAAACCCCCATTTCTTTGTACTTGATGATTTGATGGGTTGTTATCAATATCAGGTAAGAATTTAATGTCAAATGCACTTTTAGAAATATAATTACTTAGAAAATTAGTGATTATTATTTTACCCACTGTACATACTATCTACTATCTATACTATAGTAGTAGTAGTAGTATCTTTATTTCAGACATATACAAAAAAAAAACAATATATACACAAGTACACATACTTGCATTTACTCTGTGTACATACACACACGTATGTGCTCAGATAAAACAAAGAAAATAAAATAAAAAAATAAATAAAAATAAAAATAAATAAATAAATAAATCAAACAGAGTCTCAATTACATGAAATGACAATTATTAGGTCTGAAATGGAGTAGGAAGAAGTATTACATACTTATTAATCCCTACCCCATGCTTAACATTCTATTGAATCCCACTATTCACCTAATTCCCATCATCACTTACCCCACACAATAAACAAGGAGAACATGTATAAACATAGCTACAGTGATAGATATAATTTAAATACAATTTAGCATAGTTATATATGCAATGGGTGATCAACTTTATCAGTTTCATATTCTTCCAAAATCAGTTTTCGAAACATCTTTATAAACTGACTAATGCTTGAACATTGCTGTAGGTCCACCACAGTTTTACCCCATAAATAGTAACACAAAAGGTTTTAACCTGTGTCCGTGCTTTAAGAGTCTTCAGATTTAATTTTCCCCTCAATGCATAGTCCCCGTCTCTGTCAAAAAACATCCTCTGTACATTTCCTGGTAACATATTGTATCTGGCTTTGTACATAATTTTTGCAGTTTTATATTTTATAAGATCCATAAACTTCAGTATTTTTAATTTCAAGAACATGATGTTAGTGTGGTCTCTAAATCCTGCTTTAGTAATAATCCTGATTGCTTTTTTCTGAGTTTTACATAGTGGTTGAAGTGAAGTTTTGTATGTATTTCCCCAGATTTCCACACAGTATTCTAAATATGGCAATATAAGTGAACAGTAAAGTACCCGGAGTGATTTGGAAGGCAAAAAATGTTTAACTTTACTCAGTACAGAGATGCTTCTTGACAGTTTAGCTTGTATATGCTTTATGTGAGGTTTCCAGCAGATTTTGTTATCTATTATCACACCCAGAAATTTTGTTTCAGAAACTTGCTCTACTTCAACATTGTTTATTAACAATTTTGCTCCGGCATCTTTTTTACAATTTCCAAATAACATAAATGTAGTTTTTTTTTTCAAATTTAGTGATAACTTGTTTCTGTCAAACCATGTTTTTAGTTTAATCATTTCTTGTGTGACAATTTCCAAAAGCTGCTGTGAATTCTCTCCAGCACAAAAAATATTTGTATCATCTGCAAATAAAATAAACTGCAATATATCAGATGTTTTACATATATCATTGATATAGAGGATAAACAGCTTTGGTCCCAATACTGACCCCTGTGGAACTCCGCAAACAATGTCCAGGCACTCTGATTGATATTCACCAATCTTCACAAATTGTTGCCTGTCTCTCAAATAACTTCTGACCCACTCTAGCACCACTCCTCTAATACCATAGTACTCCAGTTTATGAAGTAATATTTCATGGTTAATTGTGTCAAAAGCTTTTTTTAGATCAATAAAAACACTAACTGTGCATTGTCTATGATCTATATTGTTGGTGATATTTTCAATTAGTTCCATTAATGCCATAGATGTTGATCTATTTGGTCTGAAACCATACTGACTGTCCATTATTATTTTGTGTTTATCTATAAATTTGTCAAGTCTATTAATGAAAACTTTTTCCAGTATTTTTGAAAAATGTGAAAGTAGAGAAACAGGCCTGTAATTTGTGAATTGGTGTCTATCTCCATTTTTAAACAGTGGTATTACTTTAGCTGTTTTCATTTGTGTTGGGAATGCACCAGTTTGTAGAGACAAATTGCAAATGTGTGTTAAGGGTTTGGAGATGCCACTGATCACTTTCTTAACGATTTCCATGTCAATGTCATCAGAGTCTGTAGAATTTTTTGTTTGTGATTTCCCAACAATATCAATGATTTCCTTTTCTTCTACCACCGTTAAAAACATTGAATGAGGATTACAGTCAATGAGTTTAGTTTCTTTCTCTGCAGAATCTGTTATATCAGGAATTGTATCAGCCAAATCTGGCCCAACACTTATAAAGAATTTATTGAACTCATTAACCACATCACTCATGTTACTAATATTTCTATCATTGTTAACGAAATACGAAGGATAATTTGACTGCCTAGAACCATTTTTAATGATGGTATTTAATGTTTTCCAAATCCCTTTAATATTATTTTTATTCATATTTAATAATTTCTCATAATATTCCTTTTTACATGACCTCAAAATACTAGTTAATTTATTTTTATATTTCTTGTATTGTACTATACTACTATTTGGATCAATTCACAGGGTTTATGTGAGTATAGAAATTCTGAGATGGCGCAGAGAGTGACAGAGTGAAACAGTTGGTAAAGAAAAGCCTTTCCTGAGTGGAAGTCCATTTACTCCAGCACCTACTGTTTTGGACTGCAGTGCTGTGTTGATGCTACAGTTAATGTGAGCAATGAGCGATATATCAGGCATAACCACAGCATTACTCCAGCACAGCCGTCTCCTCTTGCAATTAAGCGCATGCTCACAAACAGACAGTTATCGGGATAATCATGGTTCTAAGGTCCACAGGTGACTGCATGGGTCAGCCCTTTCAACGATGGGATATTTCAAAGACAATACAACAAATTAACAACCCATTCCGCCCTCACATGCGGTAAGAGCCTGTTAAACAGTGGGAAACTGTATAGCAAATTTGCTGCCCTATGCAATCAGAGACAATAAATACAGCTGTGCATCCACTGGCTCTTCCACTGCTGCCCGCTCGTGTACCAATCAGCCGCTGGATGCAAATCTGTATTTATTGGCTTTGATTGCATAGAGCAGAAAATTTCCTATGCTATCTTCCAAACAACTCACACACACAGTCCAGATGTACTGATCTTCATTCATAAAGACTTTCTGGAGGAGAAATAAACTGTTGCATGTCTGGGTTATTTTTTACTGGTAATGCATGTGAATAATCTCTGCTAAAAATGACGGCCCAAAGAGCACAAAGGCAAGAAGTCATTACTTAATCCATACCTCATCCCGTGTGGACAAGTGGCAATTAAGAGAAACAGAGAAAGACTTTTGCAGTGCCACTGCAAGGCAAGTAAGGGCTGCAGAGAGGTGCAACATGTAGTTTCTGATATGGAGCAGGCATGTGATGCACAGTAGAAACATATTCCTCACTCACAGACTCACACAGCCACGGGAAAACCCTTTAACTACATATTTATGCAAAAAAGACTGGTGGGTGCTCCCTCCTAAAAATGAGAAAATGACTGATCCCTCAAAGTGCATCAGCAGTTGTAGAGAGGTCTCTGTAAAAACAAATGGAAATATGAATATGGATCGAAGTATACTGCCTGTTCTGCCCCATCAGCTTTTCTCTTTTTTAAGAAACATTGCAGCACTACAGACCTACATTTCCTCTTTACACTGCTGCATAGTGCACCACTCTGTCTTTTAAACCCATGTAAAATTGCTCTGAGCAGAGAAAAAACAGATTATTGGAAAACGGATATTTGTGCTGCTGATCATTTCTCTTTTATGCGCACTACTCTAATAAATACACTGTCATTTTAATTAAAAAGGCAAAAAAGAGAGAGAGAAAGAAGCAAAGCCAGAAAATATGCAAGAAGAAATGCAAGAAAAAAAAACTCTGCTGTGTTATGATGTTCATAAAGCAGAGAAAATGGTTTTAAAATGACATTTATTTACTAGATTAAGCTTTTTCTCACTTGGCTTCAGGGTTTGCTGTGTATCAGTCATGAAAAAGCTGCAGAAGCCATCCCTGGAAGAAACCATCAGTGGTGTCCTGTCTCAACTAAGTCGGATGTTTTGTGACCCATCAATCCATCCGAACCTCCTCCTGTCTGCGCATTTTCTGGCTATGTAACGTCATATCAATTCTGATTGAGGTCACTTCACTGTAAACTTGGTTTTCAGCACTTCCCGATTTTCTGGACAAGCCGACTTGGTTTAAGGCTCAACTTACAGGAAGTCTCCCTTTTTAAAAATATGAATCGAAGTGTCACCAAATCCAGACTTGTCGTGCCTTAAACTTTTATTAACGCCTGACTTTAAGTGACTTTATTTTCTTTCAAATGTGGGTCTGCGTGTTTGACAATAATTCTGTTTCATTTTGACTTTGCTGCAGAGACACAAAGAGTCAAGGCTGCCCGCAGGCTGTTCTTCACACAAAGGTCAGGAGTCGCAAGAGCTTTCTTGTTCCCAGATTTTAGTGACAAGCAGCAAGGTTTGGACAAAAAAAGTAAGTAAAAGAACTGTGTGGAAACTGTGTATAGATTGCAATAACTGGTATGTCTCTTTTAACCGCATTTTGAAGCAACAGTAGCTCAGCAAGGTGATAAAGAAAACAGTAATCCGGCGATAATTTATGAATCAGCAGGATGTTGTAATGACACATAGATGCACAGACATGACACGGGTGATAGAGCAATGGAGGCTTTACCAGCTGAATAAATTGTGACTGACAAATGTAATTTTTTTCCTACTCGCATTTATCAAGCTATTTCGTAGGCACTTTAGAGCCCAATGAAGTCCGTTCTCCCGGAGTATACACACACACACACACACACACACACACACACACACACACACACACACACACACACACACACACACACACAGTGATCTGTATTGGCAGCATACATCTTCATTAGTGTCATATCTCTGTTCCTCTCACACTCTGTGGCTCCAGTTTCTTTTGTTTTTTCCTCATGAATGTTAAAATCTCTGAGCATTAACACTCTGTCACATTTAAGCGTAATGACTGAGAGAACCTCGGAGGATTGTTTAGTCAAAATTCCAGTTAATCGTGGATACACTCGCTTAAACTCACGCAGGAAAACATTCTTGAGAGAGCGAAAAGAGAGAGACACAAATGATGAATATGGCTCTATTTCCATTTTATTGCAATAAGTAAAATTTATGGCAACAATTCTTTTTTGACCGATGTTGCGTTTGAAGGCAGATAGCTCAGGCACAAAACAGCAGATTATGTCTATAGATATGATCTTTCAAATGATTTGCTAAGAGGACAAAAAGCTTTCTCTTTTTTTGCCTTTGAAAGAAAGAGCTTTGAGTGGTTTCACGAGGGACAGGAGGTAACGGATAAGCCTCTTGACAGACTAACATTGTCCCGCTCTGTGTTTCATTAAAAAGTGAAGATTTCTGCAGCTTTCACAACCAAATAGCTTTCCACAGAAACTGCCAATTATGATGTCAGACATTAGAATAAGACTTCAAATAGACACACATCAGTGCTCACACAGCACAAAATCAGACCAGAAAATATGGCAGGAAACTGGCAGAAAAAAAAAAACTAATACGTAAATGACCAGTATAGTGGATTTTTTTTACAGTGGACTCTGTGTTCGTATTAAAGTCAATCTGGAAGTCCATGCCACGAATAGCTCTGGCTTAACACTCTATACTTGACTGATAAATGTACTGATAGTAAAAAGAAAAACAATTGCTTTATATCTGAGTTTGCAGCATTTAGAAAATATGCTGTGCCATAATCACTTTTTCTTTTTTTTTTGTTTTCTTGTTAGATGTGGTAGTCATAAAAACACTCTCAATATAATACTATCATGAAAATATATTACTGTATCACAATATATAAATTTATGTTATTATACATATATTATACATTATACACATGTATTAGACATACCCTAACCCTAAAATGCAGACAGAAGGAATTTATTGACTGTTTATTTGCTGACTGTATGTTGATATTAGTGTTTATGTGTGTGTGTATTATTATTTTTATTCGGTTTTATGTGTGCTGAGTGCTAAATCTGTGATGTTGCGGTGACAGCCGGTCAGAAAGACCAAATTAGAGGCTTCCAGGGGTTCACACAGGTGGTTCTACTCCTTTAGACAGAGGGCTCTGGGTTGGGTCGGGATGGGTCTTTTTGTACATGGTTTATGCACTGCCTGCCTCGTATTATTATTCTAAAATATCGTAGAGAGTAGAAGGTACTGCTGTAGACCTCTGGTGCTGAAACATGGACGAAATGCAAACCCTGAACAGTTAAAACTGTGGCCACTCTTCTGCCTTGGTAGCATATTGGAATTGTTTAAGATGTGAAACAACAGCTGTGCTGCTGAACTGGCTTCTCTTTGATCCTCACTAGTCCTTGAACACAGCCAGAGTTTCTTCCTATAAGTTGGTCACAATTATTGTGCTCTCTTCTCAGTATTTTTTTTTTAAATCCAATCAGAAGATCAGTTTTGCTCGAGGGCTTTACATGAAAACACAAAACTCCATTTGAAGACTCAAAGGCTCTTCCTGATTTCAGGTTGTTTTTCTTTTCATCATCTCTGGCTGTTGTGAATTTAATGTGGCAGTTCTCGATGTGATTCAGACTTTTGTTGAGAACGAAGAGGAGACATTTGGTCAATATTTCAGCACCAGAGTGCATCGCCTACTTTTTTCTACTATGAACTACTGTAGCCTACTATAGCCACAAGCTAGTTTATTCTTGTATAAAAGCACTTCCTCTTATGAATTATAACCTAAAACCTTTTCTTTCAAAGATAGAAGCACAATGATAAGGTAGACGATGCCTTGTATGTAGAAATAACCTCTTTCTCATTTTTCTACTACGATGATTCAAAGAAACGACAAAACAACAAAGAAGCTGATGTAAGGCTGTTGTCCTACACCACAAAATACTGTTAAAAATGACACTTTCAGTATGTGTTGTGTCATTTTTCTTAATATATTTGTGATCTACACCACACCTTTTTTAGAGTAAATAAAAACTATTTTGCGTAAATAAGCACCAATGTGACTTTGGAGTCTCATTTCTACAAGTGATGATGATGATGGTGATTGGGGGTGCTCATTGTCTTTTTATGCTTTTTGTTATCAACCCTTATCATCCTCTCTCCTCTGGTTTATTCTCAAAGCTGATTATTTGCTGAAGGTTCGCTGCAAAAATTTAAACCCAGAGAAGCCGAAGCATGGCAGAGTGTAACTGGCATCTTGGTCCTTTTCTCCTCCAACCTGATCTGCATCAGCAGCTGCTTTATTCCTTCATTGCTGCTGTAGCTTTGTTCATTAACCATAGGCTGAGTCGAACCTGGTAGTACTTTTCCGAGTCTTGATTACTATTGGTTTAATTTTTCAGGACTAGTTTTGATGAAAAACCTGAATCCGAAATCCCATTATGCAGCTGATTCATGTTCTTCTTCTTCTTCTTTGTTTTAGCTAGGGCTCCTGTCTCTTTTGTTCTCTTTGTTCTGTTATTTGAGTAACTGTATTTCTATCAACAAAAGCTTGTTGAAGGGCAGCAGTGCTTTAGCATCTCACATGTTTCTGTGGAACCAGCTCCTGGTTTGGATTCAGGAGACGGACACCCTCTCTAATTTTTAGATTAGGGTTAAAAGCACATAGTTAGGGCTGGATCAGGTGAGCCTGAATCCTCCCTTTGTTGTGCTGACATAGGCTTAGCTTTTCAGGACTTCCCCAGCAGATCGTAGCAGATGGCCATCCCTCCCCGAGCCTGGTTGTGCCTGAGGTTTCTTCCTGTTAAAAGGGAGTTTTCCCTACCCACTGTCACCTTTGAGTGCTTGCTTAAAGGGGGTTATTTGATTGTTGGTGTTTTTCTATTATTGTAGTGTCTTTACCTTTTTAATATAAAATGCCTTGAGGTGGCTCTTGTTGTGATTTGGTGCTATATAAATAAAATTGAAATGTTGGGTTTCTTTGAGCCATGAATTTAGGCACCTAAATAATGATGGAGGGGAGGAATATAATTTATTTATTTTCTGGTGCTTCCTTTGTTTAGAACTGTCCCTCTGAGGCTTTTTTGGGACCTGAAATGGCCTGTTAGGAACAATATAATGAACAAGATAACACTGGGCATTTTGTTTCACTTTCTAAGGCTTGGTCAGCCGTCATGTTTGCACGTTATGTGTTTGGTCAGTCTTTTCCAACCTTTTGCATGCAAATGGTGCAGTGAGGAAATTCATCAGAAATCTTTCAGTCATGCGTATTGATGAGGCACCATTTTAGCTGCACGCAGTTATTTATAGCCACAGTTTTTGCTTTTGGGCCTGTAAAAAAAAAGTATTCCCCCTTTAAATATTCGTCTCACGCTGTGTGTCTGAATGTTTTGACATCTCACTCTGAGTTGTTTTGCCTTCGAGACAGATTAGTGGGCCAGTGATTTGAAAACAAGCACAGTGACCCCAGTAAATAAGTTCAAGTAGTTTTGATGAAATCTGTTTGATTACAGTCATTCTTCTATGCTGCCTGTTTGTTTGTTTTTTATGAATACCTCCTCAGACACTGTCGTATCAGAAACAGCTTTGTTTGGCAGAAATTCATCAGGACAATGCCCTCTCCTACTGTTCACAGCCGCGAACGTTTCCTCTTTATCACAGCAAAATGTCACGAACTGAGATCTCAGATTTATTTCGGATGGGGTCTTTACTCAGTCAACCAAAGACTAACTAGCTAATTAGATCTCAGGCTACCTGCTGTGTTTGCCTTTGAGGAAGGCAGTGGTATAATAACATGGAGTGGGCACAGATTTTGGGGGTGATAAAGCTTGAGCAAGTGTGCAGCTGCATATCTGAATGCCTCCCTGTAATGATGCGTGTACATGCGAGGTTGGGAGAATGTATTAGACATTCTGTGTGTGAGCTTTAAAAAAATAAAGGATGGTTTTTTTAATGGGTTTGTGTGTGCGAAATAAAACCAAAAACAAAATGTGGTTTGTGTTGAATGTGTTTGCAATAAGATGCTTTATTACCTACTCAGGTGTTCAATCACAGCTGATAGGTTTAAGGGAAGAGAGACCCGTTCCCATTGTTTTCTGTCATACAGTGAAAGCTTGACGGAGCTACAATGGCCTAATTTTCTGCTTAACTTTGTAAATTATAACAAGTTCCGCTTTAGTGCTATACCAGTCAGAAAAACAAACAAAAACAAAACAAGGCTTATGTCGCAAATGCAATAAATTTTCAGTCTTTCTTTTAAATGCGTTTCTTAATATATCATTTTAATCTTGTAGAGAACCCAAACATATTCTGTGAGCAGTCTTTGGTTCAAGTTGAATGATTTTAGTCAGTGGCAGGGTTGGGGTTTCTTTGCCAAGCCCAAATAAACTCACCTGTACAGCTCAGAATCGGTTCAAATTAATGCATTCTCATTCGCGCACACTCCTCAGACTGCAGAAGCCAGTGATCAAGCCACTGACCTGCTAATTCATTGCCCACCAGATGTACCTCGTAAGCCACTGCCATCGTGCACACATGTGGCACAGTGGTGCAGTGATTAGCGAACAAAAACGCATATGAGGCTAAACTGGCAATTCTTAATTAGTCATAGGTGTGAGTGTGAATGTCCTTTCTGTCTCTCTGTGACAGACTGGCAACCTGTCTGGATGCATAGACGGGTGCCGCATTCTCAAGGCACGAGTCTCAATATTAGAAGCAGGTGTATGCCTTATACTGTCATCACTGCCACCCTGCTGCAACTGACTGAAGCATCCTGATGTCAGGCTGAGCATGCATGTCGTCCTTTTTCTGATCCCTTGCATGACCATCTGACTGTTCTTGGTGGAAGTGACTTGACAGAGCTATCGAGATGAAGTTCTCTAACCTGTACAACAACACGGCCTGTGGCAGTTTGAGTGTCGCCTCCACATTGCCAGAGATCATTAGCATATCCAGACACTTCCTTGGCCAGCATTTAGTGTTGATATCTCTCCCACTGAATATGCCTGGGTAATCTTAGGCTGGCATGTTCATTAGAGGCAACCAGAACCCATTGCAGCTGGATGCTGCATTTATCTGTGAATGGAAAGAAATTGCTCAACAACAGATCTGCAGTCTGTGCTCAGACAGATGACTGCTTGCACCTGTCTGAGGTAATACTGTCAAGCACCGTCATTATAACAGTCTTGTACTATACATACAGTGTATATATGTGTTTTGTTTGTTTGTTTTTTACTGCTATTGTACATCAGTAAAGTGCAGGAGCCCATTTTTCCAACTAGATAAAAGTCTAATACAACCCAAGAAAACAGTTTAGCCATGAATCACACTTTGTAATATCTGTGTTTGGCACTGTCATGTATTTTTAGACTCATATGTTTACTAACAAATATTTTGGCTTATGTAGTAAGGAAAGTACAGGGGGTATAATGAAGTGTCCACAAAGAATTGTGCCAATGACCTAGCATGCATAAAAACAGGACCATCACTAATACACAATACTTTGACTCTGTTATTGTTACAGTATTGTTTATTAAAATGTGGGTAGAAACTGATGGTTACAAATGTTTATTTGTGTGTTTGTAGTTTCCTGGGGAGATAAACTGGACTGCATTTTTGTTGGGAACTGTTATTTCAACATAACGGAGTCCAGTTCAGCACATCCCCAACAACTGGAACCTCAGTAATAACAGAGCCAACACACGAAACAATAAAATGCAGAAAAATCATAAAAAACGGCCTATTAAGGTTGAATATGAGCTAAATATGATATTGTAGTCCATTCGTAAGAGTGTTTTGAAGTGCTTATTTTACTAGTTGACCTCTGTGAGGCAAACATACAAAATGCTGTATGCTATCTGTGAGGCTCATATGCAATACGTTAAATCCAAATCAAATCAAAACAAAGCTTTTATGCAATGAAAGGTTCATTAAAACAATGTAAATATACATTTCAAAACAATTCTATGGGGCAACAGTTGCCAAGTCATGATGATGTCATAGGCTCCATTCCCCAAATTCCACAGTTAGGTTTGATTTTGTGATCTGAACACTTCAAGACAAACGTCAGACAAAAAAACTAAGAAAAACAGTCACAAAACTCAAGATGAGTGAAGAAGGCCAGCCGCCATACAAGTTGAGCTCAGTGTATAATGAACTCCGTTTGGAGGGACAATTTTGTGATGCAATCATCAAAGTGGAGGATGTTAAATTTCCGGTCCACAGGATCATCCTGTGTAACTGTACGCCGTACTTCAGGTGAGTTGCTTACCTGATAATGTGAAGGACAGTTGACGGATTTATACCTGTGAAAAATGTAATTCATGGTCTTAGTCGGTGACACAGTGCCAACAAAAAGGAACGGGTTGAATCATAAAACTTTTGTGATAGAAAGACTTTGTCACGGTCAACTGACAGATACACCCAAAACATAATGCAAACATTTGCAGATTTCATCTTTACCTTCACAGAGCTCCAGATTCCACTTCAGTAAATGTGCCATTTAAAAAGCACTGTGAATCACTTGGTGATTGTGTGAAGTCTAATTGAAGTGTTTTATTAAGTTACATTAATATCTTCCCCACTGTTATTTAGACAGTAAGACACACCAGACTTCCTGATACTAAAAAGGTTGAACTTTGTTATACAGTTATACGCTGAGCAAAAGTTTTGAGTTGCCTCTCATTTGTTTATATTTTGCTTTGAAACAGATGATTTTTTTAAAAGTCCAGTTGAGCAATAGTTCTCAAAGTGTTTTTTTGAAGACTTGTAAAGGTTTTGTTTGGACATTTTTCACCCTTTTTAGTCCAGTGCTTGTACCCGATCATTTTCAGAGGAATGGTTTTGTTTTTGTTCATTTGTTTATTTGTTTGTTAAGCCATTTAACGCTGATATATGAATCATTCAAGCATAAAAAGGACACTAAAACTCAAAGGATGAACCATTATTGTTTCTACACATAACGCATACTTAGTGAAGAACCAATTTTAAAGACAAAACAAGGAGTAGCACGCATTAAAAAAAAGTAATGGTCTACAGCAAATGAACAGTATCTGAAAGTCATGTCCTTAAGAAAAAAGAAAATGCAGCAAATTTATGACACAAGACCATTTAATCCATCTACTTATCATGAAACCTCATCAGAAATGGTTATGGAAGGGAAACAGAGACTGTAATTAATCAACATGCACTGGAACGTCCATAAGGAAAGGAAACAGACTGAGGTATGCCAAATTACACAATAACTAGACTAAAGATCAGGGCAAACTGGCCTTATGCAGTTGATTTCAATATTTGTCATAGAGGTACAACAGTGAGTGTTTAGAGTTAACTTTAAAACACGGTGGAGGCTCTGTCATGGTGTGGGACTGCATTGTGTTTGGCAATAGCTTCATAAACATGGTGCCATTGTAATAAAGACATTGAAAACCCAACAATCAAGCGCACTAAACATGTACAAACTCGGTTTTGGAGTTATATACTCTATGGCAATATGGACTAGACATTACAAGACTATCACAGTAATCACATAGTAACACATGTAATTAGGCAATCATTTCCATTCCTGTCAACAGATTTTATATATTTATCCTACTTGTGCATGACATAGTTTATTATCTTGTTACCTCCACACCTTTTAATATTCTCTACTCTGTCTCCATCTCTACCCTCAGGGCTCTTTTCACCCACTGCAGCGACCCAGACAAACAGGTCTTCAACATACCTGGCTTGTCTCCTGAGATGATGGCACTCATCATTGACTTTGCATACACCGGCTCAGTTTCCATAACGGGGGAAAATGTAGTGGAACTTCTCATGGCAGCTGATCAACTCAATGCAATGGACATTGTGAAACTCTGCTCTGACTTCCTCGGGGAGCAACTGTGCCCAGAGAACTGCGTTGGCATTTGGCAGTTCACAAAAATATGCTTATCACCCGAACTACGCGCCAAGGCCTACCACTACATCATCAATAACTTTGAGAAGGTTGTTCTTGAGGAGGAGTTCCTGCAGCTAACCGTGGAGGAACTTGCTGACATCTTTGATAGAGAGGACCTCAATGTGCAGTTGGAGACCACTGTGTATGAAGCGCTTACAAAGTGGATTAGCCATGTACCTGCAGAACGGGAACAACACCTCACCGCTCTGTTGTCCAAGGTCTATACACTTTCATTACTACATTTAGTTTGGACTTAAATCTTCAGCATTTAAGTCATAAATTGAGTCGATCCATCTGGGTATAAGGATGCTTTAATATCTTGAGATGTTGCTCTTTTCAGCTGTAGCCAAACGACATTTAAGAAATTCTCTTCAAGAGCATTACAACCGTATCAGATCTCTACACACATACTATAGAATAAATTATATTTATTAAGTATAGTTGCTATGGCTATGACTAAAAACTATCCCTGTTGACAAAAAGGCTAATGGTGTCTGACTTTGGTCGCTCTCTTGCTAGCAATAAGAAAATGAAACAACATTAAGAGCATTATCCTAAAGAAGCTTGAGTTTACTAAAACTGATGTAGTTGAAATTCATAGTCATATTCTCTTCTGTCATCTCTCTGTAGGTCCGACTGGGATTGATGACTTCAGACTACCTAACGGACAATGTGCTGTCTAGTGAGCTGGTGGAGGCCAATTCTGAGTGCCTGTCCATGATACGTAATGCCATCTTTGACATACATGATCTAGGAAGCAGACCCTTCATGTCTGGCTTGTGTCACCCTCTTGCTCGTCCCCGCCTGCCTCATTCCATCCTGCTGGCCATTGGCGGGTGGAGTGGTGGTGATCCAACTAACGGCATCGAGGCCTACGATTACCGGGCTAACCGCTGGGTCAACGTAACGAACAACCTCGAGTGTCCTCGTGCTTATCATGGAGCCGCCTTCCTCAACGGGTACGTCTACTCCGTTGGTGGCTTCGACAGGGTGGAGCATTTCAACAGCGTCCGTAGGTTTGACCTGACCACTCGCACCTGGAATGAGGTGGCACCCATGCACTCCCGCCGCTGCTATGTGAGTGTGACTGTGTTGAATGGGTTCATCTATGCCCTGGGAGGCTACGACGGGCATGTACGACTCAGCAGTGCAGAGCGCTATCAACCTGAAATCAACCAGTGGAGTCTTATTGCACCGATGCACGAACAGAGGAGCGACGCCAGCTGCACAACACTTAACAACCAGGTGGGTGAAGTAAAAGAGTAGCAGAGAAATAGAGTAGGGTCTCAGGCACACAGGCCTAGAGACCTGTCAGCAACCTTTGGTAACAACCAGTTGCTAGGGGAAAATGTGTACTCCTCAGCTGGTTAGGCAGTGGTTGTATGAAAGACTCTACAGATTTCTACAGCAAATAGTTTGTGAGTATTTGCAGACAAGTCAGAGTACTCCATGCAAACCTCAACAGTCTGCTAACGACCAAAGGAAACACAAGGAGGCTTGTGGTGCAACACCTTCTTGGTTACAATTTCACAGTAGTGACAGCCATCAACCTCCAGCAACCACTTGCCAACCAGTCAGGGAATACACATTTTTACAGTGAAGCGAGGTGCAAGATAGGTCACAAACTGGTTTCTATGTTCATGTTTTCAAATTTTAAAGTATAGTTTAAAAAGTTGAAAAATATACTAATATATATCTATTTTGTTTCTAACTCATCACAAGGGTGTCTTTGCATTTATGTACAGTACTTTAGTTGAGTTGACTTGTCAACTAAAATATAACAGATATTAAAAAAATAGTAAATCACATCATTATTTTATTACATCAAGATCCCAGATTACAGTTATTTATCTGCATTCCTGAACAGAAAAATTAGCCTTATTGATTGAATGTTGTGACTGAAAGAAGTCCCACGTACTCAGGTAAAATCTGGGTACATAAACATGTTTTTATGACAGGTAATTGTAAAACACACACATTTGTTAATTGCTGTATTTTTCAGTTGGACACTTGGGTACTGAGTATCGGTCTTACTTCACAAATGATGTGGAAACATTTCACTTACAGGTAACATTGTTTCCAACTGAAATCTAAGAAATGTAAAGATATTTAATGCCCCTTTTTTGTTTTCAGATTTACATTTGTGGTGGATTCAATGGCAACGAGTGTCTGCAGACAGCTGAATATTACAACCCAGAGAGCAACCAGTGGACGATGATCAGTCCCATGAACAGCCGCCGCAGCGGGATAGGTGTCATTGCATATGCGGATCATGTCTTTGCAGTAAGACCACAAAGTAGTGCTGACACTCACGTAACATACAAATCAAATCTGTAATGTGCTTTGATCAGCAAGGCTTAACACAGATTTGGCTGACACAGAATTTTGTTAACTTTGTTTTGTATTTATCAATGATCAGATTCCTATCCTGACCACAGGTTCAGAGAAGGCATTCTTACTCATTCTATGTATTAATTTAACCGATTAATGATGTTTCTGCCTCATTAGTTTGTTTGTTTTTCATGTGCCTCTTTCCCAAAATGTTGTGTCTTTGATGATTTCACTGATGATTTCACATTTCACTCAGTACAACAGAAATACTTATTCAAAACCAACATTGTCATCCTCATCGTTCCATAGAGGACATATGTTAGAGACAATTTCAAACTTATCCTGCAACACCTTTAGAAAAATGAGGGAATAAGCCAAGTGATTAGAACTCATCCTTTGGGGACAGTAGGCATTTTAGCTGTAAATTTATCTTGCTATTTGCCTTAAAACCACTTATTTAGTTGATTTGCAGCTGCACCCTTTGGTAAAAAGCAAAGATTTTAGTCTCACCTTGTGAGACACACTTCTTTATTTAGCTAGCTACTGTTTAGTATTTATTTTCTATTCAGACTAAGTCTCTATTCAAAAAAAGGAAAATTTATTATCAGCAGAATGCAGTGACCTTACCCTGGTGCCGACCTCAGGGTCTTTGATCAGGCTTTCCGGCCCCAAGGCCTGTCAGGGCTACTTTAATCTGTTATAGGAAGAAAGGACTGGAACTCAATGTTCCTTTTTGGACTAAAGGCAAAAGAGCTGTGAAGAAATTTATACTGAAAACACGAATACTTTTTGTCGAGGGCTATTCATCTTTGTTGATAATAGCGTGGTGTAATAGACAACAGTGCTTTAATAGCTGTAGTTGAGGCTTGAGTGAAAAAAGGTCTCATACAGACTTCCACAACAGCTGGCTTCCACTTTATTTTACTTTCTCCTTTTAATTCAGAAGTCATTTTCACACACCCCTGCACCCTGATCTTTTCTAGACATTCCCAACAAATGTGGGCCTGTGAGAATGCAAATACTGGGACGTTAATGAGCCTTTTTAAAAAACTTTTATGTGTAAACTCCATATAACAGCATGAGAATATGTCAGGTAGTTGTTCGCTTTATCCAGGTAAAACCCTAAACCAATCAGAGTATTTCCAGTAGTCAGATCACACCTAAAGCAAACAATCTCCTTGTATCTGCTACATATTAAGGGAAACTTTGGACAATATTGCAACTTAATTCTTCCGTCACTTTCTGGAGTATCTGTGCAAAAACAGCTAAAGACATATAGCAGGTGCATTTTCTTACAGGGGTACGGTGAAGCTGGTTACACTTACATTCAATCATTTGAGCCACGTATTTACTTTTAGGTTGGTGGCTTCGATGGAAACAACCGTCTGCGCACCGCTGAGGCTTACAACCCGCATACCAATACGTGGAACTTTGTGTTCTCTATGCTGACCCCCCGCAGCAACTTTGGCATTGAGGTAATTGACGATCGCCTCTTTGCCGTCGGGGGTTTCAACGGCTTCACCACCACTTTGAACGTCGAGTACTACGACGCTTTAACCAATGAGTGGTATGAGGCGTGCGACATGGAGATTTTCCGCAGCGCCTTGAGCTGCTGTGTGGTGTCCGGACTTTCCAACATGACTGAGTACACCTTTCCTCGTGATTTCCTGCCACTTGCAAATGTGCCAGAAGAAGCAATGGAGTCAGCAGAGTCCACGTAACATCTTTAAAGTGCAGTACTGCCATGTGTCAACATCTGAGACTCCAACATGAAGGACTGAAATAAATCTTTAGAGCATTAAACTGCTGGTGAACTGGACATTTTTTGTAGATATTTCAAAAACTTTCAGTATGTGTGTGAGGAGAGCCTGCACTGCAGATACTGGGTTTTATTAAGAGAATGCAATTGCAACAATAACAAATTGAAAAGATTTTTTCATTCCCTGTAATGTATGGCTGCTGAGTAGCCATACCAGACATGCACACAGGGTGACCAGATCACAATAAGCCGCATGTTGGACTTTTCAACTCTTGCTAGGTAAAAACAATAAGAATAAAGGGAAGTTTTCACTCTCCCTTGTTATTTCAGCTGCGGTTCTGCCTGGTAACAGTCTATAGGTTTGAGTAAGGATGTATCCATAGCTCTTTTTGGAGCACTAGTTGACAAGACATGAATCTTTAGCCAAATATCACACAAATATACTGTGTCGCTTCACACCATTTTTTTTATCTTGTGTGAAACTGAAAAATAACTCTATTTCTCATTACACCTGTCATCTGCTTTGTGGTATTTTCCACTATATTGCAAAGAATGATATATTTGTTTATGGTTAAAAGCACCAACTTTATATGTACTAAGGAAAATCCAGTGTTTAGAAAGGTGGATGTCCTGCAGAGCCTGTAAAATGTGGGACATTGGTTCAAGATGTGGGAGAGGGGGGAAAGCATAAAAATGCTGTGCAGTCCCCCTTATAGAGGGACATCTGATCTCCCTACCTGAACAACATGAAGTATGAAGTAACACCAGTAACACAACACTTTATGGAGATAAACCAATGTGTAGACAGTGATGTGCAAAGCTGCTCATAGGAACATCCTCCATCCATGGTGGTGTAATCTTTATTCTGATGCTGAATTGATTGATTTATGAATTTACTGTAAACATT
Organism: Neolamprologus brichardi; assembly: GCF_056152115.1. Lineage (NCBI taxonomy): Eukaryota > Metazoa > Chordata > Actinopteri > Cichliformes > Cichlidae > Neolamprologus > Neolamprologus brichardi. The sequence goes on along the minus strand of NC_142124.1, from coordinate 14,543,246 downwards.
TCTTACATTTTTCTTATTGCAAGCAGAAACCTGTCCCGGGATTGTTCCTGCTGCTCCCCTTCGTTTTATAAACACTCTAAATCAAACTCATTCCATTATATATTTTTTTAATTTAGGATGATGTTTTCATACAATCCTCTACATCTGCATCAAACCAGGCTTGTCATATACAACCTGCTTTTATTCGTATATATTACATCTTTGAGCAATTGCTCAGCAACAGAGTTGGACGCGCGTGCAGTCTGTGCTCAGACAGGTGACTGCTTGCACCTATTTTGGCTTGTGTAGTAAGGACAGTACAGGGGGTATAATGACGTGTCCACAAAGAATTGTGCCAATGACCTAGCATGCATAAAAACAGGACCATCACTAATACACAATACTTTGACGCTGTTATTGTTACAGTATTGTGTATTAAAATGTGGGTAAAAACTGGTGGTTACAAATGTTTATTTGTGTGTTTGTAGTTTCCTGGGGAGATAAACTGGACTGCATTTTTGTTGGGAACTGTTATTTCAACATAACGGAGTCCAGTACAGCACATCCCCAACAACTGGAACCTCAGTAATAACAGAGCCAACACACGAAACAATAAAATGCAGAAAAAATGGCCTATTAGGCTTAAATATGAGCTAAATATGATATTGTAGTCCATTCGTAAGAGTGTTTTGAAGCGCTTATTTTACTAGTTGACCTCTGTGAGGCAAACATACAAAATGCTGTATGCTATATGTGAGGCTCATATGCAATACATTAAAACCAAATCAAATCAAAACAAAGCTTTTATGCAATGAAAGGTTCATTAAAACAATGTAAATATACATTTCAAAACAATTCTATGGGGCAACAGTTGCCAAGTCATGATGATGTCATAGGCTCCATTCCCCAAATTCCACAGTTAGGTTTGATTTTGTGATCTGAACACTTCAAGACAAACGTCAGACAAAAAAACTAAGAAAAACAGTCACAAAACTCAAGATGAGTGAAGAAAGCCAGCCGCCATACAAGTCGAGCTCAGTGTATAATGAACTCCGTTTGGAGGGACAATTTTGTGATGCAATCATCAAAGTGGAGGATGTTGAATTTCCGGTCCACAGGATCATCCTGTGTAACTGTACACTGTACTTCAGGTGAGTTGCTTACCTGATAATGTGAAGGACAGTTGACGGATTTATACCTGTGAAAAATGTAATTCATGGTCTTAGTCGGTGACACAGTGCCAACAAAAAGGAACGGGTTGAATCATAAAACTTTTGTGATAGAAAGACTTTGTCACGGTCAACTGACAGATACACCCAAAACATAATGCAAACATTTGCAGATTTCATCTTTACCTTCACAGAGCTCCAGATTCCACTTCAGTAAATGTGCCATTTAAAAAGCACTGTGAATCACTTGGTTATAATATGAACTAAATTCAGACTGTGTTGAACTGAAGTCTAATTTACGTGTTTTATTAAGTTACAACATTTTGATGCACTCTTATCAACCCAATAAAACACACCAGGCTTACTGATACTAAAAAGATTGAACTCTGTTATAAAGTCACACGCTGAGCAAAAGTTTATAGATGAGTTTTTATTTATTTGTTTATTTGTTTGTTAAGCCATTTAGCGCTGATCTATGAATCATTCAAGCATAAAAAGGACACCTACCATAACTCGAAGGATGAACCATTATTGTTTCTACACATAACACAAAACTTAGTGAAGAACCAACGTTAAAGACAAAACAAGGAGTAGCACACATAAAAAAAGTAATGGTCTACAGCAGTTGAACAGTATCTGAAAGTCATGTCCTTAAAAAAAAAAAAGAAAGAATCCAGCAAATTCATGACACAAGACCATTTAATCCATCTACTTATCATGAAACCTCATCAGAAATGGTTATGGAAGAGAAACAGAGACTGTAATTAATCAAAATGAACTGGAACTTCCATAAGGAAAGGAAACAGACTGAGGTATGCCAAATTATGCAATAACTAGACTAAAGATCAGGGCAAACTGGCCTTATGGAGTTGATTTCAATATTTGTCATAGAGGTACAACAGTGAGTGTCTAGAGTTAACTTTAAAACACGGTGGAGGCTCTGTCGTGGTGTGGGACTGCATTGTGTTTGGCAATAAATTCATAAACATGGTGCCATTGTAATAAAGACATTGAAAACCCAACAATCAAGCGCACTAAACATGTACAAACTCTGTTTTGGAGTTATATACTCTATGGCAATATGGACTAGACATTACAAGACTATCACAGTAATCACATAGTAACACATGTAATTAGGCAATCATTTCCATTCCTGTCAACAGATTTTATATATTTATCCTACTTGTGCATGACATAGTTTATTATCTTGTTGCCTCCACACCTTTTAATATTCTCTACTCTGTCTCCATCTCTACCCTCAGGGCTCTTTTCACCCGCTGGTGCAACCCAGACAAAGTGGTCTTCAACATACCTGGCTTGTCTCCTGAGATGATGGCACTCATCATTGACTTTGCATACACCGGCTCAGTTTCCATAACGGGGGAAAATGTAGTGGAACTTCTCATGGCAGCTGATCAACTCAATGCAATGGACATTGTGAAACTCTGCTCTGACTTCCTCGGGGAGCAACTGTGCCCAGAGAACTGCGTTGGCATTTGGCAGTTCACAAAAATATGCTTATCACCCGAACTACGCGCCAAGGCCTACCACTACATCATCAATAACTTTGAGAAGGTTGTTCTTGAGGAGGAGTTCCTGCAGCTAACCGTGGAGGAACTTGCTGACATCTTTGATAGAGAGGACCTCAATGTGCAGTTGGAGACCACTGTGTATGAAGCGCTTACAAAGTGGATTAGCCATGTACCTGCAGAACGGGAACAACACCTCACCGCTCTGTTGTCCAAGGTCTATAAACTTCCATTACTACATTTAGTTTGGACTTAAATCTTCAGCATTTAAGTCATAGATTGAGTCGATCCATCTGGGTATAAGGATGCTTTAATATCTTGAGATGTTGCTCTTTTTAGCTGTAGCCAAACGACATTTAAGAAATTCTCTTCAAGAGCATTACAACCGTATCAGATCTCTACACACATACTATAGAATAAATTATATTTATTAAGTATAGTTGCTATGGCTATGACTAAAAACTATCCCTAACAATGACTAAAAACTATCCCTAACAAGTACAACCATTCTGCCCTGTTTGTGTTCCCTAGCTTTATTTTACTTGATTTATTTTTATATAAAGTTAAACTTAACACTTTAGATTTAAAATTGATCCTCATTACAATTGTAGAAAGGACTTGTCCCTGTTGACGAAAAGGCTAATGGTGTCTGACTTTGGTCGCTCTCTTGCTAGCAATAAGAAAATGAAACAACATTAAGAGCATTATCCTAAAGAAGCTTGAGTTTACTAAAACTGATGTAGTTGAAATTCATAGTCATATTCTCTTCTGTCATCTCTCTGTAGGTCCGACTGGGAGTGATGACTGTAGACTACCTAAAGGACAATGTGCTGTCTAGTGAGATGGTGGAGGCCAATTCTGAGTGCCTGTCCATGATACGTAATGCCATCTTAGACATACATGGTCTAGGAAGCAGACCCTTCATGTCTGGCTTGTGTCACCCTCTTGCTCGTCCCCGCCTGCCTCATTCCATCCTGCTGGCTATTGGGGGGTGGAGTGGTGGTGATCCAACTAACGGCATCGAGGCCTACGATTACCGGGCTAACCGCTGGGTCAACGTAACGAACAACCTCGAGCGTCCTCGTGCTTATCATGGAGCCGCCTTCCTCAACGGGTACGTCTACTCCGTTGGTGGCTTCGACAGGGTGGAGCATTTCAACAGCGTCCGTAGGTTTGACCTGACCACTCGCACCTGGAATGAGGTGGCGCCCATGCACTCCCGCCGCTGCTATGTGAGTGTGACTGTGTTGAACGGGTTCATCTATGCCCTGGGAGGCTACGACGGGCATATACGACTCAGCAGTGCAGAGCGCTATCAACCGGAAATCAACCAGTGGAGTCTTATTGCACCGATGCACGAACAGAGGAGCGACGCCAGCTGCACAACACTTAACAACCAGGTGGGTGAAGTAAAAGAGTAGCAGAGAAATAGAGTAGGGTCTCAGGCACACAGGCCTAGAGACCTGTCAGCAACCTTTGGTAACAACCAGTTGCTAGGGAAAAATGTGTACTCCTCAGCTGGTTAGGCAGTGGTTGTATGAAAGACTCTACAGATTTCTACAACAAATAGTTTGTGAGTATTTGCAGACAAGTCAGAGTACTCCATGCAAACCTCAACAGTCTGCTAACGACCAAAGGAAACACAAGGAGGCTTGTGGTGCAACACCTTCTTGGTTACAATTTCACAGTAGTGACAGCCATCAACCTCCAACAACCATTTGCCAACCAGTCAGGGAATACACATTTTTACAGTGAAGCGAGGTGCAAGATAGGTCACAAACTGGTTTCTATGTTCATGTTTTCAAATTTTAAAGTATAGTTTAAAAAGTTGAAAAATATACTAATATATATATATATGTATATATATATATATATATATATATGTATATATATGTATGTATGTATTGTTTCTAACTCATCACAAGTGCATCTTTACATTTATGTACAGTACTTTAGTTGAATTGACTTGTCAACTAAAATATAACAGATATTAAAAAAATTGTAAAACACATCATTATTTTATTACATTAAGATCCCAGATTACAGTTATTTATCTGCATTCCTGAACAGAAAAATTAGCCTTATTGATTGAATGTTATGTTTGATTCATTTCGGGCTTTGTGACTCAAAGAAGTCCCACGTAAAATAAACATGTTTTTATTACAGGTAATTGTAAAACACACACATTTGTTATTACACATTTGTATTTTTCAGTTGGACACTTGGGTACTGAGTATCAGTCTTACTTCACAAATGATGTGGAAACATTTCACTTACAGGTAACATTGTTTCCAACTGAAATCTAAGAAATGTAAAGATATTTAATGCCCCTTTTTTGTTTTCAGATTTACATTTGTGGTGGATTCAATGGCAACGAGTGTCTGCAGACAGCTGAATATTACAACCCAGAGAGCAACCAGTGGACAATGATCAGTCCCATGAACAGCCGCCGCAGCGGGATAGGTGTCATTGCATATGCGGATCATGTCTTTGCAGTAAGCCCACAAAGTAGTGCTGACACTCACGTAACATACAAATCAAATCTGTAATGTGCTTTGATCAGCAAGGCTTAACACAGATTTGGCTGACACAGAATTTTGTTAACTTTGTTTGGTATTTATCAATGATCAGATTCCTATCCTGACCACAGGTTCAGAGAAGGCATTCTTACTCATTCTATATATTAATTTAACTGATTAGGGATGTTTCTGCCTCATTAGTTTGTTTGTTTTTCATGTGCCTCATTCCCAAAATGTTGTGTCTTTGATGATTTCACTGATGATTTCACATTTCACTAAGTAATACAGAAATACTTATCCAAAACCAACATTGTCATCCTCATCGTTCCATAGTGGACATATGTTAGAGACAATTTCAAACTTATCCTGCAACACCTTTAGAAAAATGAGGGAATAAGCCAAGTGATTAGAACTCATCCTCTGGGGACGGTAGGAATTTCAGCTATTTAGTTGATTTGCAGCTGCACCCTTTGGTAAAAGCAAAGATTGTAGTCTCACCTTCTGAGACACACTTCTTTATTCAGCTAGCTGCTTTTTAGGATTTATTTTCTATTCAGACTAAGTGTGAATTGGTGCATTTTCTTACAGGGGTACGGTGAAGCTGGTTACACTTACATTCAGTCATTTGACCCATGCATTTACTTTTAGGTTGGTGGCTTCGATGGAAACAACCGTCTGCGCACCGCTGAGGCTTACAACCCGCATACCAATACGTGGAACCTCGTATCCTCCATGCTGACCCCCCGCAGCAACTTTGGCATTGAGGTAATTGACGATCGCCTCTTTGCCGTCGGGGGTTTCAACGGCTTCTCCACCACTTTGAACGTCGAGTACTACGACGCTTTAACCAATGAGTGGTATGAGGCGTGCAACATGGAGATTTTCCGCAGCGCCTTGAGCTGCTGTGTGGTGTCTGGACTTTCCAACCTGACTGAGTACACCTTTCCTCGTGACTTCCTGCCACTTGCAAATGTGCCAGAAGAAGCAATGGAGTCAGCAGAGTCCATGTAACATCTTTAAAGTGCAGTACTGCCATGTGTCAACATCTGAGACTCCAACATGAAGGACTGAAATAAATCTTTAGAGCATTAAACCGCTGGTGAACTGGACACTTTTTGTAGATATTTCAAAAACTTTCAGTATGTGTGTGAGGAGAGCCTGCACTGCAGATACTGGGTTTTATTAAGAGAATGCAATTGCAACAATAACAAATTGAAAAGATTTTTTCATTCCCTGTAATGTATGGCTGCTGAGTAGCCATACCAGACATGCACACAGGGTGACAAGATCACAATAAGCCGCATGTCGGACTTTTCAACTCTTGCTAGGTAAACACAATAAGAATAAAGGGAAGTTTTCACTCTCCCTTGTTACTTCAGCTGCAGTTCTGTCTGGTAACAGTCTATAGGTTTGAGTAAGGATGTATCCATAGCTCTTTTTGGAGCACTAGCTGACAATCTTTAGCCAAATATCACACAAATATACTGTGTCGCTTCACACCATTTTTTTTTATCTTGTGTGAAACTGAAAAATAACTCTATTTCTCATTACATTTCTCAGTATATGTGCTTTGTGGTATTTTCCACTATATTGCATAGAATGATATATTTGTTTATGGTTAAAAGCACCAACTTTATATGTACTAAGGAAAATCCATTGTTTAGAAAGGTGGATGTCCTGCAGAGCCTGTAAAATGTGGGACATTGGTTCAAGATGTGGGAGATGGGGGGAAGCATAAAAATACAGTGCAGTCCCCCTTATAGGGGGACATCTGATCCCCCTACCTGCACAACATGAAGGTTGAAGCAACACCAGTAACACAACACCTTATGGAGGTAAACCAACGTGTAGACAGTGATGTGTAAAGCTGTTCATAGGAACATCCTCCATCCATGGTGGTGTAATCTTTATTCTGATGCTGAATTGATTGATTTGTGAATTTACTGTAAACATTTCTTACATTTTTCTTATTGCAAGCAGAAACCTGTCCCGGGATTGTTCCTGCTGCTCCATTTTATAAACACTCTAAATCAAACTCATTCCATTATAATTTTTTTAATTTTAGAATGATGTTTTCATTAAATGCTCTACATCTACATCAAACCAGGCTTGTCACATACAACCTGCTATTAGTCCTGTATATTATTTATTTCAGGACTTCCTGTGACCTCTGTGTCGGTCTATGATAACATTACACGTATTGATGCATATACTTGTGATGCTTAGAGGCACTATAAACTTTAATAAATGGTGCATTAAAGTTTATACCAAAACTGCGATGCTAGCTCACACATTGCTCATTGCAATTCCTGTTTTCATAGCCATTGATATGAAAAAGTTGAATGGGAGGGAGAGCCTTCAGTTTTCAGGCCCCTCTTCTGTGGAACCAGCCTTCAGTTTGGATTCGGGAGACAGACGCTATCTCTACTTTTAAGATTAGATTTAAAACTTTCCTTTTTGGTAAAGCACATAGTTAGGGCTGGATCAGGTGACCCTGAATCCTCCCTTAGTTATGCTGCAATAGGCATAGGCTGCTGGGGAACTCCCATGATGCATTGAGTTTTTCCTTTTCAGTCACGTTTTTCACACAGTATGTGTTAATAGACCTCTCTGCATTGAATCATACTTGTCATTAATCTCTGTCTCTCTTCCACAGCATGTCTTTTATCCTGTCTTCCATCTCTCACCCCAACCGGTCGCAGCAGATGGCCCCGCCCCTCCCTGAGCCTGGTTCTGCTGGAGGTTTCTTCCTGTTAAAAGGGAGTTTTTCCTTCCCACTGTTGCCAAAGTGCTTGCTCATAGAGGGGTCATATGATTGTTGGGTTTTTCTCTGTATCTATTATTGTAGGGTCTACCTTACAATATAAAGCCCCTTGAGGCGACTGTTGTTGTGATTTGGCGCTATATAAATAAAATTGAATTGAATTGCTCATCTTCCTCCAGATCTACACACTTCAATTACAAGAACTTACTATTTTTGCCCTTATGGTTCTCCTTCTGCACTTAAAGCCCCGACAGAGCCATGGAAAAAGGGTGCTTTATTCCCTCTGACATTTCCATCCATCCATCTGTCCATTTCCTTTGGCAGTGAGACATTTTGTGATTAAATAAATCTTGAGATAATTGAAACTAGAGAGACTGAGAAACAGAGTAAAATGCAAACATGCTCAAGAAAAAAAAAGTCAGGCAGCGATTCAGTCTCAGTAGAAGTCGATGCTTTTACATGACTTTCTGGCTGATGTCAAGGACTGGATGTTCCACAATCTCCTCCAACTAAATTTGGACAAAACTGGGATTATTCAGGGGGAAGAAAAGCTTGAATGACTTCAGTCCGTCCTCTGTTTTGCCGCATGCACTCCCCTCTCTCTGCCTCTCCCTTTCTCTCTCTCTTAATCTCTCTCTTCTTCTCTTTCCCTCCTCTGCACTTTCTCTCTTTTTGTCTTCTTCTTTATCTCACAGACAAAGCACTGGTTGCTCGTTTTTGGTCAGAGTCACCTTGAGGCAAACAGAGCTTTGTGTGCATTTGAGTGCATCTGCATAGGAATTTATATATATACACTGTGTGTACATAAAGGTCAGGTCCAATTATTCATAAATACTGATACATGGAGTGATACATTTTAGGCTGGGAGAGGGGTGTATCGTTGTTCCTTTTCATACACTTAGACCATGAAATGACTGAAATGAAGGTGTAGTGAGTTGTTTCAGTGCAGGACATTATTTGTTAAAGTTTTACTTTTTGGTTGCTGACTGATTTTCACACTCTGTGAGTTTATTCATGAGCGAAGCACTTGTACTGTACACTGAGCCCTACATCTGCTCCATGCTGCATTTATCACTGAAAACATCTCAACACTTAAGTCCAGAGCAAGGGGATGCAGTGGAGATGTCTTTGTGGTCTGACCATGACTTAGGAGTATCCACACTGATGGGCTTCACAGGCAAATCCCAACCACAGATACTGGAAGAATACCTTAAGAGATGGGTTATATTATGTGCTGTCATTTTCTATGTTAGTGCTGTGGTCATATTGGGAATAAGTGAAGATTAGGGTATGTTTGGAGTAAAGCTACTAGTATAGACTTTGGTTAATAACAGGCAAACATTAAAGCTAAACTATAACTACTAAGTATGTTCCAGTCCATGTTGTGAGGTGTTAGAAACTTGCGAAGAGGAGCTTGCCTGTTTTTTCAGATGAGTATGGAGGGCAAAAATGCAGGAAGTGCAATAGTGTGCAAAAGTTTTTTCAGCCACATCTCATTTATTTATATTCTGCTTATAAAATGAGAAATAGGAGCAGCAAACATACAATTTTATCTCTGCAAACATACATGGAAAAACAGAGGCTTTACGATTCTAATTAGATTGAAGGTCAATATTTGTTAGTCTATAGCAGGCCATAGACCGCCATCGTGGGTGATAAACTACCAGTCTGTGACCTATACTGTGACCTACACTGGTGACCTGTGCAGGGTGTACCCTGCCTCTCGCCCTGTGAGGGCTTGCATCAGCTCCAGTCAAAGCGCAACCCTGAATTGGATAAACACAAGAAAATACATGAATGCATCTTTCCTTCAAGATCCAACGCCACCGGCTGATATGCAGCTTCAAACTATGAAAGAGCCTCAACTGTGTTTTACAGATGACTGTAGGCACTCCCTGTGGTTTCCATTTCTCTTCCTTAAGAATGGCGTCTTTGCAGCCCTTCTACTGACACGATTTCTGATGAGGCATCAGCAGAAATTCTTTGTTTGTGCAACTGACTGTTATTAACAACATTTCTAAAGAAACTGTTCAAAATGGGCTCTTTGCTAAGCTATCTGTTGTTCGTCGTCACAAAACTGGTTCATCCCTTTAGATGCCACAATGTTGAGTGGCTTAACAAACAAACAGCAAACAAACAAACATCCTCAATTGACTGAAAACGAAAAAGCAGACAAAAACTGGAAAAACTGCATTGTATAAAGAAATCAGGGTGGCTCCCGACTTTTGCACAGGAATGGTGCAAGCAGAGGACTTTCATTTGGGAGAGCAAGGTCTGACTGTGCTGATTTATCTTTAGCCTGTGTGACGTAAATGCGTATGCTTCTGCTCTCCTGTTAGCAGGGACTCAGAACAGAGAGGAAGGAGTGCTAAAATGCTGTATTTGAATCTATTTTACTTTGTTTTATTCATGTTTTTATTTGCTTCGCTGTCTTCTTTCAGGTCTGGGACACGAGTTAAAGTCCAAGTTGTGTGTGCTTAAAGAAGACTGACTCTTCAATAATTTCCATCACTCTGGATTGATTTACTCAACTACTGCATGTAATAGTACTTAAAACTGATGTGGGCCAACACAGTGGTCAGCAACTTCCCCAATTAGTGTAACATATAGTGAAGTAACTTTAATGAGCTTCTTGGACTTAATGAGAACAACATTTCATAAAACACATTGCTTGGGAAATTAACTACTTCATCATGTACCACTGTAGTGACAACAGGGGGAAATAGCTGATTATGTAAATTAGGTTCTCAACATTAAACTTGCCCGTGTGCCTCAGGCTTCACAGAGAGGGCCTGCTACTTTGAGGCCATGGTGTTAGCTTCACTTTTAACCTCTCTCCATGAAGCTCTCGCCGCTTCCTCCATTAGCACCGGATGCCAGCACTGGATATAAATTGCGCAGCGTAAAATCACCCAGTATGAACACAGTTGCTGGGAACAGTGGGCTACTGAAGGTATGTGTAAGTGAGCAAAGTGCCAATTTTTTTTACAGTATTCACATGTGGTCTAGCATCTACAGTTTGCAATAACTGTCTAAAAAGGCTCATATGCATGCACGTGCCCTTACACGATGTAACGAAAGACTCGCGCAAGTACATACTGACAATCCAAACCACCCAAACACACACTAACAGGGATACACACACACACATACACACACACGTTGGGAAGCCCTGACATGCACAAAGCACAGAGGTTTTGAAAAAATTATTAGCTAAAGTTACTCGGCTGATGGCTGATGCTCTAAAAGCTCTGTGCAATACAACTTTAATAGCACTGGCAACAGGGTACACACACATCCACGCACACACATATACACAGAGCCATTTTCTCTCCCCTTATTTGCAATGTCTGGTTTGTCTGTCTCCTCCACTTTCTGTCTCTGTTTCTCTTTTGTATGTCTGCCCACTCTGTAGCCGAGGACTTACAGTAAAATACAGCTACTCGCTCATAAAACCAGTTAAAAAGACACAAACAGTGATTGTTCTGTGTGAGCGACTGTCAGCAAACTGACAAACGACACAGAATTAGTGCTTCACTGACACTTACATCATGGCATCAGCTGTGTAAAGACTACTTATGCACACAAGTAGGTGTATGTTTAAGACTGTATGTGTGTGTGTGTGTGTCCTACATATTGTGTAATCTGTTACCATTAAGCCAAACGTACATTACTATGTGTCCCGTTGTGTGTATGTGTGTGTGTGTGTGTGTGTGTGTGTGTGTGTGTGTGTGTGTGTGTGAGGTACAGAGAGGCGGCAGAGAGTGTGTATGTGCAGCGCCTGAGGGCTTTGTTCCGTACTGGTGCAATAAAAGACACATTAGAGAAAGAGAGAGACTACAGAAAAAAAATATTATCAACCATAAAATGGTCCCTTTTTTTTGTTTTGTTTTTTTTTTTTGCTCACACAGAAAAAACAACAAAAAACACAATAAATCTGAGTGGGTGTGAGAAGCAACAGAGCAGGGTTCACATGATGCATCTGCCTGAGAGTCCTGTAAATGCAACCAGTCTGCAGCAACAGAGAAGAGTCTGACATTCATTGATATTTGTTGTAAGGTACTGAGGCAAACACACATTTTGAAGCCTTAAGTGTAACAACGAGTGCCCTTTAAGAGCTGTGACACTGCTAGAGGGAAGAAATATCAGAAGAAAAGTCTGCAAAGGAGAATCTGGAGGATGAAGAAAGGGACTAGAAGGGGAGCGAGAAGAGGGTGGTGGCTTAAAGATAAGGGAGGAAGGACAGAGCAGAGGAGGAGAAGGTTCGTGGTGTGTTTTGAGTAAAAGGGTGGAATCAATTTCCCTGTCGTGCTTAACACCTGTTTCACCCTCGCAGCATCTGTGAGGCAGGTGTGTTTGTGTTTGTGTGTGTTTTAGAGGTGATGAGCAGACAATAGATTCTCAGTTAGAAAGGATTCGATTTATTCCCAATCTATCCTCTTTCTGTCCCTCTGTCTCTCTCTCACGCACAGACACGCTATAAAATAGCTCTTACGCTCTCTCCTGAAACAAAACTGGCAACGCCAATCGTCTCTGGCCCAGTTTATGTTGGAGGGTTAGGTCTTTTCCCCAGTGCATTGCGGAATATTGCACACCAACCTGAGGTGATTACTGAGGAGTTTCCCAATAAAGTAAAGCCACAATGTGATGATGAACATCGCAGGCAGCGAACAGAAGTGTTAGGATGAGTGGTTTTGACATGCCCTCTTACTGGTAATAATATTGCTGAGATCTGGAAACTAAACTCCCCCAAAGCCAAAAGACCGAGACACTTGAGCGGTCAGACAATCAGAAAGGTTTTAAATAAACCTGCAGGCTAGATAAATGGAGGAAATGACCAAAACATTTCCTAAACTGTCCATCACATTACAAAACTGTACCTTCCATACTCAGTCATTTCAATGTAAATGCTGTTTGGTGTCTGAGTAGATTCTGTTGTTCAACTCATTGCACATGTTCCCTCTCTGAGCCAGCTAACTCAACCAGTTGTGGATAATCAGACAGTCAGTGACACTGAAGAAATGATAAATTGCAGTATCTAGTTTTTTAAAAATATTAAACATTTATGATTTTAAAATCCATGATCGTAAGAGAAATGAATTTTATAACCATAAATAAAACCATCCTGGAAAACAGGATGGTCAGACCTGCTCTCGAGGTTAACTTAGACATGCACTCATCAGCCACTTGATTAGTTACACCTTGCCACTTCCTTCTGCTTTCAGAACAGAAGAAACAAGGTGCTGGAAATATTCCTCAGAGATTTTGGTCCACTCTTACATGACATCATCACATAGTTGCTGTAGATTTATTGGCTGCAAATCTGTGATGCACATCCCAGAGTTGAGGAGGCCATTTGGGTGCAGTTAACAGGCTGTCAAGCTCATCAAGTTTTAGATGACCTGAGCTTTGAGAAACGGCGCATTTATCACAAAGTGTGCCAAGAATCCCCATCATTACGTCAACAACCTCAACCGTTAACACAAGTCAGAATGCATCCATGCTTTCATGCTCAGTTTGAACTTCATGGGGTCGTCTTGACCATCTCTACATGCCTAAGTGCATTTAGTTGCAACCATATGATTGGCTAATTAGATATTTTCCCTGAATAGCAGTTAAACAAGGGCATTTTCTTGCTGTATTTGTGCTTACATTTTGTTTATGCACAGTCAGGGATTATTGCTAAAGTGGTTTAAATTTATAATCCTTCTCTTTTAACTTGACTTCCTCTCAGCATCTGACAGCTCATTTCTCCTTTTACCACTGCTCTTCTGTCTACTCTGTGCACTTGACTCTTTGCATGCTAGCCTGTTAGTTAAAAGAAAAAAAAGGTTCAAGCTCAAATAATCAGTTTATTGCTTTTGGAGTTGGTAATTATGCAACTGAAGCTACCCAGAGGCATTCATATTCTACTTTATGTGCCTGGTAGAATGGGTGGCTGCTGGACCTCCTATTCTTCCGGTTTTCAGCATACTTGTATCCAGGGAAAGATTCTTCTATTCAGGCCGTCTGTGCAACAGCCTCCCCTGACAACCCGTGAGGTCAAAGTGCTGTCACTCACAGTGATATGGAGAGAAAGAAAGACAGAAGAAGAGAGAGAGAGAGAGAGAGAGAAAGGAAAGTGACTATACGGGAGGAGGTGCGCAGAGAAAGAGGAAGAGTGAAAAGAAAGGGCACACACAGAAGGGAAGAGGAAAGAGGAGAGATGAGAATCCAAATGAATCTTCCTCACCCAACGGACAGACTGTCAAGCCGTGTGTGCATGTGTGTGTGTGTGTGTGTTTGTGAGTATGTGTCTGTCTTACCTACTAATTGAAATGCGATGAGGTGTGAAACACCCCTTTAAAAGACCTATCACTGTGTGTAAAGTTAAATGTGCGTTTGGGGGGGGGGGTGCGTTCATGTGTGTGCGTGTGCAGTGCATATCAGCTCCTTTTGACAACAGATACAATGTGGAGTGTGTGTGTGTGTGTAAAGAGAGTGTTAATGCAAATGTGTGCATGGCATACCAAAGTCAGGATACACCTTACATCCTAAAAATGTACACAAGGATGTGTGTTTGCGTGCAAACACGCATGTGAATGCACGATGGCAATATGAGCACATGTGTACTGCACAGGATAAACAAGTGAGTCTGCATGTTTGTCCACATGTACACAACAATAAAGTGGGGGAGCTTTATATTTCCAGTGCATGTCTGTGTGTGTGATTGAATGTGCCTCTGTGTGTGCATGTGTGGGTATAATTTCATTTTGCTGTCTCAGCCTCTTGTTAAGGAGCCATTTAGAGCTCAGGTTGAGTTTCTTCAGCGTTTCCTGACACTTCTTTCCCCCTCACTGCCTCTCTGACTTTCACCATCTTTTCTCCATCTCTGTCTCATTATCTCTGTCTATTCCTCTGTCTTCTTTTCTCCTCTGTTCTTTCGGTCTCATCCTGCAAGGTTAGCGCACCACATAATCTTGTACCTGTTAATCAGCAAGTCATCCCAGTGGTAATTATTAGACTCCATTCGTTCCCTACAGCTGGAGAGCAATCCTGACATGTGTACTGTTTGCTATTTGACCTAAATTATACTGGCTGAGCATGTTAAATAAAACAGAAATTTCAGCAGTCGGTGCAGATTTTCATTATGCAGCATTAGGTTTTCACCACAGACTGTATATAAAGCATGGATGTGGGTTCCAGGTGTGAAACGTGAAGGCAGTGTTTTCTAATGGCCAGGGTGGGTGTGGCGTCTCCTCTCTGTAAATAAGTTTATGATCTCTTATGTTGAATACAATGTGATGTTCATTTTGTAAATTATGGTTCCAGTTGGAGTAGAAAGGACAATAGAACAGGATATGATTTATGGCAGACCTACCTTGTGAGTGATAAGTCAGTGCTTATCATATATCATACAGGATTCCCTTTTTCTTCACCACATCCACACCTTGCTCATCATATCCTGTTTCAGACTACAAAGACAAAGATGGCCAAAGTACTGGTTGAGTCTTCAGGACGGCACTTCAAAAACCTGTTGGTATGCCTTCATCTGTCTTTTATATACAGTCTGTCTTTTAGCTTCTCGATGCAAATATTTTGTGCTAATTTCTAGAACAGTGATGGATGGCATTCATGTCTAGGAGCATGTACTTCAAGTGTTCGGCTAAATAAATGTGTTTTTGCTGCGTGTAAAGGTGACTGCACTGATTAAATGTTTGTGTTTGCAAGTTTATGAGTGTATGTATGCATACAACCTTTATGCTGCAGGTGTTTGCATATAGATGTGCATGCATGTATATGTGCATATAAAAAGACTACTATATGTTCCCTTTCAGACTGGTGAACCGTGAGATTACACAGTAAGCTTTTATACACACAAACACATAAACACGCAGACAGTGAACGTAACTTGCCCTCCAAAGCACTATTAAAACCGCACTTTGATATCATCAGGCATAAATATCCACATGTTAGAGAAGAAATGGCACTTGTGTCAGCACAAATTGCTATCGGCCCAGCTAAAAGAAAGTGCTAAGTGTGTTTAAAACTGTGCAATTATTTGAGGTTTAACATTAAGATGTTAAATTTGTAGTCTAAAGAAGTTTAAATATTAAATTTGTAATGTAAATTTCTTTGTTATTTCATGTAGGCACCCTCTGTAGGAAGCTAAGCTCACAGATTCTATTATAAAATCACAAGACGAGGCTCTGCTTTGTAGCCAACCTAGAGTTTTACAAATCCAAGTCCTGCATATTACATACTACGCCGTCCAGCCACAAGCAAAGCACTCGTTTACTTGTGTATCACTTAAAATTAGTGCTGATGATGAAGTTCACACAGGTTTTGGTTGTTATCATTGAATATATATAGTAATATAAATTGCCTGGGATTACTCCCCATCCCCCTACCCAACCCTGTGGCTTGTTATGTCTTCATAATGTTGTGCTGTGAACATTCATGTGCTTTTTTTGTGCAGAGGAGTTTTTTTGTTTCCTGTTCTCGTGCTGTCCTACCATGGAAGCACAGCATGAGTAGGGGTCTCTTTTTTCCTCTTGTACCTTCCCATTGTGTGTACATTTCAGTGTTTTTTCCGTAACTGCCAATCTCCGACTTGTAACCCCCATGTAATGTCTGTGTTATGTGTGTAAGGTCGGGGGGGGGGTGTCTCATTTTACTGCGGGGCAACCTGTATGTGACAAATAAATTCTGATTCTGATTCTGATTCTGAATATAATAGTTTATTTGATATATCGGTGCAAATACCCTCCAAATAACAATTTTACACTTAATTTCCTCTAATACCAGGCTTTAAATGCCGCATGTTTAAAGCTTTTTCATATGTTGAAAAAAGTTAAATAAAAGATAATAATGATGGTTCTACTTCTTTGCCAGACTTAAGTGTGACAAACAAGGGATTTTTTCCCATTCTGCACTTTGACAAGTGGGCTGGAAAAGAAAAGGGAGCAACAGCAGAGTTCGCCAGGAACGGGAGAATCATGAAAAAACACTTCAAAAATCATAAAATATAGTGTGTAAAGCACAGGGGGAGGCCGCAGTGTTCAGTTTTCATTGTTTTTAACACACTGTTTCACTTGAGCTGTTTGTATGTTATAACTTGGCTCTTCTCCGGGGCTGGCTAATGGACCAACAACGGTACAAGCAAGAGTGACCCACGGACTGGTTGTACCACATAATTTGTACACTGCCTACATCCAACAGCAAGCCTCGAATGCACCACCCATGCTGGAGCATAAATCCCGCTTCACCATTTACTGGTGTATAAAAATAAAGAAATACACCAAATTTTCATAAACGGTTCCCTTCAAAGTTGCGATTTTTTAAAAATTAATTATAAATATATTGCAAAATTTCACACCCTATTTCACATTGATAAAGTTACAGAAGTAGAAATTAGTATATAACAAACCAATTTTTTTCCCATATTGCACAGCTTTTGGCTGTTTGACTGGGGCTGACCTAAAGAGCTTTTTCTTTTAGGATAATAAAACCTTTTTTAGTGTCATTTTAAACTATTAGAAGTCATGACCCGTGAGACAGAACCAACTAATGCTGATTATTGGTACATTAAGAAACCAGATGTAAAGAGGGTCGTCCAGTGTCAAGCTCCCTCTGTGGTATTTATGGCTCTATAATAATGACACTGTGACTTCCTCCCCCACGCTTGGTGGGAATTCTTACTGCCATTAGAGAGTTTTGTTATTTAAGCATCAATATTTGTCATTTGGGGCATGTGCTAAAACAACCTGCGCTGCTCTTTTTCTTGCAGCTGCACTCACAAAGTGTCTGGAGGCAAGATTTTAAAACTCATGGCAGCTAATAGGATGCTTTAGGCTTTTTCCAGATTTTTTTTTTTTTTTTTAGACTAAAGCCCTTTGGCTCCTACAGAGCAGTGTGGAGCAGGGCAATATATATTGTAACAATGCTGTTGATGACTATAAGCCTTGCAGCACACACTACTGTATATATATATATATATGCAATCCTAGTGACATAAGTCACATAGCATAGCATGTGGCCTATTCCCATTCCTTTACATCTTAGATATGAATAAATATGAGACAAATCACCCAGCAGCATCTGAAGCCCACTTCACTGTGGGGTGAGCTTTCAGCTGTTAACCACAAGGGATGTTACAGGTGTGCAGGCAAATTTTAGCCTGTGATACTAAAATCAAAGACTGCTTTAGGAAAATATATGAGCTCATAAAGTGAAGGGAAGAAAATTCCTCTACTTTTATATTGAAAACTTAACAAGCTGGAAATATAAGACAGTCCTGTTTATAGGGTCCACTGAGTTTCACTGTATTTTTGATTTATGAATGATTAAAAATGAGAAGTACACAGGGTCAGGGTATGAACTATTTAAACCACCACCTGCTGAAGGCTGTGAGGTCAGCCACCACAGGAAACAGGAATTAACATATTTAAACACTTTGGGGCATTAAATAAAATATTCTCTCTATGTGGTTTTTCCTTCATTTTTTATGTCTCTTTCAGTGCTTATGAATACAGATTAAGTGCAGTTAGAAATATCTTCTACCAAATACAATGGATATATCTAATATTTCACAAATATGAACCTTATGGTATTATTCTTTTGTGCTTTTGAGTTTGAGGTTCTTGGTTCTCATCTTGTAATCTTAGTCCTTCTATCTCACTCTCTGTCCGTCTGTCCCTCTCCCCTGGCTCAGTCAAATCTCTGTTTTTTTTTACCCTTTTATTGTATCTAGTTGTGTGTCTTAAGTCTTTGTTTCAGTCCAAAGTAGTGGAAGAAAAGACTGACTGACCAACCAACAAACCAAAATCCATTTCCAGAAGCATGCTGTTAATGGTGCTGTAAGTGTGGCTAAAAGCAAGGAAAAGTAGCTCTTTTAAAGCTCCAGTGCACTGTAGCATCTGTTAACATTTGTTATGTCAAGCTGAGCCTTGAGCACACATGGACCAGAAGTAATTGCTGTTGTGTGCTCATATTCATAAATCATACACTCCTTTTCAACTCATTTGTTTGAAACATGACATAAATGATAAACGCATCTGTATTTTTTCTAAAAAAAAATGTTTCATACAATTATTTTTATGACAAGGCAGTTTATTACTTAAGTATTCATTCACCTACTTATTGTGATTTACTGTAGATATTAATGCACTATAGCCTATGTTATAGTACTGGCCTCCATTTATTGTCACTTTGAGTAAATCTCACTGTGATGCTCCGTCTCTGGCAATTCAAACTGTTGTGCAATGTGCAAATAAAACAGTTCTCATATGGATTTCATAAATGTGAAGTACACACACATTGACAGTAGCTATTATAGCAAGGAAGCATTCTTTAAGGTCCACTGGATTTTAGAATTAGTACAATAAGTGAAACTAAGCTAATATAACAAAAATCAATACCTTTAGTAGCAATAGGAGAAAATCAATCACCTTTAATAAAAGCTCATTTGTCTTCACAGTTAAAATACTGACGGCAGATGGTAGCCAGATGCAGTCAATGGGAGCTTCCATATGGCAGATAATGGTCTAAGTTTCACTGTTAAGGAGTTTATTGGATTCCAGTAAAAGCATCTGAGAGTTAGTCATGCTAAATTTAGACTAGAGCTAAAAATAATGTGGTGCTGGAGCTTGGGTGGATTATAGTTAGTAAATGATGCATTATGGATTTTAGATTTAGCAGCAAATCTGGCAAAGGAAGATAGAATTTAAAACCATATTAGAAGTTACCTTGATAACACCTACAAAGTACACATTACTAATGTGCCAGTTTGCATAATTAGGACAACTACTTGTGAGCATATGCCAAACTCATGTTTGCCATATGCTCATGTGATGTCTTGTGTACACTGCGTAGTATTGGGTGTCACAAATCTCAGTGTTTGACCATAATTGTTGTGTTAGCTGTGACATCTTATTTGCAGAAAATAGTGTGGTAGCACCCTCACTTCCATGTACCCAAAGTGGTGCCCACTAAGGGAAAGTAAACCTTCTACCTACATTGAACTGCATAAAGTCACACTTCTCAATTTCAACCACTTCTGAATGTGAATAGTGAGTGCAAGTAAATAAGCATCTGATTTAAGACACTGACGCATATCAGTTAAATGTCAGCATGATATAAGTGTCTCTGTGAACATGCTGGGATAGTAGTTCATATCAGAGTCCTGGTGGCTCAGTCATATTACAGCAAAAATAGGATGACTAACTCTTTGCAACTAGGAAAAAATCTTGTTTGCCCACTGATTACATTTCAATAAGGGGAGATCATTTGGAAGAATTGAAGATGATTTATTGTGATAGAGAAATTAATTAATGTATTTGGCAATTAGACTCTGATGACCCATCATAGTAGAATGAAATCCCAGCAATGATAGGATTTAGGACTGGACCCCGAGGATTCTAGATGCTGGTGATGGTGAAGATGAAAACTGAGGGATGGATGAAGCCCTGAGTAACTCAGGTGAGGTGGAGATGGAACCAGGTGGGTTGCACAAATAAGAGTCTGAAAGGGAGAATGACAGAGAGCACAGATTTTAAACCACCAGGTGGAGGCTGACTGGCTCAAAAAAGCCAGACAAGAATATGACTGGACTAGAGTAATGATGTCAGCACTGAGATTGTCTGAGTGGCAAAGCAATACTTATGTAAAGAACAGGCTTGCAACCGAAAAACCAGGAAAGGAGCCATAAGCTTAATTTAATTTTTGTTTATTTATTTTGCTGTACTTGCAGTAAACAACTAGTTACAGAGAGGTTTAGCATGCAACACCCTCAAACTCTGTGTTGAGGCAAATGTTTGCAAACAACTGCCATTTATAAATAACAGTAACAAGAAGTAACAATAATTCGAAATCACTCTCTTAGCACAACTAGTTGCCAACTGGTTGTCAATTGGTTGTCAGCCTGTTAAATTTCTATATAAAAGCAAGGTTGCTGAGAGCTTATGCCATTTTGCAGACAAATGACCATCCTGCAGCAACAAATATGTCAGTATTCGTTGAGGACTTTCTGAAATTTTCTTTCAACTCTATGATGGTTAGATAAATTTGAATTTCCATGTATGTAGATGGAAGCAAAGTTTTGATTTTCACAAATTTCTCAGTTAACTACTATATTATCACAAGCAGATTGTATTCAATCTCCAACTTGGCAACTCAGTGACAAACACAACCAAGATTATATCATGTTAGGCTTTTAGTCCTTTTTGGGGAAAATAACCTGATCAGTCTGTAAAAATTACAGAATATGAGGATATGCCTCAGAATGACTGCAGTCTTTTAGGTACGCACATGTTTATGTGTATGCATGCTTAACTCAGGCAAAGGTTCTTCTTAATCAATTTATGTCCATGGTGGCAGCACCTCATTACAATTCACTGTACATTTACTCTGACTTTAAGTGCTTACAGTCTACACAATACAAGCACTGTTCTTGTGGTTATGGTAAAAGAAATGTTGTTGCATCATGATTTTTTACAAAGAGTATTTTATAATGAATTCCCAACATTTCTGTTGTTATTTAAATTATTTCAGACAACACAACTAGCAGAGCAACAAATAGTAGTGCATCCATTACAGTATGTGTTTGTTACTTTGATAATATAACATGCTGTTGAACCCTATTACTGTCAGAATCCTTCTAAGGTTAAAAATGTTTTTTAAGTCCAAAATCCTTGAGGCAAATTACAAATCCTCTGCTTTTGTTTTTCGTTTGCTTGTTTGTTTGTGTTTTTTTGAGCAAAGACATTCACAAGCATTTTGGACGCATGCACACATTCTGCATCCTTGTTGTCAAGGTTAAAGACATTGCTCTGACATCAGCTTCTGTGATTGGGGGTGAGATCCAGTTTGAACAGTAAAAAAAATTACACACATACACAAACAGAGCTGAGATTTTGACCTCTGCAGAGACGCCATGGGGTAAAAAAAAAAAAAAAAAAAAAGCAAGAGGGCTTTGTAGACGATAATCAGCTGCAGTTTTTAAAACTGCAGGCAAATCAAATTGATTAATGTTTTATAAAAACGAATTAACTGTTTACTTGGAAATGAATGCACTGGGGCCAAAGACAATATTTATTCAACTTTTACTATATTTTTTTAGCGGACATGTTCTCACTGGGCTCAAGCTGTTTCTTTACATGACTGATGATTTGTCAATTGGCTAATCTCACCATATCATATCACTCTAAAGATCATCGCGATGGGGAATAGGGTTTTTTATAGTGTGCTCTTTAAAGGGTCATTGCAACTCATTTATAGATAAAGCTCAGTGTGGACATTGTGAGACACAGTATTCAGCCCTCTTAAGGATACATAAGCTTTGCTTATATCCTTCCATCTCATCACTGGCTCAGAGACTACTGAAACCAGTGTTACAAACTTAGGTCATAGTCTTTGACGGGCATGGGGATTTACCTATAAGGAGTGTATAAAAAAGAAACTATGAGCAAGTTACAGCTTGCTAAGTTGGACCCCTTTTGCCTTCTGAAATGCTTTAATTCTTCATGACACAGATTCAACAGGTGGCTGGAAACAACATGATAGCATCACAGAGTTGCTGCAGGATTGATGAAAATCAACAATGTAAATTTGCTGTTCCCAAAGGTGCTCTTCTGGATTGAGATCTGGTGACTGTGCTGGCCATTTGAGCACAGTGAACTCATCGTTACCTTCAAGAAGCCAGTTTGAGATCCTTTGAGCTATGTGGCATGAGGCACTGTCCTGTCCATCAGAAGATGGGTACACTGTAGTCATAAAGGGATCGACATGTTCTGTAATAATAGTCAGGGAGGCGGTGTTTAAACAATTCTCAGTTGGTCCTAAGACAGACTATTCTTCGCACCATTACACCACCGCCATATTGAACTAACGATACAAAGCAGGATGGATCTATGCTTTCATGTCTTCACCAAATTCTGACCTTGCCATGTGACTCTCACAGCGGGAATCAAGACTCATTACAAAAGGCAACGTTTTTCTAATCTTCTAGTTTTGGTGAGGCTGTGTGAACTATAGCCTTAGTTTGCTGTTCTTAGTTGACAGAATGGGAATCTGCGGCTGTAGTTGGAAATACTGTACTGCCAGACAAAATGGATTATTTATGGAAAAATTCTGTATGGGAATAGAAATTTTTTATGATTAAAAACAGAAAATTCCTGTAAAATAAACACCAAAATCCAAAGTCCATTTGTCATGCTTTACCTGGTTTTATGAACTTGCTGCTGGCTATGTTTCGTTGCTGTGTCTTTATTGATTTAAAAGTTAACTGCTGTCGATATTGTAAAACGAGGTGACTCTGCTATATGAATAAAACTGAATTAAACTGAACTGAAAAAAGATTTAAAAATTATAGAAATTCTATGGATCGTATTTTTAATGACTCTGGACTGTAAAGGTATTTAATATATATTGTTTAAACTAAGATATCTGAAGACTAAGATAAAATATGTATTTCTATCTTCTATTATTCTTTTCTGTAATTTTACCAATTACCAACTTAAAAAATATACAACTAATAAAAAATCTTCCGTTGGTGAAATTAATTATAATTACTTCAGTTTACAAATACTTCAACATGACATATACTCTTTAAAGAAATTCTAACATTTTTAAAACTTTGTGGGGGGTAAAAACTTCTATAATTACATAACAATGGACAATCAAATCTATATAAATTACTGAAACTCCTCTGCTCTATTTAAAATGTTTAAATATTTGTATTTACAGCATAAAAAATGGATATTTGTGAAATTAGATTCAATTTTATTCTTTTTATAAGGAAAAATACAATTTATGTATTAAAAAAAGTAAGTAAATTAAAATAAATTTCATGTTTATTTACAGTTATGGGCATTTTACACTAGACA
Organism: Neolamprologus brichardi; assembly: GCF_056152115.1. Lineage (NCBI taxonomy): Eukaryota > Metazoa > Chordata > Actinopteri > Cichliformes > Cichlidae > Neolamprologus > Neolamprologus brichardi. Next base: position 14,519,423 of record NC_142124.1, on the reverse strand, counting down.
TGTTGATTAAGAAACAATTTCTGGGAATTTTTTATGATCTGTATTACAACTCTGTAAAAATCTGTCACATTAGGGTTTTTTTTTTAACAGTAAACAGAACTGTTGCTCATCGGATGTTTTTTCTTTTTCTCTTATTCTGTGTAAACTGATGTGTGGGAAAGTAAATCAGAAGTTTGTGAAATAGTCATCTGATACCAAAACAAAGTCACTTAAATTACATTTATTCCCCATTAGGATCCCAGTTTGAACTTCAATTAGTTGTCTTGAGATGCCTAAATGCACTGAGTTGTTGTCATGTGATCGGCTGATTAGACATTTGGGTTAAATAGTTGAGCAGGTGTACCTAATGAAGTTCCAGTGTTTTTATGTTTGATTCAGCCTAATGGCATGATGACTAAAGGCTATCATAATGATCATTACTTAACATTTACACCTGTGTTATGCGGGGGGAAAAGGAGAAAACAAACAAAATTGTTTTTAAAGTATTTTTTTATTTAGGAAGTGAAACAAAATGCCCAGTGTTGTCTTTGTGCTTTACATGGTTTCAAACCGGCCATTTGAGGTCTCCAAAAAAAACCTCAGAGGAAGAACTCAAAACAAAGCAGGAAGCTCCAAAAGAATTCATCATTCTCCCCTTCATCATTATCATCATCACTGCCAACATCATCATCATCATCATCATCATCATCACTCGTTACAGTTCTGTAGAAATAATCAGACTCCAAAGTCACATCAGTGCTTATTTACAAGGCCTCTTGCTGCAAAATAGTTAGGTTTTTATTTACTCTAAAAAAGGTGTGGTGTAGTTGCGTTCACAAATATATTAAGAAAAATGACACAACACATACTGAAAGTGTCATTTTTAACAGTATTTTGTGGTGTAGGACAACAGCCTGTGTTACATCAGCATATTTGTTGCCGTTTCTATCTTTGAATCATTGTAGTAGAAAAATGAGAAAGAGGTTATTTCTACATACAAGGCATCGTCTACCTGAATCTAAACTCTTTCATTGTGCTACTATCTTTGAAAGAAAAGGTTTTAGGTTATAATTCATAAGAGGAAGTGCTTTTATATAAGAATAGGTAAACTAGCTTGTGGCTATAGTAGGCTACAGTAGTTCATAGTAGAATCTAAGTGTTCGGCGATGCACTCTGGTGCTGAAATATTGACCAAATGTCTCCTCTTCGTTCTCAACAAAAGTCTGAATCACATCGAGAACTGCCACATTAAATTCACAACAGCCAAAGATGATGAAAAGAAAAACAACCTGAAATCAGGAAGAGCCTTTGAGTCTTCAAATGGAGTTTTGTGTTTTCATGTAAAGCCCTCGAGCAAAACTGATCTTCTGATTGGATTTAAAAAGAAATACTGAGAAGAGAGCACAATAATTGTGACCAACTTATAGGAAGAAACTCTGGCTGTGTTCAAGGACTAGTGAGGATCAAAGAGAAGCCGGTTCAGCAGCACAGCTGTTGTTTCACATCTTAAACAATTCTAATATGCTACCAAGGCAGAAGAGTGGCCACAGTTTTAACTGTTCAGGGTTTGCGTTTCGTCCATGTTTCAGCACCAGAGGTCTACAGCAGTACCTTCTACTCTCTACAATATTTTAGAATAATAATACGAGGCAGGCAGTGCATAAACCATGTACAAAAAGACCCATCCCGACCCAACCCAGAGCCCTCTGTCTAAAGGAGTAGAACCACCTGTGTGAACCCCTGGAAGCCCCAGCAGCTGCTAATACTCATACAGACACAACTGTCTATAAGATTATAATGATACCAATATAAAATTGTAACTAGGAGGCAACGTTTTCCACACTGTGTACCAAAGCAGCTGAGTTTGAAAAACAGACTCCCTGCTCACTCCAATTTGGTCTTTCTGACCGGCTGTCACAGCGGCGTCACAGTCCCTGTAAATTTAGAGCTCTAAACCCAACCCGCCATTATTTAACACTAACTTGGTTCGCTAACTCCCTGAAATGTCATTTCTCGTAACTACATAGAATAGTGGCATTTGAAAAAAAAAAAATCAAGATGTTACAAGCAGTTATGACTCACGTGTCTTCAAAAATATCATGCATTATTGCTCTATCGGATATCAACGAAATATTGCCCAAGACAGAAATTTGTTCGGTTTTGCCTGTTATCTAAGAGGTTTGGAAAAATATCCAAAAAAGATTCATAAAATTGGCATAGATTCCATTATTAGGCTATGATTTTTTTCCTCTCTTTTTTTTTTTGCATGCATTAGTTTAAATAATTAAAGTGGCTGACAAAAGTAAAAAGATATTCATTAATTAGAAAGTGTCAAATGCTTTGGCATATTTGTAACAAAGGCTAAAAAAAAGTAAAGTGCAAATCAATACAAATGTAAATGCATATGTAAATAAATGCATAAATACATAAATCATAAATAGACACATTTTTTTAAAAAAAGATCAAAACCTCAAAGATGAATGCTGTGCTTCTTGATGCAACTAAACTATAATACAACACTGGAAAAAGGTTTGACCTTTTGAGGAAATCCAGGACATTTTTAATGTCTCAATCCCCATCCAACACTGACAAATTAAAAATAATAATAATAATAACATCAGATTTAGGTTATAGCAAAACTGTTAAGGAATACCCTGGTGGCTCAGTGGGAGTTTTTAGCCATCTGATCCTGAACTGGAACTCATAACGGTCCACTATTTGCGGTTAAGTAAGCGCATATCCCAACATTACTTAGAAGTAAAGAAAAGAACTCTTTTGTCCACGGTTTTAAAAATACGTCATTTCTCACCACACAGGTGTACTGCCTGTACTACCACATTGTGACAGGTGTGTCTTTTCTTCACAGTTCATTGTGGTAATGTCAGAAGCCATGTATACAGACACTGCATACTGCGGGTGTCCAGTTGTATAAATAAATATCATTACAAGTATCTTGTTTACTTGCACAGGAGAAACGCTGTGTGCTTTCCTTGTTTTGATGCTTTATCTTTGTAAGCTCAGTCCAAGGTCGGTCTCAGTAAAAGCAGGACACCACATGTATCCTTAGATTATGAAGGTCTGTTTTTAGAAACGCATAAAACTTGAAAGCTCATTGAATCTCACTGGAAGAAAACCGATGATGTGATTCATGCTTGGAGATTGGAGATGAGTTGTGCTTTAGTGTCATTTCCTCGTGGATTGGGAAAACAAAAAAAATAACAGAATGCTGAGGGTAGATATGGACATAAATAGATCTAGGTATCTTCAAAAATGATGAGCTAGATGTGCTGTGCTTTATTTATCTTCACAGATATTTCAAAAAGCCTCAACGGGAAGTAACTTATCGACGCAGGTGACAGTCTAAATTAGGCATTGAAAACTTTTCACTCCACTCTCAGATGAGGGAAGATAAAACAAAGGAGAGATTGGAGGGTTCTTGATAGGAACGGATGCCTTCAATCTATTTTTGTCATATACCTCGTGATTCTTGCAGAGAAAACACTCCTACCTTGTAACACTCAGATTCTGCTTTTTGGGGGAAAGAAATAAAAGTAGGGAATGAGGCCAGGAAAATTGCATGTAAACAAATTAAAACCACCCCAGTCATTCTCCCAGGGAGCTCAGAGGGGAGAACGCCCCCTTGAAGCACGCCGACTCATAGTGCTTGTTCAGGTAACTCTTGAGTGCAAACGTCTTGTTGCATCGTTTGCACTTATAGTGCTTGAAGGCTGAGTGTGTCTGCATGTGAGCACGGAGGTTAGACCGGTCAGCAAACGCTTTGCCACAGTGCGCACACCCAAACGGCTTCTCCCCCGTGTGCGAGCGCATGTGGCCCTGCAGCAGCCACGGCCGGCTGAACGCTTTGCCGCACACGTCGCACTTGTGCTTGAGGTCGTGGGTCAGGAGGTGCATAGCCATGGCTGGCATGGAGACGTACACTTTCCCACATGTGGGGCACTTCTTAGCCATCTTGCTGTCTATGCTCCTGTGCGTCTGCTTGTGCCGGCTCAGGTTGGAGGATGTGGCGTAGGTTTTACCACACTCACTGCAGGTGTGCCTCTGGGCAGTTCCCCTCAGGGTTCCCGTGGTTTTCCTTCGTGATCGTCCGTCCATGATGAAAAACGCATCCACGCTGTATCCTTCACTCACAGCTGTGTCGCCGTTGATGTATCCCCCGGCTGAGGACGAAACCTCGGACCGGGGACTGTCAGGCTGGTCCGAATCGCCATGGATATCACCATGGATGCCAGAATATGTGTTGTTGATGCGGCCATAGATGACCGATGAGTGGCTCGGGGAGGGTACTTTAGAGATGACTGATGAATCGCTTCCAACCACATCGTCGTACGGATTAGGACTCAGATAATCACTGACGTAGCCTGAAGAGACAAAGAAAGAGGTAAGTCATTGTGGCAGGAGGATTGATTGGCTTGGAAATCTACACGAGTGACTGCTACAAAGCTAGAACAGAGTCAAAAGGGATATTTGAGTGCTGGCAAACCTGTCTCTAACAAAACCTAAAGGGGCAGTTCACCACAAAATTAAAATAAAGCTTTTTCTGCACTTTAGTGTTGCTTATCCACACAAATGACTTGAGTGTGAGTTTTCCAGTTTGAGACACTGACAGTAAAACCGTCTGCTTCCTCTTGGACAACATCATACTGTTCTCATTGTCTTGGAGCAACTTTGACCACATAATTTCCTTTGGGATTAATAAAGTATTCTGATTCTGATGATGATTAATGATTCTTTCCAGAACCTGACTCGTCTAACAAACATTGCATTACATAGGAACTATTTTTCTCCTTCTACTGTTTTAATCCATGAACCAAAAGAGGCAGCCAGCTAACATTTCTTCTTTTATTCTAGAGTGACACATCTGAGATTGGTAAAAGGAAAATAGTTCTCTTTTTTGAGTAACTAGAAAATATTTTCTCATACAAAACTTTTTCCCAAATGTATGACTGCGTATTATGTTGCTTCAAATGTTAATCATTCTGCACCTTTTAGGTCAAAAGTGCAGAACACAAAAACGGAAGAGATTAATATTAAGTGCCAAGTTCGTCCAACTATCCACCAGGTTGTTGCAATTAGTTATAAAAAGAAAGCACCTGAGCGCTAGAAATACAAGATAAAGATCGAGTATCTATTATAGCACTCGTTACTATACTACTCCATACCCTGAGGGCTCTGTAGAACCTATCACTACTAAGAAAATAATTTTTTTTTAACTTGTATTGTATATAACGGCAGGCCTCAATCACACTCGTTTATCAAAGTTCATTCATTATTAACATTTTGTCTCCAGACTACATTACATTACTGATCACACCCTGGCATCTCTGGTTTCTAAATATCAATCATACCACAATAAGGATCACATGAACCACATTCGCCATGTGTTCTGCACTCCCATTATGCCCAGTATCCATAAAAGACCAAAGGGTTTCCAAGTCGATTCGAAAGAAATACCTTCACGTCGGTTTTTGGAGGTGATGCAAAGCAAATGAAGGAAAAGAGAAGGAGACAGTTGTGGTATTCATAGTAGCAGTAAAATGCTTCTCAGTCCTTACAAGCAAGGAGGAGACACTTTCCCCTCAGTGGGAAATCTTTATTTTTCATTGGAGGGCTCAGTGAGCACACTTGCTCCTCATCAGCTGCACCTTTTCTGACAGGTCTGAAGCTGCACACAGTCACACCTCAGGGCTGTCAAAACCTCAACTGCTGTACAAAGAGCATCTCTATTACAGCAGCTGGGTGTGTGTGTGTGTGTGGGGGGGGGGGGGGGGGGGGTCCAGTGCATTACTCAGTGGGCGCAGTGACACTGACAGTCTCCGTCTTGAGGAAAAACGGGAAGTACAATTCACCGAGACTCACAAATTCCAAAGCAACCTGCATATTTGTGCACAATCCCTGACAAATCTGGTGAATTATTTGATGCCGCGTTATGATGCCAGCTGCTTCATTATTTCTATTATTGGCACTCAACAGGCTAAACTGTAACAGACACAAGGAGAGACTGGTAGCTAATAACCCATGGCCGCAACTCCTGTGGATTTATGCCGATCAATAGCTCTCCATTTCAATTAGCACTCTGTGAGCATTAAGACACAGACAGCAGAGGAGATACTATTGCTGGTAATATAATTTCATGATGCAGTTCTGAGAAAGGCTCAGATGTTGGTCGATAATGTGATGAGAACAACAGACAGAGGGTAGAAGGGTAGAGAAAGGGGAGTCATATTAAGGTGAGGAAGAGAGGGAGGGAGGGAGGAAGAAAGAAAAACCTAGCAGGGAGAAAGTAATGCTACGTTAAATGTGGTGATGGTGGTTGGGTGGTTTGGCAGTCCTGTACACAGCGCTCATGCTAATTTAACATTTTCGAATTTAATTAAGACCGAGTAATAGAGAGAGAAAATAGAGGGAAAGCGAGAGGGGGGGGAGAAGAGGTGTGGAGTGGAGAGAGAAAATCATGAATCATAAATATTCAATCATTGCACTCTGGAAGGAAGTACTGTGTTTGTGTGGGTGCCCGTGTGTGTGTGTGCCTTGTTTTATAGAGCATGAGTAAAGTTTTGAAACATGACCAAGTGCTCAGTTTGGACCCTTATAACCAGGTATGTTGACTAAGAGCAGCTGGAGTCTTGGAGATGTTGTAGAGAGTCGTAATCACTCAAACTGACAGTTTCCAGTCCTGCTACAGTCCTGGACTATAGTGGATACTCAGCAGCTGCACTGGAGGTGGTATAGCCTTGCAAGCTGCTGCAGATAAACCACCTACATCTGCTTCCCTCCCTTCTCTAACCTTGCCCTGACTCACCAGTGGCACATGCCACACCGGTGGGCATGGAGCCACTGCAGGTGGGGAAAAGTGCAATATGTGAAACTAAAGTAAATTAAGGTCCACTATAGTCAAAAGAAGATTGATATCTCCATCTGTAGTAATTTATATTTGGCAGCACAGCTCTGTTCTGGGACCTCACCGCACTTCCATGTGCAAATATGGAAAGATGGAGGTGGGGAGAGCAGCAGCAAGACAGCAGCATACAGAACAGAGCAAGTGTCAGTGACAACAGATGTGATAAGAATTAAATTTGACGGTGGGTTTCAAAGTGGCTTGCAGATGTGCCACAACTGAGGTCTAAAGTATCATCGGCAAAGGGCCTTGAAGAACACATTCTCCCAAGTGCTGGCAATCAGGGAACAATGTAAATAATCAATATAACTGATGCGCATCAGAAACACTTTAGATATTTTTCCAGAAGGTCAGTTTTGCCTTAGACCTCAGAGGGTTAAATAACAACCTGTGTGGGATAACCAGCTGTATGTGTGGTAGAGCAGAGTTTCGTCATCAGTTAATGTGTGCTGGCACTGAGATCAGCTGATCTGCCGGGACTGACTTCACAGCCTGCTAAGTTTTGTTGATGCTATCTTGCTGACCTTTATTCCACTAAAATTTACACTTTCAGTTGTTAATGATTGCTTTGAGAATGGTTTGTGGGGTTTTTACACAGACTTCTTCTTCTGATAGGGGCTGTGGCAGAAGAAGTTTGAGAAGCGCTGCTCTGATCAACGTTGCGTTAGCAAAGATGGCACCAAATTCCAAACTCTTACTGCCCGAAATGCTGTCTAAGATTTAGCTAAAAATGATGATACCGTCAGATTTTCTGAAACAGCATACTAATACATGGTCGTGACCTGTGGATAAGCAAGACATGGAAAGCCAATTTAGAGTCTATGATGAAAAGGGTTCATCTTTCTGGGGACAAAAAGATGGTGTTCAGTAACTGTTATCTCAATGCATCGTATAACTAATTATTTCTTGGCCACCACAAAGGGTAAATTGTCTTGCTGGTGATGTAGGGAACTATATGATCTATGACTAATTAGCAGAAATCTTTGGTCCTGCGTCCAAGGAAAGAAAGTTTGGGAGGGAGAGACTGAAAAAGAAGTCTTTTCAAGTGAGCAAAATAACCCTATCCATTATCTACATTATCTTTGACTATTCTGTGAGTACCATATCACCTCTCCTTCACCTGTACTAACAGCCAGACTGAGCCATGCATATGTGACTGACAGGCAGAAACAAAAACAAGCTCGCTGTCTGGTTCTAGGATACTTTTTTCTCACACAGAACCTTTTTGCACGATCCCTGCCAATTAAACATGACCATTCCCTTTCATCCCTTTTCATTTAAAGCGCTCTGACTGTGACTGTTGCTGTTGCTGCGCATCTCGGCATCAGTGTACTGTCTCTATTTGTTTTTTTGTCTCTCTCTGTCTGAGTATCTGTCTCGCTGTGTCAACTCCGTATTCATTTCAAAGTACTTTAGCAGCATTAGAGCTGATAGCTGTTCTAAATGCTTATTAAAGATTAAATACTCTGCCAAACTAGAGCCATCCCACTTTCATGTGTCTTTGAAATACCGAGAATTAGGAATGGAAAGAAAAAGAAATGGAGAGAGAGAAAGGCTGCAAGCTACAATTTAATTTTTGATCCAAACCAGCAGTAACTGACGCACACTTGTGTGCTTTGGACACTTGTAGGTCACTGACTGCTTCCTGTCTGTGTGTGTATGTGTGTGGGTAATGCTGTGCACTCAGCTGTGCAAGCTGCCTGGGAAATGTGCCGAGTTGACAGAAACAGCAGAGTGCGTGTGTGTGTGTGTGTGTGTGTGTGTGTGTGTGTGTGTGTGTGGGTGTGTGTGTGTGTGTGTGTGCAACAAGCTGCATTTGCTTCAGTCAAACTGTTGTTATATTTATAACAAGGGATAGCTTCCCTAGTCTGTACATGCTTGCCACAATGCTACTGCTGCTGCCTCTGCTGCATGTTTCTGGTTTCAGATCATCAGAACGCTTGGGATCTCTTCATCTTACATTTGACCTTGGCACAATGCGAAAACCAGCAGGCTGCACTAACTCTATTACACGCTTGTCCCCATGCAGTGACGGTGAATTTTTTTTTTAGCTCTTTAAAGCTGTAGTCATTCTTTTTTGGCCACTAGAGGGCAGAATCAAGCAGACACACAACCCAGGCAAATTATTGACCTATAAGGGTGTTATGTGTTTTTCTAGCAAAATCTGCCACTTTATTTGCTTTACATTACTGGATGCTGAACAATGACTCTCAAAACATAAATCATAACAATAAGCTAAAGGGGGCCAAAGGGGGATAAATGAAGCAAAAAACACATAGCAATTTTACTGTGGGGATTTGTGACCCATTTACATAGCATATAGTAATTTTATCCAGTATCATATCTTTACTGTCAAGGGCATATTGACATAGATAAAAGCTCCCATCTCTGTGCATATGGCATGTTTTCGGTGGTTTTGCTTCCGAGATTATCAGACCAAAGCAAATGCATGACTTCTGAGTAGAAATGCTAGGTAAGTATTCCTTTTGTAAAAGATTTCCACACTTTTCCACTGAATATTTGACCCAAATACTGCCCTTTTCATTGACTTTGTATCGTATTTTCCCCGTGTACCCCAAATTATACAGTGCGTGGGAACCATTGGCAGCCAGTGTAGCTGGGCATGATTGCAGAAATCTTTGAAGGTGACTCACAGGTGCTGGAGAGAAGGCTGATTTGAATAATATAATTGGCAACAGAACAACGGTGTATCCCAATGTATGTGTGCTGCTGACATAATGCATTAACATAATCATTTAGCATGGTTTTCTGCAATGATCCTGCGCTCACTGGCTCCCTGTTGCTTCCGCCACAGTCTTTGTATGCTCCTTCGGGAAAAATGTATTTTTCTGCACTAACATGTTAATGTCAGCAACTGTTCAGAGCTGGATGTGTGTGTTTTAATGCTTTGTGTAAGAGTAAAGGCAGGGGGAGATGCGAAATCCTACAGGTACATTTAAAAACTATAACAGGTTGTAGAGGGAGTGCAAAGCAAACCTGAAATTCCATTAAGCATTCTCTCCTGTTTTCTTTAAATTATCTTTTATTCCAGATGTGACTTCCTTTACTTGAGCATTAAAAACCATAAATAATACAGAGCAATTCAACCTCATGAGGTTCCTATATAGAAAGCTCTTAACCTCCGACCTGACTGCAGTCAGATCCAATGTGCATCGCACACTTACTCCCTTATATTACCTATTTTGTATTATTATTAAACCGTCTCTTTTATTGCCCCAAGTCTCAAGAGGTTCTTATCAGACTGAGAGTGTAGGTTTCCTCTAATTTGTTTCTCTACATAAGACTATTTCATGGAACCAGAGCATTTCACCGAGTATAATTAGTGTTGGAAATGGTATATTTGGGGGGGGGGCTATGACCGAAGTTTGACCCTGTAATTCCCTTCTCCTCTTCCTTCTGAAACAGTCATGACTAATGCTTTAAATCTGGGGATGAAAACATTCTCAGAGGGATGCATGGCAGGCTTTAAATGGGCGCCTGTCTCCGCACGCGTGTGTGTGTGTGTGCTCGGGTGTGTTTGTGTGTGTAGGTGTGTGACTAACCTTTGTCATGATGATGGAATCGCAGACTGAGCTCTTCTCTTCGGCTGTGACCATACGAGCTCTCCAGCTCGGCAGCCGAATAGTCGTCCAGCTTGACTTTCTTCACTAAGAAAGACCGAGGCATGATGGCTCCTACACTTGCACGACAAACACACGCTTTTCTATCCCACTTCAGTCTAAACTCACAACCTATCAGCTGATTTTTATTTTAACCGTGTAATTTTATTTATTTATTTTAATTCAGCCACTAAAGCTACGCTTGCTCCCTTCCGTCAAACAGCTTGGAAAAGTGGAGACATGGCTTTTAAAGATCAAAGAAACCGAGCTCTCCTCGTGTGCTTCTGCATGTTTACCACACATAATATTAATGTATTATTATTATTTATTTTGCGGTGGTTTGTCAAATACAGGCTATGTCTGCAAGTAATAGCTGGATCTCATGGAGAAAGCGATCTGTTTTCATCCCGTTAACTTGCCACTGGAAGACCTGTGGAGTCCTAAAGGCTCAAAAATAAAAGAATATAAGTCAGTTTCTGTATGGCTGCTCCGTTAAAAACGTCCCTCGTGCCGTGCTTAAATCCGTTGCTTCTAAAAGAAAGATTATGGTCTCGTTCTAACAAACCGCTGGTCTTCAGCACGCGGACAGCTCCCAACAAACACTTCCTAACGTCCAGGCTCGTGCTTTCAGCACCGGACAGCTCCTCCCGTCGCGAGACTCTTCCCCCCCTCTTTTTTTTTTTGTTTTTTTTTTTGTTTTACACCGCGTGCCACAGCCAAACCGCTGTTGCCCCTTCAGCTCCAGAGGGAAAGGAGAGGAACAGAAAGGCGAAACGAGCAGTTTTAAGGGGTCTGTCTGCTCAAAAGTAGCAATCCAAACACAGGTGAGTCAACGACTTGACGATTTTTGACCAAAAAACCACCCCAAACAAATAAACAAACATTTGGGTGCCGCTCAAAGAAGCGGGAAGGAGTATGGCAGCAGAGTTGCAGCGCTTGGTTAAAGGTCGGGACAGTTTAGTCCAAGAAACCTCTCGAGACCTTCGCAGGACTTCAAACCCCAGCTCGAATATCACAAACTCAGCCAAAACGTCATCACAGTTCATTTAAAATAAATAAATAAAAAATAAAATATTGCTCAGATTTGTTTTTAAAAACTGCGGCTGGAAGACCAGAACAGCTCTTCTCCGGTCGCTAACTCTTCGTTTCACTCTCTCCCCTCTCTCTTTCCTCCTGTCTCTCTCTCTCTCTCTCTCTCTCTCTCTTCTCTCCGCTCCTCGCGCGTGCGGAGCTGCGGCTCTCTGTAGCGCACGGGATCAGCTGTTGCGGCTTTATAGGGCGCGAGAAGGAGGGGCCAGGGGCGGTTGGGGTGGGGGAGTGGGGGGGTCGGGGGGTCCTGGAGCTAAATTTTATTCATCAGGAGAAGAAAAAGAGAAAAAAAAGAGCATCTTGTCTTGTTGGACCAACAGCAGCGGTGCTCTGTGATAGCCGGGGAGGGTTTTATTTCGATAGTTTCTTGTGCTTGCCCGCTCTCACACTCTGATTATGACAGTGAAAGATATTTGGATGGATGCACGAATGGGTGGATTAGTCCATAAACTGGAAAGCAAAGATTGCGTCTACGTAGACAGGAAGGTTTTCTTTTTAATCTGTTACACTGTGTTGTTTCTATAGATAATCTTTTGCTTTTGCATGCTAAGCTCATGACGTATAAAAATGTTATGTTATAAAAAGTTCAGTAACTGTTGCTTTAAGGGGAAACCTTTGTGTGCCCGCCTGATTTGTAGTCCTTCCTAGGGATCGAAAACCATCAAACCAACCGCTCAACGCCAACTTCTAATGTAGCCCCGCACACAGGTCAACGCTTTTACGCTGCGATCAACCAATCAAGCTCCTCTTATGCAAATCAGCGCTCCTCTTGACCAATCAGATCCTAGGCGCATAAATCCATAGTCAGCATTAGCCAATGAGTTTGTTTAATGCAGCGGAGGTGAAGGTGTTTTTACTGAATGGTCTTTCAGAGAGACAGAGAAATAGACGGAGACCACCTTTTTTTTATATCATGTAAACAGACTTTTCCCTCCAGCTACCAGGCAGCAACAGACTTGCATATATACACATTGTCATGCAAAGCCCTTCCCCATTCATACAGAAGCAGGCAGGCTGGCAGGAGAGATGATGGCGTATGATGTAATTCAGTGACGTGTGCATTTATGTAAGTTCTCTTTGGTGAGGTCCTTGGAGTTAACCTATTTTTAAACTTCATTGATAAATGTTTAAAGGAGACAGAGAGGGCATGTCCTGTGGGTGTGAAAGAGCGTGTCTATTTTAAAACACAGTACAGTATGTGTAAATATGTGTGGATCAAAGTGCAGCAGCATATTCATCAGTGGCCTCAGGATCTATGCGTTGCATAAAAGAGGTTTCTTGTTCATATTTAAGATTTTACAACATTAAATACAAAGAGTAATAGCATGTGTCTGACTATGTAATCCGAGGCTCTGAAAGTATGAAGAATTTCTTAAATAAATCACATTTTTAGTAAAAAAAACGAACCTATTGATGTTGCACTGAATCAAGTGAGACTCATCACCCATCTTCTTGTGCAGCTCTCAGCCTCTTTTAGTTTCCATCTCATTGTTTTATTGTATTCTGCCCCCCCCCCCCCACACACACACACACACACACACTGTATGTACAAACTGTCTTACATGAAGCATTTCCAGCAGTCACTCTGTGACAAGCCCTTTGTTTGTTTCAGCAAATGCTCCTAAAATGATGCATATTTATCCTCAAGTGACAAAGCCCTCTAGCAGCCATAGAAATGATGACCTGTCATTTGTGCGAAAATGTGTAAATCAGCTAACAATGTAATACAGCAGTATAGAGCCTGCACAGAGAGGAGGTTGGGTGGATGGATGGGTTAATAAAACACGAGAGACTGCTGCTGCTCACTTTCAGTTTAAGCAAACAACTTCTCAGACCTCAAAACTGAGGATTGAGAAAACATTTTATAATATGACATTTTCTCATCAATCTCTTCTCAGTACATTGATGAGAAAACCTCAGAACTTGCCAGAGCGCTTTCTCATGACTCCAACGATACGCCTGGCAAGTCTGAAGTATAGCAGTAGCTTCCTTAATTTATCAGCAGGAGCAAGTGAGTAAAGTTATATTCTTCAGAATAGGTTTAAACAAATTGGGTGGGCTGTACTACTCACCAGTATAATTTTAAACTTCTTCAATATTATATTCGTTTTGGAACGCTGGGTAAAATATAAGGGCAAAATGCAAACATTTGCAATTATAATAAATTCATATTTTGTTCATAATCAAACATAGAAAACATAGTAAATGTTTAAACTGAGAACATATAACATTTAATTTTAATTTTTAGTTTTAGTTTTAGTTTTTGGGGACAGGGACAAGAAAATGCTAGAAAAATAAGTGGTGCTAAAAATAAGCAAATGGATGAACATTTGGCGTATTAGGTTAACTGGCAGCAGGTGAATAACATGACTGGGTATTAAAGATGACTGGGAGTTTCTCAGAAGTAAAGATGGAGAGGGGTTAAACAACTGGAACATAAAACTGCAACTACAATTTCAGAATAATGTTTTTCAAGGAAAAATTGCAAAGACCTTGAATTTATTATTATGTACTGTAGAATGTCATCTACAGTACATAATGTCATCAAAAGATTATGAGCATCTGGAGAAATTGCTGTGTTAAACATGGCCCCATCCAAACTTTTTTTGAGATGCATGTCTTACTATCTATATTTTATTCCTGCACAGTTGGTGTGGAGCACCCACACTTTTCTTGTACATGTGCAATGACAATAAAGGGCCCTTCTTCTTTATTCTACTTTCAAATTCAATTTTGATCAGTAAGTTTTCAAAGTTCTATGGTGAATAAAATATTGGTTTTAGAAATTTGCAAACTGTTGCACGCTGTTTTTATTCCCACTTTATCTACAGCGTCCCAGCATTTCTGGACTCGTAATACACAGTAACAAATAGCTGCACTTGCTGATAGTAGAGCCATATTGTCAGCATACTGTCAGGTGCACAGCCTCCTACTTGTTGAGCATTTTATCTTTCTCTTTTATAAAATGCTTCATCACTGGAGAGAAAGTTCCAGATTCATAGAAAGCAAGACGATCCAAGGAAAAGAAAGTATTCAGTACATATGTGTCAGCGGACGAGTAAATGTATTTCTCTCTGTCTTTCTGTGCTGATCAGTGACACACACTGCCCATTTTGTCCCATCTGTTTTTGTGATGGTGAAATTGTCCATTCCTCGTTATTTTCCCTACTAGCCACGAGTGCAGCTATACTGCTGAGTTCAGCGAAATATGTGTGTGTGTGTGTGTGTGTGCAGAGGCTGTAGGGACATGTGGAGACTGGAGACTCATTAGCATAATAATAGACTCGGATGCATGTAGACAGGCAGGCGTTGTGCGTGCATGTGTGTGTGTCTGTGTGTGTCGGCGGGTTTGCGAGTCCTGTCAGAAAACACAATTGTAGGGTCCTTGTTGACTTTCCATTCCTCTGTCTTTTAAAGAGCTATTTAAATGACAGGGTTTTAAATAAAACTCCATTCAAATAGAGGGGTTTTACATATAAAGCAATATCCAGATGAAAGGGTTTGTAAACAAAAACTGACAGAGAGAGATACAACGCAGGAGGGAGGAAAGAAAACAGAAGGAGGGGGAAAGACAGAAAAACAAAGAGAGAGAGCAAGAGAGGGAAAAAATAAATAGAGACAGGTCTTATAGAGGACAAATGGAAGGTCAAATGGGGTTTAAATGTAAAGAAAGAGGGAAGGGGAGCAGCAGAGAGGCAGCTCACGGCGAGCAGATAAAGGTAGTGATGGATGACACTGACGTTGGCTTCAACAAGCACAAATTTGTAGCATTAGCCTAAATCTAGTTGTGCATTTAATTATCTTTTTCTAATAGTATGCTGAGCAAGACTGCTGGGTCTGCTGGTATCGTGCTGGTATTGTGGAATTAAACTATTAAAGGGCAATAATCACAAAACGTAAAGGGGCCACATGAAGATATGGCAAATATGTTGTCATTACTTTTCAAAGTACCTGTATGTGCATTATCTGATTACATCTTTACTCCCAGTCGTTTTTTTCTTCTAGATGAAATAAATGATCATTTCATCTACTTTTTTGGGTCATTTACCACCACCTTTGAAAAAGCTTACTTCAGGCATTTAGGTATAGTTAGGTCTTGTTCTTTAAAAATCAAAGCCTTTGTTAAAGTTGGCTGGTATCCATCCTTGTTTGGGGGGAAAGTAAAAATACGTGATAACAGGCATTTGAGCTAAAGAGATGGCATCATTTCTGTCACGGGGGGTCTCTCAGTCTGAGGCACTCCACTAGAGAAGTGAATACATTTTTCACAAAAGCTATTCCCTTGTTTTGTGCTATGATGATAGCGGTGGAGAACACTGTCTAAAGGCTGACACTTCCTCTAATGCAAACAAGCACAGAGTCGTTCAGAGTTGTGTGCGTGCGTTACTTGTACACCTGTAAGAACTGTGAGTGTGACGCTGACATGCTTTTGCTTTTCCGCTTCAAGCCTGCCTCCAAGGGAGCTGGTTCAATTTATCAGCTTGTTTAACTCTCAGATCCAATTTTTATGTAATTTGGGAGTTGTGCACACTGGCTTATTCGTGACCCACTGTTACCCATAACACTCTTGTCTTCATAAATGCCTTTGTAGCTTCAGAGTACAGCCCCAAGGGGTCCAGAGATAGATCTGAGGGGTCTCAAGATGATTAAAGGAATAAAAAAGAAAAATATCTGTAATATTTCTCTGTCTTTTTCATACATTTCTGTCTATTTTTTGTTCTGGAATCTCGACAACATTTCTTTGTCTGTTGAGCTGCTCAGATCTTATGACCGCACAAGCTCTGGTTTAAGGAGTTGCAAACCAGCAGCTTGAATCAGTGTAACCCTGTGCAATACAATGATGACTGAGTACCACAGACGCTGTTTGTCATGTTCAGAGCATTAACATGTGTGCGGCACACAGTCTGACAAAAGAAAATACAACAGAAGTACAAAGACCAGCAGATACCTGGCCATCATGACAAAACATAAAAGAAAGGAACTGAAAATCATCTGTAAGCCCATCATGTCCATGTCACTGATACATATATGGCCCTGCATGTGTGCTATGAATATGTATGTTGTATGTATAAGATGTGACCCTCAACATTAATATGTATTGGGCGGTAATGAGGCGAATGGACAGATCAGATGGTTCCCTTTTTAACTGGTCACATGTGGCTCATTAGGGTAGGGCCATACAGAGCACCTGATACCCTCAAGATGACTACCGCACTCCAAGAATTATTTTATGTCATTTTTGTTTTGTTTAGGGAAAAGAGCGGAGCCTAAAGAGAGTTGAGGGGAGAAGTCAAAATTTAGACCAGAAGTCGTCTGCTGGAGTGGCCAAGAGGTGCAAAGCAGTAGGCTGAAGTTCAAGTGTGAATGATTGTGTCCTGGAGCAATGCTTTCTTCAAGCCACAGCTCCTATAATTGACACCGACCTTTGACCTATTTGTGAACAGGGAAAATTGTAAAACATCCTTATTTTCCCAAGAAGATTTATCATCGCATGTCACCGCCTTAGTGCAAAGAAACCAAATTACTTGCAGTGTTAGGTAACTGATAACATATTTGTGTCAATATAGAATGATTCTAGATTCTTATGGTGTTATCAGGCAACTAAATTTGGAGGGAGGGTATTTGAATAACTTCCATTAGTGTGACCATGGTGCAGCCAAGACTAGCACAAGTAACTGGAATTCAGAGTCAAGGCACTGATTGTTGATGTGTTAGCATAGCAAGCAGGCAGAGTAAAAATTAGTACTTACAATATTAACACTTCATAAGCAGTCAGCCTGGTAACATAATGGTGATGAACGCTGGTGAATTTTTGCCTGGGGCCCCAGCAGCCTCTAGAATGGGCTGTACTAATGAGCGATGAAACCCACTGTTACCAGCGTAACATGCTGCATGTTACGTTTCCCAGTCCAAAACAAAAGGCCATGTGTATTTAATACGTGTTGACACCAGTAAAATAGTAAAGTATGAGAATATTGGCCTCAGCACAAAACCAGTGCTGAGTATATATAAATATATATATACATTACTATAAATAAATAACCGGCTGATGGATAAAAATGTCTTTAGATGCATATGAACAGACTTGCTATGAGGCTGATACGGTGAACTCAACAGTTTAAAAGAACACACTTCCATTTCCTGACCTCTTTTTTTGAGTTGGAGCCTTCTCTAAGCCACCCTGTGGTGGCAAATTCAATTATAGTGGTTAAAAATGTGATAAAATTGTAGTTTCAATAAAACCAATAATACTGCAATATTTGTATCCATGACGACAGAAAACCAATCCAGTCCAAATCTGGGAAATTTGTCTCTGCCTTGATTGTGCGAGGACTGATATTAAACTGGGAATCACATTACCCTTAATGAATCCCATGCTGCATTTGAAAACTTTCTAATATTTGAGAATTATCTTACTCATTGGTTTTTAGTACCAGCTACAACAGCAGAAAATGCAGATCTCCAGTGAAGCTTTTAAACGCTCAAACCCCAACTCTCTACTGCATTTAAATTCCTCCACAAATGACCCCAAAACAAAAAATCATAGTAATGAATAAAATAACTGTTCGAAAAACAACTCATGTTGCAACTGCTGCGATAGCAAAGCTTCAGTTAGGTTTAGTCATTTGGTTAATGTTAAATTGTCTAACCTGCTACAAGCTAGGACTGGTTCAGAATATCAACATTATTACGGCTGATGGTACCTGATGAGGGTTTTTACCCTCAAACTGGACAATCACCCTCTTCTCTTGAACAAAATCTCTGAGACTGTCACAGCGGGGTACGCCGGTGTGTTTTGTTGATTGGACCCAGAAGCAGACACTGAGAGAGGAGTTGCAGGTGAAACAAAAGGTGAGTCTTTATTTTGGCTGATGGCATATGACAAAAATAAGCAAACAGAGAAAACTATGAAAAACCATGAACTACTATGACTGT
The DNA here is from genome assembly GCF_056152115.1 of Neolamprologus brichardi. NCBI lineage: Eukaryota > Metazoa > Chordata > Actinopteri > Cichliformes > Cichlidae > Neolamprologus > Neolamprologus brichardi. Next base: position 14,500,883 of record NC_142124.1, on the reverse strand, counting down.
GGTGTGCATAACAAAGACCTGACAAAGACATACAGAAAACAGAGGACTTAAATACACACAGGAGGTGATCAGGGGAAGTGGGAACTGGTGGGGGAAACAGCTGATTGACATGAACCTAATGATGGGACAGGGGAAGTTAAACTAAATACAATGAACAAAGAACACAAGACTCCTTCAAAATAAAACAGGAAACATGGAGAAAAATCCAATAAACAATGAAGCAGACCCAGTACCATGACAGAGACAGGGTGAGGTCCGTTTAATGGAGCAAGTCTCTCATGGTTGTCTTTGTCGTTACTCTTTATTCAATGCAAATTCCCAAATTTGTCAACCATGCTTTCATGTTCTCCCCACTCAGACTTTGTGACTCTGACTGCAGCACCTGAAATCTTCCTTTGCTTCTGTCATAGTGACCATTCCCATTAGAGGGCTCTGTCACTTGAACACAAATGGTTTATCTGATATCTAATGTGGTCATTTTACCTGAATTTTCCACTTAATATTCTGACTGTGAACTGGGAATGGACTGCAGCATTCGGCACACAGCTCTGTGAGCACAGAGGACACGCACTTACGTAAACCTTCTGTTTGAGATGGGAAGCCAATGAAACGAATAATGGATTAAAGGGAAGGGGAAATGAACAAGACAGTGCTTCTAGCAGGTAGCATACTGCTGCAGTGGTTGGACTACTGGTCTGAGTCTCTTGGTTGACTGTTCACTTTCTGGTTCTCTCTGTGGGTTTCCTCTGGGTACTCTAGCTTCCTCCTACACTACAAAAGCATACGTGTTAGGTCAGGGATGTCAGTCTCATTTTACACTGTGGGCCACATGCAGCCCACTTCGATCTTAAGAATGCTGGACCAGTAAAACTCCCCTTTCCGACAGTTTAAAGAACTTTAAGTACACATTTAAACCCCGAGATATCTTAATAGAAGAAAAAAAGTGCAGTTTCAGCATGACCTCGATTTTTGCACATGATACAGAAATGTTTTTGTAGTAAGTGAAAGAAATCTGTTTTCAATACTGTTTAAACTGTAAGAAATAAATGTGTAAACTTAGAGAAAGTTCTGGTAGCTCATTTCAAAGACTTTCTTCCAATTATAAAACAACATTTCTGTGAATTCACAGAAAACTGACTTTAAAAAAAAAACAAAAAAAAACAACAACTTCTATAGTAGATGATGAAAAAAGAGAAAAATGTTTGCTGTATTATGAATGGAGGTCTTTATCAGTTGTAAAAGTTGGAAAATGTAGGAAAATGCAGTTAAAATTCCCAAATTTATCTTTTCCTTCATTTTTTTTTTCAGAATCAGCCAGTGAGCCTGATTGGAGTCTTTGCCTGGCATATTCTGCTTTATATTGACCACCCCTGTGTTAGAATAACTGTCAATTTTAAATAGGCCATGGATGTGAGGTAGATTAAGAACTTGTGTGTATAGAATAAAGTGCTTTTAAATTTAAGTTAAAGTGTGAGTAGAAAAGCACTATATAATGGTTCTGCTGGAGGTTTTTCCTTCCCACCATTGCCAAGTGTTTGTTCATAGATGGTGGTCTGATTGTTGGGGTTTTATCTGTATCAGTGTAGGGTCTTTATCGTACAATGAACACAGCTTGACTCAGTAGACACTTTCCAGGTGACTTTATGGACTTTATGGGTTTCAATACACCAAGACGTCAACAGCAAAAACAGTCAAACCTTCATAATGGGGCCTCACAACCAGTCACTGATGTTATAGTGCAGCGGTCCCCAACCTTTTTTGCGTCACGGACCGATTTATGCCCGACAATATTTTCACGGACCGGCCTTTAAGGTGTCGGGGATAAATGCAACAAAATAAAACTAGTACTGGTACCGAAAAAAGAAGATTTATTCATAACACACGTGAAAAGACCCAGGAAAACCAAGTTAACGATAAAAACGATAACAAAATAACGCTGAAAACCGATAAAAAACCCTGAAAACCATGCATTTCACACCTGAGCCTCAACTCTCGCAGCCCGGTACCAAACGACTCACGAACCGGTACCGGTCCGAGGCCCGGGGTTTGGGGACCGCTGTTATAGTGTATACATCCGTCTTGTATACTATTTATAGTTAAAATGGCTTTTTGCAGACAGTGAATGAAGTGAGGGTCCACCGCAAACTACAATTTGAATAATTGTGTTTCTGTAGAGGGAATCATGCAACGACTCTGGAGTAAAAATGAAAAAATAAAACACAACAATGGCATGTAATATGATCTCTGCACAAACAGCCACTGAGATTGTTTTTTTAAGGGAGGACAGTCTCAGTCACGGCTAACAGAAGAGACCACAGTAGATTTCAGTTGGTATGAAATGTCACAGTGATCCAATATTTTTGAAAAATGTCGAGTAACTTCCTGAAACAAGTCCAAGTAAGAAACAGAAGAAACAATACTGGAAACAATTATATATTTATATCTAATACAATTAATAGTAGTGTATAAGAGATGATTATAAAGACAAACTGCGAGGCTTGTATGAGAAAGAGATGCATCTGTTATAGTATAACACCACCTTCACGTCCTTCACTTAATATTTCAAGCCTTGGCAATAAAAGAAGAGAAAGTGCAGCTCTCTGTCAGAGAAAAGAATGAACAGCAGAAAATTGAATTACTTTGAACTGTATCAAAGTTTTCTAGCAGCAGTAAGGATTTTGAACAATCTTCTCATTTTTCAAGTCTTTGAACAACTGTGTTTCTTGGATTTTCTGTGTGTCTCAGGTCTCTGCAATTTCATCTTATCTCTTTACACTAAATTGAATTTGCCATTAGACAATGATCCGAACGCCTAATGATATCACTGATCCCTCTCCCCAGCATAATACAGATTCCGACAATTTTTTTCCAGCTTGTCATGGACAGCTCAGCATGCAAATGAAAAGTTACACGCTGGTACTGCCCTGCTATGAAACCCTGATATTGTATAAATTTTAATTATAAGCCACCAAAAATGCTTCCTTTTTCTTTTTTTACTGGAAGCTGTACATGCAAATATGTTTCAAGCATAAAGCAGCTGCCTGCTGGAAACAGGGTGGCATCGCATGAAGAAAGCTTCTCTACAAAACATCATTTTAACATTTACTTGTGTTTTGTTCCTTTCGGGGTGTGAAAACTACATTTATAAACACAAGTCTGGGGCAACACATTTAGACAGACAGGTTTATGAATCATTAATTCAAACACAGACGGCTTATTAACCAGTCTGCGTTCACAGCTGGCTCACACCTGATACCTTCAATGGCCCCCAGACACCTTTAACTGTGTGTGTCTGTGCGTGTGAGTGTGTGTGTTGGTGTTTGGTTCTGAGGTGTGGTAAAATGATTAAAGATGCTTTTACTGTGTCCTCCCTGGTATCATTGGACTATTAAATGTTTGTTCACAGAATCGGAGCATTCAGATGCATTTTAAACAGTGAAAATATTTAATGTTTGCTTTATTTCTGCAGTTATTAGATATATTAGATGTATGTTAGATATATTACTGTTAATAAGAATCTGTTTCCTTGCAAGTCATAATGCATCTGTGTTGATTTGACGACTCATTGTGCTGCCAGGTGGCCCTTTAGTTGCACAACTGTGTATTAGTTGAACACCTAGCCCTGCGTCACATCATATACTATTTTACATGTTCATGTACTAAGGAAACTGCAAGATGCCGTTTGACTCATTCCAGTGTAAGCTGCTCCACAGGCACATGCTCCAACAATCCTCATATGGCATTGTGAAGAATCCAAAAGAAAAACATTTTAAGTATTTATACATTTTAGAGAAGAAAATTTTTGTTGAGGCCAGTGGGCATCACAAATGCAACTCCATCTTCAGTCACTGTGCTCAACCCATTCTTACACCCAGGGTGTCAATATTGGCCTGGCACAAAGTGTCCTTGGGCATCAGCATCATGATGTTCAGAAATTATTAAACACTGAGAGCAAGTAATACAGTGGCATTTAGAAGGCTACTTTAATACTTTAACATTCACAGTAGGACAAACACAGTTCAGCAAAAGCCAGGTGTAGTCACCTACATTTCCTCAAACCTGCGGTTAGGCTTGCATTTGTGATAATGGTTTATGTAACACATCATTTCGGGACAGTAAAGACCAGTTCACCATCATTTCTCTGCACACATCGAAACCAAACCTTGCCTTTTCTAACTTCGTCTCCAAAATTGCTCAGCCTGACCTGTAACTTCTGATGTACTTATTTTAAATCCTTCCACCTCCAGCTCAGCCTCCTGTCTTTTTAAGATTGGGGAAACCTGCAGTCAGCTGAGACAGAAGAAGTCACTTGGATGAGTGACGAAACATTTCTCCCACAAAACACCACGTCCAGATGAACAGAATCATCTGTTCATTTTGGAGATTCCTGTCTTTTTGTTAGCACCACAATCTTCATGCTCTACATCATAGTAGGTCTCACTACCATTTTTTAAACCTTCTTGCTGCTATCATTCTTTCACAAATCACCACTGACACTCATCTCCACCCATCCCAACCCTTTGCAAATGCTCCTCTTAACCTCTCTTGTGCACTGTCTATTGAAGTCGGCTTTTGACCTCGGGTATTTAAATTCATCCACTTTTATTTATTTATTTATTTATTTTATCTGTATCTTGCATGTTCAGCTTTACTACTGACCTTCATTCGTCTTCTCTCCAGAGAAGAATACCTCCACAACTCCAGGCTTACTTCCACCTGCACTCTACTCTCATTACAGATCACAGTGTCATCTGCAAACATCATAGTCCACAGAGACTGGTGCCAACCTTCATCTGTCAGCCTGTCCATCACCATCGCTAATAAGAAAGGGCTCAGAGCCGATCCCTGATGTAATCCCACCCATTTGACACTCCCACTGCACACCTCACCACTGTATTGCTGTCCTCATACATGTCCCACACCACCATTGCATACTTCTCTCCTACTCGTGACTTTGGCCCCAAAATTTTATTCCTCTGTTGTTACTACAGCTCTGCTCATTCTCCAAGATTGTGTTAAATAATCTGTTTAAAAAGTGCACTGCTATCTCTCCTAGACATCTCCATGCCTTCCCAAGGATGTCATCTGGACAACTTGGTACGTGGTGTGTCTTCTGCTGCTGTAGCCCATCTGCTTCAAGGTTTGATATGTTGTATGTTGAGCGATGCTTTTCTGCATACCTTGGTTGGACTGAGTGGTTACTTTGTGTTACCGTTGGCTTCCTATCACAGCGAAACTCTGATCTCTGGCATGAACAATGCATTTATGCCCAGAGAAGTGCCGCTCACTGGACATTTTCTCTTATATTGATACAAATTTACAAATAAGTAGCTTTTGCAGGTGAAGTGTAAAAAAATCCTTGTATGTTTGTGTCTTTGTGGCTGGGATGAATGCAACCAGGAGCAGCAGTGATCAATTTCCTGTCAAATTAAGACATCTTCAAAGTGTTTTCTCACAAAGTCAGATTTATTTAATGTCACATCTTCAGCATTCAAAGAAAACAAGATAAGTGAGTGAAAATCAGCTAAAATTAGAGAGCTGACAGTTTTTAGATACTTGAGATGGAAAGATGTTTAACTTTGATGTTTGCAAACTGATCCACCTCTGATTTGAAGCCACGTGCACATCAATTTTAGGTCAGCACGCCGTACTTGATATGGGGAAAACAGACATTTTCACATGACGCTCAACGTGTCTGTCTTTGAACAATTTGCCTCCGTTTGCCAAATGTGAAAACACTACACCTAAAGCTAGTTATTTAAAACGTCTCTCATTTTGTGCAACAACTCAGCAGTGAGAAGATTTTCATGGGGTTAATTGGGTCTTGGGACACACACGCGCGCACATACACACCACCAAATCCTCTTAGCTTTATAATGAAGGAAGTAGAGATGGGTAGAGGGAAAAAGAAGAAGGGAGGGGGAGAGCAAGAGAGAGAGACAGAGAAACGCGGTGAAAGGAGAGAGGGAGGAAGAGGAGGGAGAGATGAGAGAAAAGAGGGGGAGAGGCAGAGATGCAGGTCAAGATAAAAGGATAAACACAGGGATAGAAAAAAGGAGGGAGATGCTGTGATGGAAGCAACAGAGAAATATGAGACGGAGGAAAAAGTTGAAGGGGTGACAGTTAAGAGTGGATTGTAAAATAACAATGCTTTGTTGCCATGGAAACAAACATTTTTATCAGCCCAAGAGGCAAGGAAGTAACCTGCTTGTTAAACCTCCTGTGCTATCTTGTTAAGCTGTTGTTGTGTTTGTGTGAGCAACAGTATATTTGCAGTCGTGGCATTCCCTAATGAAACACTGTGGGCACACGTCTGGCTTCGCTCTGTTTTGTTGTTCCCCCCCCCCCCCCTGAAGATTTATTTATTAATTACTCTTTTCCTTCTCAAATGAATGTGTGAGATTTGGATATGAGTATGTTGTCTCTGAATAAATTAATAAATATAAAATACAAGTCTTGTTTAGGACACACAGTGGATTAAAGAAGTTGGAGAACTCTTGTTTTTCATTACAAATTCAACTCTCCTGCCACGTTTCGCCTTCATTACTATGGATTGTTATAATCCAACTAAGACTGGAGAATTTTATCCACAAAGTATTTTACAGCTCTGACCCGAAAACACAAAAATAAAATAGGCTGAGGGGTTTTTGTTGTCTGAGATCAAAACGAGCTATGCAAAAGTCAAAGGCAGCCGAACACACACACACACACAGACTTGGTTTTTAGGAAGCTGCACAGTCCTGAGAGGATTATTCAAACTTTTTTTAAGCATATAATCAAGTGTTCTCCCAACATAGTCTTTAAAATTAAAAACAAAATCGTCACAAAAGATTATTGGATGAGATAGAAAAATCAATGTATCGATAAAAAGCAAATGATTTTTGGTGAACAGGCTGGAGGAGGTCACTCAGGCGAGGAGGTGTTACAATTATATGTAAGCAGAGTAAAGAATTATACTGCAAAAAATGGGATGTTGGCACAGATTTTAACACTAATACCACAAAGTACAACAAAGAAAAATATGTCTGTCTTAACCCTCCGGGGAGCGCTGTGATCTCAGACAAAATGTTCAAATCAGGTCAGGTCATATCAGCAGCTCACATACCTCCTTTCATGCTAATTTCGAACATCCCTTTTGAGCACAAAGCAGTGTCAACAAAAAGATCCAATCTAAGTCCTGCACCTGATGATTTGAAGGCAGACTGACAGCTGATGGCCTCTAAACTAAATCTGAGCTGCAGGAGAATCAGCCGTTTTCAGGCTGTGCGAACATCCAGTGAAAATCAAATCGCCCATCACAGGTTTTCAATCACTTTGTTCCGTCTTTGTGCTACTGAGTGCCACATCTCTCACTGTTTTATGTTTCATTAAAGTTATAATCCCAAAGATTTTATTATACGTATCACTATTTTGGCATTATTTGTAGTCAGCTTTTCTCAATATTGTAAAAGTATCATTGCTTGAGGCAGAGTCCACTATTCCAAGGCTGGTGTTGAATTAAGAAATGCTCATTTATCTCAATAATAGTCTAAAATTACCATAAATACCATTTTCCCTCTACATCCATATTAGAGCTGCAGCACCAAAGCCCCACATTTCCTACGACCAACAGTTGTGCAGTGTGCAGTAACTAAAGTCGAGCCGATAAATACTTCGAACAAGATCAACTGCTGATTCGGTCAAAGCCAAATGTCAGTTTTATACCATCCCAACTAACAACCATTGAATCACTTGGAGCATAAAAGTGTCCCAGTACACTGTGCATCAGTAGGGTAACCAAACAGCAACCTCCAGGGCTGAAAAATGAAGCCAGCATGCAAGTGCCGGAACATGCAGTTCCTCTTGTGGCCACTTGAGGCTGTCTCCAAAGCAAGAATCCTCATAACAACCATTTTTTACATTTCTGTTTTGTTTATATTGAGTAATTATTTTTATGTGCATGTATAACAGGATACTGGAGTTTAGGACTTGGCTGCTTTGATTAACAGATGTGCCAACTTAGGCAGCTAGAGCCGATCTGTATCTGCTGGGTTTCTAATTCACACCAACCACGATCTTTTTCTAAACCTGACCAACTAGTTTTTAATCCCTAAAATTGAATCATTCTTAATTGTAGGCACTGGTCACTATAAAATATAAAAATAGGTACAAATTATAAAAGTAATCAAGTCCTTTGTCATGCCTAACCTAAACCTAACCCAGTTGTTCTCTATTTACTTCTAACTGCAACCAAGCTGTAGGTAATGCCTACACTTAGCCAACCAATAATTGCTTGATTAATGACATACTTATAAAAGATTATTAAACAACTATGTGTGAAACTCTGTCATATTTATGACTTAAACTTGTGTGTGCAACAAAATGTTTTTTTCCTTTTAAAAAGGGAAAGTATTCATTTTGTGTACATGAACACTAATCAATACATGTGATGAAAGGTTTTGTTCAGGGACTTGAAAATAGTGTTGGGAAATTGGTATTTAGGAACAAGAACAAACTGTAAAGTTTATGTCCAGAAACACAAATCAGTAGATTACATTTTGTGACTATATTTCACAAACTGCAGTGTCGTCTAATGAGTCACTGACCTGGCCTTCTCCACTGTGTTTTGTGCTGTTTGTGGGGTTTTTATTGGAATTATCTGTCAATAATACAGTACAGGACATCCAAGAAGTTTGTGCTTTTGGTGAGTGAATATCTAGTAGTTTATTGGCCTGGCTTAGCACTAATTATCTGATATTTGTATTTGTGGATTTTTTTGGTACGGTTTAATGATGCGGCTTGCTAAGAAAGGCTCCCAAAACACAACACTGCGTGGGGCAAAGCGCTTACTCTGAAGCCTTAAAGTGTTTAGTTGTAGTTCAAAGGCAATGTATGGTGTCACATATGATCGATGGGTGGCACTAGCAAACTCAAAGTTGTTAGGTGTTTTTTTTTCTTCATTTTTTAATAGATTTGACTGATGATTCTATAAATGCAGTTTTTATTTTGCTGTGACCATTAAGATTGCAGTTATTACTCTCTCCAATATCCTTTCAAATTGGGGCCTGGTGCTGTTGACCATAATTAGAAGCCCAAGGGCGTTACTGGCAACGCCATTACTGACGATCCTGAATGAGATCTTGGCGATAAGGACTTTGCAGAGAAAGTTACAGGCAGGGCAGATAGAAGACTTTAAAAATAATTTGGGGTCATACACAAGGCTTGAAACGTGACTCATCCACACACAGTGATATGATGCAGATGACAGAGTCGTAATATATTCTGTTGTTGTCAATGTCAATTTATTTATAGGGAATTTTAATCTCATATGCAATATAGTGGGCGGATTATTGCACAAAAGTGTCTTGGTCAGCTAAGACAGTAAACAGATCAGAGGAGGATATCATATAGAATTTTGGCACAAATACACACACACAGGACAATCGTTCACACTCATTTTTTCCTCATTTCCAGCGAACCTCTTTTTCCCACTGAGTAATACTGCTGATTCCTTTGTCACAGAGTTGCAGAGCCATGCAGTTATTCCACTGAGTTATATCCTCAGCCACTCTCGCAGAGGGCAGCTGCCTCATATCTTGGTTTCCTTCAGACAGAAAAAGATGAAAGGAGGAAGTTATGTGTCCAATCAACAGAAACCACACAGACCTCACTGACCGCTTTTCAAAAAGTTCAGACTGGCTGATAAGAGATAGAAGGCTTTGATATCATTATGAAATCAAAAAAATCGTTTAATTTTTATCATTTTCTTTATACATCAGGGCATAAAAATTGTGTTTCTTTGCCCATGGGAAAGTGAAGAAAAGAGGATTTAAAAAACAATTTCTATCTTAAAGATAGTGAGATATTTCTGCCTCTTATTTTCTCTTATTCAACTTTCCATTAAGTGTATTAAAACTAGCTATTTATACTCACAGATGTCCCTGCTCACTTTTCTGATTGTCAAAAAATGTCCAACAAAAGAAGCATCTCTGTTAGATAGATAATGAAACTGCCTAAATAGACTGACCCACTCCATCTGTGTTCATGTGTGTGTGCATGTGTTAAAGGACGCAGGGGGAACAAAGGATTTCCATGACACAAGGGGCCCAGGACAGCACCAAAGGTGGGGGAAGGGGGGAGCTGGTATAGGATAAATTAGGAAAAGGGAGCCTAGTAGAGCCGCGGACGGACTTTGGAGGAGTCAAGACAACAGAAGAAGGGATCAGAGGATAAATGAGGAATAAATGACAGGGAAGTTTTAGAAAGACATGCTTTAATGGTTTTAGAGTTGAGTACTTATGAGGGATTTTTTTTTCTTAGCCCAGACTCATTCAGCTCTGTCTGAAAGCTCAGAGGAAGTCTGGTTAAGTCAGCTTAGGTCAGCTCAGTTAATAGGAGGCCGTGCTGAAACCGGTGTGGAGAAGTTAACTGAATTTGGGGTGTAAAAAGTCAGCTTCAGCAACCAAAGTCACTCTGACCTTTTTGCTCCCTGCAAATGTTTAATCCTCGTCTGATATATTGTGCAAAGGACTTTTGTTCTCCACACTGTAGCTCCAAAGGTGAATTAACAAGTAAACAAGTATCATTTTTGACAGCTACTTTGAATTTTAGCCCACAATTGTTATATAGGACCGTAGAGTGGCACCTGAGCAAATAATACAACATAATTGCTTAATTATTCAATTCCAATTAGTCTTAAAAATTAACACTGTGATTTACACTGCAGCAACAAATGCTTAGCTCTTTATTGGAAAATAATCTTTACTGGTGGATGTTTTATTTGGTTAAAGCATTTTTCTGCTGCGTGTTTCCAAATCGGTTTGATGTTTTTATTTGCTGTTGTGTCGAGCTGAAGTAGAGCTTTTCCATGTTGTCACGCTTTTCTAGAAAATGCTTTGTAAAAATCTGGTTTGATGGTTGATTATCAGCGCACACCCAGACGTCTGTTGTTCCCCCAACAATAGACTACCACCACCAGCCCCTCTGCATGTGTGTGTGCGTGGGTTTGTGTGTGCGAGTGTGTGGGTGTTAATCATGCAGCTCTTATCAGCGACCGTCAGACCTGCAGAGACTCCGATGTGCTCCCTGCTGATAGCTGCACATGCAGAGGTCTCCTCCTCCCTTGGGGTTTTAAATAGAGAACTAATAGACCTCAGCTTGGAAAATAAAAGCTGAAGATCATTACCAGGCAAGAACGACAACTCGGTGGAACAGTAGCTAGAGTAGCAAACAGCTGATGATACACTGGCCTCTTGATGCACAATCACTGAGTGGGAAGGAGCCGAGAAAGACGCCGCTGCACCGAACGCCTCCAATCGACAGTAACCGTGATTTCCACAGATTTGCTGCAATGTCTAATGAAAACTCGCTTCATCAAGCAGAGGATCTCGGCTTCTTTTTCAACCTATCATTTGCATACATTTGATAAAAATAGAGAAAAGGATGGCTCGGAAGGTTTGGAGTTTGATAATCATACCGAAATATCTATAAATCCAGAAGCGCTTCTCTGATATTAAAGAACATACATTCATTTGATAGTTAAAAACATCCAAAGGATCCAGATTTGTGGATGTATTTAGCAAGACTTTCATGCATCATATCTGATTTGCAACCTGAGGAAAAAAGGGGGTCACACAGAGTCAACTCTGTATGAAACACGTCCTGTAACTCATGACTGTGACTCTAATTTCAGCTTTGATGTTGAGAGAAAGAGACGCAGAGACCGGGTGAAAAGATAAAATCAATCATTAGAGTCTATTCACTCTGTCTCTATGGTGCCAATGGAAAGGATCTAAATCTGCTGACACATGCACACAGAAAGAGAGAGTGGGAGCTTTAATGAACAGTCAGGGGAGTCCATCGCCCCTTTCCTTTTCACATTTAGACTCTTGATTGGCCGAGACCTCTGACCATAAAGGTCAAAAGGTCAAAACTGCGACCCTAAGTCAGCCTTGAGTGTGTGTGTGCGTGTGTGAACATGAAGACCAAAGGCGAGCTTCAATATTTGGATAGAAAATTTGAAGTCAAACGCTCAGGAGAGGTTACACTAAATTTCTATGAATAAACATGCTTCAAGTGGGCAGCGTGAGTTGGGAGGGTCAGCGGCATGTGAACTCAAGGCCTGTTTGAATGTGTGTGAACTTCAATCTGCAGATGACAGCTCGTTAACTCGGAGAGATCTGACCGCCAAGCTCAATCCTGTGCTTTCTTTTCCCATCCCCCCCTCTGCCATGGTCCGCAGCAACAAGGTCAAACACAGAGGCAGAGGAGGGAGGTGTGAAACAGTCCGGAGAGGTGCACTGATCCTTTGCTCATAATAATAAAACACTTATAGGTGCATGTAAATGCACATGAATGCGATGACGGATTTAAGAGTCTGTTTATATCTATAGACGTTTCAGTCATAAAAGTGGCTCTAAAGCTGCCTGTTGTTTCCTCTTTACTCCTTTTTCACTAATCAGCAGTTTATGAAACCCTGCGGAGTAATGTGAGACGCTCCTTTAAAAAAACGCAGGGAACCAAAAACAGCAGAAAAGCACAATGATGGCAAAGGACACTTTTTAAAATATAAAGTATGCATCACATTCTGAGTTCAAAATTAACCAATTTATGTTGTTATCTGATAGCTATTTCCATGTTTTAAAAAAACTAATTATAATTACATAATGATAATTCTGATCACTCCATTAAATATTATCCACAAAGGCTGGAACAGCGAGCGCAGCCCTGAGGTAGTCAGTGGCTTAGTGGGGTTTTCTGGCTAACATTCTCTGGACAGGCTACAGTAGCTGGGAAATCATTACATAAAACTCATTACCTGCAGATATTAAACTGGATGAAACTGATAATTTTTAATTCAAGTTGGAATGATTTTTGAAGGTATCAGTCACATGAATGTTTCTTGATAAGGTCTTCCTTTATTCTATTTTATTATTTTATTATTTTATTTTCTATTTTATTTTATTTATTATAAAACCAAAAAAATTGTTAGCGACCAAGCAAGTTTCTGGGATCACCAGTCAGAAAAATCTTCTTCAACTTTCATATTTTCTCAATAGTATGTAAGCTTACTTCTGCCACCAAAAACAGTTTTTGCCACCCATAAGTCAAAATTTCTGATTATTACCTTAAAATTTTGATGTAATTCCTTAAAATTTCAAGTTCTTAATTTCGAGATATTTTTCTCAGGATATTGATTATTAAATGTAAAACTCTGAGATCATAAACTCACAGATTTGAGATAATAAACAGAAATTTTAGCTTATGAAGAACTTTTTTTTGTCAGTGACAGAAACAAGCTTCGATACAGTGAGGTTGATAAAGCTGTTTCTGCTTATAGTTATACTTCTACTTTGATTGCACACAGTTACACAACATTACAGCTTTATTAATTCTACAGTCACGCCAAGGGAAATGGTGGTTGGAGACCACAGCAACCATGCGCAATGAACTTGCAAACTTGTTTCCTTTGAAATCATTGCATCAAAGACTGGGGCCAGGTCTGTGACCACTCACAGTTAGTTGCCATTTTTAAAGCAACCGGAGAAGTGTAGTCGGATTGTAACCAGAAGAGAAAAAGTAATCAGAAGGGAGGGGATTGAACAACCAGAAGGCAACATTGCAGGGGTTGAGGACAGCTACAAGTACCTGGGGCTCCCACGGGCAAATGTGAACCACAAAGAGGCCGGTACCAACTACCTCCAGAGGGTCAGGCAAGTCCTGAGAAGTCAGCTGAATGGCAAGAACAAGATCCTGGCTATCAATACCAGATGTGGGGAATGCCAAACAGATAAAACAAGACAATGAGACAAAGGAAGTAAAACTAAATACATGACAGAGGAGACAGGGAACAAACACAATATATCAGGAAGTGAACAGGGAACAGAGATGAAGGCTTGACAATATGATACAGGATAGTACAGGAGATGCAAAAATAAACTAAAATACAAGAAATCAAAAATAATAATAATTTCAAGAAACAAAGAAAAAGCATTTAGTTCTCAAATAGTGAAAGTTACAGCAAAGAAATTAAAAAAACAAAACAAAACAGGAGTTAAACCAGTAAAGTATAAACTGACAGTCAAAATGCTTGTTTTATATAGAACTTTAAACAGACGATGGTGTCTTATTTCTCTTCATTGTTCCTCTAGTAAAAATACGTTTTGTAAAGCAGTAATTCTTGGCGAGAATTTGAAACAGGAACCTTTGAAATCCCCTTTTTGTTATTTTTTCATCTTCCTTTGTCAATCTTCAATCTCCAAGCTGCTTACAGTTACAGCTCAGAGTAACCTCCAAAAAGTCAATGAAGTTGAATCAAATGATTAATTATTAATACCCAAACAGCTCACCTGCAACTTTGACTACAACTTGAGGCAACTGGTTGTTGGTTGTGTTTTCATGCTGCTGCACAGTGTGCTCGTTTGTAATGCTCGACTGTATTTTTAAAAACAGGCTGTTGAGAACTCAGGTGCTGCGCTTCAGAGAGACAAAATAAAAAAACAAAACAAAATAAGACTGAAACTCAATCCTGCTGTTAGTGAGCATTATTATCTGACAAATACTTGAGGCATTATTAATAAAATCTCATCACACCCTAACTCCTTATCATTTCACTCATTTCTTCATTATCTCCAGCAAATGTGACAGTAATTGTGGGGTGCAGTAGCACATGTCAGCAGCGGATACTACCTGCAGTGAGAAGAAAAGGATGACAAAGAAGAGAGATTAGGCAGGAGAAAATTCTGGAGGTCACAACCCAAATTTAAATACCGAACTGAGTTCTTTTAGTTGCAAAGGTTTAAAAATTAATCAGCCAAATGCAGGAGTGAATGACAGAATGAAATAATAATCAAATAGTGGGGGAAACGGATGAAAAAAAAAAAGCACAGAGACAGAGTGAGGTAAAGAACTGGGCCAAGCAGGGATCAGCTTCATACCGAGATCACAGACATGGAGCGCTGTCTTCCTATCGCTTATTTCTTCTGTATGTTTACCTCCCCTGCTCCATCTTTACTTCCATCACTGTCTGATTTTTTTTCCTCGTCTGAATCTTTCTGTCTCAGCTTGTCTCAGAGAGAGAGAAAGGAAAAGATAAAAGATAAGGCAGAGAGATGGTGCTTTAAAAAACAGGCTGTTAGAAGAGAGAGGAGGCAGGAGAAAATCCAAACAGTTGTTTTATGGGAAGGTCAATGAAAGGAACAATGGCCTCTGCAAGCTTTGGACAGAGCAATAAGGTCAAAGACAGAAAGCTCACACCCTGATCAATAAACATCTACCAAACAACTTTTTTTCCCCACTGCTTTAAATTGAAAATGGTTTTTTCAAATAAATCTAGTGATCTAACTTGATTGCTGGGTGTGTTTGACTGGGAATTATTTTAAAATGAGGACTAAGAGAGCAAGAGGACATATTTACTGTACACGTTGTTTATATGTAAAGAAAAGCAATGTTTTTATCTGCTTCTATGCATCACTGGTAAAGCGGGTATAATGAAAGCTGTGTGTGTATTGTTAAATTCCTTGTAACAAATAACAATGTAACAATAACAACTGACACCATGTTACATAAATCAAAAAAGATGTGTGTAGAAAGGGGGTTGAATATTATATCAAACCTCTTGTTTCCTCCATGCCGTTGTTTGTCCTGCTTCTTAATCCCTGCCTAAGAGAAGACAGAAGTCATTATACGCAAAGCTTCCTGCCACAGCCATTCAGTCTAATGAAGACTTTTAAAACTTTTTGTCCTTTTTTATTGGAAATCAGAGCTAATATTAATCCCTCTGTTTTTTTCTTCTGGCCCATGTCTCAGCTGGCCATCAATCTTAGAGAAACTCTCAATGCTTTTTTCCAGGACTCTCATTTGGTTGAGAGCATAAAACCTTCCCCTTGCCCACTTGATATTTTACCAACATCTTTATTCAAGAAGGTTTCCCACAACATTGGGCCATGTGTGCTAACAGTAATCAACAGTTCACTGATTACCTGCTGTTATTCATTCTCTTTTAAGAAAGGCTGATCCTTCCCTTCCTGGCTTTAATTTCAAAGATTTTAGAAAAACGTCGTGAGCAAAACAACTAATTGATTTTAATTTACATTTTTTAATAATTTCATCCAAAAACATAACTTTCAAATATGGAGAGTGAAACATTTCAAGCCTTTTTGTTTTAATTTCGATGATCATGTCTTACAGCTCGTAAAAATCAGAATTTGTAGTCATAGTGGTACTAGATGGCCTCTTAAGTGACTGAGACACCAGTGGGAAGGGTTATGGTTATTTTAAGATTTCAGGAAGTGAATGAAAGTCATTGTAATGTCCTCTGTAGTAACAGAAGCATAACTGTGCGTGAGAGAGAGAGGCAGGGGGGGGGCAGGCATTTGGAGATCATGACAAAAAATAACATCCACACACTTAGATATATACACAGGAAAAGGGGGAATGAGAAGTGCAATCTTCTCCAATCAAGATGTTATTGATTTGCTGCTTGATTTCTCTCTCTCTCTCTGTCGCTCCCATCAGCACCTGGCTCTTGTCACAGTAGGACACTGAGGCTCAGTAGCAGCAGAGACAGATATTTACACATCATTATCTTTCCATCTTACATGCGTGCACACACACACTTTCTTTTAAAATACACACACTCAAACTCTCTCGCTCTCTTGCCTGGTCATTGGCTGTGAAACCAAACACAAACAGATGTTTTCTGCTCCCTCCTGCTCTTCAATCATGATTAGCTCCTTCTCAAGAGCCACAACAGCCGCACGTTTAAGTCTTTCATTTGAGATTTTTTAGCATCCACTGTAAAAAAAAAAGAAGAAAAAAAAGAATCACTTTAAACGTGAATATAATGGCACAAACAGAGCGTAACACTCAGATATTTTCTGTTTCACTTCAATGATGCTATAAATGCCATCTTCATGTATAGAAAAAATATAAATTTGACATTAGGATTTAATGTGCACTATTATGAAAGCTAGTTTATGATGAAATAGTATACACACAATGGTTTGTTGTTTGTTTGTCTTTTTCTTGGTCTTACAAATCTGGTTATTATAATAATCTGTAATATTTCAAAAAGCTGAAAAATGGCACATTTTTTCTTTCATTTCTATGTAAGGATGTTCACTGATACTCAAAAATGGAGGAATTTTAAGTTACAGAATTTAAATATAGAATAAGTTTCAAGTCACCCCTCATTTCTTTATATTTGTTTTCCCTGAGATAGACGTCCTCGTAATATTTTAAAGCAACAGTTTTCCAGTTTTTCAATGTTTTTCTTTGAACACTGGCTACTTTTTTTTTTTACATATTTCCAAGACAGTAGGTCTACCCAAACCCTTTCACAAGAATGTTTTTTGTTTATTAAACCACTTAACAGTAACCTATGAATCACTCAAGCATAAAAAGGCATCTAACACAAGACAAAAACATATCATTTGTTCTGTTTCTTTAATGGAATCTATGGAAAATGCCCAAAATTACATCAACAAGGTAATTCCCAAAGATCTACCCACTAAAAACATGCATATCTCTACATGGTGTGAGGACAAGAAACAACACTGGACAAGTGGGGAACAAAAGAATTTACAGCAGATGAACGGTATCTGAAGGTCATGTCCTTAAGAAATAGGGAAAAAGTCCAGCAAAGACCTGATACAGAACCTGAGCGAAGCTACTGATCCATTTGCTGTTTACTGAAGCCGCATCAGAAATGGTCTCAGTGGAAGGGTGGCTGTTAGGAAGCTACCTTTCTGTTAGGAAACAGGGGGAAGAAGCTGAGGTACTGAAAATCAGCAGCAACAGGTCTTATCGAGTAATGAATCCAAATTTTACATTTTGGTTCAAATCATCAATATGTGCGGGGTTCAGGAGAGAAGTACAGCAAACTGGAAAGTGCCTGAGAGACCAGAACAAAAGGCAGCCACCATCCAAATAATAGCTTTGAATGTCCTTCAAGAAGAGTACTTACTTAATTACAAGAAAGCTTGACTAATAGAGTTCAGGCTGTGTTGAAGAATAAAAGTGGTCATGCCCAATATTGATTTTCAAGCTAGTTACAATTTTACATACTCTGCTTTTATCTTGAATTAAAACAGAATGTAAAATTGCATGTGTTGCCTACATCTATACTTACACACATTGCCTACATCTGTTTCCTGTTTTCTTTGCAAATTATAAAGAAATTAGACATGGCTTAAAATCTTTGATTGCCCAAAAGACTGAGATTTTTCAGTTTTTCTGGAGCCTGTAAATCATTTTGTCAAAATACAATCCTTATTTTTAAAGCACAATTTCAAGTATTTGTTGTGTCTTTATTGGTTTTTGATCCACTGACTCACAAAATCTGCTTGCAGCCTGTCAGAAAAACAGCTAAAGGCATCACAAGGGATTCCCCAGATGTATGTGTATGCATGCATGTGTGCGTGTGTGTCTGTAGCCGTATGTTAATCAATGCCGTTAATGTAGCAATGAATTAGTAGTTTAGATGTCACGGGATGCTTAACACAGCTGATCCTTACCAGGCACCAATACACACAAACACACACACACTGCCCACAGGACCCCGTGGGACCACAGGCGGACATTGTATAGTAGGCTAATTATCCCAAATTGCTAAAGTAGTAGGGAGAGCCTGCGTGTGTTCGTGAATGTGTGTGAATGCGGGTGTGTGCATGCACGCACTCACAGCTGCTCCTGGTGTCAAGCCATTGATAGATGAGAGATAGAGAGAGTGTTCATTTACTGCTCGGAGGCACACACACACACACCTGACTGCTCATTTATTGGTCTAACAGATTGGTCTTTTGTTGCTCGGTCGCTGGTTCATGCTGCAAGAACTGCTGAAGTTCAGACTACGATGCTCCGGGGAAAATGCACCCTGTTGTCAAGCGTAAATGCCTTAAATGCTGCAGCTAGACCTCCTATGAAATTTGTGTTCATAATTAGGAAATAATAGGCATAATAAGATGTAGTTTGACGAGGAACAGACGCGGGGGAGAGTGCCAGGAAGCATGTGTTGGATGGATAAATATGATCGCCTTCAGCTCCAACAACGAGAACTCCCGATCCGCTCACAGTAGCGTTGCTGTCGTGGGGGAAGTTTTTTACTTTTTTCAGAAGTTTGTTTCAATTAACAACGGCCAAACTTTTATCTGTGGTTATTAAATGATAAGAATGGAAATATTCAATCAACATTCAATCTTTTTTAAGATCTTTGTCTTCAGTAGAAACTAATGAACGTGGTGCACATGGGTCGGGACTTGCTGTTGCCCCTTTCACGTGTTTTTGAGACAAGCTTAAGTTGACTTTACCTTATCGATGCAATATATATATATATTTAGGAGCATCTTAGCCTTTTGCAGGATCCTGTACAGCCCATAAACATTACTTATTAACAGGTTTTTGTAATCTTCCAGCCAAATGCTTTTCATGCTGCAGGATATTTTCTCATTGGTTACACTATCACAAATAAAAATTGTGAAAAATTAGCAGCAAAGCTTTTGGCAGAGTTTTTGAGCGTTGCTCAGTGTTAGGCAAATAAAATAAAGGGTTTGGTGGAAGCAAGAGAGCTGACATCATTATGATCTATCCAATCATAAAAGAACAAAATATAAGAAATAACAACAATGCACATTATACAAAAAACAAATTTCTTTTGCATTTTTTAACTTATATATACAATTTAATTTTTTCAGTATGTGCAAGTTGCCATTTTTTCTTTTTATTTTGGTACATTAAAATGATAAGCCATATCTTCTAAACCTCTATAGCTTTTCATAGCATAAGTTATGATTATGCTTTAATCAGTAAGTTATACATATTTTAATATCTCATATAGATTGAGAGATAGAGATAGCCCTTTGTCTTCTTCCCAAGAGACCATTTGTCCCCCCCTTTCTTCTCTGTCATCCAGCCATCCTGCTCATTCCTCCGTCCCTCCATCTTTTCGATATTGATGAAGTGACAGGGCCACAGAATGAAAGACACCACCTCATCTGGTTTAAATTACCTCCAAACCACACACACACCTGCACCAGCACACACCAGCTGTGTGTGGTGGTAGGCGTGGAGGGAGGGGTGAGTGCCTCTGGGATAGGTGGCGAGGGAACGCCCATGACCCCGACCATACAGATAAACACACACATACATACACACACACACACACACACACAACAGGAAGAGAGCAACAGAGCGGTTGGGGTGTGAAATGAGCTGTAAGGCAGAGGGGATATTAAGCTGCCACATGTGCTCTGTTTACTATTCTCTAATTAACCCCCAGGCTGTCTTATAGACTACACACACAGAGACACACATACACACACGCCTTATCTTGTCTGCAAAAAACTGGCTTTGGTGTCATGCAGCCAGAACATTATCAACACTGATATTACTCTGCACCACAGACACATTTAAAACGAGATAACTAGAGGCACCAAAGACTCTGTGTGAGCATATTAAACATAGTTACCTGCCCGCTGACTGTACATAAAGGATAAGCAGAGATGCTAAACACCAAGTTTGACTTGTCACAAGCTTAGCAGCAGGATGAAGTTGTGAAAAAGTAAGTACACTCCATCGTTCAGTAGCTTGTAGAATCACCTTTAGCGGCAATAATTTGAATTCATCATTTTCTGTATTACTTTATCAGTCTCTCACATCATTATGGGGAAATTTTGATCCACTCTTCCTTACAACATTGCCTCTGTTCAATGAAGTATGCAGGCATTCATTTATACAAAGCTCTCTTAAGGTTCCACAAAGCATTTCCATCAGATTGAGGTCTGGGGCATTACAACACCTTGATTCTTTTCTTTTTCAGTCATCCTGTTGTAGATTTGCGGTTGTGCTTGGGATCATCGTCCTGTCGTATGACTCAGTTTCTACTAAGCTTTAGCTGTGAGACGGCCTCACCTTTGACTCTAGAAAACACAGGGAAGTTAATGGCTCACTCAATGACTGCTAGGATCCCATGTCCTGTGACTACAGAGGCAGCCTAAATCCTCACCCCTCCACCACCATGTTAGTTACTGTTTCTCTGAACATTGCATGGTCTGACCTTGAGGTGAGTTTGGTGGAACATCCACTCGGGGGAAGACCGGGAAGCAAACTGTCAAAACTGATTTTATAGAAGTGCTCACTTACTGTTGTTCAGTTAATCAAGCCTGTTTGATTAGCAGCACTTAGCTGCCACTTACCCACTTAAAACCTATAGAAGCAGTAAGAGATTTTCAGAGGACTGGATGTAAAAATGCCTGTCGCCCTAACACAGCTGGGATAGGCTCCAGCCCCCCTGACCCTGAAATGGATGGATGAGAAAGTCTTGTGAAAACTGTTTGACTCTAAGAGCTGGATACCAGGGTTCTCTCATTCATTCATCTGAATGGTAAACACTCTTTCGGAGAATAAGATTGAAAAAAGCTTTCACACTTTGTTTGGTTGTGTGTTGAGCGGTCCACCACAAATGGACTGACCCTGCCTGTTCTCACACCCACTGACTTTATGCTGGCGTGATATTATCTTTGTAAAGGTATTCTCTGAGTTTATATAAGAAATGTAAGTTGTGTAAATGTCAGATCTTCATAGTCTAATATTTAATCATATAAAATATTAAAAATAGACCACAGGGGCACTTTACTGTTTTATTTTGTCTTCTGACACTGAGGACAGAAAATTCAGC
This sequence comes from Neolamprologus brichardi, assembly GCF_056152115.1. Classification (NCBI taxonomy): domain Eukaryota; kingdom Metazoa; phylum Chordata; class Actinopteri; order Cichliformes; family Cichlidae; genus Neolamprologus; species Neolamprologus brichardi. Next base: position 14,479,231 of record NC_142124.1, on the reverse strand, counting down.
TCTTTATACTGTTTGAAAGGATGTGGTTAAAACCAAAAATCCAGGCATTAAAAGTTATTATACTAGATTTGCGTCAAAATTTTCTCATGTATGTGCGCAATTGTTGTGGAGTAAAATAATACGAAACAAAAGGTTGTGTGGACTTTTAAAAAATGTTCTCTCCCTGTGAATATATGAGTGTGTGTATTTGTATTTAGGCTATGATGTCACCTATAATGCAATCAGCTGTCAACACTAATGCACTCACACGCTCTAACAGAGTTAGTCAAAGAAGAGAAGAGAAAGTGGGTGGACACTTGCTGCGTGGCAAGCGTTGGAAAATGAGCGGTTTCTTAATAGAATTCACCATGGTGTCTTTTCCTAAGGTGTCACACACTGATACATACACACTGAACACAGGAAAACACACACACACAAACAGAGGGCTGAAATTGAGCAAGTCTAATTGAAAAGAGCCAAGCAGAGAGTAATCTGATAGCTGCAGTTTGGCCTGAAGGGGGAGGAAGAGAGAGAAGTGGGGTGGGCAGGCGATAAGCGATCGGGTGAGGTGACAGGCAGAGAATGAGAGAAAGACAAAAGGAATATCCAGGTTATTAACCTTAAAGTCTGCCTAACACACACTGAAATAAATGTCAGTTTGGATATTCCCAATAGGCTCATCAGAATCTGTAGCTGTTTCTGGCATGTAGATATATTTACATGTAATATAAAAACGTTTATCCACTGACTTCTGTATTTCAAATTTTACGTAGTTTAAATCCAAGAAATGGGACATCAGAGGAGAATTATAATTGTGACACATGCATCCAAGGGCACTGCAAATAAAGCATGGATGCACCATGCATTACTAATGACCTCAGTCTGTCACACTAAGTACCAAAGTTACTCAGTGTTTTAGTGTGCTAGTGGCTCCCTGGACCAAACTGTAGTGTTAAAAACTCTTATTTTACTATTGAGTTACAAAGGCTTTGACTTTTTATTTGATTTTTATTCATCTCTTTGTGTGCAGAGAAAGTCATTAAATAAATAATTAGTGTTTCAAGTATTACAGTCTGTTTGGTTTCCTATCCAAAAACCAACACACACAACATTTGTTCATAAGCTGAACAATCATCAAGAATCAAAAGGCTATTTTTTAAGTAATGACGTAGAAACTTGTGGTAAATTTGAAAGTATATGACTCAAAATAAGTTTTACATACAAAACTTACAATGTTCACAAATGCTCAGTGTGCCCCCCTCTGTCGTGGTCTGGAGTCTTTGACCCAGTATTTTGAGTTTTGTTCTGAACTTAATTCTTGGAAAGTATCAGATAATTTAGGTTCTAGTTCCTGAGTATGTTATTTCTTTAGTACCTTTGTTATTTATAGTTATAGTTTGTCTTAGTCTCGTCTCCGTGTTCTGTCCTCACTGTGTGCGTGTTTATTTTACCTCCAGTCTCCCCAGTCGTGTCCCTGTGGCTGTCTGCATTCCCTGTCTTGCCTGTTAATACACCTGTAGTCCTGGTTGCTGTGTTAATCTGAGTCTCAGTGTGTGTTACTTCCTGTTTTATTTTGTTAGTCCTCTGTTTTGTGTGCATATGTTCAGTTTTGCTTCCCCTGTCTCGTTAGTCAGATTTAGTTCACCTGTGTTCTCCCCATTTCCCTGATTACCCCGTGCGTGTGTTTAAGCCTCTGATGGTGTGTTCCCTTGTTGAGTCCTGCATTAAAGTGGTTTTAATTTAGTTTTGCATCCAAGTTCTGCATTTGGGTCCTAACCTGCCTGCTCGACAGTATCATGTGACGATGCTTGTCCAACACTTTTGCTAGCATGTCTGGAGTACCTGCAGCCACTGTTGTTGAAACTCATGAATCCCCTCTTTCTAACTGTACATGGTTCTGATTGGTACCGGAAAACGACTGCAGAATTAAAGCACTTTGAAATCAGATAATTCCTTTTGATACACCCAGCACTTTATATTTTTTTTACCCCTCATTTATTTTGCTTTTCCTTTACTGTTCTATTGTATTAAATTGCATTACGTGTTCTTCATCCTAACTTTTCCCTCTGAGGACAAACGAGGTTCTGCTTGGCTTGAATTGACCTGACCCGTCTGTGCAGCTGTCACTTTTGCTGTGCTGACTCAAACAGAGCTGTGAGTATTTCCTCAGGCTTTTCACATTTGTTTCATGGTGCTGTAGCTTGTCCATCTAATCAAACTCTGACTGGCAGCTTGTATACAGTACTCTAACTTATTGATCAAAGCTACATGAGAATCATAGAATCATTTCTATATTTTTGAAGAGCCTACAAAGGGAAAAAAACACGAATGGTGAAATAAGAACCTGCAAAACTAGATTTTTAAGAAACAATTACTGAACCAATAGTTTTGGTGCATTTTCTATTTTTCTTCTGCAAATGTTTAAAGACTTCAATAAATAAATATTAATAATTGATGTCATATTTATGTAATAAGTTTTGTTTTAGTTTTTGCAAAGACAGTTATTGATTTTATGTGAGAACCTGATGGTACCCATTTTCAAATGACTGCCACTGCTGTTGTAAATGAACAAATTGAAACAGAAACAGCATGTAATGTCTCACACCAATGTAAAAATGGGAAGGCAACCTCCTTGCGACTACAAAAAATCAGCGATTGCCCAATGATTGCATTGAATTTTTTCACATTTGGTGATCAAATGCAAGACTGAGCTTGCAACACATTCAACCTCTGGGGACTATTTTCAATACCAAGATGACACATTTTATCTAGTGGGAGGAAACCTTATTGCAAAAAATCCAATTCAAACTGACTACAACTGATGATTGCCAAAAGTTTGTAAATAATAAGTATAAGTAATTTATAAATGCTGACCAAAAAATGTTAAATCATTCTCCTTAAATACAGCCTTGAATAATCAGGTTTTATCTTCTCTTAAACACCTCATATCATGTCACTCAGAGCACTTCCCTCTCAGCCAAATTCTGCTGGAACTTTCTTCCTGTTAAAAGGGAGTTTTTTCTTCCTACTGTTGTCAAATTCTTGCGCTTCTGTTGTGATTTTCCAGTATATAAATAAATTTGAATTGATTTGAATTGAATTGAAAGACGCAACATGTTCAACTCTTCTTTGAAAGTGTAACACATCTCGTTGCAATAGGAAATTCGATTCAGATGGTTGCCATCTAGTGTCACAGTCTGGGGGAGGCAGACTGTATGAATTGAAAAAAGGACCCAAAACGCAGACTCCAAGGAACAGGGAACAGAATTTGAATGTTAACGAAAAGCGAGCCGTTCAATAAGGCTGGCAAAAAAGGTACAAAGAATGGGCAAAGCAAACTGAAGTAAACTAACATCAACCTAAACTGGGAGAACTAAATAAACAACAAGAAAAACCTAGACATGAAACTTGGAAACATGACATGAAAACCTTGGCATGAACAACAGACGACCTGACCAAGAACGAATAGAAACACACAGACTAAATTCACACAAGGGTGATTAGGGGAAGTGGAAACACATGGGGAAACAGCTGACACTAATCTGACATAACGAGACAAAGGAAGCAAAGTTGACTACGCTGACATAGGACACAGACCTTCAAAATAAAACAGGAAACATGTGAAGCAGACATGACAATACAAACTTGACACGCAGCATGAAACACATAAAGGGCAAAAGGAGACTAAAACACAGGGGTAGAAGACACAAGGGAAATCTAAATAAACAAATGAGCTTACATAACCTAATGAACTAAAAAATAAACCATAAACATCAAAATAGACTAAAACTGAAAACGCTGGGTCAACAGACCCAGGAACGTGACATCTAGTTGTGTTGTGGTTATATTCCTGTATAAAACCTAGGTTGCTGTGCACCTGTGTCACTTAGGAATTAAATCATTGTCATGCAGAAATGTTATTATTTGAGGAGGAAATTCTGAATTTCAGAGTTTCACTTCTATAAGCTTCTGGCTAGTCTCTGAATGTAAGTAATTAATGTGAATTTCTGTTTAATGTGAATTTCTGCAATATCTGCTGATTTATCACAAACACATAATTGCCAGTAAGACCCCATTCCACTGACAGTGATAGCAGACCGACTGTGTTATTGCTGTTTTATCACTCTCTTAGCACAACAATGTCACTTTGAGGATGGCAACTGACTGCAAGTGGTCACAGACCTGGTCCCAATCTTCAAAGCAACCTTTGCAAAGGCAACAAGATCACAAGTTCATTGCTCACACTTGTAATAATTTTGGTCGTGCACGGTCACCACGGTTTTCCCCAAGTGTGACTGTAGCGTAAAAGGAGCCACTAGCTGTAATGGTCAAAGCTGGTTGACATATAGCTATTTCATATATTCTTACAGTTTTTACTCCATTAAGTTAAATTTTTTTGCCCTGTTGTTCTGGACTGTCTTAATCATGAGGATGAAATGATGAGAGCTAGGGGTCTTCTAATTTATTAGATCATCTTTCAACATGTGTTTAATATCCAACCACGTATTTAGCATCGTTTGAGAAGAGGAAAAAAATATATGTATCAATAGTAATAATTTTCTATAAACTGTTTGTGGAGACCGAAAAAAGAAAACATTTAAAGATTTTAAAACAAAAAAGGAGTCAGATATTGGGATGAAGATGTAAGATTACCACTTAATTTTTTTTTTTTTCTTGCAGCCTCACTGTTGCATTTGATTTAGCTTTGGCTTTAATCTGCACTTCTGATGATATTTTCTCCTTTAGTCTGAGTGTATTTCAGCACCATGGTAAAACAGAGTGGGGTGCGGAGGAAAAGTAGAGTGCTGCATAATATCCCCTTTGTCCTGCCCCCACACACACAGACATAATAACACGGACATGCAAAGTTCGGACAGCAGCACGGACTAATGACAGGTAACAGTAATTTGTGTTACTCAGACATAACAACAGCAAGGACAAGTGAAATATATCAGAACCCAAACAAAGGCCACGTACGCACACGCACCCACACCAGCGCGGTCTTTGTCTCGTTTCCACCGTCTTAACTCTCACATGTAATTAGCCTCACTCTCTCTGTCTGTCGCAGATACCGATAGCACACAGGAGGGGGTCAGCGTTTGTGTGTGCGTGCGTGTAGCTGGGTGGGTATTGGGACACGGGGGTCCCAGCGTCTCAAGGGACAGGTTATGACAAATAAGATTAATGTGTCCCCTATTTCCAGACTGGTGCACTGGCCTCTGTTGTGCTCACACACACACACACTCACATCATAAAAAACACACATACACGCCTCCCTGATAGCTTTTTCTCTCAGGAGAGGGTCCATATGGGGACCAGAGGAGGGTGGGAGTGTCGTGCCACGCTAGGACGTCACCTCCTCTCCTTTTCTTTGTTGCCACATAAAAGTGAGGGACAATTGTATTTAAAGAATCTCATTTTGTCAATAACAACATATGTCTTTTGAGATTGTGTCTCAATTTATCCTTATATCAAAGTTATAAACAAAGAAATCAGAGCTTTAATCAAATAAATGTCTCTATGTAAACAGTCTAGTGCAAGAATACAAAGTAAGACAAAAAAGTAGGGGAAAAAACACTTGTTTGTTCGGACCAGGAAGAAGAAAACTCTGAACTCAGATTTGGATGGCTAGCTGTTTTTTCTTTTTAATGTCATGAAGGTGTAGAAAAATAAATAAAACCCCTCTGTGGACTATTAAAGAAAAAAGCGTAAAGTAATGAAATTGGCACAAAATACAAAATAAAGATTTTCATTCATTTGCTCTCCATTCACTGGTCCCACATTTACATGAAAGGATTACAGGTTTTACTTCTTTTTTTTTTTTTAGGTAATTGCTATTTTGAGTATTAGGTGAAACTTTCTTTGAGCTTTGTGAGACAGTTTAATAAAGGCCGCAGGCTGTAGCTTTCTGGGATGATGGCACACATGCATGTAGAAGACGATGGAAGCAGTAGTTCAGTAAAACTTGTACACTTTAAAATGGAGTGAATGCAGTGAATAGTTGTTAGGTGATTTAACGGATACGTTATATAGAAATTATCAATCTTTGCCTGGTTTGACAACTCTATATCTGCATCTTTGTCTCTTGAGTGGTGTTGGTCTCGTAATTCAAAAAAAAGTAACAAGTTACATATCTTTCATTATTTTTCATGAAAGTAATGCTGTATGCTACTTAAAAACGTATTAAGAAAGTATTTTGTCACACTACTTATTACGTTACTTTTGTTACTCGATGGCCGAAACATATTGTCCCATAATTACCAGTTAACAATATAAATATGAGGCTACAGTTCGACACACCAGCACAAATCCCGGTCCTAATGAGGGCAAACATACGGTCATTCAAACAAAATGATGCAAAATTTGAAAACAGTTTCCACTGTAGAAACATGTGATGGTGGCAATGGAGTCTGCAGTGCTGCAACCCTGGATGCTTATTGCTGTCTTTGTTACCTGCTGAAGTTCAGGTTCTGGTTGTTGGTCTGGGCCTGGCTTATTCTCATCTTCTTTGGTTTAGCTCTATGTTAGGATGCTGTCATTTTGTGCAATAAAAATAAAAGTAGCGTCTATAACCCCACTCCCCAGTAGATGTTGACCGCTCCACCATTCTTCTTTTACCACCACATAAACTGAAATCAGTTGACTGCAGCGCATGCAAAGAGGAAGTAAAAACTTGCGATGCTCCTGGCGACTGATTTCTTAGCCAACTAAACAAGGAAAAAAATTAGACTAACCCACTAGTCTAAAACTAAGAAACGGTTATATATAAAGTTAAATACGAGAAACATTTAATGGACAGTGACAAAAACTCAATAAAGAAAGGCATTTGAAACCACTAACCATCTTCTTCAGTAATGAATCATGCTGTTACTTTGCGTCTGTCACATCATGCATCATGAAAATTGCACATTTTCACATTGCACAAAATTGCACAAGAAAAACACCTAAAATATGTTGTTAAATATGACATGAAAACATGTTACCACAAAATTATGTTCACGTAATCTTAACACATTAAAACCTAACATTGGAAAAACAAATAAATTGTACCAAAGAAGTTTGACGCATTGTGGCGTACATTAGGAATGATATACTCGGCTCAAAAATTCACGACAGCCACTCCAATAAATGTTCAAATCTAATAAAAAAAAAACAATAAAGGTGGTGCGTAGAAAAGCCTTTGTAATGCAATTAATTGTAACTAGGGTAATTATTGAATTTATTTTCATTGCTGCAAAATGTAATGTGATTACAGTAGTGCGTTACTCTGGAACATTTTGTACCCAGTGTTGGTCAAGTTACTTGAAAAAAGTAATCAGTAACTAATTACTGATAACTTCTCCCAAAAAGTAATCCCGTTTCTTTACTGATTACTTATTTTCAAAAGTAACTAATTACTCAGTTACTTAGTCACTTAGTTACTTTTTAAAAACACAATTTACAACCTGAATAGGTGATAAAGCGATAGATCTTTCAGCCCGATTCTACTTTTTCTGCATAATCCATCATACAAAAAGTCATCAAATGGAAAAGTCTCTTTTTTAAAACTTGTTTTATTAGCTTTAATCTTTTAACTTTATGCATCAAGCAAAAATTTAATTATATGCAAAATTCTCTGACTGGAAGAAATTTATGTGCTGTAACATTTAAACCTATTTTCTGCACATTCCAGCATATAAAATTAAATAAATTTTTTTGTGTTTACTCTCACTCTTTCAAATAGATGCAAGTAAAACACAGCAGAAAATAAATAAAGTCAAAGACTAGCGGTCCTGTTGCTCTATTTTCACCTGTAAAGCAGGAGTGGGTTAGGCGGAGGTTTACCCTGGTGCAGGTGAGCCGCAGCGGTCAGTTGAAGAATCCGCGAGTTTCTGTGAGTTTCCCATTACGTGGCAGCGCATTCGGTGCTTGCTTGGATGTTTAGGGGGTTTTTTTCGCTGTAAAAAGACGTTTTCTTCCCACGCACAGCGGACACTAATGTTTTTGTCACTTTTTATGGAATCAAACTCAAAGTAAGGTCAGTACTTCCACGCTTTAAACGCGGCACGCTCATACTCTCTCACACAGCTGTTGTCTCGAATGTTGCACTCGTTTAAGTCACTGTCATGAGACATTCTCGCAAAAAAATCACGGTTTTAGTAACGCAGTAACGCAGCGTTCCTACAGGAAAGTAACGGTAATCTAATTACCGTTTTTGCAATAGTAATCCCTTACTTTACTCGTTACTTGAAAAAAGTAATCGGATTACAGTAATGCGTTACTGCCCATCTCTGTTTGTACCCAACACTGAAGTGTAGCAACAGCAAGTGTGAACATGTGTTGTGACAGCATCTGTCAACATGCTGTGTCACAGTTTAACTCCTTCAGTACAAGAGCCGATCTGAGTTCGGTGCTATTGATGCTGTCAGTATGTCAGCAATCATGCTGATGTCCTCTGTCGAGTGTCGAGATAAAGCTATATATCCACACATACATATACACACACGAACACGCCCTCCCTGAGCCTTTTTTCACCCTTTGACCTCAGCTCTCGATTGGCCCACCATGCTTGAGTGGTCATTAGATTTCACCAAGACAAAGGAATAAAATCTCTCTGTGTCAGAGGCACACACGAGAGATGGATAGAAAGAGAAAGCGAGGGGCGCAATGTGAATTTATATGCATGGAAAATTTCCATAAGGTTGATGAACCTTGCCGCTCCCAGAAAACAATTAAAGTTAAATAAATATTACATGCAAAGACACCGCTGAATCCAGACACAGGCGGTTAGACCAAGATTATTTTCTAAATGCAGTAATTTCATTTTATTAGCAAACAATTCTATATTGCCAGCCAGATGATGCTCAATGACTAAAAACTGGTGGGGAGATAAACTCCTGGCAGATGTAGATGTATGGGAAACACACCAAGGAGTCTTGTGGTTATTAACACTCAGTGTGAAGCTAATGGAGGAGCATTGTCAGCTGAGATGATGATTTTTTAAGCATTTTTCCTGATGTAAAACAAGGTGTTAAACTTTTTCATATGGAGACATAGAGTCCCAGAGATATTTCTTATTACTCCTTACAGTGAGTAAAGTACTGATACGATGGGCAATTTATACAGTATGTAATAGCAGGAAAAGCACAGGTTTATTAATGGTTATTCTCATTCCTGGGGAGTAAAATAATGTAGTTTTGTTATTATAGTTTGTGGGAAGCAGTGCTCCAGTGGGGTGCTGTATACTTGCAAATACAAGCACATTGTATTTGCAAATAAATAAAACATCAAGCTTATTAATATTTAGAAATATTTAGAAGCATTCAATTTATAAAAAGAAGAAAAAAGTGAAGTCCTTTTGATTATTTCTTTTAAGTCTAAAGTCATACTAAGTCAAAGACAAGTTGGGTCTTTTAGAAATGTTAGTCTAACAAATCCCCAAATGTGCCATTCAAGTCTGGACATAAGTTATCCTCCATTCCTGAGCTACATTTTATCACGGAAAGCTTGGGAATTTGTAAAAACACAATGGTTCTATACCAGGTTTAGGGACCAACAACAGGGTGTGCTCCTTGTCATTTATTCTAATGGTTTTGCAAATTAAAATTTCCAAATAGAGGGCAGCATGGTGGTGACAAGGGGAAAAGATGGTGGGATGATGGTTTGCACTGTCACTTACCTGTTGGAATCCATCATCTGCCCAGAAGTTTGCATGTTATTCCCTTGTCTGTGTGGGTTCCTTCCACAGTCCAAAGACATGCAGTTTGTGGGGTTAGGTTAACTAGTGATTCTAAATTGTCCATAGGTGTGAATGTGAGTGTGAATGCTTGGCTGTCTCTCTGTGTTGGCCATGTGATAGATTGGCTACCTGTCCAGGGTGTGGACACCCTGGACACCCTGTCAACACTATGGCTGCTGGGATAGGCTCCAGCTTACCCCAGCAGCAGAGAGACAGAAACTGCATGTCCAAGAATTGAAAATATTTTTTGTTAAAGACTATGGTTCCCCTCTTTATGAGAAATGACCAAAGTGTGTATGTTCCAGATTTACAATCCCTGGGAATGTACCAGGGAAGAGTTCGTCCTTTAGTTGAATCAGGTCTCTGGCACAACAACTCAGACACTTGTTCCCAGTGAGGACTGGACTCTGCCAGGGTTTCCCTATGTCACAGATTCTGTTCATAATTTTCATGAATGGAAACCCAAGAGTGCCTGTTTAAGTGGTCCCAGTTTCTCAGTTTTTATTTTTGTTTTATTTGTTTGTTCCTCTGGCTGGTTTCATTAAGCCATGACATCCTGCTTGCACTGATTTGCTGTGATTTGCAGCTAAGTAAAGCAATTAAGAGGCGAATTAGCACCTCCAAGTCTGAGGCAATGATTCTGGGCTAGAACAGGGTGCCGTCCCATTTCTGAGAAAAACTGATTTCTTCTATTTTTTATTTAGTTATTAATGCTTGCAATAAAGTTAATAGACAAGTTGGTCACACAGTAGAAAAGTGGAATCGAACAGCATTAAAAAGTTTTATGTTAACAGTGTTACTGTGAAGACGTCTGTTTTCCTGCACGAGTCTCACCTCACTGTTCAAAGTTCAGCATTTGTTTGGTTGTGTGCATTTGTGTGATTTAGGTCTGCGTGAGTGTGTGTGTGTGTTTCTGTCTGTATATGAACAACTGTGTGTGTGTGTGTGTGTGTGTGTGTGTGTGTGTGTGTGTGTGTGTGTGTGTGTGTGTGTGTGTGTGTGTGTGTGTGTGTGTGTGTGTGTGTGTCAGCCCCAGAGGTATAATCTTTTCCCCTTGTACTCCCGCTGTGCGCCTCTCTCCCCGAGATCTGAGCTGTACCCCCGACTGAGACAATGAGTGTGTGTGTGTGTGTGTGTGTGTGTGTGTGTGTGTGTGTGTGTGTGTGTGTGCGCTGTGTCCTCTGAGTGTGTGCATGCTGCTGAAACCCAGGAGACTCACACACCATGGGAGCTCTTGACACACATGCCTGAGGGCTTCTGAAGGAGCAAAAAAAGAGCAATGAATGGATAGAAAAATATAGTTTTAAAAAAAATCCATCAAACTTGATCTGTGGGTGAGGGTGAGAGTTTAATTGCTGTGTTTTTTGTCAGAAGAAGAAGAAGAAGAAGAAGCAGGCTTTAGTTGAGACACCATAAAAAGATGTCATGAAACAAAGAACAAGTGGAGAAAACAGATGACGCCCAATCAACAGTTTTTGAGATAATTGGATTAATATGAAGAAAAATTAATGATCTGGTGTGTGAAGTTTTTGTGTGTTTTATCTGTGCACAGCTGACACAAAAACAGATCTATATAGCAAGAAAGAAAGAAAGAAAGAAAGAAAGAAAGAAAATCCTCTTGGGAAGGAAAGACAGAGAGAAGACATTCCTCCTCTCTGTCCTGGTCTGAAACTAATTGGTCCAGGATTAGAGGAGATTATATATAAAAAATAAATAAATAAAAAAAATACACAAAAATCATACAAAGGCCTCCACAGGTCTAGTTACCATGGCAATAGCCTGCTGTGCAACAGTGCAAAAGCAACAGGGAGAAAAAGAAAAACCAGTTGCTGTCTTGTCCTTCAACGCACATATTAAACAAATATGTAGGACTGCTTTCTTCCATTTGCGCAACACCTCTAAAGTTAGAAATATCCTGTCTCAGAGTGACGCTGAAAAACTAGTTCATGCATTTATTACTTCCAGGCTGGACTACTGCAATTTATTATTATCAGGATGTCCAAAAAACTCACTGAAAAGCCTTCAGCTAATCCAAAATGCTGCAGCAAGAGTACTGACAGGGACTAGAAAGAGAGAGCAGATTTCTCCTGTTTTGGCTTCCCTTCATTGGCTTCCTGTTAAATCCAGAATTGAATTCAAAATCCTGCTGACCTTGTAGTACCTTATCACCCTATTAGAGCACTTCGCTCTTGCACTGCAGGCCTACTTGTTGTTCCTAGAGTATTTAAAAGTAGAATGGGTTTTCAGGTCCCTCTTCTGTGGAACCAGCTTCCAGTTTGGATTCGGGAGACAGACACTATCTCTACTTTCAAGATTAGGCTTAAAACTTTCCTTTTTGCTAAAGCATATAGTTAGGGCTGGTGACCCTGAATCCTCCCTTAGTTATGCTGCAATAGACGTAGGCTGCCGGGGATTCCCATGATGCATTGAGTTTTTCCTTTCCAGTCACCTTTCTCACTCACTATGTGTTAATAGACCTCTCTGCATTGAATCATATCTGTTATTAACCTCTGTCTCTCTTCCACAACATGTCTTTTATGCCATCTTCCTTCTCTCACCCCAACCAGTCGCCCCACCCTGAGCCTGGTTCTGCCGGAGGTTTCTTCCTGTTAAAAGGGAGTTTTTCCTTCCCACTGTCGCCAAAGTGCTTGCTCATAGGGGGTCATATGATTGTTGGGTTTTTCTCTGTATCTATGAAGCGCCTTGAGGCGACTTTTGTTGTGATTTGGCGCTATATAAATAAAATTGAATTGAATTGATTACCACAATGACACAGTTACAAACCAGTGGTTTATTTAGATGAACAGTGAAGCTCATTAGGTGGTGAATATGTGGCTTTGCTGCAAGACTTTTAAGAACTTTAACAGCCTGTTGACACCTGCTGATGTAGAAACAGGAATGAAGCGTTTATAATGCTTTTTATGCCACTTAGTGCTTATCTTGGAGAATCTGCAGAAGAAAAATATGTCAGTTGTCAAGCAGGTAAAGACACAGAGCTAGACATCATTCAGAGAGAAACCAAAGCTGGTGTAGAATCAGACTGGAGAGACAATGTGCAGCTGTGGGGATACTCACAAGCCCCTTGCTGATTACTGAGTTCTTTTCAGAGGTGTGAGAGGGTTTCCCCTGTAAGACTGTATTTTATTGGGCTTCTAAGCTAAGCAGGAACTGTCTTTAGCAAACACCATGTTTGAGGACAAGGTGGTTTATGAGTGTATTGGTACCAGAGCATCAGAGAGCTGTTTCCTGGTCCAGGAAAAAGAAACTGGCAAGTGTAGAAGGATTTCCAGTTGGCTTCAAGTGCAAAAGTAGAAAGCCAATAAAAACCTAAATAAATAGCAAACAAATCCAAAGCCAAAAGTGCCTTACACAAAGTTCCCAAATGGTGCACAAGCCTGAACAATGACCATGTCCACCACTCCTGCTTCCTAATTTGGATTGGCTGTTTCTCTAATGACAACTTATCCGGCAAGCTAATTAATTACCTGAAGAAGATGTCGATGCAGCTGTCGATATCTCACTAAAAGTTTAATCATTCACAGGTTTAACTTCTTATACCCTGGCAGCATACATGTTAAAGTTAGCTGCAGGTCCTTTAGTGAATTCTGCTTTCAGGTGATAAAATACAGCACGCTCTTTAGCTTGTAGATCTATTTCATGTTTGAGCAGGTGTTTCCTCAGATTAGATGTGTCGCCATGGGCAGCTTTGCATTTTGCATGAGAAAGGCTGAAGAGACCGTTGTCTGTGTTAAGTTTTTAAAAGTGTACCTACCTTTAAAAGTACATAGTTCGGTACCTAACCCTATTTATCGGTAGTTTTGCAAGCTACCAAAGCAAACCCCTGAGTTGTTTAAATCAGGGCTGTCTTCATTGTCTACAGCTGCAAGCTCCAGCATTGTATTAAGAGAAGATATAGAAATGGAATAAGCTATTCTACAAATATGTCAAACTATTTTTTTAATTAGTTCTCAAAGCCCAACATTGAATGTGGTTATGTAGTACAGTATGCATACTAATGCAGGGGAAATAAAAGGATAACAACAAAATATGTTGATTTACATTGAAGCTGTTTTATGTTCCTTGTAAATAAAAACTAAACTAAAATAAATCAAACTATAAATGAGATGAGTCGTGACATATTAGAAAAAACAAATGCACAAAATGTTTTTGGCAACAAATACATTATAGCTTTTAGAGTAAGTGCTGCCATATAAATCAAATTTAATTGGGAGAAACCTCGTTTCTTTTTTTTCTCTCAAATTTTCATGATACACAAAATTTGCAATCACTGGTATTAAGAAAAAAAAGCTTTAAGTCTACATGACTCTGTTGCAGTTCACTAAGGCAGGGGTTTGGAGGGAAACACAAAACTCCATCACCAGGGGATACTAGTGTTAAACTCTAATTATTCACTGAGGCATCCTGTTGTTACAACACCTAAGAACATCTGCTCTTAATTAAAAACAGGCTTCTATGTTTTAAAAGGCAGCTGATATTCTGTCTGATTACGGTTGCTGTTTATAGATCTCAGGTAAAATCCTGACGTGCGATGCTTCAGGCCTCAAAACCAGCTTTGTATAGGCATTTCAGTGGTTGAACAAAGGCTTTTAGCGTGTCAGCTGTTGTTTTTTCCTTTGGTGTCACAACATGGGTTTGTCTGTGAAATGCGCTCGACTCTGAGGCGGCAAGCTTTTCTCCCTGTCAGTCTTAAAAGATGATCAGACTTACTGAGACATCAGTTTTCTCTGTTTTCCGTTTTCCTTTGTTGTTTCTGAAATCTATTCATTAATCTTTACAGAGGATTTGAACACAGCTGTTGTACCTGGAGAAAGAAGATAAAACGTTTTACCTCCAAAACAACAAGAAACTTCAAGCTATTGTTTTTGAAACGTGACTGATTTTATCACTCATTAACTGATTAAGAACTAGAAAGTCTGTGTGGATTTTTGACCTCCAGAAACGGTGTGGTGCAGTGCTTTTATGAGTGGTTCCCCATTTTATTTACAATCATGAAGCATGAAGATGCATATCCTTTTAATTCAAAAGGAATAAGCGCTGGGTGGCTGCAAGTGCGCATGAACAGTATGGGCAACCTCAGGTAAGTCCTTCTTTCTTTTTTAGCTCTTCAGTCCTTTCCACAGGCTCCACCTCCAGTTTCTCAGTTTCCAGAGAGTGCATTGGAAGTGGGTTAGCCACAGCAAACAAAATTCCCTACAAAGCAGGAGGAGACAAGCTGGAAAGTACAGGTACAGAATTGCAGGGCAAGCAGATTATTAATAAAAACTGCAACGCAGCCTGAGATACACTACCACGCTGAGGAGGATAACAGCTTGGCAATGAGAGCCTGGTTGAAGTACTACCAGTGATTGAGACGGACTGGGTGACACCCTCTCCTGGTGGTTAGTTCCACCCACATGCTGATCCACTGACAAAGGAGGAAAAGAGAGAGCGAAAGAAAGAAGGCAAGTCCATACCTGGAGGACATGGGGGATTCCTATAGCAACACCGTGATGAGTGACAATTTCTTTTGGTCTTGCTTACTGTATTTACTGCATGTGGGTCATGTTCACTAAATGACTCGTGAAGCTGCACCCAGAGACTGACAGCAGATTTAAAAGACCTCAAGATAACTTGAGGATAAACACTATCAATGAAAACAGGTAGCTGGGCAGAAGCTAGTTCTAAGCATGAAGAAGACAATTACCACCCTGGAGGCAACACCAACCTCACAGAGAGAGGAAGATAAAGTCGGTCTTTAAATATTGATCACTAATGAGGAGATAAGTAAAAAGGTGTCGCAGCTGAGGCTCGGGAAAATCAGAAGCTTTAGTTTTAGTTTAGAGCTGATCTTACATGTTTCTATAATATCATGAAGAACAATTGAAGGCATTTCATGGGATTTAAAGACTTTAATTGGCAAAGAGTCAGCATTTATACTGCCCACCCTTATTCTTCATAACTTTGGCAGGTCTGTATAATAACCTGGATATTAGCTTGAGGGCCTAATCCTGTTTGCAGTTGATTTCTGCATGATCAGGTCATAGTGGCTTCTGCTTGTCTGATCCCTTTTTCAGGACTGCTCGTAGATTTTCCTGGCCATGGCTGTAGAATGCTAATTTAATGCTCTACGAGAGACATAGCTATCACTTTTTGCCTCGTAACACGGTGTCCTGCCATGCTGGAAAATTCTGACAAAATTCCCCTGGATTTTCCAGATTCCCCAGGATCACTGGAAGAAGTTAGTCCTTTGGGGAGTGGGCAAGCTGAAGCCAATCAGCTGCGTCAACTTGGTGCACTGATATGGGGGAATGGATCGCCATTGATCAGGATTTGGTCCAAAAGCAAGGGTCAACTCTGTAAATATAAACTCTTTCCTTGAATTTGATTTATTTGCCCTTAAAGACTTTGAAACTTGTGAAATAGAAACACTTGTGCCTCTGCAAAAACGTCTGGTCATGACTCTAGTTGTTTCTTAGTTTATTAGTCTTTGTTATCCTCTGATTACATAACAAAATAATTGAATCAACACAGACACACACACTCTTTCACACACGTGCACAGACACCTGGTCGTTTCCTCTCTTGATCAGCCAGATGTTAGCGTTGAGGCTGCGATGTAAAATCAAGTGTGAGAAATGTTTTTAATTATCTGGCCACCTGGACGGGGTTGTACAATGCTCACGCACTCACATGCACGCAAACACGCGCACACATATTTGCACGCAATGCCACCATGCTTTGATGTGCATGGATGTGTATCATATAACCTTTCACTTTCCACGTGAAAAGATGTGGATTTTACTCACAGAATAAAACCTGTCAATCTTGTCTTGTGATGTGCGAAGACCTCTTGAGGATAGAGCGTTAGGCAAACGCACACACTCACGCTTCCAGGTAACAGATGTTGTCCGTCTTTTAATTAAAGTCAACAAATTAAGACATTGTACTCGCTCACTGCTGCAGAAACAGGCCCCAGACAGTCACGCACATACATTTCTGTCTTCTTCACATTATTCTGTAATTGGCTGGAGGCAAATATTGCAGTTTGCTTAGAAACTCTGTTCGCTTTTAATTATTATTCAAGGGCTGCAGCAGACACTCTGGCAGTCTAACAGGCTGATTTCTGACTGTAGACTGATTTAAAACTTGTACAGAGTGCTTTGGCAAGCACGGATGGAGTAAAACCCTCAATCATGATATTACATCATTAATGAATCTGTGTACTTGTTGTGGTTTAATCTATATGTCTGTTTGATCAGTCCAGTGTAGTTGTATTAAAATGACATACATACTGGGGTTAGGGTGCCTTCTATCTCCCTCTTCTATGAGAATTTTGGGGCATCCGTTTGACAAGAGTCATCTGCCCTGGGACAAACTTGGGATTTCCTGAAGGTTTGGGAAGGGAATCTTTTTAGCCTTCTGCCACTGAGACCTGACCAAAAAATAGAAATGGATGGATGGATGCCACAACTTGATGTGAAGTGTCACAGCAAACAGTGTTTATTGTGTAGGCAATAGTCAAAATAATATCAAGGATTTATGAAAGTGTTTGAGGTCTTTTTAGGAAAATATATAATATTAAATTATTCATGCTCCAAATGTATTAATTACAATAATACAGAAAGAAAGGAAAATCTTAGAACGAAATCATCAAGTCAAAAGAAAATGACCCTTGTTAGGTATATCTGTTATGCAGCTAATTAAAGCAAATATCAAATCAGCCAGTGACATGTCAGCAATTCAGTGCATTTAGGCATGTAGGCATGGTCTAACTGAGCATCAGAACGAGAAGAAAGGTGAATTAAGTGACTTTGAAGTTTACTACGCAATCATCTATGGGGAGAAAATATCAAGTGAGGTGCAGTTCTCAAGGAGAGAATACCTAATTGATGCCAGAGGTCAAAGAAAAATGGTTAAACTGCTGATAAGAAGGCAACAATAATTCAAATAATCCCTCGTTACAACCAAAGGATGCAGAAGAGCATTTATGAACACAGTGGAATGTTTCCAGCACCTTGTTGAATGTGTGCCACGAACAATTAAGATGGTTCTGACGGTCAAATGTGGTTCCACCTGACAAAGAGCAAGGTGGGAAAGGTCACCAGTCCAGTAATAAAGTGAGAAAACACTTAAATCCTTACCTGAATCTAATGTAAAATCACCCAGCTGATCTAATTTACATTACGTGGGACTATAGAAGGAAGAAAGCCCACACAAGCACAGAGAGAAGACACCAAGGTATCAAAGAAATTCCCCCAGCTGACCAAAAGGTTTCAACTACCAAAAAACCCAAAAAAAAAACAACAATGACAAAAGAAAAGATAACTTCAAGGACAATTTCCTTCTTGCTTAAATGCAGCTTAATATTCTTTTGGGTGCATCCTAGTCTCCTTTGTTTTTCTTTGTATCAGACAGAAATTAGTTCATGTGCAGAGTATGCAGTGTGGATGAATGTAGAAAGGCATATGGTCTGCGGCACACCACACCAGCAGGAATGCACCAGCGAACCTTCCAGTTTCCTCCCCTGTTTGTCCCTGACATCAGATCAGTCAAATGTTAAGATGTTTCATCGCTGCTTTGTTCACCCCAGTGTCTGATCTTAAAAGCGCACTTTCTACAGAAAGGCAGTGACTGTTTGCAACTCATCCAAAAAGTCCAGGTCAAAGTCAGCACACAATTTAAGACTTTATTGTTCAGTCTATAACAATTAGTAAATGCAGCAAAAGAATTAAGTGTTACATAAGAATCAACCTTTTACCTGATTTCTTTCTTTCCTTTTAATCATTTAACCAAAGAAATCTTTCAGTTTCTGAAGGAAAGTCTTTTCTTCACCGTTGCAGAGTGTTTTCTGACAACAGGAGAAGGTGAAGTCGGGGACGGAGTATCTGACAGCCAGAGTCATGAAGTCACAGTCTGCATACCGCAAACATTCAGTGTAGGTCTTGCCTGAGGTGAGGCAGTGCAAGGTCAGTATTGTCAGATTAACAAATATATACAAATGTAAATTTTGATTAGAAATAACAGGCACAATAGCCAATTTTAACAAAAAACTAATAAAACTTTGAAAAGAAGCATTTTCCAAATAGAATCTGTGCAGGAAATACGTTTTCTTACTTCATAATAAATTGAATTTGTTAATAATTCAAATGAAGTTTTTTAATATTGCTGAAATTTAGTGAAACGGAAACAAAATAATGCAAAATCGGGAATTGCTTTTGTGTTTGTCAGTGGATTACTGTTATTATTATCATTACTGTTAAGAGCAATGTGTCACAGTTTAATGAAAAATGCATTCTTCACCTTATTAGGTAATCCCTTCATTCCATAATAAGTTGTTTAACACACTCGTGCTATAGACAGATTTATGTTTGTATTTTGTCCTTAACAATGCTTACCACCACTGGTGAGTTTGAGGCAGGAGTCCTTCCCCTGGCTACACTCCTGCTTGACTGCACAGTTCTGGGAAGACCCACCCGGGCAGGAGTAACACTGCAGCGAGAGGCCTGGTGAGGAGTTGCAGAGTTCACATTGTTTAGGTTTAGATTAGATTTAGATTTAGTCAGTGGTTGGGAATTTTATTTATTTATGATGTATTTAAGGATACTCGTGCCTGAGAACAAGCTTTAAGAAAAGAGCTCTAAAACAGCTCAAATAGTCACTCAGTTTTCATAATGATTAAAGGTCTATGGAGGGCCATGAGTGCCAAAATGAATTAAATAAATACATCATTAAATAATGAATAAAATGTGTCAGTATGAAAACTGGAAATAATTAATTAACTAATTATATTATTAATTAAATCTGGCATTAATTGATTAAAAATGGAAATAAAAATGTCTTAAATGTTTTCAATAAATGAACTGATTTTAATTAATTAATTAATTAATTAATTGTTGGATTATGTATTTATTTAAATTCATACTTTGGCATACTTTGGCCCTCCATAATTGGCAACCCCCAGGTCTCATATATAAAACCACTGCTGATTGCCAAAAACTGCAGTTCCTCTAAAGTTCCTCTAATGACCACTAGGCTGTCTCAAAAAGAGAGTGATCTCTCATGTTAATATTATAGTATTTTTAAAAATAAATAAATAAAAATGCCTGCAGACTCAGAGTTCAGAGTGTGGGTCCTTTGACTGACAGGTGTCTCGGCACAAGCACCTGCACCGTTTACACATGCATTCATACAAGTGCTTTTTTCTATATCTAAGCCTTTTGTCTAACATACTCACATACTCACACACAAGGTTCAGTATCTTGTTCAAGGATACCTCAATGATACCTCAACATGCATTTGGAGTAGCTGGGGATGAAACCACCAACCTTCCAACGGGTAGATGACCTGCAGTACCTTTTTTGTGTTGCA
This sequence comes from Neolamprologus brichardi, assembly GCF_056152115.1. NCBI lineage: Eukaryota > Metazoa > Chordata > Actinopteri > Cichliformes > Cichlidae > Neolamprologus > Neolamprologus brichardi. The sequence goes on along the minus strand of NC_142124.1, from coordinate 14,459,167 downwards.
TTCATAGAGTCTATGGATGTGGCTTTCTAACTAAGTTTAGCTGGATTTAGCTTTTGTCTAAATATGGCCACTTTGGGCTCCTGAAAATCAACATGAAGAGAGCCCTAAAGGAAAGTGAAGGCATTTAAAAAGGGGACATGAGGGTTGGCACCCCAAATTGCCCCAAAATGCATTAATCAGTTTACGAGAGTGTCCTTGATAGTAAGGAAGTGCTTCAAGGCAGACAATAAAATGTTAAATCTTCTCTGGAAATTAAGTGAACTGATCATTCTGGTGTGTTCACACTGATTACATGACTTTGGATGGAGCCCTGTTTGCTATTTCTGCGGGAAAAATGAGTATATTTCACAACTTTTTCTTTAAGGCAAAGGCAAAATAAAAGTCTCATGGACTGTAAAAATCTAAAAAAAAAAAAAAAACACATGTGCAGTAGCCTCATGTTTGCTATATTTCATTAATATTTTAGGAACTTGTCAATAAAAGAAACCCCCCAAAAATATAGAAAAAAACAGCAATCCAACTTTGCACAAAGCAAACTGCATGTCCAGAGACGTGAATTAATATTTATAGTGTGAAGTGGAGGCACATGACATGACAGCAGAACATGCAAACAGCACAGTGATCTGCTAAAATGTTCCCTCAGGCTGATAATCTCTGTGACTTAGCCCCACTTGGCTGCACTTTTTAGGAAAAAAAAAATAAAAGAGTTCCTTTTTTCCCCTTACCAAATCCAAACATGGCAAAGCTGACAGCTAGGCAAAACACCACAGAGCTCCTCATCGTGATTGAAAGGACTGTCACGTCTGAAAACCAAAACAAAAAGCAGAGTTTCCAGCATTGTCACGCCGAGATAAGAGGCAGGGATTTGACTTTGTGAAAATAAAAAAAAAAAATGGATAACACATTCAGGGACTCAAAACACACACACACACACACACACAAAAGAGAACTCGTCACCTCATCTCATGCTGCCGTTTACAGTTCGGACAAGATTTGGGGTATTTTTAATGAAACAAGTCTCCCTGATTTCGGTTCACGCTCACTGACTTTAAAAAATTTTTGTTATTTTATCAAACAAAATTAAAAATAGTTAACAAAATTTTCAAGTAATACCAGAAGAAACTAAAGAAGACAAAACAACAGACAGAAATCAGGTAAAGAAAAAAATCAACTGTGAGAACATTAGACATTTTAAAATTATTTCTACCTCGTTATTTTTATCACAAATCCCTGCGGCCACTCACCTGTGAATGTGAAGGAAATGATTCAGCCTGTGAGAAGCGAGGAGCTTTTTGTAACAGCAACAACAGAAAAAAGCAAACAACCCATTTGTTTGGTTTCAGAGTCCAGACGTCTGAAATGTTGACCAACATACCGAAGAGTTTATGTAACAGAGATCAATTATTAATAGATTTTAAGTTGAAGCTATTATCTTTTTCTTGTTGCTCTAGGTGATTTCTGTTTGATTTTTCATCTGCATGTACAATTTAAAGAATAAAGGTAGGTCAATAACGTTTATTTCACTGATTATTGATGGCATGCTTAGTGAAAGTAGTACTATTCACATTCAGGTCAACCTTTCTATAATTTATTGTCTTTTTTTGTTCCTATGGTCATGTGGATATCTCAGTACACTCTTACTGCTTCCATAGGAATAGATAATCAAATGCACTTGATTAATTGATCATCAGTGTATAATAGCAGAAGACTTGGCAGTTTGCTGGTATGGAACATTCAGGTGAGTGTTCAAACAATACATTTCCTAAGGTAGATGTTTAAGCAAATTCACCCCTAGGTCACACTCCAGAGGCCTTGTTTAACATCTTAAATGTAAAGTATGCTACCAGGATCCTTCTCTCTAAGAAAGAACATAGCAGCACGACTTGGGTTTGCAAAGATACGTATGAGCAAACTACAATACGTCTGCATGTTTAATGCACAGAATCCAGATGAAGAAAACCAAAAACACCATATCAACTGTTAAGCACGATGGTGGAGGCATGATGATTAGGGCGTATTCTAAAGTCAAATATGAGTCCATCTGTCTGACACCTAAAGCGCTGCCGAAACTGGATCATGCAAGAGCACAGCAGCAAATCTATAACAGAATGGCTGAGTGAGAAAACAATCAAGGTGTCACAATGTTCCAGTTAAAGTCCAGACGTGGCTTCCACTCCAGATATGTTTTTTGCAGTTTCTTGAAAAAGTTATATTTTAATTTAACCTCTAGAGACCAGAGCACTTGTTTGGGATGGATGGCATGCAAAAGGTCTATACTGAACAGAAGGAAGAAAAGCCAAACATATGTCCCTGAAGAATTAAAAAACAAACAAACAGAAAATTAAAATTAAAATTGGACTTTATCAGTGATATGTGAGACTTTTTCAACTCACACTCAGTGCAAAGAGTATCAAAGAAAACTAGCTCTGGTGGCATTTTGTCCATTTTCCTACACCCATTAATTTACTTTTTTTATACTAATAACTGTTAAAATTGTTCTCAACTGCCAGGTTAACCTGCACATGACCCATAATGAGAGTCTCCCCTTGCTTCTTTATTGCCACTGGATAAAAACCAGGCTTTATAAAACTGTCTGTCTCATAGCGTTAACTTTTTAAAACCACAGACAATCAAAATGTGAGACATATTTTTTTAGGATGTGCAGGATGTGGACACCCTATAAGAGGTAGGGAAAATTAAATGTAAGGGCTTAACAGAGCAGATATAAAGCAAAGGATATAAGTGAAACAAGTAGAGGAATACTTAAGAACAATAAGAAAAAATGGTGAAAGTTAATCAGTGTCTGGACATTGTTTACAGTGGTTGCAACATAAAAGCAACAGCAGGCAGACTTTTATCCAGTTCATAACACAGCGCCTGTGCCTGAAAGGTGAGCTATGCTTTGAGCTGGAAAACTGTTATTGCTGCAAGATTTGCCCTCAGAGTCAGAGAGGTGTAATATCTCTGTCCATCAAAGGGAGCGAAGACTCAGCACATTTCAGCTGAGGGAAAATGAACCTGTGTAAACTTTTACTGCATTTATGACAAATGCTGTCTGCAGGAGAAAAACAAACAGAAGATGTGAATGATGGCGAACTTTAAATGGAATCGAAAGCATTACATGAGCAAAAGTTATACTTTATATATATTTGTGTGTGTGTGTGCGTGCGTGCGTGCGTGCGAGAGAGAAAAATTCGTAAATCTTAACTGACTTAAATTTGACTGATCTTCTGTTCAAAATCAACTTCTCCTTCATCCCTGGACCATGTTCAACACAGATGCTATTTTTAGATATCTCACTGGATGTCCTGTTCTGTCTTTTTCTCTCTTTCCTAGCGTCCTCCCAGCTCGGAGTCCGTTGCATGTCTTCTCCATTTGGATCGATCTTGGGTGTCCTCTGGGGTGAGATCCACTGCACGCATGTCTTCTTCAGTCTCCCTCGCGGTCGGCGGCCTCCAGGATCAAGTCGGAGGGCTGAACTTGAAAACTGAATTCTCCTCAGTGTGCATGATGTGTCCATACCACCATAGGCGCACTTCGCTCATCTTCTTTTTCATTGGGGCAAGTCCGAGTCGTTTTTGAACAGCTTCATTCGTCACACGATGCAGCCCACCATCAAGCCCACCATCCACCCGAGCATCTTCATCTCCATAGCATTGAGGAGCATTGAGGCCAGCGTTCCACTCCATTAAGGGCCACTGGCCGTATGACTGTCTTGTTGATCTTATGATGATGGACTATCTTCTTTGGCCTGCTCCATCCTTGAGCAGATAGCCTTTGTGTATTTCTCACGTTGCTCCGGCGAGGGGGGACGCCCTATCATGTTGATTCAAATCGAGTTGACGTTCCATGTGATGTGACAAAAAATGCCCTGACAGACTTGTTGTATCGTCTGTCACCAGAGACCCACACCATTGGCCAAGGACCAAGGATCCTTGTTTCCAGCTGGCACTACAAGGTGGTGGTGTTGGGGTTTCACCAGCCTACGTCCTATCCTTTTATGGATGCAGATCTCCTTTAGTGTGTCAAAGCAGCAGTTTTTCGACTTGACAAATGTTTTAAAGAGGTGGGCAAAGTTACACTCAGGCAAATCTGTGAAATCTGCAAGTGAAACAGGTGGTGAGCCAAGCCATGGCTTAGATAGATAGATAGATAGATAGATAGATAGATAGATAGATAGATAGATAGATAGATAGATAGATAGATAGATAGATAGATAGATAGATAGATAGATAGATAGATAGATAATTTACAGACATAATTTCAATATTACAGTCAAGAAAGAAATCTAAGGAGAATAAGGAATGCGCCTTTCTAAAATTAGACTGAAATGATACCTTGTGTTCCTGCAATTTTTGTAACCTCAGTAGGATTTCGCTCTTTCAGAAGAATAAGCTTGGCAGTAATAACTTTTTTATTGTGAAAAATTTCCCAAAGTCTCACTGTGCCACAGTTCTCCGTCGCTGCCCAGAAACTATTCTCCATTATTCTCTGTTCCACAAATATTTCACTCATTACCATGAACCCAAGTGAAGACCCGCTCCATTCTACCTCACCTTCTTTTCAGCCTATGTTTGTGGCAGTTTGTTTGTTTGTTTTTGTTTTGAGAAGATGTGGCTTGTTTCCAATCATCAGCACTGGCAACAGGCGTGCCCAGTGGGCCAGAGCGCTACAAAAGCCTTCATAGCTTAGTTTCTGTGTGAGAACCTTTTAAGGATTCCAGTTGCCGTTTGGTTTGTTTTCTTGCACCAAACAACATTGCATACAGTATCTTTGCACTCATGCACTCACTTACACCACTAATACTAATGACTGATGGTTAGTTTAAGGTCTTTCTTTGTTTTTTTTTAACCCTTTGGACTCGGCTGATGCACCGGCACATTCAAATCAATCGATTTAGAGTGACGTAGCAGCTTTGCTGAATTTCTATTTCAACTTGTGTCGAATGTGCAGACTTGAAACTATAAAGCAGTTTTTATTCCTAACAATGCAGTTATGACTTTATTGACAGTTTGATGTTGCTACAAACATTTGTGAAAGAACAGGCCACTCTCAGGAGCTTAGTGAATTCCAGCATTGTTGTGTGATTAGATGCCACCTGTGCAACAAGTCCAGTCATGACATTTCCTCACTACTAACTATTCCACAGTCAACAGTCAGTGGTATTATAACAAACGGAAGTGATTGGAAGACAGCATCTGCAGACTGTTCAAGTTTCTTTTAAGTGTTCTTTATTTTCTGGCGTCGTCTTTCAACAATTGTTTCACAAAACAGAAGATCCTGGCAGTCAAAATCTCACCTGCTTTATACAGAAATCTACTCATCTGAACTTCATTAGAGCGGGGTTAGCGGATACTGAGGTGCAAAGGTTGCCAACTTTCCCCAAAGTCAATTGCTACATACCTGCACACTTCATGTAGCCTTCATATTAGCTCAGGAACAGTACATAGAGAGCTTCATAGAATTGGTTTCCATGGCTGAGCAAATACATCCAAGTCTTGTAAAGCCTGTTGCTACTGGACTTGTGTTCTCTGGACTGAGAATCATCCGGCATCAGATGGGCAAGTCTGGGTTTAGCCATTGCCAGGAGAAGAGAAAGTTTGATGCAACGGGGATAGTGTAGGGTTGTTCTTTAGGAGTTGGGCCCGGCTCCTTAATTCCCATGAAAGGAACTCCAAAGAAAACTTTGGACAGTTTTATGCTCCCAACTTTGTGGGAACAGTTCCTGTTCTAACATGACTGTGCACCAGTGCACAAAGCTAGGTCCATAAAGACATTTATGAGAGAGTTTGGTGTGGGAGAAAATGACTGGCCTGCAAAGACTCCTGACCTCAACTCGACAGAACACCTTTGGGATAAATTAGAGAGGAGACTACTAGCCAGGCCTTCTCATCCAACGTCGGTGTCGGACCTCATAAATGCACTTCTGAAAGAATGGTCAAAAAAAATCCCTGAAAAACACACTCCTAAACCTTGAGGAAAGCTTTCCCAGAGGAACTGAAGCCATTATAGCTCCAAAGGATCGACATGATATTAAACCTCTTGGTTTAAGAATGGGATGTCGTGTAATTTCATATGTGTGACGGCAGACGAGCGAACACTTTTAGCAATATAGTGTGTGATGATTTCAACTTTTTAAATAGGAATTTGCAAGTCTCCCTTTTACTGTGGCAGCGTGGTCCGGCTTGTGAAACACGACCAGAGGGTCAGACTGAAAGTCTCCAGCAACACCTAACAGGAGCTGTTCATGGAGCTCTTGGAAACGAGACACATGTTTTATTTAGTATTTTTAATGACTCGTTGAAAAGCTTCAAGCAATATTCTGGTGCAGTTTGGAATATTTATGTGCAGCGTTAATGTTACGCAGGATTTACTGGATGAATCGGTTTTATTTTATTTATTTTTAGACCACAGCCAACTAAGATTCTTTGAATTTTAATCTGTAGTAATTGGGCTGGTACTCACATAGCCCTTCTCTACCCTTACTGCGCTCTTTAAAACTACCAGCCAGTACTTCCTGAGCCATCTCCATCTTATTTTTTGTTTGTTTTATTTGTTTGTTTTTATAACCCACATGCAGTGTTTTGGTTCTTTTGATTTTTGATGGTGTTAATAAGGAAGCAAAACCTTTGGCTCTGAAATCAATACCCAACTGGGTACCGATTCAAGTTACAACTCAACCTGAGATCTGATTTAGACCCATCATCTAAACCAGATTAAACCTTAAATCCCCTTCAAACATATATTTTCATGCTGTTTTTTCCTGTGAATGAAAAGTGCCAGAGGAGCTGTGTGTTATTATGAAATTTTCACTCTCTGAAATGACTCGGCCTCCCAACGCTGTCAGCACTGACACAGGTTTTATGTCAATAAACATTCAATCAGGAATGAAACTCTCCTTCGGCTGTTATGAGTTTTTTATTCCTGGATTCATATTAGGTCCCCTTTCTTCCTCCTCTCCCTCTCTCTCTCTCTGCTGGAGGCGCAAAATCAGAGTTCAGAGCCGAACTCACTCGCACGCACCACAAGCATGAAATCAAAGTTTGTGTTACAGTTTTCCTCCCTCTGTATTTTCTTTAATGGCCTGCACCTTTTGGAATCAATTTCGTCCTGCGCGCTTGAAGGAGAGAGATCATTTCACTGTGAATAATATATAACATTATATTATAGTCTGCAACAAAAGTTTAGCATAATAAAACTTTGCAAGCTGAGACTTTACCGACCGGCATGTAATGATAATCAAACAAAAGGGAGGATTTTATGTGGGAACGCAGGAGGAGTTTGACTTATAATTGTGTAACATTTTCCCAGAAGGAAGCTCAGTGTTTTCTTACAGAGGTTTAAGCATCACCTCCTGAGATCAACACGACTTTCCTTTGCCATTGCAGCTATTTAGGCTAATGACTGACTGTCCTGCTGCTCATTACTTTTTTGTCTCAGGCCCAGCTAAAGGCTGGTGTAATGAGGCAAACCAGAGCCTTCATTTGTATCTGTGGTGGCCTCGGCCTTCAGTGAGGTTTTGTGTGTGTGTATGTGTGTGCCTCAGCGCACCTAAAGTCAATGTTTAATTCAAGGTAAGCAGAATTTTGTCCGTATTTAAATGCATGTTGGGAAAACTGCTGAACCTTGTCTTTCATTTTGGTACAACAGCTGTATTTCTGCACCTGGGATATATGGTTCTTTTCTAATCTCTATAAAAAGATTTGGCTTATAAATATGTTAAATCTATGGATCAACAGACAAGATGTTTGTAGAAAGCTCTTAGTTTTTTATTTAAACTCCGCTATATGCTACTAAAAACATGTTTCAACATTTTTCTTGCATTTAGGTTAATGCTGAGAGCAAGACATGGATGGTATTTTAGGAAATGTAACAGCTAACCATTAGCTATGGTCAGACTGATGAAGATTTACCTTTTTCTTAGCTTTATCAAATTTACTTCAATAAGTAAATGATGACAGGTGGATGAAATCCGAAATCTTGGCTCAGATATCCGCAGTCTGCACTAACAGAGCTAAAGAAAAATCAGGCCATTCACCCCGGAGGTAAAGCTTAATTTGCACTTGAGTGTTGAATCTATTTAGAGTCTGCAATGTAGCCTACGGTGATTGATGCCATTGCAGGTATTTACGCTTTGCCCTGGCATGCGTGTGTTTCTCTGCAGTTGGATGTAGAGTTTGTTTCTTCAAGTTAATCCATTGTCTTGTAGCTGATTCAAAAAATGGCAACTGAAGAAATAGTGGCTGGAACTGAGCAAGAGAAACAACAGTACCAAACAAGCCAATCACAGTTATTGTGGGCTGCATCGATACGACTTGTAGTAATATTTGTGGGGAGATCCACATCAAGTTACGGCATGAGATTTTAGAAGGGTTTGATTTTACAACCACGCGGTACAAAAGACAGACGTGGCTACTGTGACGACATGAGCATGTTCATTGCCACGTTGGTGTTTTGAAACCAGATTTTTGATTACTTATTGGCTAATGGCATGTCAATCACACGGCATTACCCAATGAGCAGACTGATCATCAATGACAACCTTCCAAAAAAAAACCCTCTTTCTAAAACACAGCTGCTTTCACATAGGCTTTAACGAGGTTTGTGCAGTTATACATATAGCCTCATGGTGGCCATTAAAAAGAATGTAGCTTTAACACACTTGCATGTTGGCATAGATTGAAAGCAGTTGCTTAAATCAGCAGACTATTTGATGGTTTATAACAGATTAGGTTTATAACATTACAGTTATGCCATAGCTGGAAAGTGAGTTTATCCACCTTTCTTAAATACTGAAAAATATTTTGAAACAAATTTCAAAATATGGAAATATTTCAAGAACTAATGGATGAATTTAGGTTTTGCACAGATTCCCAGAACATGAAACCTAAAGACCAAATTAAATATTACATCTCAAATGGGTTTATGTTAAACTTACAGCTCAATTGAGTGATGAAAATATGCCAGCAACTGAGTTTACACAGCCAGTGTTTTTTCTTTCAGTCCAAAGATGAGAATATTTAAATGGTTAAGTGGTATTTCTAAGTTGCATAAAACAAGCTGCTGATTGAGTATGGTCTGTAGTGTAAACTGCTTTGTTTAGTCACTACAAATAAAAAGCCCAGCTTTCCACAGAAGGAAAAGCTGTGTGATCGTCTTACAATAAAAGAACTGATTTTTCTTTTTGTCCTAGCAGTTTGTCCTACATTTACACTGCAATGTTAAATATATGCAGATGTTACCTTTAAATTGGTGCAAACTTGCCACAGTGGGTACCCAAAGAATTTAACACAGTAAAAATTTTGTATTTTAACAACTAAAGGAAGTGATGCACCTAAACCTAAACTGAACTGCAGGGCAAAACTGCTTAAACAGGGTCTGAAAGTAAAGCTTAAACAACATAAACAGACATCATGAACTCCAGGCTCCCCAGTTAGAAGCTGGGAATGCTCTTGTCAGCCTCTTAAAGTGGACGACTTTTCATCAAATAGTTCACTGAGGTGGTTTATTTATTTATTTATATATTTGTTTAATTTCAAGAACATTATTTTCATCTGTAGTCCCTGCGTGAAGGCCCATATTTAATTAGGTAAGTAAACATTTGAAAAAAAAGCGCAGGAGTGAAAGTAAACTCTCTAGTCTCCAGCACAGATAGCATTACTGGTTAACCGGGGTCATTATTGCTACCACACAGGACTGAAAGAACCATTTCAAAGCTGCTCAGCGTTTAAAATACCTCAGGTGTCGGTTGGGGCTGGCACTGATAGCACGGTACCCAGTGGGATTATCACTGAAGTTCCTCCATCTCTTGATTGTTCATGGAGAAATAAGTGGGTTTCTAAAGTACTTCAAACAACCCAGCCAGTGTTATTTAATCTGTCACAGCTGGTGGTGTTTATTCTGAATATGTGGTATTCTCATTATTATTTTTTAAGACAAACTACAAAATTCTGTACAAATATCAGCATTAAACTAACTTGTAAATCATTACATTTAGTTGAAAATAACCCTTACTCACTCTTTTCTTATTGTATAAAACAAACCTTTTGCTCTTTCTCCTCTTTTCTCCGTCCATTGACTGAGTTTTGTTTAATATTCTCTTTGTTCGCCTTACACCTCCCACCTCTTTCCTCCAGTCGGCCACCATTTCTTTCTGTCTTCCTCTCATTTACCAGTCCACTGAGTTAAATATGGGAAAAACCAAACCAATCAGGCCATGACATGGTTATTATTTTTAAGCACTGTGTTTTTTTAGTTCTCTCTTTTTCTCTCTTGCTTTATATCAATCATTAGCATTCTTTCACTGTTTCCCTTCTTCCATCTCTCTTTTATTCTCTCTCTCAGTAAGTATTCCATTTCTGCAAGGTTGAAGACTTTAAGCACCAAAAGATTTAAATATATATATATATATATATATATATATATATATATATATATATATATATATATATATACATATATATATATATATATATATATATATATATATATATATATTAGGGGTGCAACGATACACAAAATTCACGGTTCGGTTCGGTTCGATACTTTGGTGTCACGGTTCGATATTTTTTCGATACAAAAAAAATGTTCATGCCTTTTTATTAATTTGTCATTTATTAAATTTTCACGGCACATTCTGCACCACCTCTCTGTGTGTTCATCATTTGTTTGAAGCCAGCTCACCTCCTGCAACCACTTTTCCGAGAATACGCGCTTCTTTTGTGGTTCGGACTCCTTCTGACATTTCTTTGGAGGTGGCGGAACATCACAGTAATTGCTTAAAGGAGCTTCTTCGACATCTTTATGAGTTCTAAACAAATGTCTGTCCTCCTCCTGAAAATCTTATGTATGCAAACACGCGTTGCAACTTCTTATCTTGTGCGCGTTTTTTATTTTGACAGCGAATGCGCACCTGCGGACCACTTATGTGCAGCCCTGGTTATTTAGCTCGTCATATTGCAGCCACAGAAATTCTTTTGTCCATGAAACCATAAAGCTGCACTTTCTTTTTGCCTTATAGTCTGATTTGTCATAACTTTTCCGTTTTGTGGTAAGCTTTTCTTTGGCTGTCACTTCTTCACCCTGACCTGTCTTATTTGGCTCAGCAGAACTAAAATATATATCCTGCTGCTTTTACACACGCATTCACATAACGCTCAGCGATTCTCTGCGATCAACCTCTCACATGTTTAAGCTTGCTGCGGGAGATTTCACTTGTCATGTTTGCATAGTAAGCTAACAATTGATAAGACGATGTCAGAGGAATTGGTGCGCAAATTATCATCACTCACCAATCAGTGCTGTCGCTCTCTATGCACAGTTCGCGCGATTGCAAAGTGAAAGTAAAAAACAAGCGCAAATTCAAACGCGATTTCAATATGTCACATATTGACAGTGGCTCACCGATGCCAATGACATAATTACCCAGCTACATTTCCGAAAGAATGCAAAAGCATTGACATATATTTTTCCTTCCTACGATAGGCCGACGAGCAGAGCAGGGCAGCCCGACTGGAAAAATCGCTAGCGATTTTGCGAGCCCTGTATCTGATTGAGGAATCACTCATCTTTGGAAAAGAGAGTTTATTACAGAGAAATGTCTCTTTCCAAAATAAAAGCTATACTATACGCTTCTTCTGGGGTATATTCTTAGCAGCATATTAAACATATCAGGTCCCCATAAGGAGAATCATGTGCTAACGGCTGTCTAAATGACTCGGTAAAGTTTGTATGCGTGCTTGTTGTTTTTGTCTGCTTCCACTTGTCTTTGCACTAGGATGCTATCGGGTAAATGTGCAGTCATATTCGTTGTGTTCCCACTAGTGCTGTCAGCCTTAATCTGAAATGAGGTTAACGCCACAACACGGCAAATCTCCATTAACGAGCTACCGCGGATTGCCCCATGTGTGGGGCTGGACAGCGTCAACACATTAACGAGCTAACTGCGCTAACACACTAGTTCCCACTCATGTAATTGAGCATTGCTGGCACATCTGACATACTGTTTTACTTTAGTCCATGACTCGCTTACCTTCAGGGTCATACGTCACATGAAGACCAAAATAGTTCCAGATCTGAATGAGGGTGGGGGAGGTTCAATTTGCCATGTTGCAACGAGCTTAACTTCTGTCTCGCTAGCTTGTCCTGCGCTCAGTGAATCTGTGTTCGACTACTCCGCCTAGGCTGCACTGTCAAGCGCAGATCCACTGAGCGCTCAACACAGACAGCACCGTCAGAAGGAAAGTTGATAAAATAAATTAAAAATGTTGTATTGTTCGATACATATGCGTACCGAACCGAAAGCACTGTATCGAACGGTTCAATATCGATACGAGTATCGTTGCACCCCTAATATATATATATATACACACACACACACACATATCTAGAGATCTCAGGTAAGCTATGATTACTGAATACTTGGCAGTGATTTCACAAGTTCAGTAAGGAGAAAAAAGTAAATGATAGAACAAAAAAAGGTATTCCTTAGAAATTTTAGTCTAAATTGGTATGATAGCACACAGTTGCCACTGCGCATGCATGTGAAACTACTGTTTCACTACATAAAGGTCCTCTGTTGGACGGGGATCTGAAGACTGGGGAAGTTATTTGAGTACAGTGAACTCAATTTCAGGGTCAAGAAACCAATTTGAGATCATTTGAGTTTTTAAAAATTATTTTTTATTCTGCTGGCAGCAGAAATCAAAAGATGGATACACTGTGGCCCTAAAGGGACAGATATGGTCAACAGGAATATTCAGGTAGGCTGTGGTGTTAAAAATACTGAACCTTTACCCTAACCCAACTGTAAAATTTCCCCTACACCATGCCAAGTTTGCTGGACCATTGCACCACCACCAGCAGCCTAATCAATGTATTCAGTTGTCACAAAGCAGGATGGATCTGTGCCTTCATGTTGTTTACTCCAAATTCTAACTTTACAAATCTTGCAGCAAAAATCGAGGTTCATCAAAGCAGATAAAATCTTTACAATCTTCTGCTGTCCAATTTTGGTGAACCTGTGTGACTGTAGCCTCAGTTTCTTGTTCTTAAGTGACAGAAGCAGTCAGCGACATTACAAAGCAATATTTAAAACCAGCAATCATCTATCCTTGGAAACGTGAACAGGTAAGAACAGAGCCTTCAGCCTGACTGCTCATCAGTTTGTTATGTGTTAAAGTTCAGGGTCTGGTTGCTGGGCTGGGGCCTGCATTCATTCAGCTTTAACATCACTCTGGGATTTTGGCTAGCTCGCATTAGCATGCTGTCTGTGCAGATGCTAGCATAGAGCTGCAGTTATGTTTGCATAATCCAGATGTTTCTATCCTGGATGTAGTTTCCATTTTACCATCATGCTTTCGTAAATTTGTGCAATATTGAGAAGAGTTATGTCCATATCCACGCTGCAGAGTGAGACACTATTTTTCTCTGGCACACAAACTAAAATCAGCAGAGTGTAGCTAAGTAGAACTGATAATTGGGGCTGAAAGGTAAGCAGACTAATAATTCCAAGGAGTTGAACTAGTTGGAACTCAGTTCTCATTGCCCATCCCTGATAGTGAGACCTGCGAAGATGTATTGTTTGGAGACGGTGGCGCTGACGAAAAGACAGGAGCCGAGGTGAAGGTGCTCAGATCTCAATTGGGAGCGAACAGAATGAACAGAATTAGAAATGAGAACATCAGAGGGATGGCTCAGGTTGAGCAGTTTGGAGACAAAGTTAGAGAGGAAAGGCTGAGATGGTTTGGACATGTGCAGAGGAGGAATAGTGGATATATAGGACTAAAGGTGTTGAAGATAGAGCTGCCAGGCACAAGCAAAAGAGGAGACTTCAGAGAAGGTTAATGGATATAGTGCTGAGGGTTGATGTAGATCACACTAGGGACAAGGTGAGAGGAGATGATCTCCTGAAGAAAGATTCTTTTTTCATTAACAATGACAACTCAACACACTCCAACTTAAAAAAGAAAAAAAGAAAGCAAACTAAGTGAACATCAGCATTTTAACAAAACATGTGCAGAGCTAATAATAAGAGAATTAGAGCATAATATATGAATGCCAATATATTGCTTTTTTAGCAATAGGATTTCTGTCATGGGATGTGCCTCTTGATCTGTATTCAGTTTTATTTTCTTACTTTGCTCAATTCCTCTAAATGTTGCATGCATGCAGTGAAATCACTTTGCACAGTGGTGTTTGTAAGACACACTTACACACAGCGATGTCTGAACACCAAGAAAGGACACTCAGACACTCACCTGGATCCCGGAGGACAGCTGTTCTCAACTTGCGGTCATTTCCAGGACACTGACAATTAAGTGGTGCAACTACCCTTTAATTAGAACTAGGAATAAATAGCGTCCTCATTAAGGACATAATTAACTCAATCAATGAACGTTAAAGAGCACCGAAACACCAATTAAACTCCATATACACTGTATGTACAGGACCAGAATGGGATATGTGTGTGTTTTTTGGTGTGTGTGTGTGTGTGTGTGTGTGTGAGAGAGAGAGAGAGAGAGAGAGAGAGAGAGAGAGAGAGAGAGAGAAAGAAACTTGAGGGTTAAACTGAAAAATGTATAAGGGGAGTTAGAGAGAGAGAGACCCTCATCGGTAATATAATTATCTAAAGTGACCTGAGTGTCCATGCATGTAGGACATACCTGCTCCGTGTCTGTCTGTAACTCTTTATTTTTACTTTCTCTCCTCCATTGTTCCTTCAGACAGTAACTCCCGCCTCCCTTAACTATCAATCTGCACCTTTTCTGTATTTTCTTTTCCAATGTTTGTTTGTTGTTCCCTTAATCGTGCCTCCGTCTCTCCACTTTAATGCAAATATCAAAATGAAGAGAGCAAAATCATAAAAACTTTGACAGAAATAAATTTCAATTAAAACAAAAAGCTTCAGGACTTCTCTGAATTCAAATCATGTTCTGCTACGAAATATATAAGTAAATAAATAAAACGAGGGGATGCATGTGCTGATTGTGTCTGATTAATTAGTCATTTCTGTTGTGTTAACAGTTACGGCTTTGAGACATGATTACTTTACAGATGAAAAGAAAACCACCTCACCTTCAGCCTTGACTGAGAAAATAGAACATGAAACTCACCGGGGTAAAAGGCAAACACTGAAAGAGTGGGAAAGCCGCGGTGTAGTGATTATAATCTGCTTGAAGGAACACAGTGGATTTTAGCATGAAGCTCTTATACTGCATGTTAAAGTAAAGTAAATGGGTGATTGGAGCACACAGCATGTGGGCACTTTTACATCAGTTTAATGTCTCTGTGGCTCTGAAGGAGATTTCAAAGCTTTAAAATGTTTAAACTGCACTACCTGGGGTGGGGGAGGGTGTCAAAGAATGGCTTATATTATGTGCTAAAAGTCATGTTATACATCGTGAAAAACAAACACACCCTCTTTCAATTCTAAGGTTTTATAAATGTGGAGACAATAAAAAGCATCTGATCCTTACCAAGTTCTAAAATGATGCTGCCATAACTCAGATAAATAACAACCTATGTCACGTTATGCTGTGTCATTAAGTATTTGACAAAAAAATTAAGCCAAAATGCAGAAACCGTGTGTGAAAAACTAAACGCACAACATGATTTAATAGATGTAGAGCCACATATAGCAGCAACAACTTGAACTTGTATCGTAAATGTTGACACACAGTTGTAATAGTTGTTTTCTGTAGAACTTTATCTGTGTCCCACATTGTTGAGGAGGAATTTTGGTCGTTTTAGATTTATTGTGCCAAATTAAAATAACAGTCACCTCAAGGTTCTTTATATTGTAGGGTAAAGATCCTACAATAATACAAAAAAAACCCCAACAATCCAATGTGTTCTTACGAGCAAGCACTTGGCAACAGTGGAAAGGAAAAACTCCCTTTTGATAGGAAGAAACTTCCAGTAGATCCAGGAACAGGAAGGGGCAGCCGTCTGCCGTGACAGGTTGGGGTGAGGCTCTAATAGATATAGATAGATATAGATATGCACCCTTCTTTAAACTATTCCTTCAGTTCACTGAGATTAGTGATGGGCTTTAAACTGTGTCTTTATAACCCTTCCCACCTGGCTGCTGCTTAGCCTCTTATCATGTACGCCTGATTGCCACAGTCTTCTACCTCCTACTTCAGAATCTCACAGGATCAAAATGACCTGATGAACTCTCAGTGATGTCCTTGATGAATTAAGAAGAGAGAGAAGTGCAGTGAATGGTCTCGGTAGAGGAGATGAGATTCTTTTTGTCTTTCTTATCCCTACATTTTAACTCCATGGGAAGGATGCACAGCTCAGTGGGAAATTGTCTTGGGAGATTACCATTGTGTGTGTGGGTGTGTGTGTGAGTGCACGTGTGTGTGGATTACTAGTGTTTGGTATTTATTTCCAGAACACCGGAAAGCTCTGTTTGACTTTTTCACAACAGGAGGTCTTGCTTCAATCTCATGCCCCCTGTGCATGTGTGTCTCTGCTGGTGTTTATTGCGTGTATTCCAGCATTTGTCCACTTGTAACATGCACATATGTTCTAACTTGCCGTCTTGCGATCAGCAGGTTTGTGCTTGTCCGTATGCATGTGTGTGTTTGCATGCATCATGATCATATGTGTGTGCGTGCGTGTGTATGTGTGGGTGTGTGTGTCGTCCAGGGAACATATAACTGGATTAGCCGTCATGCTTTTATTTCTGTAATGGAAACATCAGCCTGGGAAAGAAAGTAGGGCTGAGGCCAGGCAGACAGAACGAGAGAGAGAGATCGCTGTAAGTAATGTACTTATACTGCAAGAGGAAATTCTTTATCCAAGACGACCCTCAGCTTTGAGTTTGCTTCAGATCACAGCGTTAAACCGAAAGCCTCATGTTAAAGAGTATTTCAACCCAGAACCACAAACTACCACAAAACAGCATCATAACAGGGAGAGTTTGAAGTTAAGCTGAGCAGATATGATACGATTGCTCTATTAAGGAGTGTTTGTTTGTTTGTTTGTTTGTCTGTCTGTTTGTTTGTTTTAAATAAAGCAACAATAAGGCAAGATAATGCCACCAAGATTCAGGATTTTTTTTATATATTTTAATATTTTGAATATTACAAAATATATATATCAAACCTAAAAGCTAAAAATAATATTTTATTATTGCCAATCGTTATGAGAGTTTTTTTTTTTTTTTAATTTATTATTAAGTACATTCAGTGTTTGCAATATTACACATTTTTTGTAGTTTTTCCTCTCTACACCACCACAGTGGATTTTAAATCACACAATGAATATGTGGTTGAAGTTCAGACTTTCAGCTTTAACTCGGTGGGTTTAACACAAGTGTTGTAGTAACAAACGGTACAAACCACTGGCTACAATCAATAACAAGAAAGTCAGATTCACAGTTCTGCAATAGTATTTAGACAAATGAAGCAAAGATTAACTTAGACCAGAGGGATGGAAAGATAAAACTATCAAGAAGGAGAGCAACAGCTCATGATCCGAAGCATACCACATTATCTTCGAACAAGGTGAATGCGATGTTACAGCATGGGCATGTATGGTTGGCTGTGGAACCAGGTCCCTGGTGTTTATTGATAAAGTGAGTCCTGATGACTTCTGAGGTTTGCGAGGTTGTAATCTCTGCTCAGATTCATCCAAATGCTGCAAAAGTGATTGGACAGCACTTTACAGTGCAAATGGGTAATGGCCCAAAGCATACTGCAAAAACAACCCAAGAGAATGCCAAGGTAAAGAGATGGGATAATCTTCAATGGCCAAGCCAGTCACCTGATCTCAGCCCAAAAGAGCTTATCTGAACGCAGAAAGATCAACAAACAAGCAGCAGCTGAGCAGCAGGACTGGCAGAGCACCTCAACACAAGACACACGGCAGGCTTCAGACACCAACAAATATTGCTTTGTCCAAGTATTTTATATGATCCTTATATCTAATATTATGTTAATTTATTCAATTATTTATGTGCCTCTAAAAAGGAGAGACTATGTATAAAATGGTTGCAATTCTTAAACAGTTAATGCTATGTAGTATTTATATTAAACTTATTGAATGAAAGGTTTAAATGAAAATGACAAGAAATCTTTGGACATAACTGAATTATCAACCTAACATTGAATTTATTATATGTACATACTAGTGGTTATAAACAATTCTTTCCTCGTTAATTTGCATTTCAGGATTCAGTTCAGGATGTGTTTCTGTCTCCATTTCTCCTTTAATTATAAGTTACACTGTTACTGTTTACTTATCTGCATTTTTGTCTTTCGAATACAGTTTTTATTTTAAGGAAACGGGAGAAGGGAGTGGTTAACAAACATCATTATGGAAATAATTCAGTTCATGTTTGAGGAAACGAACAGGGTAATGAGATGTATTTATGCTAGGTGGTAATGTGCAGCACCCACAAAGTTACTTGTGGTTGGGGCGGGGGAGGGGGGGGGGGGGCATAGGGTGTTGCAGTGCCGGACTTGATGAACGCGTGTGCTGAGAACATCTACAGGTTTGTCTGACATACAACGGGGGGTGTTGGGAAAGCAGGTCACTGGACAGTGTGTGGGTTTTGTCAATTAGCGATGGAGGTCACTATGCCTGTGTATGCATGTGTGTGTGTGTGTGTTTGTATGTGTGTGTGTATATATATATATAGGGGCAGATGTCCAGGGTCCCATGCCATGGGCGAGCTTGTGTGTGTCGCTGTCTGTTCATGTGTGTGAAGTGATGTGCAGCCAATCAACTCAATCTCCTTCCTTTTCAGTGATTTCTGAGGCCGACAGCAAGTGACTGTTGACATGATTTCAGTTCGTGTTTCAGACTTGAAGCAACAGCAGCAAAAGTTGGGATCTATGACTCTCACTGCCCTCAAAGTAAAAACAAGAACAAACACACGCAAGGCCACGTTCAAAGAGTAAGAAAGGATTCATTAGATGAGATATTTCTCTGCGTTCTCCTTCTCATTGCTTATTTCAGTCCAAATTTCAACTGCAGCTTATTCGCAGTGCTGCATCAATTCATTTCAGTTTTATTTATATAGTATCAAATCACAACAACAGCTGCTTCAAGGCACTTTATATAGTAAGGTAAAGACCCTACCGTATAAAAAGAAAACCCACAACAATCACGTGACAACAAGTGCAAGCACTTGGTGACAATGGGAATGAAAAACTGTTTTTAACAGGAAGAGCTTCCAGCAGAACCAGGGTCCTGGATAGTCATCAATCCTCCTATTCCAGCATAACTAAGGGAGGGTTCAGAGTCACCTGATCCAACCTAATTGTATTTATCAAAATGGAAAGTTTTAAGGCTAATCTTAAAAGCAGTGCTATCTGTCTCCTGAATCCAAACTGGGAGCTGGTTCCACAGAAGAGGGATCTGAAAGCTGAAGGCTCTGCCTCCCATTCTACTTTTAAATACCCTACAAACCACAAGTAAGTGTGCAGTTTGAGAACAAATTCATCAAATTTCTTTCTGCAATAATATTTATTTAACAGGGAAAATACATGTAAAGACGGTTATGTTTAAGTAAAATGCAACAGATCCAAGGACAAATGGGACTTTGGTGATGAGCAGATCGTGTCCCTGTTTAAAGCACTCTAATAAAAACATGGATACAAGCACACTGAACAGCAGCAAACAGTGAATATTGTGGAAAACTATGCAACACCTTCTTTACAATAATGCAAAATTTCACATCACATCCTAAACAAGAAACAGCCGCCAACAGAACAGCATACAAACATGTTCTTGATTGTACTTCAGCTCATCCTGGGAGAAACCCCTGACTGTACATTTTGTATACAGTATATGCATATAACCAGGAGTAGCTGTTTAACTCTGAAGCCATGTATTTTATTTTATTTTATGTATTTATTTATCTGATATTTATTGAATGAGCCTTCCCTGTGCATATTTTCTGTTTTACTCCAGGAGGTGGTCTAATGAGAACGATAAAGTAAATAATTAACAGCTTTGACTAAAATAATAGTTTTTGTAAAAAAGCTAGGAGGTAGCAGCCTAAACAAAAATGGAACTGGTAGAAAAACTGTGATCATTAAAAGAATATTTTTGGGCAACATTGCCCTATTTCACGGTTTTCCTGCAATGGATTTCCAGCAAATGTTTGAAACTCATGTTTTCTCGAGATTTTAGACAGAGCATTTGCGCCATCTGGCGGTTATTGGGGGAACATGCTCGCAGAGGAACGTTAAATTCTACTTGGAGACCTGTTTGTGTCAGCGTGTTATCAGAGAGTACTTAATGTTTGCTGATTGCTGCTTTTGAAAAACACAAATGTAAGCATGCGGAGATATGCAAATCTACAGTGGGGGTTCCTGCTTTCAGTTGGTGCATTCAAATTTTATTTTTTGTCTGGATTTTACTTTTTTAATTTTTCTTTTTGTCACTTGCTTAAGAAGAACATGTTGACAGTGGTGAAAAGAAAGTGTACTTTATTGAAGTGAAAGGTAAATTTATAAGCACATGAACATCTGTGGTGATCCAGGAGCAGTCGACAGAAGGAGCAGTTAAGGTTAAACTTGCCTGCAGAAGGAAAATTAATCTAATGTATTGGATTTCACTAAGATATGTGGAAATGTTACTGAAGTGTTAGTAAATTCCTTATATCACAAGACATAACTGAACACTCATTTCATTGACCAGTATGTGATGAACATACCATCACAAACCTGTTGCATGTCAGGATGTTTTAGAGTGCAAAATAACATTCATGATGCTTATCTTGAACTTGGTGTACCCGTTCTTGCAAAAGATATGCCAGGCAGAGCCAGGGAGTCTCTGATTTCTTTGTGGTTTATTCACGGCCTCAGGACAAGTTGTCACGTCCTGCACTGATGGCAGGATTTATTGTTAAGTCAAGGAGAACACCTGTAAAATGTTGCTCAACTGCAGCAGAGACGAGTGGCATAAATTGAGATATTTTACAACATTCATGCTTTCCATTTTAAAAGCTTTCATCTTTGCACTTGTCATAAACTTTTTTTTTTAAAACTACCATGTGTCAGCTCAACATTTGGACCCTTTAAACATGCAAATTCTTTAACCTCACTCCCATAGTTTTTATAGCTGACCTTTCAGGTCTGTGACCAAGTGTTTCTGCTCATTCTGTGCTACGGAAAAGTATTTGCCCACTTCCTTTCTTTTCTACATGTGTCAGATCATCAAAAACTTATTCAGTATTAGATCAAGATGACCACAGTAAATACACAAAGCAGTTTTTAAACAATGATTTCATTTGTTAACGGAGAAACCTGCCTGGCCCTGTGTGGAAAAAGAATTTCCCCCTCCTAACAAACCACCACTCACCAAAGAGAACACAAAGGCTCATCTCATATTTGCCAAAAAACATCTTGATGATCCCCAAGACTTTTGGGAAAATATTTGTATGGGTTGAGTCCTGTTATACTTGGTGTGAAACACACAGTATTTCATAAAAAGAGCATCAGTCAAACAGTTAAACACAGTGACGGTAGAGTGAGGGACCGGGGCTGCTTTGCTGCTTCGGGACCTGAACAATAAATTGATGAAACCATGAATTCTGCTCTCTACCAGAAAATCCTGAGAGAGAATGTCCGCTCATCAGATCATGCCCTGAAATTTAAGCACACTTAAGTTACATGGCAGGACAATAATCAGCAAGCCCAGGTTTGAGTGACTCGAAAAAAAATAAAAGGAATGTTTGAAGTGACCAAGTCAAAGTTTGGACAAAGTCGGACTGAAATTCTTTAGCATGACCTTAAACAGGCTGTGCATGCTTGAAACCCCTCCAGTGTGGCTGAATTAAAACAATTCTGCACACATGTGATTGTAGTTCCTGTTGCCGAGGGTGGCACAACCAGTTATTAGGTTGAGGGGGCAATTACTTTATCACACATGAGCAGGTAGATGTGGATACCTTTTTTTTTTCTCTGCATCTTGTCTTTACTCGGGTTATTTTTGACTAATATTAAAAATTTGTTTGACGATCTGAAACATTTAAAATTTATAATCCTCTGTTTTCAAGCCAATTGTAAGATAAGTTGTTCCACGCATATCTTAGAATGTGCAACAGTCCTGGGGATAGTCCCTGACTGACTCCATGATAAGCGATCAGGACTGACTGTAATGACTCTGTTTTCTCCTTGTGACTATAGATAGTTGTTTCCGTCTCTGATCATTTGTTTGGGCTTGCTGTCATGCTGCAGAATTAATCTGGGACCCTGGTGTTAAGTCATTCCCTGAAGCAGCCTAACTCATTTTATAGCTTGATTTTTTTTTCCACCTAGTTTAATGTAGAAGTAAAAAAACTATTTTGAAAAGAGCAGAAAATGTGATTCTTTCTTTTTGAGTTTCCTTTGCTAATTATTTTTATCTATTGAGAAAACAAAGGTCTGAAAAAAGGTCTCCCAAATGTGAGAAATCTCTTCGTACTTTGGATTAGGAATTCAGTTTTGATGAGTATCTTGGCTGTCTTATTCTGATTTGCCCCTCTAAAATTGTGATTCCTTTGGCTGAGCAAACCATCTTTGGATCGTTCATAAATGGTCCAGAAAGCAGCTGTGAGGCTTCTCACCAGCTCCTCTAAAAGAACATGGATTATGTCCTCTTTACACCAGTACCCCATTAAGTCGATGGTTCAATATAAGATTTTACTGAGCTCCTAATGGTCAAATACCTCCTGAAATTAAAGGACAAGGAAATTGCATTTTTAATTTTGCTGCCTCTAAGTTGTGGAATTTGCTACCATTGAACTTAAGATCTGCAGCCGCTGTTTATACCTTTAAAAAGGAGCTTAAGACGAACCTGTGCACACTTGCTTTTAGTTTATGTTTATTTAAAAGGGACAATGCAAATTAATTAACATGAGCACTTAAAATCATCATATAAATGTGGCAGATTTAGCCACATTGATTCAATTTCATCAGTGGTCACTGGCAGGTTGATGGCATAACAAATGAATCAACAAAACCAAACATTCAGAAGCATGTGAACATAAGTGAAATACAGAAACACATATGAAATAAAGAATAATAATAAATACCCATATACCATATTTAAACACATTAAAATCAATTACCTTCGGTGACATTATTTCACATCATGACAGCATGTTTGATTATCCAGTAACCACTGTTTTACAGATTTAGAGAAAGAAGTAAAGAATGTTATATTCCTTATTTGTTTGATTTTACTTAATGGCCTCATTAGAGGAGTGGGGGTCAGTCACTTTTATCTATTTATCCATTTTAATTGTATTGTTATTGTGCTTTATATTGCAGAGCACTTTGTAACTTTTGTTTTTCAAAAGCGCTTTATAAACATATGTTACTTATTTATTTACTTGAGATATTAATTAATTAAGATTTTGTTTACCAAAAAGATAAAGGCACCTGACACTGAGTTTAAAAAAAATCAATTAATTAAAAAAAACATTTTTTCCAGTTTTATTATGGAAAGCATGTCTGAACATTTAAACAGGAAACTGTCTATTAAGGGTTTACAAAGCTGGAACAGCCCTTTTTAAAGTATCAAATGGTTTAGTACTTGGTTTGCCAGTATTTTGGCCTGGGCTCAGAACATAGACATAAACAGAAACACTTATTTTAAGTAAGATAAATAATAATAATAGCTCTGGTATGAATAACGAGCACCAAAACGTCGAGAACCAGCCACATAAGCCTTTTATAAAAAAAAAAAAAAAAAAATCCATTTCCTTTAACTGGATTTGTGTTGGTTGAGCCTATCAGCTCCTTTGTGTGATGTGTGATGCCCAATATAACTTTGGGTTAACTAATATGAGTGAAACCGCTGTTTGGTGTTTTGCTGGTGGTGTGGCGATGCCTGGGAGGCCTGTGGGGTGCCTTTTCTGACCTGTACAGGTAACAGTGGTTATAATAGACAGATGTAGGACAGCACGAGGCATGTCTCAGCCAATCACAGCCGAGGTCCAGTGAGACTCCAGTGGTTTAAAACTGATAACAGCCGTGAGCTGAGCTCTATGGCTCAATGTGTCTGCAGAAATACCTTGAGACTGTTTGAGCCTCTGTCACACTATTTCTGCACTTTTTTTTTTACACTTTTAGTCTTTGCAAAACTTTTTTTTTTTCTTCAAAGACAGTTTTAAGATGATTTCCTCTTCGCCGTTTCTTCTGCTTCTCCTCTCCGGGTGGGGTTTGCTCGGTTTTGTCTCGGGTTCCCCCGCTGTGGATGAAGCTTACAAGGCTGTGGTGAGCATCGTGTCTCCAGGACACCAGTATCTGACCGGGGAATCCCTTCACTCCCTCTTTAGTACACTGGAGCACCGTGTGCACTGCGGCGAAGTGCCGTGTGAAAAGGTGAGTTTTATTAGGCTAAAGCTGCAACCGAGCTGGAGAGCCCTGAGTCGGGTGCGGTGGAAAAAGGTCGAGGTCCAAAAGCTATTACGCAAGTGATAGATCGGGATAGATCTGCTTTAAATTGTAATAAATTTGCTAATAATAAAAATAATGTTAAAATAAATTTTTCAATTTTAACATTACTTCTTTTAGATTTAGATTTAAGTACTTATCTGCTGAACAATCATCTGTAAAGCTTACTTTCATGTTCCAAACTGCTTATTTACTCCTGTAAAAGTGTGCAAAAGTTAACTAAAAGTAAAGTAAGGGTGCTTTCAAATAATGCTGTAAGTACTTTTTTAATCAAAGTGCAGCAAAGCGCAATAAACAGAAAATCCTTAAATCCCTTCAGCTTTAAAATGGCACCATTTTTCCACCTTGGCCGGCCAGTTGTTCCGAGCATTTGGTAGTTTCATGATGGGATTTAGGCGTCTATTTGTATTTTTTCTATTTAATCCCAGGCTTGTTTAATAAAGTGAACTTGTCAATGGGAATCTTTGAGCTGCTATTGAAAGGAAAAATGTCTTAAGTGTAACTTTATTGCATAATATTTGCCGTGGATGCACAGAAAAAAAAGACGAAGAAAAAGAAAGAAATATTATTTAATTGAACCTAAAAGTTCAGACCTTTTTCTTCTCTTTCCTCTTCTTCGGCTCATAAAGATTTTTTTTCTCTTTTGAAGTAAGTTATTAAATAAAGGGTCTCTGGTGGAAGTCTGGCTACTCTAATGGAAAAGTTTAATGACAACGTAATTGAAATGAGCTTTAATCAGGGTTTTATCAAGAAAAAAAAGTGTTGAACAGCATTTTGCCTTGTATCAATAGGCTTCTTCCTTCAGTCAGCAGGAGCCTAAACACCGATCAGGGCCTTTAGCGGCAGGTGTTTCTCCTGCCTGAGAATTAGCCTTTTTAAGGGTGCTGTGTTCACATCCCTATCTGACCATCTGATAAAGATAAAACCTCAGTTTTTTTCAGTAAAGGAATCTTCAGCTTATAAAAGCTGGTTTAAAAATAAGTTATTACAGTGCTGGTGATTTTTCTCCAGCTTTGGCTAAAATCTCTCTTAGGGGGCACCAAAAATTAAGCAAGAAAAAAGAAAACAGGCTGGCTGAAACAATTACTCTTCGGTTTCAGGTTCAGTGTGTCAGCACTAATCCATGCTTATTTTATAAGTGTTGCTGTTACTCAAAGTATTTGCAGGCAACTTAGACAAAACCACTTTATCAGTGAGTGAGAGAGAAGTCCTTGGACTTCTTAGATGTCAGCTGAAAACAGCAGGAATGTGCAGTGCATGCCTGATAAATGTTTGCTATCACACAGCTGTGGCAGACACCAGTGAATGATGGATGAAATAAAAGAGATGAGAAACTGTTAAACTTAGCAGTAGTGACATCGGTTTGCACTGTGGATTATAAGAGGCAAAATGTGAAAGAGGTTCAATATTGACCCACAATAATAGAATAAGTTTCTATTATTCCGCTGTCTAGGAGTTTATATACAGTGCTGTGAAAACG
Organism: Neolamprologus brichardi; assembly: GCF_056152115.1. Lineage (NCBI taxonomy): Eukaryota > Metazoa > Chordata > Actinopteri > Cichliformes > Cichlidae > Neolamprologus > Neolamprologus brichardi. The sequence goes on along the minus strand of NC_142124.1, from coordinate 14,433,283 downwards.
TATTTGTCCCCTTCTGATTTCTTAGCTTTTTGAATATTTGTCACATTTAGATGTGATCTATCCAAACCGACCTGGTCTTATGTGAAAACCTCAGCCTAACTGGTTGTGCCACCCTTAGCAGCAAGAACTGCAGTCAAGTGTTGTATTAACTGGAATTGAGTCTTTCACATCTCTGTGGAGGAATTTTGGTTTGGTTTCCACTCTTATTTGCAGAATTCCTTTAATTCAGCAACACTGGAGGGTTTTCAGGCATCAGCAGCCTGTTTAAGGTTATGCCGAAGCATCTCAATAAGATTTTCAGACTTTGACTCGGCCAATCCAAAACCTCCACTTTGTCTTTCTTTTAACCATTCAGAGGTGGACTTGCTGGTTTGATTCTAATCATTGTCCTGCTGCATAACCCAAGTGCTCTTGAGCTTCAGCCCTCTCTAGTAGAGAGCAGAATTCATGAATCCACCATGTTTGACCCCACCCGGAGAGAAGCATTTTAGGAAATGCCGTGTTAGTTTTACACCACATGTAGCGGGGACTCAAACCTTTCAAAAAGTTTTTTGAAAGTTTTTTTCTTATCAGTCCATAGAATATTTTCTCAAAAGTCTTGGGGATCATCAAGATGTTGTTGCTGTTTTTAATTTGGGAAATGTGAGACGAGTCTTTGTGTTCTTTGCTCGGCACTGCACTGTTAGAAAAAACATCTTAAAAAAAACAGTAATATTCTGGCAGCTGGGGCACCAAAATAATACCGTAAAATAACAAATTCAAATTCAAATTCTTTATTTGTCACATACACAGTCATACACAGTCATACACAGTACGATATGCAGTGAAATGCTTAGACAACTGCTCGTGACCTAAAGAAAAAAAGAAAAGGCTATGAATAAGATAGGAAATAAATATGAAAATTAAAAAGGGTAAATTTAACCAGGAAGGAATAAAATAAAATAAAATATAAAAATTAAGTTAAGAATGAGATAACTGTACAACACAAATTAGAATGAAGGGTAAATTTAACTGGGAAAGAATAAGATAAAATATATAAATTAAAGTATTTTATCTTATTCTTTCCCAGTTAAATTTACCAGAAAATAACAGAAAATAACAGAAAATAACTTACTCATAAGTAAGTAACTCAAAATAACTTACTCATAAAATAACTTACTCATAAAAATACGCTTATTTCCAGTAATGAAAATACAGTTTATTGCCCTAATTTTACATGGGATTTTGCCTTTTTCAAGTGCTTTTAAACATTAAATTAGGAACAATTGAATGTGATTAAACAATGAAATTACTTATAAACAAGGTCAATGAATGCGGCAATATGAATAATAATACTCAAATGTACAGAAATATACAGTTAACTTAAATAATAATGGATTGCATTCATATCGCGCTTTTTGAGACCCTCAAAGCGCTTTACAATTCTACTTTATAATTCCCCTCTGGCCATCATCAGTAGGTGAAGGGTCTTGCCCAAGGACACAACAACCGAGAGTGTCCGAGCCGGGGCTCGAACCAGCAACCTTCTGATTACAAGGCAAACTGCCAACTTTTGAGCCACGATCGCCAAAAATAGCAATAATAATTATTATTATTTGATGTAATAAAAGTTTATAAGAATCATTTTATATATTTTTCCATAGGATTACATTTGAATTTAACAGTTCAATCTTTCAAATAACGGACGAATATTTGTGAAATCATGATACATTTGTGAATGTATTTTAACAATCTAAATATGCATATGTACAGACAGATACATTTAAAAAACAAGAAAAATATGTTTTATTACATTTACAGTGATTTTACATGAATTTACATTTGAAATGTGAAATCACAGTCTATTGATATAAATTTAATGATATTCTAGAAGAACAGTACAAAACTGTAAAATACACAGTAAAATACTTTTATATTAGGATTTTTTTTTTTTACAGTGTGGTTTTCTCCTTGAGCTCTCCCATGGGTCCCATTTTTCCCAGTCTTTTCCTTATTGCTGAATCATAAACTCTGAGCTTAACTGAGACCTGTAGTTCTTTAGATGTTGTTCTAGGTTCTTTTGTGACTTCCTGAATTGGTCATCGTCATCGATGTGCTTTTGGAGTAATTTTGCTAGGCCGATCATTCCTGGAAAGATTCACCATTGTTCCAAGTTTTCTCCATTTGTGGATAGTGGCTCTCAACGTGTTTGTTTCCCTTTAGAAATGTCTGTGTAATCTTTTCCAGGCTGATAGATGTCAATGGCTTTGTTTCTCAGCAGTTGCTTTAGATAATGGCATGATGTGCTGCTTTTTTAGATCTTCTAGCCTACTTTACTTTATCAGACAGGTTCTATTTAAGTGATTTCTTTGTTCAACAGGTCTGCCATTAGGGGTAGAAGTGGGCAGATACTTGCGTAAGGAGAAACACTTTTCATGATACTGTAGGTTCTCTTAGGAATTATTATTATAATCACAGCAATGTATTGTAAGAGTTTAAAGGGCCAGTTCACTCAAAGTAAAATTTAGTCAACAACAACACATAGTTGGATTTTTGCTTTGTACCAATCTGCTGTAAAATATAGTCGTATGATTCTTTACCATCCAATCAGTCATTCGTGACCCAACTTTTAGGTCAAGATTGGTGGATATCAGTATTTTATGATATGCACCGATCTTGATGCTTACATCATCTCTAATAAAAGACAATAAAACTGCTGATATTCATGAGATATGGATTAGATTAGATTATAGGTTTCTGATAATTCTGGATAATCCTGTATAAATGCACCAATAAAGCAATCAATTCATGACTTCTTTGCAGTAGCATCGTTTATGTTCACATACACTTTATTAGATGCCAGTACCAGATTGGACCCCTTTTTGACTCCGGAGCTGTTTTAGTTCATCATGGCACAGATTTAACAAGGTGCTGGAAACGTTCCTCCGGGAGATTGGTTCATATTGACAGCATCACAAAGATTTGTCGTCTGCATATCCAACAAATCTGCTGGACTGAGTTCTGGTGACTGTGGTGGTCGTTTGAGTACAGCGGACTAGCTGTCATGTAAAAGAAACCACTTTGAGATTATTTGAGCTTTGTCGATGGTGTGTCATCACGTGTGGTTAGAAGATGGATACACTGTGGTTGTAAAGGGATGGAACAATACTCATGTAGGATGTGGGGTTTAAACAATGCTCAGATAGTAATAGGGGGCCTAAAAATCTCCTATAATATTAAATCATCAGCCACACTTTCAGCCATTGATAGAAGTAGGATGGTTCGATGCTTTCATGTTGTTCATTCCAAATTCAAGGGTAGTCAAACAAAGCACAGTTTTTCCAGTCTTCTATCAGGAAGTGTGGCTCCAAGTGTAGTCCTCTGCTGCTTTAGTCAATATGCTGTGCATTTAGAAACGCTCTTCTGCACACTTTGGTTGTAACAAGTAGTTATTTGAGTTACCGCTGCATTCCTGTCAGTTCCAAGGAGTCTGACTTCTGGCATCAACACAGTGTTTTTACCCAGAAAACGTCTGCTTACTGGATATTTTCTCTTTTTCAAACAGTTTCTGAAATACTCCAAAACAACCATGTAACATTTAAAGTCACTTAAATCACTTTTATTCTCTTCTGGTGATCAGATTGTATTTCAGTAGGTCATCTTGACTTGACTTTCTACATGCCTAAATGCATTAAGTTCCTGTAATGGGCTGATTAGAACACTTGTACCTTCTATAGATAAATTTCATGAGATTGAAATAACTGTTTAATCTTTTTATCCCCTCTTTTTGCTCTCTGGACACAAAGTGTGATCTTGCAGATGCCGTTCATCAGCTCATAAGCAATCCCGACGTCCAAAATGAGGAAGAAACTAGAGGAAGCAGTGTAAATGTGGCTGTCACTGTATCTCAGTTCACGGCTCTCGCCTCCGGCTCCGTCCTTTACCTTTCTTCTCCTGACCTGGTCTGCACAGCGATAAAAACAGGAACATGGGGAGAAGAGACTGAAAATTTTCTGCACAAATTCACACATAATGATCCCCATGAACACAACAGTGAGGCAAACCATGACCATGAACACATAGACGTCCATGGATTAGAAGGTGTCATTCAAGAGCTTCGCAGCCACTACGAGCCCACAGAAAGTGAGGTAAGCACAAGCCTATACTCAAGCTTCAGTAAATAGTTAGTATTTATTGCTCTCTTTTGACCGTATTCATTATAAACTGGATAGTGACAAGATAAGAAGAATGTAAAATATTAGCCTTCGAGTTTCCAAAAACCTTTTTTTTCCTAAAACCAGCTGGGAAATTAAAGAGACACACACGGGGAGATCGCTTCCCCATTACAGTCAGTTGTACATTTCCTTTATGCAGTATAACATGAGAAAAAAGTGGGCATGTAGATGTTCACAGATTAAATAACTAATAATAACTAATAAACAAAACACTCTTGCAGGGTGTGTTTTATTTGATTGCAGACAATGGAAGCTTACATACAGATTTATATCACAGCTGGGTCAGACGGGTTGGGTTATGCCCTGTATTTAGCCACATCACCATAACACCTGATCATGATTAAAAGTGCTCTTTGTATCCGTTTCATTTTACTGGCTTGGTTATGTAATTTATTTATTAGAATAGAATAGTTCACAAAAGCTGGACTTGATGTTAAACTGTAACGTTCAGTGAAAAGTTGCTTTTGTTTTTTCCGATTTACTTCCTTAAGACAAAAGTTTTGTCAGATTTCCCAACATTTAGCGGTGCTTCTTTTTGTATTTTAGAGTATGTATGTCCAGTGTTGACAGCATGTTCTACCAGTTTTATTATTATAATTTTTTGTTTTTTATTTTATTTTGTGTAACAAATTTCTTTGGTTTGTAATTTTATCTAGTGCAGATAGTTTTTCACAGACAGTTTTTACACAACAATGTCCTCATATAACAGAGTTCCCCTGTGTAAAATTCTTACATATTAATATTTAACTGACTAAGTTGAGGAAAGTTAATACAACACAGTACAACAGTCCATAATAATGGTGCACCATTTCAGGAAAACAATAATGAATCAGGGAGAGTTGAGTGTTAAGTATATTTCCAGGATTTACACCAGCCAGCCATATTATTTAAACCACAGACAGGTGAAATTCAAATCTGGCTGGCTGTTTATACAGTCATCACGGGCATCATCATCGTGCTAATTTACAGCCTTATATCCACATACATACATACACCCCATCTCATATTTGGTTAAATATCCCTTATCAGGTTGCATCTGCAGATATTTTTGTAGCAATCAAAAGGTTTCTGGCATAATTCAGGCTGGATGTTTGACCACTAATCTTTGCAGAACTGGTAGGCTTCATTTACATTGGCTTGTCCATGTGGGCAGCTGCACATTTTGGTCAAACTTGAAGGTGTGGATTTTGGAGCAGGAGCTTTTTTCTTGGTCAGCGCCATCCCAGTGATGCTGGGATGTATGTCTTAAAATCTTTCCATCCTGGAACATCCTGGAAAACTAAAACTTCAAAGAAAGGGTTAAAAGTCCAAAACTACCATAACATGATGAGTGTATGGATACATCTTACACAACTGTGCAATGAGCATAGGATCATCAGATCGGATAGCCTGGTCTGATGATCCACATTTTGTATTGCTTCATATGAATGGCCCTATTAAAATCCCTTGAATGTGTAAGAGATAGTGATAGCAATAAAAAAGTATGTTAGCTGATGGACTGGGGAGTGCTTTGCTGGGAAACCTTAGATTCTGGAATTTATGTGGACTTTAATTTTCATATCCAACCTATCTGTGGACATTGTTGCACACCACGTACTCCCTTTTATGGCAACATTATTTCCCCGATGGCCTCTTTAAGCATGATAATGCACCCTCCCAAATTACAACACCTTTATCTAAACAGTAAAGACCACTGAGGGGTCATTTAACAAGGAATTTATGGAATACTTAAAAAACAAAGAGAATAAATCTAACAACAATAAAATTGTTAAATATTAGTTTAAAGAAAGGACATGCATTCACACTGTTCAATGTCCACTACAAGGGATTAAAAGGGATTAGATTATCTAATTTTACAAGCTTTTTGTGTTGTGTTTCACTTGTGTGGAGCACAGTCATTAAAACCCTTTGTCCAGTCTCAGTATTCACATGTTGATTCATAAGGACCAAAAAGTAAGGAAAGCTAGTGCGGTTTGAAAATGATCTGTAATGGCTTTAAGAATCTAAAGAAGACCTAGAAAAACAATAACTCCACTCCATGTAGAGTCCATGCTTTGACAATTCAGGCGTCCCACGTGCATTATGTATTAACTGACCATTGCTCAAAAGTGTTCAAAATGTCAACTGTGTTTAAATGTGTCGCCGTTCTAAAACACTCAGCCCCTTTTCTTTTCTTATTACCATGTTATAGAACTGTACAAGCGCTAGTGGCATCATGGCACAGGTCAACGCATCATCAGGAGACCAGAAACAGGAAGTGGGTGCGGTTTTGGGATATGTGCTGTATCACGCCCTGCAAGGTCACTGCTTCACTGATCAGTCCCTGCCTGATGAGAGCTTCTTCGTGAACTACATCATGGAGCAGCTCAGCTCAGAAAATTTCACTATCCTGGGTAAATGTGCACAGACACAAAAAAACATATGAGCATTAATATATGTGCAATCACTCAAAAACCCACAGCCTGTAAAACACTAAATCTGCAGGGAACTTTACAGGAACTGCTTTATTTATAAATCAACGATTGTTGTGGTCACTCCTTTGTAGTAACATAGGGAAAATGTAGTCCTATTAGCCTATTATGTCTTGCTAACAGATAATTATGTGAATCCCGAGGCCATTTTGTTCAGTTGCTTTCTGTGTGACCGTAGACCTAAAGGCTCTCATGAAAAGCCTGAATATCGGACCTAGCTCGGAGGAAGACCATGGACATGAGCACACAGCAGATGAACACGCCGACCATGATGACAATGTCCAGAGATGGAGGAAGAGAAGCAGTGACAGTGTTGAGGGACGTGAAAGTAATAACACTTGGGAACAGGTACCGACCTAGAAACACAAGAAAATGCCAATTGGTTCACACATTCATCATTTAAATACCAGCGAGGTGTAAATTATATAATGGATGTCTGTGGTTTGTTTTTCCCAGCGTTGTTTCTCAGCTGAAGAACTGGTCCAGATCTACGGCCTGGCAGAGATTAGCTCTGCGTCCTCTGGTCTGGGTCGGCCTGGCGTGGTTCAGCTCAGCCCTGCGCTTGTCCAGCAGATCCTGAGCGGAGCCTGTGCAGATATTACAGATCCAGAAAAACCTGATGGGCTCTCCAAGGCTGAGAGTAAGTGTCGTTGTGGACTCAAGTAACAAATAGTTCTACAAGTTGACAGTTTGGCATGTCTCAAAGGCTGGGAAATAAGATCTGTTCGTGCATTACTTATAGCTAACAACTGGTCTCTAATGGACATTCCAGGCACTTTTTTCCTGTTTTCATTTGATGTCACTGCTAGTTGTTTCCTGCACACAAACAGACTTTATTCACAAATTCGAATTCTGGATTGTCCCTGAAGCACCTATTTCCAATTGCTGATTTTCAGTTACAACATAAAGGCTAGTAGATGTCAAAGAAAATGCACATCCTGTAGGGATTTTCACTTTTTCAGAACGAATGGTAGGAGATATAAAGTGGAAATCTCGAGGGCTGAAAAATGCTTGCCTTTTGGAGCATTTCAAGTAGACATCTCTGTTTTCTAGCATTTTATTTAGTTATTTAGCAATCATTAGCAGTGCTTAGTGGGTATGGATGCATTCGTACAATCTTTAGCTGAAGATCGCTAACTAAGCTCGCTACCATTAACTGTTAACTTAGTATTCCACCCTTTTAATTATGGTCACTTCTGTGCTCGAAAAAACTAAGATGGTACTGATGACATTAAAAGAGTTAAGGCTTCAAGATGCATCCACTTTTCAGTGAGCAGAATCACAATTAATATACATGCTATCATTTGTCTCTTTCTCATGTAGGATACCTCTATGCAACCATCGCCAATTTGCTGATAACAGTGATATCCATGTTTGGCATTGTGGTGTTGCTGTGTGCCGCCTGTACCAGTGTTTTCCAGATGTGCATCCAGTTTTGCATCAGCCTGGCAGTCGGTTCACTGACTGGAGATGCCCTATTGCACCTGATGCCAACAGTGAGGGATTTTAAAGCTTTTAGATTGGAATCATAAGGCATTTACTAAGATTGTAATAGGTGATATGCTAGCACAGTGATACTATGTAAAAACTGATTAGTCTTTTCATATATTAACATTAATGATATACTCATTTTGTCTTTCTCCTGCATTCTTTATGTAGTTTCTGGGTTTGCACGTGCACTCAGACAACGGTGGCAGCAGCGAAGATTCAAGTCACAGTCATGGGGAAGAAACTCCGGACTACATATACAAGATGCTGGTACTGATTGCAGGGATCTACTGCTTTTACCTGATGGAAGTTTCCTTCTCTCTGATCACATATGGTGATAAGCATCACGACCATAAACATCACCATGGGGTAAGAAGAAAACAAGAAAACTCCTCATACAGAGCACATTGTGTAATGTGTAATGTTAACCTTGTCATCCATTTACAACCAAAGTTGGATATAAATATTGTGACAGAAGTATTTGTCCTTCTTTGTCTCAAGTTATTTCCTTCTGTCTCAGCCTGTAGGCTACATTTCTTAACAGTTTTGCCTTTCTCTCCTTTCAGGAGGAATCTGAGCCTCACCACTGTGACCATGGGAGAGTTTTAGAGATGTATCAACAGGAACAGAAACAAAAAGACACAAAGTCACACTCCATATCCAAAGTAGACCTGGTAAGAGATATGTGGTCATGTGAAAGTTTTCATAAGACTGTGCAGTCATAAGTCCACACTTTTTGACTAAGTGGAATACACTTAGTATTTGACTAAGTGTACCCTACTTAGCACACTTGTACCCCATAATACTATGATTCAGTAGCTTGTAAGACCACCTTTAACAGCAATAACTTGAGGTTATCATTTTCTATATGACTTTATTAGTCTCGCACATCATTGTGGAGGAATCTTGAGTATAGCGTGAGAAAAAAATCAATTATCAATAAAAATCCAATTAAACTAAATCATCATTAGTTACACTTTGCATAATGCATTTGTTTTAGGTTAGCTGTGAGGACAATGAGAAACCGCTTCCAGAGCCAAAAGAGCGCACCAGAGGTGAGTAAAGTTACATGTAACACAAAAAAGTTCATCATCATCAAACAGAGAGAACTGGTTACTATAACTTTGCCTCCTGCATTCACAGAGCAGCGTCTGCTGCCTTATATGATTACGATCGGTGACACAATCCACAACTTTGCAGACGGATTAGCGCTAGGTGCAGCTTTCGCCCTGTCCTGGAAGTCTGGTCTGGCCACGTCACTGGCTGTACTCTGCCATGAGTTACCGCATGAGCTCGGTAATTATCTTACAAAACACAAAACCAGTGCCTAACCTAATCTTTTTTTTCAGTATTCATGCATTAAATCACCTTATTTTCCTCCCCAGGTGACTTTGCCATTTTGCTCAACTGTGGCCTGTCTGTGCGCAAGGCCTTAGCTCTAAACATCGCCAGCACCTTGACCTCGTTCATCGGCATGTACGTCGCTCTGTCTGTAGCCACTGACCTCGCTACCAAGCAGTGGATAGGTGCCATTACTGCAGGGCTCTTTCTATACGTGGGACTCGCTGATATGGTGAGTGTTACTTGTCACAAATCTGACTCTTTCACAGAAGCAGCACAATCTGGTGACTGTTGTTTAATTATCATCTCCATCCTTTTTCATTGTAGCTGCCCACCATGATCCATACCAGCAACAAGAAACCCTGGCTGACATTTCTGCTGCAGAATGTCGGCCTTTTGGCAGGGTGGGGTATTTTGTTGTTGTTGTCTCTTTATGAAGAGAAGATAAGTTTTTAATGCACAGTCTGGCAAGTGAACGGTCTCTCTGAGAGCTTATGAGAGTTTATGAATGTTGCTGACAGGTTGCTGTAAGACCTAGTTTCTACTTGATTTCTTAAGGACTTCCTAATGAAGACACTGTGTACCAGACACACAAAACCCACTTGTGCAGTCTGCCAAGGTGAAGAGTGTCTCTGCAAACCTTTTTTTTCAGCATATTTCTTTTCTGTGCGAGGTATTAGAAAAGAGAGCAGGTTTCAATATTGAAGATCACAAGAAATGTAGTACCACAGATAACCCAGAGACCACAATAACCCATTAAATTATTTGAGCGTGTTTATTTAAAAGTTCCTTTTATTTGTTGCACTGATAACGTTTCACTGACAGCAAATACCAGAATGTGCTGCTCTGCTGTATTAGATAGATTTGTCCAAAAATACCACTTACACACTTGAAATGTAAACCAAAGGGAAATGTAACATTCAAGCAAACATGTCTTTTTCTAATTCTAGATAAAAAATAATAATATAATTATCTGGATTTTTTTTTTTCATAAAAATAAGTAAAATGCTTTTTCTTTGTACCTTTTAATAAACGGATATATTATTACATACTTGTTGTAGTGGTTTGGGAATTTTAGGATTTGTGAAATCGCCCTATAAAATCTGGTTTAAGAGTGTCACACTGAGACAGCATATAATGGGAAGTTAAAGAAGTAACCCACAAGAATTCAACCAAACAAAAGGAAATCTCTCTGCTCTCTTCTGTTCTGCTACTCAATCCCAAAACATGCAGCCTCACTCGCAGTGGTCCACTTGCACAGCTAAAGAAGGGTGCTGTATAGCCAAAATACACAAATAACCAAAATAAATAATAAATGAACACAAAATCAGAAACCTTGTTGCTGCTGACAGGAATTAGGCGGCAAGGTGGTACAGTGGTTAACACAGTAGGAAGGTGCTAGGTTTGAACCAAGCCAATGGATGGGGCCTATTGTGCCCGCGTGGTCACTCCACAGTCCACAGTGGTTCTAAATTGCCTGTAGCTGTGAACGTGAACATAAACCATAATGTCTTGCTGGGTAACCCTCTGATAGACTTGTGATTTCTCCGGGGTATACCTCGCCTTTTTCCCTATGACAGTTGTGATAGGCTCCAGCTCTTATCCACCATGTATTTTGTGAAATTTGAGTTCAAATTCTGCATTTTGACCTTTAACCTTTAATAGAGCTTTCACCTGTGCTTTTGCATTAGATAACAAGTTGTAAGTGGAGAAGACAGGTTACGTCTTTAATCTGCGTAAAGTCATGGAGGTTAGGCGACAACTGCACTTTATCTCGCTTTATGCTCTAATCTCCTAAACATAGAGCTCATATGAACATCCTCATTAGGGACAAAGTCCACTGACAACACATCACATGCCGACACAGAAGGATGTTTATTACTTTACACTCCATATGTATGCATGTAAGCATGCAGACTGTCTCAGACACGGTGACGTACATGATTGCAGCAGCTGAGGGTTGTACGCTGACACTTTAAGAACACACTTTAAAAGCAAATTAGAGAACTGCTGACACACACACACACACTCACACACACACACACACACAGCTCATCCCCCTGATGTCAGCTTTCCAAACTGGTATCCATAATTTTGAATCCTGACTGAATGTTTTCAGCGATTTTATGAGCCCACAGAGTCCTCTAACCTGACGTGCCAATAAAACACTCAAATTTAATTATCTCTCAGATTGGACCTTTGAGCATCTCATATATTACACTGCACAATACATCTTTTACAGTAGCGCTGGAAAACAGCAGACAGTTTTACAGGCAGAAAATAAAGACAGGGGATTATATGGTTACTGAAATAAAAGACTACGTGAAGGAGCTATAAAAACTGGATCAAATATAAACGCAAACTTCCACTGTTATTGGAAAGCAATGGGACACTTATACGCGTTAACATAAAGGCGGTGGTGAACACGAAGAGCCTTTTTTGCAGTTATATTCACAAAGCAATCTACAGTTCAGGTACCATTTAAAGGTGAAATTACAGCCATAAGTGTTTAACTGAATGACTGTTATCAAATGAAGATGATGAGTGGAAGAGCAGGACAGTCTGAGACCATTATTGCTATTGGCTGAGTGGTCATATGACTAACATGCAACAGGAGCTAAAGCATGTGAGTGCTGTCAGTGAGGGCATGTCTGCTACTTAAGCTTCAAACTTCCTCTACAAGGCCAGTAGCTCAATTGCAAACACGTTGCCTGCTGTAGAAAGAGAAACTGAATGATTGTAGTTTTAAATTATTAGGTTGGACTCCCTGTTGCCCTCCTCACTTTTGTCACACCTACCTTAATTCTTCATGGCTCAAATTCAACAAGATGCTGGAAACATTTCCCAGAGTTTTTGGTCAATATTGACGTGGTAGCATTAGCATGTTTATGTGCTAAAAGTAATAATTTCCTTGTAAGTAAAACCTATTGTAAAGTGTGATTTCCCTAACTTATTTACACAAGGAACTTTGTAGAGGGTACAGCAGCCGTGACCGTTTGTCTTGAGAACTGATTGACCAGAGTTCTTCTGCAATCAAATCTCGTAAACTTGGCGGCCATTTTCAAATGCTGCCAGGTATTTATTTGGGCAGGTTTTTCAGAGGTCACACAAAAAATGTATGACTAGAATGAAATAGGATTTTTGACTTTTTTTCTTCTTTTTTTTTTTTTTTTAAAGGAGTTGCCCACAGATTTAAATTTAGGATTTATAAAGTAAAGTGTGTTATGTAAGTATAACGCCTCGCCTGCGTCAGCTAGCTTGCAGGCTTTGCTCCATTTAGCAGGTTGGTTAGTTAATGGTAATAGCTTTGCTATCAGTTTGTTATAAGTAGTGCCAAACATTGTGATTCAAATGGCCATTTAATGGGAATAAAATGCTATTATCAGCAGCCTGGTGACTTCATAATCTTCAACACACACTGAGAGATGATGGGCATTTACTCTGTAATGAGCACCGGCTAAACAGAAAATCTGTCATGCATTCTGTCTCACCTCATTTAACAAATGTATGCCTGGCGCTGTGGCATCTTTCAAACCTGAGATCCTGCAAGTCACAATTAAAGAATACAGTGTTTGTTTTCATCTTTTGGACCGTTTCACATCTCGTGACAGCTTTGTGGTTCGAGGTATGAAGCCTTTTGGCTAAAGATAATCTATAAATAAAATACAACTGAGTGCTACAGCCTGGTCAGTATCACCAGAGAAACACCTGATAATAATATCCTTATAGTGAACTGCTTTGGCAGATTTTTAATGCTCAGATAAGATGGTGCTGATGTTTATCCATTAACTGCAGTTGAAGTACTTGCTGTCCTGAATTTTAATGTTTATTCTGTATCAGCTCATTGGGCGGCTGCTGATTTACTAGTGAGAATAGAAAAAAAGTCTGATTTATATTCAGTTATATTCTGCCAGACCTCTTATTACATTACCTTATCAGCCTATCGTGAAGCTGCCAAAGGCCGTGTTTGATAATGAACATTTTCTAGGTGTGACCGAGCATTGACACCGTGATTAGCCACTTTCCCAAAAAAGCCTGACTTAATGACATTGTTTTTTTGCGTTTTACACACAGGAATTTATATCATCGCATGGAAAAAATCAAAAATATTTCAAATAAAAATACACTGGATACACTTTTAAATGCACAGAGGTTAAAGAACGGCTGTCTGGAATTACAGAAAGCTTCTGGGAAGATGTCAAAGTGAAACATGAGAAGTCCTAAAGTTATTTCCACTTGGTTTGTAGAATACAGTCAGAAGAGGATTGAACAATAATTAACCAGGTTTCCAAATACCAAAAAGGTAACTGCACTGATTTGGGGGGAAAAAGAAAAGCTCATTGTAGAATAAATTTTCCACCCTGATGTCAAACCGTCTTGAACAACATTTATAAAAGACCTAAAAGAAACAATCTTAATAACTGATTTTAGTGTTGGATTTGTCATATCCTTTTGAAGTGTCAATATTAACTAAAAAATTGTATAGAATAGAAGTTTGAATCTGTGATCTTTCAAAGCTTTTTGTTCTTCAGCTGGCCAGAGTCTCTCTTTTAAGAATGTTCCAGATTGTTGAATTGGCCACTCCAAAAGCCTCTGGTATCAATCTGACAGGTTTATTTTGGTTTTTCAGCATAATGGTCTCCCCCCCAAACTCTTTAAGTCACATATTTAAAGAGTGAAAAGCTGCAAAATATAATTTCAACACTTTTATTCAACTTCACATATTACATCTGCATCATGTCAGGAAACAGCAAGAGAACAGGTGTCACCTGGCCAGGAAATTGTGTATGAGCTCATTCTCAAATTACTTTTGACCTTCTGGAAAAAGAAAGCATGTGTGTAATTAGTAAACCTCACAAAGTAAAGCTGAATGCCTGCATGTCAATCACTTCTTGATTGTTTCGGTTAGTACAGAGGCAAAACTACAAAAGCTGCATCTTTTTCGTGCAAGATATCGAGTTTAATCAGGTACGTGCACGGTGGAAGTACAATGAATAAAGAAACCCAAGCGCTGCTGGCTCTGTTTTCACTTACCTCACTCTAATAAGCCTGTTTGAGCTTTCAGCTCGTTTTTTTTTTTTTTTTTTTTTTTTTTAAGAAATATGATGTTCATCACACCAACACAGATTCACTTGCTCACCAAGTGGTTCAAGAGAAGGCCGGTACATCTCTAATGCCTATAGATTAAGCAGCAGGTAGGAAAAATTAAGCTACAAAAAGAGATTTAAATACTTTACCTTGTTGCTATTTACAGTGAAACAAAATTTTTAAAAAAAAAACCAAAACAATTCCACTAACCAGGTAATCTAAATGTTTACAGCTCAAAAGCTTTATGTGCATCTCCTGAAGTGGAGTAAAGTTTTAACAATGGCAATAAAAAACTGGGGGAAAAGGAACACAAGTTCAGAAAGTGGCTCACCTTTTTACTAATCCTCTTAAATTTGGGTCATAATAAATTTCAGTCAAGTAAATAATTGTTATTCTTATCATATTTAAAATGTTTATGCACACAGAGCACAAAATCCCACACTTTAAGTTTTACTTCCTTATGTCAGTTCGTTTCTGGGTCATGGATTTTATTTTCCTCACCTGTGAGGTTTTATGTTTAACCACAGATTTGTTCTCGTCCTGAGATTTATTTTTTAAATAAATGCATCTCAAAGACCAAGATACAAAAATATATTTTATTTAGTTTTTGTATACAAACAAATGAGACATACGTAAAAAGAAAAAAAAAAAAGATAATATTGGACCATCTGGTCGATCACTTGAAGCGAATGATCTCCTGAGTGGCCAGTCTGATGAGCTGGTTGAAGTCAAACTGGATGTACTTCCTCCAGTAACGTCTGTCTTTGCCGTAGGTTTGAGCCGGATAACACGGACTGCCTGAAACACAGGTTGGATTTATTTAGCTTTAGTTTATAGAAGTTTTTACTTCAACATCCACAGCTGATGGAGGAAAGGCCAAACAGTGAAATTCCTACATGAAAAATAAAGCACACTGTCAACTTCTCCTTAGTTAAATATCAATGCAAAATTACTATTATTAGCTGTGTTTAACTGTGGCTAATAACAAAAGGAAGGCTAAAGATCAAGGTCTATAATTCTGGGAGGTGCTGGATAAAATTTATTTTAATAGAAAAGTGCCACCTCAACCTTTTTTCAGGTTGACAGCCAAAGAATCCTAAAAGAGTAAAATAAAATTCAAATGTAGGAAAATGTGAGAGCGATTATCTCTGTATCTGCGGTTATTACACTCTTGCATAAATCCAGATTCAGGTTAGTGTCAGACTGTACCGCTGAAACCCTAATGGAGGTCTTCATAACTTTCTCGTCTACATCACTGCACTGGTGTCCTCTGTGTTCAGAAGTCAGCTGCCAGAGATCTTACCTGCATCAAGTCCTGGCAGCACAACACCCCCTGGTCAGATCCTATATCTTCTTTAAAAATCCTTCTCCTCACTTATCAGAACCTCTCCTCCCCTACACCCCATCCCAGACTCTGAATTCTCCTGATAAAGTCGTGCTCTCGAGTCCCCACAGAAAGTCTTCAGTCCTTATGTGGGGACTGTTCCCCTCTGGGAATTGTAACGCCCAGCTTTGGAAATTTCAACAAGTAGTTAAAATATCACCTGTTCACGAGGTTTTTTGTCTAAAGACACCTTGGGTTCTTAAAAAGATATGTTATAAACATCATCATCATCATTATTATTAAAATCACTTAATGTTCTTTCTGAGAACTTATATAAATTAAAGATAAAAGATAAGTGTAAGGAGGGAGTTAGACTTTTGAAATAAAGAGTCCATTGGTTAGCTGAGAAGTGAACATGTGATTAGCTGAGCACAGTGAATCTCAAACTGTTTGGCACTTCCAACGCAAGTCATCTCCCGAGCCCCCAAACTTTTCAGCTCCTTATTTTCTTAGCTATTTATCCCAGTTTACAGTTGTAGTGAGGAGGGAGTCCATCCCAGTACAACATACAGCCTGAACACACTGACAGGTCAACACAAAGGCCTCCCAAAACCTTTTTTCTCTCAACTTAATTTTGTTCCATGCCTTGACAGATAATCTATAGCAACAATTTTCTGACGCTATCTAGCTTATGTTTGTACACTTTGAACTATTAAAATCTCAGCAAAACTGAAAAGTCCTAAATTAGCTCTCTAACGACCTCTAGAGGTTTAAAGGTTCACTGCTTTGGAGTTGATGTTCTGACAAACAAAAAATCTGTGACCAACTATTCACAGCAGACAGGCTTCAGCAGACTTTTTTAAGTTGGATAATTTGGTGCCATTTAAAAGGAGACATTCTGAATATGTGTAAAGGTGAATGTAAACATGCAAACACCTCCACATTTATTGTAAAGCATGAAGTACTTCAGTGAGAAGGGTTGGAGAGAAAATTGTTCTGGTCCAAAAAAAGAAAAAGAAAAAAAACCTACCTGCGCTTATGCAGGTAAATGTGTGTGCGCACGTGCGTCCTCACCTATGCCGTGAAAGATACGAGCGACAGCCCTTCCAGAAAACTTCTCGTCACTTCGGTTGGAGAGGAAACTTCTGATGTCGGCTCTGATTTGATCCTCCCAATCCAACAGCTAAAACATACAGAGGTAAGCCGAATCGTTCACAGACTTCACCTTAACTACAACTCCTGAAAAGTTTTCTACATTATTTGTCTTTGTAAAACCTTATATTTGTCGAGCTCCTCGAGATCAAAAGGTTTGAGAGCGTGGTCCCCGTCCCGCCTCTTATCAAAGTACTCGGACAGAAGGCTTTTTAACTGCAAACTGCGGCTCTCATCCAGATCGTCTACACAGGACAGTACGCTGCAGTAGGCAACACTGAAGCAAAGCAAACACAAAGTCAAACACTAAAGCAGACAGAGGGTAACTGCACACAAAAAGACAAACGGTCAAAGCTAGCCAATACTGGAAAACAGGCTAGATCTTATTTAAGAATAAGTTTGTTTTAATTAGTGGATAATCCATAAAATCAGCGGATAATTAAAAAAGCTTAGTGTACCTCTTGAAGGCCTTAAAACAGGCCGTCAGCTGGTACAGCTGCGTTCTCTCTTGGTCCTGCACTCGTTTATGGAGGAACTGACAGACTCTGTCCATCTCCTCATCGCTCAGGTCGCCATAGGAACGAAAGTAGAACGAAGGACTGGAGAATTCGACGAGGACGCCGCTACGTCCCCCAGCTGAAACAAAAGCATTTTTGACTGATTATTTCTAATGCAGCCCAGCAGGAAAAGAAGGAAGACATCCAACAAGCATCTCACAGAACTAAATTTAGACTCAAGGTTAGACCCTAAAACCACAGAGGGACGATCAGACTGTGACACTGACGTTAGAAGGCAACAGGGCATCCCTACATGTATAAGCAAGTTGTACTTTTTAAGGGCTTTTAGTAAAACTTTAAATTAAACTACACTTGCAAGGAAAATACATATAAAAGGTTAAATTGTCTTAAGAACACAAACTGATGTCAGGAAAATTGTAGGTACAGTAAAAGTATCTATGGAAGCCCGTTTCCGCCTCTCATACTCTCAGTGATGTGAGACCCTTCTGAACCAAATTCAAGGCAGCTTAATACTTTTTAAGGTCTTCTATTACTAAATGTATGTTAAAGACATTTTCAGACTTTATAAGGGCTGAGATCCTCCCTGCAACTACCTGTGATCAAGAGTAAACTGGTCCATTTTCCATGGGGACTGCCTGGATTCTTATTGCTGTGAATGTGTGGATACTAAATCGATACTAAATGAAAAGAAGGAAACGTGAACTCATGAACAAACCTCTATCGGTGCTCCACTGCAGCTGCCTGAGTCCTCTCTTCACGAGAGGGAGCTGCCATCCCATAGTGTCCGCGACCTCGATAACATCAAACTCAAGCTGGTCGCACTGCTCCACCCGCTCGCCCGCCATCCGCCGCCTGGCCAACACCACAGCGATCGGAGGACAACTGCAGAGAAGAGACAAGTTTAAGACGTCTTAACAGTAACATTACAATCACAGACGCACACGTTCATGTGCCCGGCCAACATTGTCATACATTTTAGTGATTTTCTGGAGCTGCCTTGGCCCATCGTAACAGCTGACTTTACACACAGACAGAGTGGGGTGGAGCAGCTCCACGAAGCGCTGTGAGTGCAGCTCCAGATAGCAGAGCAGTGTTTCCACACCTGGAAAAACATAAAAAATGTTAAAATTTCAAAAACACTGGGAGTAGTTGTTGTTTGCTGGATTTTAGAGTGTTTCTTGGGAAATTTAGGATGAATTTCTGTAATCTACACGATTTGTTTTGTTCTGTTAAACCAGATAAGAATAAATACAAGTGATTTTATTAGATGGTTTTCTTAGTTTAATGCATCGTTTGCTCCAGTTTTGTATCATTTTATTTGTTTTCTAAATTCATCTGTTTGAGCGTAATCTGGTCATCAAACTGTTTTGGCTTTAGCTTTTTGGACTTTTGCTTTCAGTGGATTCAGCGCACGAGCCACTAAACAACCTGCGTGGATGAGATCAGGCTTAAATTCTGTCTTAACCTCGAGTCAGAAATAATTTTTAAAATGTTTAAAGATTAATGCTAATGTGCTTTCCGTGTACAAATCAGCCTACACCTGTTCCTTTTACTGTCTTATCAATCAATGTGATTTTTTAGTGTACGTTTCCACTCACCTTCCTCCGTGATGTCCAGAGCCTCGATGGTCTCTTGGATGGGAATCGCTCTTTCGTGCGTGTGACAGACTCGCTCCCTGGGCCAATCACTGCGCTCCTCTTCTTGGTCCCTCTCCCGGTTATCTCTCTGGTCTTCTGTCTGTTTTTTCATCTCATCCTCATTTCGTTTCTCTCTTTTATCGTCGTCTTCTCGGGTGGCTAGCCCAGCAGAACTGACATCTGATTCCTTGCAGTAAAAAAAGTCATGTTACCAAAAAAATTCATGAACTAAAAAAGTAATTATGAAATTAGCATTTAATTATTTTTTTGTTTAAATTTCTCTATTGTGTGAAGCGATCAGAGACCAGTTCCCACTTTACTTACAGGTGCAGCAGCAGGTTGTGATTCATCTTTGTCTGACATGTCTTGCTGAGCAGAAGAATTCATGCTGCTCTCCTGATCGCACACATCCATCACCTCCAACAGCTCAGAGTCTTCAACATCCTACACAAACAAACAGACACACAGTCCTTTACTTCATAGAAAGTTTGACATTCAAAGACATTTCTTCAGGCTAAAACACTCTCACAGACAGACAAAGGAGGAGTTACCTTGAAGAGTTCCTGCTGTTTCTGGTGTATCTGTTTACATTTGCATGCTGGGAAAACTTTCTGCACCAGTCTTTTCACCGTATAGTAGTCCACTGTGTCTGCGTAGATATGGCGACAGAGCTCATGGAGGTCTCCACCCTACAATCACACACAGAATGACATGATATTATTCATATATGGAATATACACTCACTGGTCACTTTATTAGGTTCACCTGTACAGCTCCTTGTCTCCTTGGATCCTGCTGAAGTTCAAACAGAGCACCAGAATGGAGAAGAAAGATGATTGGTGGTGATGTAACAGTGTGATATTTACATGGCACATTTTGGACCTCTCATTACCCACTGAGAATCACTTAAACACTACAGTCTACATGAGTATTGTTGCTGACCATGTCCATCCCTTTATGACCGGGAGCATCTCAACTCCTCCATCTTACACTTACACAAACATTTTATTAAAAAACTGATTGTGAATATGACAGAAGGTTCATGATTCCACTTTCTCTCTGGTTTATTTGGGGTCATGTTATCTACACCGACACAGAACCCCCTCAAAGATCATTATTTATAAAGTATTTAAAACGGGATTTGTTTGAAATTGCCAGCTGACATTGAGGAAGTTCATTTCTTAAGCACAGTCAACCATCACAACAAATGTGTACAAAGACCTATTTTTTCCAAGAACTGCAATCCCACCGCATCAGTACTGCTTTCTGTAACTACATCATTAACGTCAGTAATATCACAATTTTAAGACTCACCTCCGGGTCCAGGAAAAGGTGACAGTGAGCCGGCTCTCCATCTCTTCCTGCCCTCCCAATTTCCTGAACGTAACTCTCAAAGCTCTGTCAACAAGAAAAACAAGATAAGATGCCCCAAAACAGACTAAAAGAGAAAGTTAAAAAATATTTAATGTATTTTCAAGTCCAGTATGAGGAGACATAAGTCAGGATAGATCCGAGCACTGCCCACCTTAGGCATGTTGTAATGGATGATACCACGAACGTCAGATTTATCCAGGCCCATGCCAAACGCCACTGTGGCCACCACGATCCTGAGCTCTCCGCACATGAAGTTGTTCTGCACGCGTCGCCGCTCTGACCCCGACAGGCCGGCGTGGTACGATTCAGCCTGCCATTTCAGTGGTTTACGAATCTTCTTCCGAGCTAAATACATAAAGGACAAAACCACAAAGTCATGGAGACTGAAGGAAATAGACTTCACCTGTAATTAATGTTATCTGAAGTTATGTACCACAGACTTCCATAACACAGCATAGGCTCCATATACATATTTCACTTGTTCCCCCGCCATATCAACTCTCTCCTTACTAGTTTCTAATTAATCACATTTTTAAAAAACACTTACCCAGTTCTTTCTTTCTCTGCCCTACAGGGTTGTTTTCTGACCGACTGCTGCTGCTGCTCTTCTTGTTTTCTTTTAACAGCACCCCTTGAAGGCAGGTTCGGAGAAGTGCCGCCACACGCACCGTCTCCTCTCTTCTGGTGCAGTAGACGATGATAGAGTCAAGACAACCAAACCGATCACCTTTCAACAAGGAGACTAAAGCCTAAGACGACAATTGCACACATTGCAAACTCATTTTAGTAAAAGAAGGACTCTTGGATCTAGAACTACTAAAAATCCACAAATAAATGTCAGTCAGGACACAAAAACACTCATTTGACCTGATCCTTTTCTCTATCCGTGGACACAGAAAGATTCAGGTTTGGAGGCACAGCTGCAGATCTGACAGCAATGCCGGCTTGATCACTGATTTCCAGATGTTTAGCGATGTCCAGAGCAGTGGACAGAGTGGCTGTAGCTGTGAGTCCTAGCAAGCATCGTACTCCCAGACGCTCTCGTAACACCTACAAACAAGCACTGTATTAAAGACTTAAAGATATCATCAAGAGTGATACCACTGTTCTAAAGAAGCCAGTTTACATAAATTTGACAGAGCTTTTTACTTGTTTCAAACTGGAAAGTTCAACACAGTGAGTTGTTTGAACAAGTAGCAGAATTAACATCACTTGTGTTAGAGTACGATGATCTCCAGGAATCATCAACTCACCTTGCAGAGTCTTAGGTAGCAGGGTCTGAAGTTGTGGGACCACTCTGAGACACAATGAGCTTCATCTATACAGGCGAAGGCCACAGGAGGGAGTTCCTGAGCAGAAGGAAGACACCCTGAACCTGAACCTCCTCCCCCAACAAGGGCCTCTGGAGAGAGCAGCAGCAGACATACCTGGCCTGACTTCACCTGGAAAAATAGCAGGAGGCGAATACAAGGTATAAACGGAAAATAATCAATGATATAGTCAAGTTTCAAATAAGCATAGAAGTCAATTAATTCACGCCTTAAATTATAAGATAAGGTGCTGTAGAAGTCGGCAAATCACAAGCAGAAAGATGAGGAGGGACAAACTACACATTTTGACTTTTTGTGGAGAAAACAGCTGTTACTTCTGTGCAGAGGTGTGCGAGCATATGGAGCTGGGACCACATCTGCACACACCTTGATCTGACTGATTCGAAATTCCAACTCTATCTGATTTAAGACCATATATGGATATTTGTATTCACACTGGAATAAAAAAAGGCATCTGAGTGTTGCAGAATACGTATTGCAGAAAAATAAAATAAAACTCAATTCAGCACCAAATACTTATCTGATCCTGTTTTTATTTTCTCACTTTCAACATCTGTTTGTAAGATTAACTATGTGAAACCATTTATTGCATCCCAGCCTAAGTAGTAGCCAAAGTTGAAGTAAGACTTGCATCCAATGTGATTGGATTTATCGATCCAATAAGAGGCTGTTCATTTTTCAATGACATTAGCAAAGAAGCTGTAATCAACGTGACTCACTCTCACTCATATCTGGTTCTTGATGCACTTCCTTTTACCTTTTCTATCGCTGCTTCTCGCTGTTTCATTGTCATATTGGAGTGGATACAGGCCGCCTTCAGCTTGGCTGGCAGGCCAGACAGCTGCACAAAAACACAAAAAGATATTCACCAAATACATTCTCAACTCTATCACTGGTTTAGAGAAATTAGATTTGCTCTTTGCCTACAGCCATCAGGTGCACAAGTGTTTACCTGGTCGTCCATTAGAGAGACGAGAGGCGATATGACCAAAGTGATGCATTTGGATCTCTGAGCATAGAGGTAAGCTGGGAGCTGGTAGCACAACGATTTGCCCATCCCTGTTGATAACACTACGAGGGTAGACAGACCTAAAGGTGGAAACACACAAACATGTACAGAGAGATTGTAAATTAGCAAATGAGTGTGTGCAGATGAGCTTATGAGTGTGCACACTACATACCCGACAGGATCCTCATGATGGCTTCCTCCTGTCCTGGTCGAAATGACTGATAGCCAAGATCTCTTAGAGCCGAATAAACATCTTCAGGTGTTTCTTAATATAAAGAGAAAAATCAGTTCTTAGGCCAGTGTACTGTATGTCTATTTTTCAGATTTCATGAGATCAGTGTGCAGTCCTTACCCTGGACTTTTCCATCCTCTGTGAGCTCATAAAGCGGCTCCATGGGTGGTGGAGGAGGAGGTCGTTCATAATCGGGGCGAATCACATTCAGCAGCACTTCATCTTTACGCTTACTGTCCACTTCCTGTTCCTGATCATTCTGCTCCTCTTTAAAAGTGGACGCTGCCACTGGAACACACAAACGCATCAGGGTCTAAACACGCACGACTTAGGAACACAAAACATCTGTATTTGACAGCTTCGTTACTTAAAACAGCTCAAATTTAAGCTCTAAAAATAAATGTGCACAAATTTACATGAACAAAGTGTTAAAAACTTTTTTCCATTAATGAGCAGATGTAAACATACACCTCCAGTCTATGTGTTAGCTGTAGAAAACATAAGGTTAATAACTGTTCTTATTGTAAAGTAAGAACAGTTATTAACCAGATAAAAGATAAAACTAAGTTTCACATAATGTCATTAATATGATGCACAAAGTAAAACGTAAACAGTGCATTTATGACACTGAAACTATGCAGTCAGGCATAAGCCGACTAGTTCTGTCAGAGAGCGGCATGCAATCAGGTCAACAGATGTACCCTGTGGCTGAGGTTGCAGCGTCCCAGTTGCCCTGGCAACTTCCTCCAGGGTGGGTAATTCAAACGGCTCCTCCTCAACCGCCTTATCGTCAGCAACAGGAGGTGGAGGGGCTGCAAAACATATCAAAACTTTTAACAGACCTGTGATGCTGATTTCCAGCTCTGAAACTTTATTTTTGTAGAGCAACTCCGTCATCCTTCAGATAAAAGACGAAATGCAGGGCTTTGCTCAAGCTTTGACGAGAGCTCTTCTCTCTTTACAGCCACCCTCCCTACAAGTAATCTTTTTGCTAACTGACTTCCTCTTACTGTGGGTGTGACTGCCGTGTTGACGGCACTAAGGACTGTCTAGAGCAATCTGAAGGAATCACAACAAGGTGAGATATGCATTTAATAATAGTTATTGTTGTTCCTGCATCACCTCGCCCTTTGCAGTCAATAGCCCAGTGTCCGGTCCCTCCACATTTGTAGCAGGTGTCACCCTGTCGACTGAGGCCCCCTCTGAAACCCCCTCTGAAGCCCCCCCATCTTCCTCTGCCAAAATATCCACCACCTCCACCGAAACGCTCTCCCTTCAGCTGGAACTTCTGCATGTACAACTGCAACACCAAGAAGACATTTATGATACCAAGAAAATATAAAAAATGAATTTTTATTACTCAGGATACAGTTTGTATTATAACAAGGACGTGTTATACATGATATAAGCATAAACTCTTTGAGAAAGTGTGCACTTCTTCCCACTTCTTTTTGATATGTAAACCTACACAAAAACAAACAAATAAATGTAATATACCTGTCTGCGTAGAGCAATCCCTCTCAGGGCATAGCCTTTGACATGAGATTTCTTCTTCAGGTTTATTTTCACAAAGTTACCCTCGGCTCCTTTTGCGACTCTGTTAAAACAGGAAAACAAACACATGTAGAAACCTTTCAAAGACATTCTGCTTTCCTCACATGCACTTTGTCTTACCTGGCTCTAGCAGACTGTGCCCGGTACATTTTGTTAACTCCAAATTCTTCTTCTATGTCTCCAAACAAGTTCTCTTGGGGCATCTAGACAGAAGCAAAGCTACATCAGATAATCTCATATAACCTTAAAATAAGACATACAATGCACCCTCCAAATCCCCCCTTGCCTTTTTTGGTCCCTTGATTTCCTCCTTTCCTTCACCCTCTCCATCACCTTCTTTTTTCTTGCTTCTCTTCTTCTTTCCTGCTCCTCCGTGAGCTGAGCTGGGGCTAACGTCAGAGCTCTCCTCTTTCTTTCTACCACCTCTCCGTCTCTTTTTTACTCCTCCTTCTTCTGTAGTGTTTCCCTCCATGTCACCCACTTCTCGCTGCCTCTTCTTCCCCCTATTTTTTGAAGCTTTTGTTTTTGGACTGCTTTCATTGTCACCATCAGCTGTTATATGTGATGTCTGTCCTCTTTCAACCTCCTCCTGTCCCTTCCTTTTCTCTTTGCCAACTCCTTCTTTTTTGCTTTTTCCAGAGTTTGCAGTACTAGTAGTGACTATTTTATCCCCTGTTACACTCTCAGACTTTTTACCTCTTCCCATTTCTAATGACTCCTGTCTTTCCCTCTCTATATCTATTTCTTCCTTTGCTTCTCTTTCGACTCCTTGCATTTCCCCTTTTAATTTTTCTCCCTTTTCTACCATCCCTTGTTGCTCCACATTCATCTCCTGGTTGCCTGCTCCAGGCTTCTCCTCTGCTCCCATCTCTCCAAACACCTGACACCTCTCTAGCCACTTCCTGTCAACAAGGCTCAGCCTGCTGGCAGGAGAAGGCCTTGCTCCAAGGCCTCTGCCTCCTCTGAAACCTTCACGAATCTGTGGACTTCCGTTAAAGCCAATTACACTTTCACCACCTGGAGAATCGGTACCTCTATTCTGAGTTTTTGATGTTTCAGCATTTTCTTTTACATCTCCTAAAATGCCTTTAGTTTCACTTCCCATAGTTCTGGCTCCTACTTTTGAAGCCCCTAAATTTCGCTCAGGGGATAAGGATGACAACAGGGTGGAGGATCTGATGGGAGAAGTACTTAAAGCAGAGGTAGTGAATTGTGAACTAATGTCTTTGTTAATGCTACAGCTACCAGCAGCATCTGCAGCTTCATCATTGTCCTGTCTGAACGTTTCAAATGGTTGAAACGGCTCTTCAGGCTCTGCTGGTTGGAGCGTCTTTGAAGCCAGAGATCCCAGGCAAGGATTAATTCTGTAAGCAAAGATGTGATAACAAGGAGGGCTCACATAAATCATCACAAAGTCACGTTATTCAAGCTTTTTAAATTGCTTTTTAAAGTGGCACAAGCAAAACAACTACTTAGTAACCGTTTTGCTTGAACACTCAAAAGTAAAAGACGATATTTGATTCTCCGATATCCAAACTGCTCTATTTTGCAATTCATTCATCCTAATAGCAGTGTTAAAAATAAAAGCAATCAAATTTTTAGAATAAACATGAGAGAAATAGTATCTCGGGTATAAATTGAAATTAATTCCTTGTACTTTCCCTTATTTTCTGGACATATATATAAGTAATCCATATGAGCTAAAAGTTCAGGCTTTCACAAACTGAAAACTAAATTAAAGCCAGTTTTTTCATTAAAGGATTTAGAAACAGTTATCCACGTTTATGTCATCTCTTAGCTTGTCTAATGCATTTTCTTGTATAAAGGATTTCCAACTTTCACTCTCCCTTTCTTAATTCTAAATACAGCTGCTCGGCTCTTAAGAAAGAACAGCGCATCACTCCTGCACTGGCAACCTGTGAAGCTTTGAATATACTTAGAAGCTATTTATTACTATATATTACTTGTTTTTGATAGTTTTTTAGCTGCTAAACATAGGGAATACACCAATGCCAAGAAAAGGATAATAACTTTTATTTTCTTCACTGACTCAAGCAAAACGACTTTGGTCCAAAAGTAAATTAGCATATATGCTCACAAAATAATTTACTTATCACTGAATAACACTTGTTGTTAACATGAAATGAAATTCTTTTCCTTGATCTAATTACCTTGGTGAAAAGGGGCTGAATTCAGAGTCAGTGGTTGTGGTCTTGGCAGTGGCAGCAGGAGAAGTGATGCTCTCTGTTCTTATAGTTTGTTCATTTTTCAAGGAGTCCAGAGGTAGCCGACCAGGACGGTGCATTTTCTTCAGTGAGACAGGCCTCTCCTTCATTAATAATAAATAAATAACAGCAGAACAAACACATTATATAATGGCTACTTTGGTAATTTCCTAATTTCAATATCTCATTAGTTTATTTTATTGTTTTCTGTCCACATGTAATCCAGGGAAATGATAGAAATCATTGAAATAATTAGCCTTAATTTTTTTCTATCATTTGCATTATCTTTGTATCACTAAACAATGCAACATGTAGCGAAAATGAAATTAAACTAAGTCGCTCAGCAGCTACCACTGGTTAATGTCATCATCCTCACATATGGTCATCAACAAGTGAATATGGTCCTTTTGCAGGTAAATCAGTCTTAGCACAACAAGTTGAATTAGGTGTGGTGATTCTCACCTTACTGATTGAAGCCAAGTTGTTTTTAAGCTTTAGGCCATAATACTGAGAAGACGCCTTCAGACTGTCTCTGTCCTGGGATGTCAGTTTGGGAGATGATGTCGGCAATGCACTGCGGTTCAAGTGGGATCCCCAACAGTCTGACTCCTTCATAGACAGAGACAGAAAACAAAGCAACAGCCTCATTGAGAGATTTGTTCAGATATGTTAGATATTTATTAAATTTGAGATTAAAACACAAACGTCAGACAACGATGGACACAAACAGAGCCTCCTCATTACCTTTTGGCTGTGAGTATGCCCGTTGGCGGCCTCATTGCTGTTCTCTTTGGCTTGTTTTAAGCTGCGGTATTCTTTATACAAATCTGCAAGGAAGACACCAAATAAATCATAATATTCACTTATTTATACTACAGCTGTAAATTCATACTGATGGTGAGCACTCACTTCTAGTCTCCTCTGGAGCCCGATCAATGTCCTCCTGAAAAATGTACCATTCAGCGTTCATAAACAATAATACTAAAACAGGTAGCATGCTAACAAAGCTCGTTGTTGTTAACGGTTAACTCACCTTGTTGGGTTTTCTCTTGTGCTCTTTGACAAACCCCTGCTCCCAGTTTTTCAGCAAAACTTTCACGTCATTGTAGCGATCCATGCTGAGGTGGACAGGGCTGTTTTCAAACTGCTGTCGGGCGATTTTCTGTTATAACATTGGCGTTATTGTTCTTTTTTCAAAGACAGTAGCAGCGTAAGCTTACATGTTTATCCTCTATTAGCTGCTTTAGCTTCTTCTCACTCCAATTAACATCTCTGCGAGTATGGCAGATGACATGAAGACATTTTTGTGAAGTATACAGTAACTATCAAAGCTCCTTCCGCCGTGTTGTTTACGATTTTCCCGCGCCGGAAGTCAGCTTGTGTTGCCAGGTTCTTTCCTGTATCCTCCGATCTCACAAAATTGCTTTTTTGGTGTCAAACGATTGAGTTCAAGTATTTTTATTTTTTTTTAAATCATTAATGATGAAATAAAATATAGCAATGAAACAACAGCACCTTTAATACATAGCTGTGAAGCACGTAACTTTATCTTGCAAGACCTCAAATTTCTTAAAACTCGCCACCTCATTTGTCAAGCAGGCACTTCCGCTTACTTTTGACCCGCCTTCATTAAAGAGACATGGACAGTTTAAAAGGACTCAGCTCTTTGATCTATGGCTGTTTATGGGATACATTATACTGTAAACATGAAATTCCTATAAGATGCGCATTTTGTTATTACAATTGTCAGGACTTCAGGCATTTTTAAAAAAAAATAATAGTAATAATGAATTACTGTGATGTCTCAAAGCAGACATCAAGTGCTACTTGTTTAAGTAACTGAGCCTTGTTTCGCCACAGTGCGAGTTTACTTTTATTGTTCATCTATAGCTGATATATCAGACTGAATTAAAGAATATAAATGAACATATGTCTGAACGTTGACAACGCTCTCCTTCCTGCATCTTCTCCTTCACTCTCTATTTTAATTTTTTTCCTGCAGAATACTTACCTGCACCTTTATTCTTTAGTAACTTTTGACTTCTATCATTTCTTACACAGTTTTTTAGACATGGAAGGATTCATTGAGAGGAGGGCTGCTTCATTAAAAACTATTTCATTACTTCATTACAAACAGCTCACCTCCTCTGTGTCCAGAAGAACACAAAACACTATTTTACCATCAGATCCTGACCACATGCTTAATAACAAGAATCCAGATAGATAGGCAGATTTATTTTTTGGGGTTTTTTGTTTGTTTTTTTGTGGACCTTATTGTCACATTGTATGATGAACCTCATCTGAGGTCTAACATTATTCCTCCTGCCTGGCAGCTCCATTTCTTCTCTCTCTCTTGCTGCCTCCTAACATGCTTTCCGCCTTCTCTTTCCTCTTGTCTTTGGCCAACAGCAGCACAGTTTCCACGGACACCCTATTGGCCAATAGCACCAAGGTGGTTGTTGTTAATCCTAAATGATCCAGTATGGAAGTCTCATTATGTATGAGCTGGATATTTCCTGACAAAAATTGCTCCATCTCCAAATAGTACCCGCCTTTGGTCATGCCGCTACCACTGATGCCTCAATCACATTTGACAGCTTCTAAAATAAGCTTATCAACATTTTACCCTGTTGTTGTCAGTTATGACGGTAAGCAATGCACTGCATCAAAAGTAAATCCTGTTACATCATGAAATGAAAAGAAAAACAACTCAAAGAAAGTAACAAAGATGTGTTTATTATCAGCAGGGTGTATAAAACCGTTCATTGTGAAAGGTAAACCCACAAAGTTTATGGTCTGACATGAAGGATGAGCATATTTTACACCTGTCATTATGAGACACCATCAAATCACTCCAGCAGAGAGACCTCATGGAAGTATGCTCCCAGCAGCTTGACTCCCTGAATGTAGTTTGATCTGAAAATGGAGAAATAAAGCCATGACAACGGTTTATAATTAAAAAACTCACTTTACCTGTCATTAAGTTCAGCACAGAAATAATCTGGAGATGATAAACATGATCCTCTTCTTTTACTGCAATATTTCATCCATTTTATCAATAGTTCCTACTTGTTCCACATTTCAAAAGAAGTGAAACGGTGTGAGCTGTGACCAACCTGTTGATCTTTTCATTCTGAGAGTGAGCTCCATCATCAGAGGACCCTACAGGAAGCAGCATGACATTACGGCCTGTGGCCTCCTGGAAGGTCAGGGTGACCGGGATGCTGCCGCCCTCGCGAGTCAGATCAGGCTCGACCCCGAAGACTACAGCACAACGAGGAGGATAAGACTTTTTTTGTCACAACAAAACTGGATACACTTCTATTAGTGAAAATATCTGAAAAAGACTTAAAAATGTTCACAAAAACATGCATATAACAAAAAACTTATATAGATATGTACAAGGCTTTTAGATTTAAAAAAAAAGTTCTTGTCTTTGTTTTTAATGTCCTGAAACATCTGCCCGAGGACATGAGCTGAAACATGACAAAATATTTTCCTCTTAAAGAAAAAGTATCAACATGTAAACTGTAATAAAGTCAGTTGTATTATAGCAGGAGAACGTGTTTTACACTTTTGTAATACAATAAACACAGAACTGATTTCGACTTTGTATCAAGATAACAGAAATGGGTGAGATTGAGTGAACTCCCACTTTAATATAACAGCTTTTATCATTAAGTCCCTGTACCTGTCTTTATGGCCTTTCTCCCTGCCATGTAGTGTGGGTGATTGAAGTCTGAGACCCAGGCTTTGGCCCCGTGGCCCATGTTCACTTTCAGTTTATTGGGGGTTCCCAGTTCAGCAAACTTCTTCTGCAGATGATCGACGACCTTGAAGAGGGAAAAATAACTTAGACTTGTTGAAGCTTTTATGAAGAAACAACCTGAAGCTAATCATGTGGCTACTTCCAAGTGGCCCACAGTCAGTCCAGGCTCAGATTTAGGTAGTAAAACGTAACTAAATCTCTTTGTCATGTTAATTAAGAGTCAGTTCTAAAAGAAATTCACTGTGTGTGCAAAGGGTTGAACTGTATTAGGGAAGGCAAAAGAAAGTGACTTGATTGGTTGGTTTGCCTGTATATTTTAATGCTATGACCTGTGACATTGGCATTTGACATTTCTGTATAAATAAAGTTACCTTCATTCACATTAAATCACTGCCCACTGTTTTTTGCTTCATAATATAATATATTTATAATATTTCTCATTTTCATACACTGCAGTTTCTTTTACACACTTCTTTAAAAAAAGTATGGCTGAGCAAATCATCTGAGCAACTAACTACCAATAAGTGGCAGAGATACAGAGATACATCGTAACTACTTGCTTATAAAAAGATGACTTGGGTTAGGTGAGTGCTATATGCCATCATTGTGACCTATCACAGTGTTTACCTGCTTCTCCACAGCTTTAGGGTCCATGTCAGGCACAAGGCGGATGGAAAACTTGCCGATGACCTTGCGAGGAATAACTGTCTTGGCTCCTGCTTCAGAGAAAGCCCCCTCAATACCATGAAGGGAAAGAGAAGGATATCTCCAACGATGCATGAGGATTTCTTCCTATGGTGGAAGAAATAAAGAACACTAGGTTCAAAAAGTGTGAATGACCCAAAATTATACAGCACATTTCCACCAATGAGTGATGTGAACAACATAAATAATTTCTTTGCCTTTGTGTCATGCAGCAGCTGGCCAACCCCCACATCTTTACAGTACTCATCCAAGTCAAAGTCAATCTTCTCGTACAGCTTTTGCTCCTCTGCTGTCAGAGGCGCCACACTGTCATAGATCCCAGGAACCAAAATCTTACCCCTTTTGTCAACCAGGGAGCCTGTGCAGGAAGTCACAATCACATGATTAAAACTCTAAACTGCTGTAAAATAAGGTGTGTGAGACTAAAAATCACAATTATCAGCTTCACTTGCCCATAAGTGCGATGAGGTCAGTCATGGCCTCATGAACAGAGCCACCAAACACCCCTGAGTGCAAGTCCTTTTCACCACACTCCACCTTGATGTTGGAACATAAAACATTATTTTAAAAAACACGGAAAGCTCAAGTATGCTCTTCTGATAATGAAACACTGTCCCCACCAACAATAATCCAACAGGACTTCACCTGAAGGAAGAAATAACAGATTCCTCTCAGGCCGTAGGTGATGCAGGGTTTGTTCTTGCCCAGCCAGTAGTTGTCAGAGATGCAGATGTAGTCCACGTCTTTAAAGAAAGTGTCCTTTCTAGAAAACACAAGATCATCCAGACCCTCAGATCCAGATTCCTCCATCCCCTCGAAGCAGAATTTGATGTTGATGGGAAGGTCCTGCAACAAGAAGAGAGATACATAAGAAAAAAATTCAGGCTCATTTTCTAGAGTTGAAATAATCTCTTGACAACAAACGATCTGCAAATCAGTGGTGTACTTTAACACAGGAATAGAATAGAATAGAATAGCACTTTATTATCATTGCACATGTACAATGAAATTGTGGGTGCTCCACTGAATAAATGTGAATAGCAGCTGGCAGGAATGCATGTTTAAAAATAAATACTGTACATTCACCAGCTGGGATTTATTTGTTCTGACTAAACACCCATTAATGAAATTCCTGCTAAAGATTTACTCTAATTATCAGAAGATCCAGAGAGCCATATCAGAAAGCACCAAGTAAGGAAAAACTCAACAGATCAAGCTAAAATAATATTTTTTAAAATGATACAAATGACCCACATATCCTTTTCGATATACTATTCTGCTTTATCATCACTGTACAAAAACAAAATAAAAACCTTGATAAGAAGTAATGGTATACATTTTCAGATACTGGAATAAAAATTCACACCTCAATATACTCCTGTCAGTAATTTTAATTTAGTTTTCAAACACGCCCATCTTAGCATGTCAGGCCACAGGGTTGATTCTTTAGGACACACTAAAATATCATGTCATCTTTAAACTATCTAAACTTGAAACACCTTTTGTTGGCCAGCTTAAATCTGGCAGTAACTGTACCTTTCCGATCTTCTGATACGCTTCAATGCAGTTAAACCAGGCCAACACTGGACCCTTGTCATCAGTAGATCCTCGTCCATAGAGCTTACCTACAAAAATAAAACTTTATTTCAGTTTCAAGGTTTTAATGAGAAAATGTTTCTAAGGTTATGCTTATTACATAGTCAGCACACCACAGGCCCTGATTTTAAACTTGGAGGTTAGGGTTAATGATATGAAATCCTTATGATACAAAAAAAGGTCTGCAGCAGGTTTTGTAAAATGTGACATGAGCAGCACTAACACAACTGAGCAGGCAGGAATGAGACAGGGGGAAGAGGATGTGGCATTTTGTGTCAGCTGACTCTCACCAGAAAACACACAAGACCATGTGTGCTCAATTTTCTAGCTGAAAAAAAAAACTGTCCTACCTGTCCCATAAAAAAGTTTGTTTAAATGCAAATATGTACTGAAATGATGCAACATAAAGAAGATCTAAAAGAGCAGCAAAAAATGGTTAGGTTACCTTGTGCTACACAGTATTAAAGAGTCTGTAAGAATCTCTGTGCACAACAGAGTCAATCTGTGTTGTTTAACATAAAACAAAGAAGCCTTAAAGGGTTGAAATTATTCAGGTGCAGCTTTTGCATTACTGTGTGGAGCATAACAAAGCATAGACACCAATTCAGGAATGCTGCAGTGACTTAGTTATGTGAACAAACAAATGCAGTCTGTGAAATAAAGGACCAGTCATGACTCACAAAGAAAAACGCCTCACTTGAGCGTTTTTGCCTTTTCACAAGCCGAGTGTGTTTCACAATTCTGTCATGTGAACCTTTGCACAATCCTTGAACCTTTGCTAAATGGAAGTGTCAAGGTCTCAACCTTAAACTCATATGATGGTAATGGCCCACATCTTTTGTTTTCTTCACACCTTGGCTAATGTGATGCATGATTAACAACCCTCAGAACCTCCTGAGAAAAACTATTAGGGGTTAAATACCTGAGACACACAACCATTTGTTTTAGAACTGAAGAAGTCTCTTGGATGAGAGTTTAAAACTTAAAGAAAGCCAACAGCCTTCTTTTTTCATGTTTTTAAGACCCTTCTGTGACTCGTTTTGTGTTTCTTATCTTTGCCTGTTAAAAATACATTCACCCAGTGTTCCCAGTCTACATAGTTAAGCTTGTTGATAGCATGTTTTCTCTTAGTTATGCTACCTTACAGGATTCACACACCTCACTCCACACTTCGTCATCCTGCACTACCAACCTGCTGACTGGATTTGTTTTTTTGTTTTCTGTAATCTCAGTTAAGACAACTAAAACACTGAGTCCTCATCAGGTTATCACAATGTTCTGATAGTAACAAACTGCCTTTATGCTGCTCTGAAAATTAATTCTTCTTCATCTTTTAGTTTTGCCATCTATTTTATTTACAGGACAGTACTGTAGCTCATTTTTTTAGCCATATTTGATAATCTCTGTTCATTTAAGACCACTAAAACACTGTCCTCATTATTTTTTTGTTGTTTTCATAGTAATTGACCAGCTTTATTCATCTTAGAAAATTAGTTCGTCTTCTTCTTCTTTTAGTTTTGCCATCTATTCTATCTACAGGACAGTACGGTAGCTCATTTTTCAGTCATATTTGATATTATAACTTTGCTAAACCAAAAACTACCCGGTGTAACTTACAAACAGGTGGATACAGAATCCTTAAAGTTTTAATTCTCATCTGTTTTTACAAGCACAAAGCACGTTCCAGCTGACTTCAGTTACTCACATAACTTTCCAGCTCAGAAAAATCTCTAGGGTTGTTTTGTAAAAGACCAAAAGTATTCTCCTCTTACCGTCTTTCTCCACCAGAGCGAAAGGCTCTGTGTCCCAGCCGTCACTGATGTTTGCTGGCTGAACATCAAGGTGCCCGTAAATACACACCGTCTTCTTGGCTGGGTCTGATCCCAACTGCCCCAGGATGATAGGAGGCAGGGGGATCTCCTCTCCTGAGGGAAGCTGCATGAATGAAACTTAATCTGAGTTTAACCGTTTAACAACAAGGTCCATTTATGGTGAAATTTAAGTAAAGAAAGATAATGCAATATACAAATCATTAATGCATTAAGAAATGTAACCAGTGCAACACCTTCTGCTTGCCAACGTCCACCAACTCCACAGTCCCTCCCAGCCTCTCGATGTCCTTGGCTGCCATCTCCATCATTTTTTTGATCTCCCCGCGCTTCCCAGGCCAAGCAGACACACTCTGGACACCCACCCACTCAGCCAGGCGCTGACGACAATTATGAAAAAGTGATTTAAAGAAATTAAAATGGGTTTTTTACAGAGATTTTATCTTTTTTTTTTTCCTTTTCTTTTCTTTTTGTTTTTTTAATATTTCATGCAGTTACTTATTGCAAAAGAATGAGCCACAATGAGTTATTCTTAGGACATTAAACCCACAAAATTTGACTCGAGCAGCAGTTATAATATCACTGATTCTTATCAGGAAAACTGGTTTTACAGCTGGAACTGTACTATAATCCCAGTTTAAGAGAAGGAGTTGAAAATCTGTCCAGTTTTCAGTTAGCTCAATAAGCCATTAAAACAAGTGATGCAACATCATGCAAAAAACGTAATGATTAAGCAGTTGCACTATATTGTTTTTTTCTGAGTGATCTTACCTGCACATACAGGTCCTGGTGGTCGTCCACATACTTGAAAAGTTCAGTGAGATGAGCCATTTTTGGTAGTGATGGGAGCTAAGGGTTAAACAAGCAGACTGGTGTGAGTCCACGTCTGGGTTTGTGCAGTCTTATGAGAGGACAAATCCTTCATGCACGCATGCACTTCACACAAATGATGAGATTTCCAGCCAAACTCGTTTCACTTCATAATTTTGCAGAGCTATAGCTGCAGTCGATTGGAGCTGCAGGCTTTCAGAACAAAACAGTGAGAAAAAAGCCAACACGTATAAGGCTTACATTACAAAGATTTGCCATAAAATGACAATAAAAGAGAATTCTCATTTCAGATCTGCACAGAAGGTTAAGGAATTTATTTTTTTTAGTTTTATTTGGGTAAAATGTCATTTAATTGTGTGAAGAAAGCCATAAATGACGATCAAATTGTGTCATGCTGAGTGAGAATTTGAAAATAAAAAATGAAATACTCACATCGTAATTTTCCACAGGTGTGCACTGAATGCCAACAATGGCAAGTGAAGTGAAAGTATCTTGGGTGTAATCGCTAGGCAAAGCGAAAGCAAATCAGGTAGGTAACACTCCATAGCTGAGACCTTATCCAGCCCTATCTGACAAATACGTTTCCTGGGCATGTCTGAACTGCAAAGGGAACCATTAAAATCTACCTGTCCCATAAAACAGACTTACTTTGTTTTTATTCCGGTGTTTCAGATTAACTGGTGTCACAGATTGACTAGTGTTGGTCGAAGATATGTGTGCTAGACTTGCTTTTCAGGAGCCGCTAGCAAACCAGGAGAACGCAGTCAATATTTCGTCTTTAAACATGCATTCGTGTGCTTGTTGTTTTTGTTTTGTTTTGTTTTAGATTTGAAAAAAGAGTAAAGTGCACATGATTTTATCGGGAGTCGCTAAACCCCAAAGAACAGGCTGAAGGTGTCTGCGCTGATAGGTTAAAGCAGTGGTTCCCAAACTTCTTTTGTTAGGGCCCCCTTTAAAACTTAAAGAAGGCCAGCAGCATTTTTGTTCATGTTTTTAAGACCCTTCTGTGACTTGTTTTGTGTTTCATATCTTTGCCTTTTAAAAATACACTCACCCAGTGTTCCTAGTCTACAAGAACCCCCCCCCCCCCCCCCCCCCCCACACACACACACACACACACACACACACACACACACACACTCACACAAACACATCCTCCAACCACAGCAAAATTGGGTAGCTGAACCACAGGTGCAAAAGTAAAGAAAACAACGAGGAAGGGGAAAAAACATCCATCCATTCGCTTCCGCTTATCCTTTTCAGGGTCGCGGGGGGCGCTGGAGCCTATCCCAGCTGTCATAGGGCGAGAGGCGGGGTACACCCTGGACAGGACGCCAGTCTGTCGCAGGGCCAACACACAGGGACAGACAACCATTCGCACTCACATTCACACCTAATGGCAATTTGGATTTTCCAATTAACCTATCCCCACAAGCTGCATGTCTTTGGACGGTGGGAGGAAGCCGGAGTACCCGGAGAGAACCCACGCAAACACGGGGAGAACATGCAAACTCCACACAGAAAGATCCCGGCCTGATGTTGGAATTGAACTCAGGACCTTCTTGCTGTGCGGCAACAGTGCTAACCACCGTGCCACCGTGCTGCCCAGGGGGAAAAAACAATTAAACAAATAAAAATAAACTGCAAAAAATTACAGGCTGCAATAAAATGTATTGTATAAAAATACAACTAATCCATTAGTCACAGTACAGAAACGAGCACTGCGTATTATTCACAAGGCTGGTTATCTAGATCATACTCACAAACTCTTTCTTCAGGCAAAGTTACTTAAATTCCAGGATCTGGTTAATTACAATACATCCATAATCTTATACAAAGCCTTTAATAAACTTCTACCTGCAAATTTACAAATTATATTTGAAATTCGAGAAAGGGTTTATAATGTGAGAGGCTTCGGAAAATTCAAATTACCCAGAACTCGAACAACCCGTAAAGGTTTTTGTGTGTCTGTATGTGGTGTGAAAATCTGGAACAGTCTGAGTTTACAACTGAAACAATGCAAAAATATTCATAGATTTAAATTCCTCTACAAACAGTTTGTTTGGTCACAGTATACTCAATGATGGTTATAGTGTGCTCTGTAATGTTTGTTCTCTTACCATTGCTGGTATGGATTCAAAAAAAAAAAAAAAAAAAAAAAAAAAAATGTGCATATGTATGTACATGTGTGTGTAGATATATATGTATGTATGTATATGTATGTGTGTTTGTCACTATGTAATTATTATTGCCTGTTTCCTGTGGTAACGCAATTTATAATTAATATATATTCTGTATTCTGTTATGAAGGTTCTATTTGTTGTTGCGAGCTGCCATTGAGATGCTTGCATGTGCCCGGGGTTGTTGATGGTTTGTTTGGTTGCAACGATGGGCGTAGCTGTGGGAAGCTTATTGTTTTTTGTTGATGAGTGAGTATAGGGGTGGGATTTAATAAGTTTTCTTCGTCCCACTCCTTTTCAGGTAATTTTTGTTTTTTGTTTTGTGCACTTTATATTTAATATATGTATTTTTGTTGTGCCTGAAATGAACAAATAAATGAAATGAATGAAAATAAACCACTAAACTAACCATCTTTAAGGTTTAATTGTTTTATTTTACGTGCCCCCTCCACTGGGCTAAAGTGTTTGATAAATGCTCTTACTGCCTTTGTTATGATTCCCACACACTTTTGTGTGATAGACAAAAAACACTACAGCACACTCAGAGTGGATGTTCGACTGCTCAACAATTTCGTGTTTCGAGTTTGGTGTTTAACACATCAGACACACCTTTGCCTGCAGCTGTCAATGTTTTCAGACTACTGCGTTGACGTCATGTTACCTGGAGCATACGGCTGTCACACGGCACATCAAACTGTGACTATCACCAGTTAACGTGGGTGTGTTGGCTCCTGATTTATGTTGCAGAAACAGAGATTAAAGATCAGGCACAACACCTTTTG
Source organism: Neolamprologus brichardi (assembly GCF_056152115.1). Classification (NCBI taxonomy): domain Eukaryota; kingdom Metazoa; phylum Chordata; class Actinopteri; order Cichliformes; family Cichlidae; genus Neolamprologus; species Neolamprologus brichardi. The sequence goes on along the minus strand of NC_142124.1, from coordinate 14,394,633 downwards.
TTATGTTTTTATTAAAATAGTTTTATTGTTGTCTGAAGATAATATTGATACTACTGATGGTCAGATGAAGCCTCAAAGTTTTCTGTCCAATTGGTTAAAAACAAGGTTTCATTTCTCGAGACTTTATGTTCACACAACCCCCCACCCTCTGCTGGTCAAAACCTTTATTGTCATTTCAACTATTTATCTTTACTCTTAGCTGTCTTACAGCAGTGTCGGTGAGAATAATTATAGCCAGGTATAGAAATAAAAAAACACTTTCATAATCTAATCCTTCTGTGCGTATGGTTCATTCATTTATTAATCTAGTAAGATCTTGGGTGTTGTTCCTGGGATCTGCTAGAGCCACTCACCCAGCTTGGGGGTCTGTTGCCTTCACCTTCAACCTGGACAGTGGTTTTGACACTCGCTAGTCCTCAGTGTCCTTCCTTCCACTTAGTGTACTGTTTCATGGTGCTGGGTTTGGGGTGAAATCCTCCATGCATGCTCAGGAGCTTCCTTTTCTTGATGTTAGTTGCTTCTGTCTCCTTCTTTGGTCAGCTTATTATCCTAGCAGGGTATCTGATCACCGGTAAAGCGTAGGTGTTAATTGCCCGGACATTCTTCTACCCATTCAGTTGACTTTTCAGGACTTGCCTTACGATGTGGATGTCCCAGGTACCTATAGCTGTCCTCGATGTCTGCAATGTTGCCTTCTGGTTGTATAATCCCCTCAGTTCTAACCGCCTTCCCTCTCTTTGTTACCATCCAAATACACTTCTCCAATGTCATTACTGTAGATCATAGTAGTGTGGATCAATGAATCTATGTGTCGTTCACTCCTGGTATACAGCTTGCTGTCATTCATGTAGAGGATTTGCTGATGATTACGCCTTTCTGTAGTTGGTTTCCCTAGCCAGTCTTGTCAATGATCTCACTGAGGGGGTTCAGGCCTATGTGGAACAGCAGTGCGGAAGACCACCTCCTTGTTAAATCGATTGGCTTGAAGTTGGACTGATGTTCACCACAACGTCATCAAATTTCTGATGAAGGCACTTAGGATCCTGTTGATCTTGTATAGCTCAAGGCATTCCAGGATCCAGATGTGCTTTCTATCAGTAGATGGTGTTTCACCCCTCTGGTGTTTCTGCCCATTCCTTTCCGTGCCAAGTATTGAGCCATATGCCTGATCGTCTTAGCCGCTATGATGCCAAACAGAAGCTTCCATTTGGCACTGAGGCAGGTCTTTGGCTGGTAGTTGGATGGGACCAGTCCCTTATGGTGATCCTTAGGAATCAGGACTGTCCGGCCTTCAGTGAGCCATTTTGGATGTGTCTCACCTACTAGCTAATGGTTCATTTGTGCAGCCAGACACTCATGGAGTGCAGCCAGTAGGTGTGAATCATGTTTGGTCTTGGTGCTTTCCAACTCTTCATACTGAAGACATTTTCTTAGATATCTGCCACAGTGATTGTTACTGGATCCTGTTCAGAGGTCGACATTTAGATCCACTGTGGAGATAAACACAGACAACATGAGAGCTCTCGCCAATCAACGGGGTCCTTAGCTGTGATAAGTAACAAACACTCCATGTTTATTACTCATCACCACACAACTGAATACTTTTCCCTCCAAAACACAGCAACGACACTTCCTGAGAACTGGGTGTGAGTGGAGCCCTCCAGTGGTCCACCACAGTGTATGCTTTTGCTTCCTTGCAAGTAAAACAAACGCAGTGAAGCCTGCTGCTCTGTGTCTCACTGTTTTTTTCCTCACAGAGTCTGCACACAGATCTGAAACAGCATGAGAAACATGACTGTTGATAACAAGATTTGTGCCTTGCTGCATGCACACTACAGAAGTGATGTACAACAGACAGATTGCACCAAACACAGACATCACAAAATTACACATCTGGTGACATCCAACCAGCAAGTATCTGCTTCTTTTTCGTCCTATTAAAATGTCACTCATTCAAAGGGAAGTGTTAACAGCAGACTCAGACCATGGGGTAATAAAGAGGAAACGATTCAGCAGAGACAGAAACCACACATCAACTGCCTGTAAAAGACGAACATGGCCAGCAAATACAAGCGACTCGGCAAGTACATTTAAAAAGGGCAATCTATAATATTAGTGTTAATTAAACAGTAATAGAACTCAAGACTCACTTTATCTTTCTTAGGTTTTATCTTTATTTGATCTATTCCTCTCACTGGTTTCCTTTGTTTTTACAAAAGTTGACGTTTTTCTGTAGTTGTTATTGTAAAGCAGATTGTACAATATGATCTAAATACATGAGCAAAATGACCAACGTAAACATTAATCGACCAATGTATAAAAAAAACCTTGATGGCAGCAGTTTGTAGATGACACGAGAAGTAAACACAATTTTAACACTTTTGAGAGAAAAACGAAGGGAAGGTTTCAGTTTCGGTTTTTGCAGCTTCTTCTGTTTTCTTGTTTGTGGCTTTTGTTTCATTGATTGATATGTAGGTAGAGGACGTACAGTGCAGGAAACATCTGTAGCTTCTCTTATCATCAGCAGATTAATGCTTAAACGATCAGATCAACTTTTCTGGCAAGGAAACATGGTGTTTTTTTAGTGACAGATGTAGCAGCTCCATTTCCTGAACCACTTTGTTGTACAATAAATTAAGTATATTTAATGAGGTCATAGAAAACATTTACCTTGATACTGTAAGTAATGTAAAAAAAAATAAGATGTCAGTGGGAAGGCCACACGAGCCTCGCTCTTCTTCAACCACTCTTTGCCTTTTTCATCTCACCTCTCATAGCACATGATCAAAAATGGATCGACAACCCTTTTGAGGTCCAACTAGACATTGTCTCCAAACGTCACAGGGATCATCCAGGTGTTTTCTGTCCAAACTGAGACGAGCCTTTATGTTCCTTTTGGTCTGCAGTGATTTTCTCCTTGAACTCTGCCATGGAGGCCATTTTTGCCCAGTTTCTTTCCCATTGCTGAATCATGACCTTAACTGAGACGTGAACCCTGCAGGTCTTTTAAGTTGTTCTGGGTTCTTCTGTGACCTCCTGGATGAGTCATTGAGGTACTCTTGGAGTAATTTTGGTCTAAACAGGATAATGTGCACAGGGTTAAAGTGGGTTCGGCAGGTGGAGGAACCCTAAAATCAGCTGTAAGGTCTCAGTGTGGGTAAAAGAATCAAACTCTCAAACTCAATAATTTCTATTGAGCACTCCAGTAGATGTTCTTAGTGTACAGGCTGTGATCAGCTGACCTGCTGCTCTTCGTGCTTGCACACACCAGATGTAAAAAAAAATGTTTCATAAGTTGTCCTGGTTGATTCCATCCTCTACACTGACAGAGCACTGTTAATGCTGTCTGATTTCTAGATGGTATAAAGTTGGTATGAAGGTGAATTTAAGTCAATTAATCTCTGCAACACTTGATGTAAGCTAACTGTGACCATGAACCCACAACCACTGTGCAGCAGTCACACACTGTTCTTTACATTAAACCCAACACAGTGCAGCAAACTAACCCGTTTATTCTGCACAAACCTGCAGAGACAAACATACAAAAAAAATCTGAAATCAGGAAGGAGCTCAAACACTTTTTCACACTGTTTATTTGGTTTTACTGATGTTAACACAGTTGCTGATGTTAAAATTTTCTAATTTCTTTAAACAGAGTCAGGGGAACCACAAAAGAAGAATACAAAAGAGAAACCAGAGCTCAGGATGGTGCTTGTTGGAAAAACTGGATCTGGAAAAAGTGCATCAGGAAACACCATCTTAAGAAGAGAGGGCGCTTTTGAATCTAGATCATCTTCAAGCTCGGTAACTTCAGTGTGTCAAAAGGAAACAGGAGAGTTTGAAGGTCAAAAACTGGCTGTGGTCGATACACCCGGTCTGTTTGATAATGTTAAAACTGAAGAGGGAATGAAGACAGAGATCAGGAGAATCATCTCCTTTGCTGCTCCTGGTCCTCACGTGTTCCTGGTTGTGATCTGTGTGGGCAGATTTACAGACGAACAACGAGAAACAGTGAGAATCCTTCAGCAGATGTTTGGAGTATACTTAGCACACTACACCATGGCCTTGTTCACACGTGGAGATGACCTGGAGCATGGTGGAGTCACCATAGAACAATTCATCAGGGAAAATCCAGCTCTCCAAGACTTCATCCATCAGTGTGGAGGAGGATATCATGTTTTTAACAACCGAGATGATGACAATCCCTCTCAGGTCAGAGAGCTGCTGAGGAAGATCAACACTATGGTTCAGGGAAACGAACAAAGCTGCTACACCAATGAGATGTTCGGAGAGGCTAAGGAGTCCATGAGAAAAGCTGAAAAAGACTTCAGGATTGTTGTTGTTGGGAAAACTGGAGCTGGGAAGAGTTCATCGGGAAACACCATCCTGGGAGGAAAAGCCTTTAAAACAGCATCTGCTTCATCCCCTGCCTCAGTGACGTCAAAGTGTCAGCAGGAAGCAGCTCTGTTTGATTTTCAAACCCTGGCTGTTGTTGATACTCCAGGCCTGTTTCACTCTGCGTTTACCTTAGGCCAGGTGAACACGGAGATCAATAGATGCATCTCACTGGCTGCTCCTGGTCCTCATGTGTTCCTGGTTGTGATCCAGCCAAACATATTTATAGATGAAGAACAAAAAACCCTGAGAATCCTTCAGGAGGTGTTTGGAGATGAAGCCGTTCATTACACCATGGTGTTGTTCACACATGTAGATTTGAATGTATGCATGGAAGAATTCATCACTAAGACTCCAGCTCTTCGTGAATTCATCTGTCAGTGTGGAGGACGATATCATGTTTTTAACAACAATAGCAGAGATCCTGCTCAGGTGAGAGAGCTGCTGGAGAAGATCAGACTAATGGTTCAGAGAAATGGAGGAAGCTACTACACCAACAAGATGTTTGAAAAGGCAGAGAGCGCTATAACCAAAGAGATGGAACAACTTCAGAAGAAAAACCCTGGGCTGATGGCCACTGAAGCAAGATATGAAGCAGAGAGAAAAAACAAGTTTATCCGGGGCAGCTGGGTTGGTGCTGTTGCTGGAGCTGCTGCTGGACTCGGTGCTGGAGCTACTGCTGCAGTCAGTACTGCGATTGCGACCGAGCTTGCTGTTGGAGCTATTGTGGGAGCTGCAGTTTGTCCAGTAGGAGTGCTGGTTGGAGCTGGACTGGGTGTGGCAGCTGGAGCTGCACTGGATCGTACTACTGCTGCTAAAGTGAGGAAGCAGGCGTGTACTACACAGTGACAAATACTCACTCAGCAGCAGCTCGTTCACATCATCAAGTCAATATTGGGCGATCGTGGCTCAAGAGTTGGCAGTTCGCCTTGTAATCAGAAGGTTGCCAGTTCCAGCCCCGGCTTGGACAGTCTCGGTCGTTGTGTCCTTGGGCAAGACACTTCACCCGTTGCCTGGTGGTGGTCAGAGGGCCCGGTGGCGCCAGTGTCCAGCAGCCTCGGCTCTGTCAGTGCGCCCCAGGGCAGCTGTGGCTACAATGTAGCTTGCCATCACCAGTGTGTGAATGGGTGGATGACTGGTTGTGTAAAGCACTATATAAACACAGGCCATTTACCATATTCACAAGTCCTTCTCATTATTCTAATTTTTATTATCTTATTTACTTTTCATTGGATTGAATTAAAACGAATTATTAATTATTGATCATGTTAGTTGTTGGAGTGATATTTTTATGATTGTCAGTTGTACTTAGAAACATAGCATCAATAATGTTTAGATGTATATAATCGATTGCATATTGATATATCTATATATAGATATAGATATATATAGATAGATATATATAGATAGATATAGATATATATCTATATCTATCTATATATCTATATCTGTCTATCTATATTTTTATTTATTTATTTTTTGAAAATAAATACTTGATGATTTTCTTTCTATCATAGTTGAGACTAAGCAAATGCTTGTTTCCTTAGCACAGAGCTGCTGGAGCTTCTATTTACCCTCAGAGTGACTTATCTGATTTAAAATTTCATCCAAAGGAGGGCTGCTACGTCACAAACTATTTCAGCGAGTAAACCTGTGAAATCTGTGCACGAAAGCTCACCTGTTCTGTGTCAAGAAGACCACTAAACAAGACTTTACCATTAGATTCTGGCCACAGGTTTTGGGACCAGTACTAAAATTACACTGGTTTATTGGAAGCCCCCATGGCTGGGTTATGAACTAGCAAAAATAATAGCGTATAGTAAAAGAATAAATAGTGGTACGTAGCATCATTACACCTTTTGATTAACACCATGGACTGCAATCAGAATACCTGGTGGTATTTTCATCCTGCTCTCAGGAAATGGCATTAACTAAGTTTGTGATATAAACTCACCCAGATTTATCTTTCCTAAAGTAACATAAAGACAAGTAATGTCAGAAATCACAGAATAAAAGGGCTGACTGGACCGGTTACATATAACAAGCACAGTCATTTGCAGAACTGGAAATTGAACAACTGTTTACATTGGGAAAGCTTCTACATATATCGACACATTCAAATTGACTGATTGTACTTTAATGCTGTGATGTGGAAAACACTAATACAATAACAGCATTTGGTCATGCTGCTATCACTGATGCCTCAAACACATTTGACAGCTTCTAAATTAAGCTTACCAACATTATTTTATTTATTTTTTTATTAGTCCTTTATTTATGCAGGTAAAAATCTTATTGAGATTAAAAATCTCCTTTCCAAGAGAGACCTGGCAGTATTATTGTGAGTTATGACCCACATGCTGAGTGGTGCACTGCATCAAAAGTAAATCCTGTTACATCATGAAAAGAACAAAAACAAAAGAGGACAATTCAACAAAGTACGAAAAACACTTTTATTATCAGCAGGGTGTATAAAACCGTTCATTGTGAAAGGTAATTCCAGTTTAGGTTAAGTTTATGTACTGAAATGAAGGATGAGCATATTTTACACCTGTCATTATGAGACACCATCAAATCACTCCAGCAGAGAGACCTCATGGAAGTATGCTCCCAGCAGCTTGACTCCCTGAATGTAGTTTGATCTGAAAATGGAGAAATAAAGCTATGACAACGGTTTATAATTAAAAAACTCACTTTACCTGTCATTAAGTTCAGCACAGAAATAATCTGGAGATGATGAACATGATCCTCTTCTTTTACTGCAATATTTCATCCGTTTTATCAATAGTTCCTACTTGTTCCACATTTCAAAAGAAGGGAAACGGTGTGAGCTGTGACCAACCTGTTGATCTTTTCATTCTGAGAGTGAGCTCCATCATCAGAGGACCCTACAGGAAGCAGCATGACATTACGGCCTGTGGCCTCCTGGAAGGTCAGGGTGACCGGGATGCTGCCGCCCTCGCGAGTCAGATCAGGCTCGACCCCGAAGACTACAGCACAACGAGGAGGAGAAAACAATGCAAAAAGCAATAACAATTTTAATAATAATAATAACAAAAATAATGATGATACTAATATTTTTGTTGTCACATCAAAACTGGGTGTAATCCCATCAGTGAAAATACGTGAAAAACGTCCACAAAAATATGCATATAACAGAAAAGCTTATAAAGATATTTCATTGGTCTAGGGGGAGGGGCCACTGGCCCGAGGACTTTGCTGTATAGCTGATGTTAACGTGTTCTAAGTTTTAGTGTTATAACAGCAGTTAGAGTTATCAGGTGTTGATTCACCATTTTTGTGTTAGTGTGTAACATCAATGCTGCTGTGTGTTCTGTGTTTGGTGTGGCTAACGGAGCACCGTGAGTTAGATGGCTGTGCCCGTTTACCACCTCTCACTGCTGCGGTGTGTGAATGAGCGTTCGTAATAAAAGGCTGTCCTCCCTGTAGCTTAGCATTTCGGCTAAGGCAGGAATAGCAGGTCTCTGTCTCCTCCTTGTCTGAGCTCGCCACAATATGTACAAGGCTTTTGGATAATAAATTTGCTTGTCTTTGTTTTTAATGTCCTGAAACATCTGCCCGAGGACAGGAGCTGAAACATGACAAAATATTTGATTTCTCTTAAAGAAAAAGTATCAACATGTAAACTGTAATAAAGTCAGTTGTATTATAGCAGGAGAAAGTGTTTTACACTTTTGTGATACAATAAACACAGAACTGATTTCGACTTTGTATCAAGATAACAGAAATGGGTGAGATTGAGTGAACTCCCTCTCTGATCTAACAGCTTTTATCATTAAGTCCTTGTACCTGTCTTCATGGCCTTTCTCCCTGCCATGTAGTGTGGGTGGTTAAAGTCTGAGACCCAGGCCTTTGCCCCATGGCCCATGTTCACTTTCAGTTTATTGGGGGTTCCCAGTTCAGCAAACTTATTCTGCAGATGATCGACGACCTTGAAGAGGGGAAGATAACTTGTTGGAGCTTTTATGCAAAAACAACTTGGTGCTCACTATGTGTGCAAAGGGTTCAACTGTATTAGGTGAGGCAAAAGAAACTGACTTCCTTGGTTGGTTTTTCTAATTTTATGCAGGTATATTCTAATTCCTGTGTATTTTATGACCTGTGACATTGGTTTTCTGTCTAAATAAAGTTACCTTCATTCACATTAAATCACTCCAGTTTTCTTTACGTCATAATATAATATATTCATAATATTTCTCATTTTCATACATTGCAATTTCTTTTACACACTTCTTAAAAAAACAATGCATGGCTGAGCAAATCATCTGAGCAACTAACTACCAATAAGTGGCAGAGATACAGAGCAACCTCTGCTACATTGTTTAGGTGAGTGCTATATGCCATTATTGTGACCTATCACAGTGTTTACCTGCTTCTCCACAACTTTGGGGTCCATGTCAGGCACAAGGCGGATGGAAAACTTGCCGATGACCTTGCGAGGAATAACCGTCTTGGCTCCTGCTTCAGAGAAAGCCCCCTCAATACCATGAAGGGAAAGAGAAGGATATCTCCAACGGTGCATGAGGATTTGCTCCTACGGTGGAAGAAATAAAGAAAAATTGGTTCAAAAAGTGTGAATGACCCCAAATCATACAGCACATTTCCACCAATGAGTGATGTGAACAACATAAATAATTTCTTTGCCTTTGTGTCATGCAGCAGCCGGCAAACCCCCACATCTTTACAGTACTCATCCAAGTCAAAGTCGATCTTCTCGTACAGCTTTTGCTCCTCTGCTGTCAGAGGCGCCACACTGTCATAGATCCCAGGAACCAAAATCTTACCCCTTTTGTCAACCAGGGAGCCTGTGCAGGAAGTCACAAACACATGATTAAAACTCTAAACTGCTGTAAAATAAGGTGTGTGAGACTAAAAATCACAATTATCAGCTTCACTTGCCCATAAGTGCGATGAGGTCGGTCATGGCCTCATGAACAGAGCCACCAAACACCCCTGAGTGCAAGTCCTTTCCACCACACTCCACCTTGAGGTTGGAACGTAAAACATTATTTTAAAATACACAGCTTGTGTCTCTCCCCATCAACAATAATCCAACAGGACTTCACCTCAATGAAGAAATAGCAGATTCCTCTCAGGCCGTAGGTGATGCAGGGTTTGTTCTTGCCCAGCCAGTAGTTGTCAGAGATGCAGACGTAGTCCACGTCTTTAAAGAAAGTGTCCTTTCTAGAAAACACAAGATCATCCAGACCTTCAGATCCAGATTCTTCCATCCCCTCGAAGCAGAATTTGATGTTGATGGGAAGGTCCTGCAACAAGAAGAGAGATACATAAGAAAGAAAGAAAAAATCAGCAGACTAAAATTTGGTCACTGGTTCAAGTTTAAATTCAGGCTCATTGTGAATCTGTTTTTCTCATTTTCTAAAGATAAAACAGTTGATTAATCTCATATTTTTAATTTGGACTCCCTGCACATGCTGACTGTTGATCTTTTATCTCCAGCCTTTGCTACGCGTGAACTTTCCTTTATCGCTTTAAAGTACAGTACAATTCAGGAAAAAGCAAAGACGATGTGCTTCAGTTTAAACTGTTAGGTTTATATTGTTGATTGTCATTTATGCTTAGAAATATTTAACCATATATGCTTAGAGGTGTATAATCAATTGTGTAGTGATAGGATGTGTGATCCTTAGGAGTCTGCAAAGTGTTCTGAGTGTTCTGGCATTCACACCCACATCCTGGGAGCATGGGAGAGGTCTACCTTCTTTTATTGATTTGTGGTAGGATAAACGTAGCTATGTCAGTTTTAGTCTAAGTGCCTTTTGTTTAGATGAACTGCTGGACTTCCAGACCAGCAGGTTTAGGGAAGTCTTTATGGGGTCACACTCTGACCCCACACACACACACGCTTACACAACGCACAGGCAAGGTACTCTTTGTGTGTATGTAGACGTCATATGTTAATGCACCTATGTATATTCATGTAACCTCAATAAAAGAGCAGTGTTACGGGGGAGCGGACGAGAGCAACTGGGATCAAGCGTTTGTCCAGTTCTCTCCCGTGCACGAGAAACATAAAGAACTTTGCCTACTCGTGTCTTGCTTTGCTGTGTAATTAAATTGTCCTTAACGTTCCAGCGAATAGGTTTATGCTACAAACCTATCATAAACATTAAGTGATTCCTGCCTAAGACAATCCTACCCCGGGACCTTTGACCAAGACATTTACTGCTGACAGCTCTGAAGCAATCAACAAGTGATCTGCAAATCAGTGGTGTACTTTAACACAGAGATAATCCATTTCTAAGAATGACGATTAATCAGTTTGGAAATGCAGCCGTGTACAGCTGCTCCATGTTGCAAGGCTTTGTTTTTATCAACTTATTTCTAATTATGCACATTATTAAATCAAATACAACCTACATAACCCAAAAATACACTTACTAATACTTATTATTACACAGGTTTTACATTTCTCACAATAAGTTTTAATAATAAAACTGAGCATGAGTCCAAACTAAGCATATAATTGATCTTATGTGTGATATAAATGACCCACATATCATTTTAGAATACAGTGCTATATAGTAGCTATTCTGCTTTATCATCACTGTACAAAAAAAAAACCAAAAAAAAAAATGATAATAGTAGCGGTGTACGTTTACAGATTCTGAAATAAACCATCACACCTCAATATACTCCTGTCAGTAATTTCAAGCGTTTCAAGTCACTGTTCAAACAGGGTTTTCTTTTTAAGAAACGCTAAAATATTATATCATCTTTCAACTATCTGAACTTGAAACACCTTTTGTTGGCAGTAACTGTACCTTTCCGATCTTCTGATACGCTTCAATACAGTTAAACCAGGCCAACACTGGACCCTTGTCATCAGTAGATCCTCGTCCATAGAGCTTACCTACAAAAAGAAAACATTATTTCAGTTTCAAGGTTCTAATGAGAAGATAGTGGAGTTGACAAATGACACTAAGGTTATGTTTATTACATAGTCAGCAGACGACAGTGCCCCATTTTAAATCATGACTAAGATTATGTGTAACAATATGAAACCCTTGTTCATGATTTTTTTTTTTAAAAAAAGGTCTGCAGCAAGTTTTTGTAAAATGTGACATAAGCAGCACTAACACAGCTGAGCAGGCAGGAATGAGACAGCGGGAAGAGGATGTGGCATTTTGTGTCAGCTGACTCAAAACGCACAAGATCACGCATGCTGAGTCCAACAAACCAGAACTTTAAGGAAGCAAAAAGCTCTTTAACACCCATCCATGTCTGTTTAAATCCAGATATATGTTGTAATAATACAACACACAGAAGAACTAAACTTGAGCCATTTTGCCTTTTCACAAGCCAAGTCTGTTCCAAAAGCTTCTAATAATAACTTTATGGGTTCAACTTGGCCTGAGAAGACTGGCGATAAGACTGCAGCTCTAACAAAAGATGAGCTAACTAGGCTGGACTTTGGAAACATGCTGCCAGCTGTTACTGCAAGGAGAAAGCTGATTAAAGCTTGAAGAACATTTAAATATAATTCAACCAATCTAAACACCAAAGAGAGAGATTGATGTTATTGATGTTGTCGCGAGATGACCCCTGTCCTTGCACCACCCCTGCCATACACCACGATGAGGCCTGTTGAGATCGCCTAAGATCAGGTGTGAATGTGGGTTGAAGCACCTGGGATCGGGTCTCAGGCCTGCACTGGAGGTGGCTGACAGCCGGTGTTGTAATCCACCACCTTTGTTCCAACGATGGTTTTTGAGCAGAGGCAAGGTGGCTTTGCGACTAATCTCCAGTCATTGTAATGACCAAGTGATTGTAATGACGTGAGCCAAGGTGAGCCCTCATGTCAGGTGATGACATGATCAACGCGTCTCAGGGCCATCTTGAAAGGGAATAACACCAACTAAGGGTTAAATACCTGGGACACACAACCATTTGTTTTTAGAAGGAGCCTCTTGGATGAGAGGTGAAATGTCTTTGCAAACTTAAAGAAGACCAACTGCCTTGTTTTTTTTCAAGCTCTCAAGACAATCCTGTGACTTGTTTTGTGTTACTCATCTTTGCATGTCAGACACATTCGTAGTCTACATAGTTTAGCTTGTTGATGGCACGCTTTCTCTTAGTTATAGTGCCATATAGCATTCTCATCTTACACTACCTACCTGTTGACTGGATTTGTTTTTGTTTTCTGTAATCTCTGTTCATTTAAGACCACTAAAACACTCTGTCCTCATTATTTTTTTGTTGTTTTCATAGTAATTGACCAGCTTTATTCATCTTAGAAAATTAGTTCGTCTTCTTCTTTTAGTTTTGCCATCTATCCTATCTACAGACAGTACGGTAGCTCATTTTTCAGTCATATTTGATATTATAACTTTGCTAAACCAAAAACTACCCGGTGTAGCTTACAAACAGCTGGATACAGTAGCCTTAAAGTTTTAATTTTCATCTATTTTTACAAGCCCAAAGCGCGTTCCAGCTGACTTCAGTTGCATAACTTTCCAGCTCAGAAGCAGCTCCAGGGTTCTTTTGTGCAGGACACAGGCCAAAAGTATTCTCCTCTTACCGTCTTTCTCCACCAGAGTGAAAGGCTCTGTGTCCCAGCCATCATCGATGTTTGCTGGCTGAACATCAAGGTGCCCGTAAATACACACCGTCTTCTTGGCTGGGTCTGATCCTAACTGCCCCAGGATGATAGGAGGCAGGGGGATCTCCTCTCCTGAGGGAAGCTGCATGAATAATGATTTATGGTGAAATTTAAGTAGAAAAGATAACGCAATATACAAATGATTAATGCATTAAGAAATGTAACCAGTGCAAGACCTTCTGCTTGCCAACGTCCACCAACTCCACAGTCCCTCCCAGCCTCTCGATGTCCTTGGCTGCCATCTCCATCATTTTTTTGATCTCCCCGCGCTTCTCAGGCCAAGCAGACACACTCTGGACACCCACCCACTCAGCGAGGCGCTGAGGACAATTATGAAAAAGGGATTTAAAGAAATTAAAATAGGTGTTTTAGGCACTTTCGTCATGCTCAAAAAAAGAGCCACAGCAAGTGATTCTTAGGACACCAGACCTTCTACAAAATTTGACTAAAGCAGCAGTTATAATATCTGGTTTTACAGTTGGCATCTACTATAGCGCCAGCTTAAGTGAATGAGTTACAATGCTGTCCAGTTTAAAGTTAGCTCAATAAACCATTAAATCAAATGACAACCATACAATGATTAAACAGCCAAGAGGTCTTACATTGAGTCCAGCATAACTATTATATTTTTCCTGAGTAATCTTACCTGCACATACAGGTCCTGGTGGTCGTCCACATACTTGAAAAGTTCTGTGAGATGAGACATTTTGTGCCAGCAATGGGATCTGAAGGTTAAACAAGCAGACTGGTGTGAGTCCACCTCTGGGTTTGTGCAATCTTATGAGAGGACAAAGACCACGCCTTCCTGCCAATCTGCTGACTGCTGCTGAATTTGCAGCTCCCATCCTGCACATTAGGTCATGAGACTTAAGCTTGTTTCACATCATAATTTCTCAGATCTACAGCTGCAGCTGATCAGGACTTTAACACCAGGTTTTCAGAACAAAACAGCAAGAAAATGTCAAGAAATGTGAGGCTCATAATGCAAAGTTACGCAACAACTGACGCAGTAAAGGATAATGCTCAGTTCTGTGCCTTCTGGTCCCTGCTTCTACACTTATCAGATAACCTAAAAGCCACATGCTGATGCAGTAAATTAATTAAGGTAGTTGAACTTTACTGTAAAATGCCTCACTCGCTGAGTAACTGCATTTAAAGTACTGTTTAAACTAAATGTACTTATCATAGAAAATATCATCTCATGTCTTAACACCTTAGAGTTGTGTGGCGACCAAACATAATCGATCTGCACAAAAGATAATATATTTTGTTTATTATTTATTAGTATTAAAACAACAGTTAGGTAGACTATGGTTGATAACATGTGTAGACGTGAAAAGATCACTTAATTGTGTGAAGAAAGCCATAAACAACAATTAAACCGTTTCGTACTGAGTGAGAAACTGAAAGAAGGCCATGAAAACTTCAGCACACACGGAGGTTACTTTCCGCAGGTGTGCACTGAAATTTGGACTCGCCCTTGTTGTTGCACGACCACTCCTCTAGACCATATATCTGAATATTTCCATGCAAAATAGGCACAGAGACTTTGATGTAATAGTTAATATAGTTCTTTTTTTTAAGCGGATATACCCTTTTTCGACTTGGTACTAGCGGGTTTTGTACAGCATGCTATGGAACACGAATAATGAGGTGGTAAAATGGTAAGTGAAGCGAAACTAAGTTGGCTAAGCTAAGCGGATGCTGGAAGGTAGGTAACGGGTCATTGCCGTTATATCTACCGTCTGGGTTAATGTGACCGAGAGCTGATCTAGCCAAATGCTTTGGTCATTTCTAAACTGCAAGGAGAAATATTAAAATCTACCTGTCTTGTCAAACAGACTTACTGTGTTTTTATTCCAGATCAGCTGATGTAAACATGTGACTCCGGGCCCTTCTCACCTGACAAAGACTTCCTGTATTTGCTTAACGACGGACAACTCTGTGAGGTCTGCAATAAAAAAAAAGAAAAAGAAGAAGCAAAACAACAAACGCTACTTGTTTTG
The DNA here is from genome assembly GCF_056152115.1 of Neolamprologus brichardi. Lineage (NCBI taxonomy): Eukaryota > Metazoa > Chordata > Actinopteri > Cichliformes > Cichlidae > Neolamprologus > Neolamprologus brichardi. The sequence continues at coordinate 14,379,588 of NC_142124.1, read as the reverse complement.
TGGGGGGAAAAACCCAAAGCGATTCAACTCGTGGGGTAAAAACAACAACCCACCATATGAACTGCTTCAAAGCGCAAAGAATTATGGGTCATCGGAAGCTGCTTCGTCACCGGCGTCTCATCGGGAAAAAAAATAAATTTACTTCTCAATTGTTCTCCGGTTTGTTAAAAATGACAAAAAAAAATAATTGTTTTATTTTATCTGCCACCACCACATAGACATAGTTGCACATCTGTTTCTTTGCATTTTCAAGTTAACGAAAGAAAAATATTTAAGAAAGGACTCCAGTGTTAAGCAGTATGGCACATGGAAAAAAGCTTTCACTATTTTAAGTATAGTAGACTTTTAGTTCCTCTGGTTTGTATAAAGGACTTTACCTGCATATTCATACAAATATGTTTCTTACAAAATTATTGTTGCGGCTCTTCCAACCAACGGCCGCTGCAGGCTAAGCATGAGGACACAGATGACGCGCAACAATAAACACATGAGATAGACCTCTGTACTATTTGCTCCTTTAATTCCACTGTCCACTATACAAAATCAGTACATGGGATCAAAACATGATACAAATGCAGAGACTGCACAAACAAACGAATGCAACTTACAAACATTACACCAATTACTATGCCAAACTACAGCCTCTGGCTATGGCATAAATTAGTGCACTAAACTAAACTCAAGCTGCATTTAAAAAAAAAAAAAAAAAAAAAAAAAAAAAAAGCAGCATCTAAATGACTCAACATGCTCACCCTACCTACCCTTCTGCTCAACATCAGGTGCAGTGAACAGGTGAGTGCAACCACATTTATCACCTAACACCCATTAGTCACGCCCCACACCCGTGCACCAATACAATGTGTGCATTTTAACCAACCCTCTTAATCCAAAAAACTCATATGGCTCCTACAATGTTGTAAATGGATCAAGCTCACTGAAAACTTCTAATTTATAGGGGATTGGGATGTTAACAGCACATAGCTTTAGGTTAAAAGTATAAACATCCATCAGTAAATGACCTGATTATCAAGATGGGTGTATGTCAGGAAGCTCTGAAGATGACTTTTTAAAAAAAAAAAAAAAAAAAAAAAACCAAAAACAAATTAAGGCATGTTAATGACAAGCAGCCACATGTAAATGACAGGCCCAAAGAGGGGAAGCTTTTAAATTTGTTTTATGAAACCAACATCACTGGGGGAAAAGGGGAGGCTACAGTGATAAAAGCCAGATTCCTTTAGATTTGTGGGACCACTTGGATGTCAACAATGAATTATAAAGGGACTGCCAGGTATACATCTATAAAAGACAATTATTCAGAAGTACAAGTAATTTTAAAGTCTTAAACTGACAGCTGAAGCAGTGACCATAAGGCATTGTATCAAGTATTTATTTGGAGTGCAAGATGATTTTCCAGTAGTTTGATATATGGCTTTGCGGTCAGGCACAATGAGAATCTGAGGAATTGACAGTAAGTTGACAGCGACAGGCCAACACTGGTGCAGCGTCACATTTCACACAGTGAAATGTGATCAAATCACAAGTGCTAATCAACCAAGGTCACACCACCTTTACAGCGCTTCCTCCACACCCTGCTTTTTACAAGTTTTAGATGAAGACAAACTTTGGACAGAGTCTGATGGGTTTACCCATCAGTGGGGGGCTCAGACCCACTACTCCATGACTAAAAGAATCAGCTCAGGCATTTCTAGCACATCCCACTGGAATGAGGCCCCAGGACAGACCCAGGTTCCCTTTGAGTACATTATGCAGTACGATGGCAAACTACACTTGAAATTGCACCAAACTTATGGTAATTTTACCTAGACGCAATATTTCATGTGTTTGCTCAATGTTTCCATTGTATAGCATGCACCGCAGTATTTGATGATCACTGAATTGTTTCATGTTTTAGTGCTTGATAAGTTCAATAAACAACATTTCAATGTGTGGATCTGAAATGCCAAACCCTGAGGTCCACACTAGTTATACCTTGCAGTTCTTAATGATGACAAAAGATCCATCCATAGTGAATTAAAAGGCTTTATTTTCTTAGTTAAATCACAATGTTAGTTTCCAGATCAAATCCTTATTGAACCTGGAAGAAAATGAATCTTATTAGACCATTAAACAAGTTGCAAATTATCACCAAGATTTAGCGACTCACCCTCCCATCAAAGCACCGCTCATCACATCTCTTTTCTGCTGGCAGACAAACTTCTGCAGAGCACATGAAATAAATCTGGCAGGGAATGAACACCATGTGAGTAACACAAAGTTAATCTTTCAATATCCAAGGCAAACATTGACTTTAAAAACAGTTTTCTGCTTGAACCCAGACAACCTTAGTTTTTTGTTTTTAAACACATGTAAATTAGGAACTGTTCCAGCATTAACTTCTCCAACTCACCTCTTCATTTAGGTACTTGTTTGTCCTTTGATCCATGAACTGGAAGGCACTCACTATAAAGCGTTTTTCATGATTCACTCCAGGAACATTGCTGACTTTAAGTATGGACACATGTGGATCGTGAGGATTGGCACACCTGCAGACAAGCATAACTTGTAGTCAGAAGTTCAAGATAACCTTCAAGCTCTAAAAGGTTGATGGTTGAGCTTACCCTTCATAGATTAGCACCAGAGCATTTCTTGCAGAACGAGGATATGCAAGGCAGTAATTCACAAGAATTATTGCATCTGCGTTAGGAGAGCTGAGGCGCAATTCAAGATACACAGGGCGGCCGAGGAGCAGCCGCAAGGGCTGATGGTGATGGTCATAGAAACTTGAATAAGTCGCATCTGTTGGGATGAAACAGAAGGCATTTAGCCAGTCTTCACACCAGCAGAGTTTGTCAAGCCTGTTTACTGTAGTTTGTTGGAAAGAATTCAATGCCCAACCTTTGGCAATTCTCAACTCGACACCATATAAACTGTTAGAGATGACTGAAGAAGGCATACTGGAAGGTGGGGTCTTCACCATGTAGCCAACACTAGCCATTGACTGAGCAGTGCCCCATTTGTTATAGCGGCACTCAATCAGGAATCTACAAGAGATCAAATAAGCCATTAATACCACGTGCCAGTCTAGGACACAGCATACTGCTCACCATGTGCCCCTGCCCCTCAGTCTGTTAGATTTGTTTGCATATTAAAATCTAGCACAAGCCACTAACCTGAGTGGATCAGTTCTTGTAATGACACCATACTTTAGATTGAGAGCGTGAACAATACTCTGCACTTCAGCCAGGTATATTGTCACCTCACCAACATCCTGTCAACACAAGTTACATTGGATGATTTACTTACTGAGGTGCAGTTTACAAGAATACAAGCCAGCACGTTAAAAGCCAAGTGTCTGCTTAAGTCTCAAAACCTTGTTACCTTTTAGGAGAACCTCATACCAGTGACAGTTTAGATTAAAAGTTTATTCTGACAGATCAGCTGGCGCATGGAAGAGTTCAGACAGTCAACAAGCTTTAGACATGTCATACTAGAGACACCCTTCCAGTTTAAGCTGCATAAACCCCCGATCTGTCAGCAGTACTGCCCCCTGTACTGCTGCCTGCCATTTAGCAGCAAAATGTGTAGGCTGTTGCAGTAGCAAATCAGGGTGATAGCTGGTCATGACCGCTCATTAAAATTAGTCCTGCAGTAGCATATACCAACATCTCCAAGTCAAGCACCAAAGCATTCTTATTCCAGATTTGGACATATACCAGGTTGCGGCCAAAAAGTCAAAGCATTCCTACAAAGTTTGCCAAGTAACAGCTTTGGTGGAGGGGTAACTTACATAAGAATGGGTTCCACATTCTGTAACTTTGAACTTAAAGATGGCGACCTGGTTGTTAACAATGGCTGGTTTACACTCTGGATTTCCAGGAACAATCAGTCTGGTAGGATCCACAGGGATGGATGCAGAGTTGTACCGAATGGCAAATACAAAATGTTGATCCACTGTGCACTCTACAGGAAGGATAGAAAAAAGCCACTTAAGTTTCACGGATTAAAAATTCAACATTTATACCATCAGTCAAAAAACTAGCCTTACCTTCAAGTGGGTAGTAGCAGACAGACGCTAGCAAATCCACACAACAGCCCATGGCCCGACATTCTGGGATAGATATTCCATAATGACCACATCTCACCTGCTCTCCCACAGGGATGCTGCAATCTGAAAAAGGGAAAAACAATTAATTTCATCTGAATAATGTTAAAGCATCTTCTACAAACCACTCACGTTGTCTTAATGTTGGTGATGATTGAGGGAATGCTGGTTGGGGCAATCCTGGTTGTGGTACTGGAGGAACTGGTAACATAGCTGGTGGAACCAGTGCTTGTGGATCTCTGACCAGTTTAACACACATCAAGGGCCCACCACCTGAACGTGGCACCATTTCTGGATCAAACTTGTTGCAAGATGTGGTCGACACTCGTTTCTGGCCAAGTGTATCGGTGTACAACAGCTGTAGACTGAAGCCATCCGCCTATAATAAATTGTAAAATAAAGTTTAATGACTTCCTGTTAAGCAAAACAGTCAAGGGAGAAACTCTTAAGCAACTTACATGCCGCTCCACATTGCACCCATTGAAGGGTACAGTTAAGGTGTTCTTCAGCAGATCCACTTCATAACCACAGTTTTCTGGCGCACCAACAATAGGCAGCAGACTGTCCCCAGAGCCTGGAGAAAGTACATGCCAAAGTTTTATCAGACAGAGCAATTCAATCTATTACAAATCTAAAAATCTAATCCAAGTACATACCAAACACCTTGACCTCACTCAAAGGTCCTGTTGGCAGAGTAATTTGGAAGCCACTTTCACTGCAAACAACTTCTAGATCAGAAGCAGTTGGATTACAACTGCCTGGCCAGCTCCTTGGAGGCTCATCTTCAAATTTTACCTGGAACCCACGGTCCACACCACCACCACCATAGTGCGTGGGTCTAGAATCATCTATGGCCAAGTCATCATAGTCAACATCGGAGTCAAAGTTTTCACTGCTGGCAACACCTTCGGCTTCAAGGACCACATCTTCAAGAATTTTAGCTTCACCCTGGTCAAGGCCACTACTGTAATCTGGACAACAGAGGTCGTTGTTAGGTCACTGACAACAAGATAAAAAAAAAAAAAACCCTATTCATATGGGCAGGAAAAGCCAGAAGTGTAGCGTAATAAGCATGATGTTCATTCCTCTCAAATCTATATCGTAGGTTGTCACCATTAGCCGTCAGGCAACAAGCTGTTAGAAGCCACAAGTCGTAAGTGACCAATCCTGATAAATACACCTGCCCAACCGTCTCCCTGCTGTTTACCTGTAGGGTCATGTGGTTCGCCCCTCTCTCCGGGCTCATACAAACTGCGAAGCTGAGTTTCATTTATGCGCTCCCACCCCCGGACGGACACCGGCAGCAGAGTCCAAGTCAGGACTAGCAACAGCTCGAGCCTGCACCCAGCCATTCACGTGAAAGCTCTCATGCAGCTGCAGAAAGCCTCGCGCCCCGCTACAAGTACTGGCTCCAGCTTAATTGATTGCACCTGACTGCTGCTGATTTTTCACCTGCTGCCTCGTTACAGGCGGGAAGGAAACTCGCCTGTTTATTTATTTATTTTCAACCTTAATTATTATTCATTTAATTTACATTAATCTGGCCAATATTTTATTATATAGGGTATGGCAATTTCTTTTTAGATACTATGAAAAATCTTTAAATCACTTAAAGTTTCTCTGTGGTGGCCGTAGACCTTAGATGTAAACAAAAACGCAACAATTTATCTTTCTCGATTGATGTTTATTTTCGTTTTAATTTGGCGCAGGCATATTTAAGAAGTGGACTAGTGGGGCGTGCTGAGAAAGATCAAATGACCTCTGCACTAAAGCAGTCCAGAAAATTGGACTTACAAAATATTTTTAATTATGTAGCTTCTATTTATATATAAGGAAACGGGGATGAAAGTGGTTTCTTCCCCGCCTATGACAATATTTGTGTCTGAGCTTGTGGAAGAAAATTGCAAAGTCCAAACGCAAATGTTTGGTTAATATCTCAAAATCTCAACTTTCTTACTGAAACCTCAAATTTAAGATAATAATCCAAAAGTTTGACTTTTCCAGTGAAGAAAACGAGCTTCCCTTAAAATCTCTTTATTTGCCTTAATTACATCATTTATCACTTCTTGCTCAGGTCCTCTTATTGCTTTTCTTTGTTTTATTTTTTATTGTTGCATATTTTAACAAAATATTTCCAAAAAAAAATACTTTACATAGTGAATCATCACTGGGCTTACCCAAGGTAATATAGAACTTCAAAACATATTTACAAAATTCATGCAGACAGATGATCTCTGTTCAGTATTTGTTTGTTTAATAAGGTCAAATAAATCAAATAATTTCCTTCAATAGAAAAATAAAATGACACAAATCACTTGTTGTTGCGAAACATTTATTTGCACTCAATTACATGAAAACCGATGTATGTTTCTACTGCAACACAGGTCAAATAAACAGACTATTCTAGAGTCTTTATCACTTAAAACATAAAATATCTTCTCTCTTTGAGCTTGATCTCTTGAACAATTTAGAAAAAAGAAGAAAAACCCCACAAATCTTGATGATTTTAATAGCTGAACAAAAAAGAAAATCACTTATAGGAGTTGGCTTTATGCTTAGGCAAGAATTCAAAATTCTTGGGTACGGGTCCAAGCAGCATTTCACTGGAAAGTGGAAAACAATTCATAAGACACTCATTATTACATTTTGCATTTTTAAAATCTTAATTTTGTGCAATCTTGAAATGTAATTCTAGAAAATAGGCATGTTTGTACTCACCTTATCCTGATCCAGTCCTCCACGTTCTGACTGGCCATCAGTGTCTCCAAATAGTTCCTGCCCATGTAGTACGGAGGTCTCTCATTGATCTTCTGAGGCACTCGTTCCAACAGGCCCACTGGAATATATCTGAGAACAGATGGAGGGAGAAGGAAAGCAACGTTTATCCCAGCAAACAGGAAAACTTAACAGCGAGAGTCAGATGAGTGAAGTGGAATGCAACATAGTCTATCACACATTTTCAGCTATTAAATGTCCCCAGTCTCATAAACTAATGGGAAAAGACCACAAATAAGTCTGTTACCCTAAAATTATATTAAAACAGCTTAATTGCACAGAATATATGAATCGAATTGCTCACAAAAGAACAAATGCAAAATTTCTGAAATGTGTTGTAGCCCACCGGCACAAGAAGGAGAGCCACTCAAGCAAGAAGGTGCGTGTCCTCTCCACGCCCCTAGTGTCGGAGCCCCAGTGCTCCAGGCCAAAGTTGCTGAAGTCCTTTAGGATGTCCAGTCGCTCACTGGACGAAATGTCCCAGTGTCGGCTCTCCTTGATTTCAGTGAAGATCCAAGGCTTAATGAGAGCACCCCTATAGAGAGAGAACCCAGAAAAGGTAATAAATAAATACATACATAAATAAATAAATGTATAAGGATCTTACATCCTATGGAGTAATTTGTGGTCTGTGTTTTCTTTGTATTTTCCTCTGAGAAACAATGTTTCCACACTTCAACTGAAAATTATACATGGAAAAAGACACCCACATATTAGCCTTAAGACCTCTGACAAATTTGCTGCTGGGTTTTAAAACAACTTAAAAAGATTCTTGATTTCACTGAGGCAAAATACACTCATGGCCACTTTATTAGTTTCACCTTGCCAGGACTGGATTGGACCCCATTTTGCCTTAAGAACTGCATAAAATCTTTGTAGCATAGATTCAACAAGGTACTAGAAACATTCATCAGAGATTTTGGTCCATATTGACATGACAGCATCACACAGTTCTTGTAGATTTGTCAGCTGCACATCCACGATGTGACTCTCGTGTTCCAACACATCACGAAGCTGCTGTGTTGGACTGAGATCTGATGACTGTGGAGTTACTGTGAAGTCTGTTAGGTTGTGGCAGTAAATGATGCTCAGTTGGTTCCAAAACCCTAAAGTGTGCCAAGAAAATATCCCCCACATCATTACACCACCAGCCTGAACCACAGATACAACCCGGGATGGATCCATGTTGTTTATACCTAATTCTAAACCTTTGATCCAAATGTTCTAGCAGAAGTGGAGTTTCACCAGAGCAGGCAGCAGTCTTATATCATATTGCAATTTTGGCTGTCAACTGGAAGCAGTCTGAAATATTTGTGTTAAGAAAAAGTGGGACACGTGTACCTAATGAATGGCCAGTGAGTGTAAACAAATATACTTGAACTCTAATAATGGAAAAAGTTTTAAGTGAAATCTAAAAACAAAAGTCACTGGCTATCAGTTCCAGATGTCATCTTATCCGTTTTTAAGGCATTTCAATCATTTTTTTTACGCTGCAAGGAAATGACACTAACCTTGCAATCATGATCCCAGAAACTCCGGTCTCTTTCGCTTTCATTGCATCCTCATAGGACAAAATGTCTCCGTTACCTAGAAAAATAAAACCAAATCACCTGTCATTAATATGTACTATAAAAACATGTACAATAAAAACACTACACTGCATTCTGTGCAAGGTTTTACAACCTAGAGAACACCAAACTAAATGCATGAAACTGTTTAAACATCAGGAGGCTTTTGTCTTTTTGTGTAACCTTTACAAATCCACATACCAAAAAGTGGGATGGGGCTAGCCAGCTTGGCACATGTTGTGATATAGTCCCAATCGGCTAACTTTGTGTATCTCTGCTCTCTGGATCTGCCATGCAACTGTAGGAAAAACACAGCGTCAATGTTTTTTAATAGGAGAGGCGTATGTAAACATGTTATACATCACCGAACAGAATAACATCTCGAGAATGATTCGTCACTATAGGATATTTACATTTACATAAATGATACCGATTCAGAATTATGGATGCTTACAGCTACACTTGGCAACTCTGTAAACCTAGAAATGAAATTTCCTTTTTATCATGTTGATTTATGGCATAGGGACGATTTCACATTGCTCAAACATGCTCCTCTTTTACTTACTGTAATCATTGAGACGCCCCAATTCTTCATCTCTGGAATGAGCTTGTGTGCTATGTTAGACTTTTCCTGAACGCCGGTGCGGATCTTGACTGTTAGAGGGACATCAAGGACCTACAGGGAGAAAAATGTTTTCATTCAGCCTTTAACTGAAGGCTGTGTGTCTTTTATCCTGTCTTCTTCCCCTCACCCTAAAATAGTCACAGCACATGGCTGCCCTTCCCTGAGCCAGGAAGGTTTCTACTTGTTAAAATTGAGTTTTTTCTTCCCACTGTTGCCAAATGCTTTTCGAGGGGGAATTGGGGTTTTCTCTGAAATACTGTGCTTAAAATATAAAGCATCTTGAGACAACTGTTTTATGTGATTGGGTGCTATATAAATAAAATTGAACTGAACTGTAACTTTGCAATGATCCACAAGAGCAACAAAACTCTCCTTCTTGCATCATTACCATACGATAGGCAAAAAGTCATACTTACATAATTCATTCCTTTGACTATTCGTTCAAATTTTCTGGTACGTGTCATCAAGCCGCAGCCTCCGCCCTGATGGGAAAAAAACAAAGGCCATCTGTCAGTGACTGTCATATTAATGTTTAACACTTCCTCTCAAATGCTGGTATCTGTGCTCTTTGTGCTGTAGTATAAACACACAAAATGCATCTGACTGCAAAATAGGAAGTCTCAATTTGTCTATTAGGAAATGAAAGAAAAAAAAGTCACAGTCTGAGCATTTGGGGGGGGCAAGTTAAGAGTTTACCTTGTTGTATACGAGATCAATGGGACACCCAGAGTTGATGTCCACAAAATCAACTTCAGTGTTGTTGTTGATGAGCTCTGCACACCTCGTCATTGTGTCGGGGAAACTGCCCTCCACCTAGAGATGCAATTCAGGCTTTAAAAATCACAGTCCTTGCACTCTCGCACAAATCCAGACGTCTTACCACCAACCCCCTCTATAGGACTGAATCCTTCAGAAGATTTTAAACATCACCTGAATACCGAACACATCTTCACTTTCGTGTCTCCTCAGGAGGGCCCACTCAGACTGGTGCCCCTGCAGCAGGTTTGTACACATGGCCATCTCCCCACATGTGATGTCTGCCCCAAAGCGCTTACACACGCGACGGAAAGGCAGATTTCCACACTGAGGAAATTAAAGAAATACTTGCTTTATCAGATCCAGACCTCATTTACAGGTCCTTATTTAATTGCACTTGCTACATTCCTGGATTTAAAGATAGAAATACATTAAAAAACACAACTACTACTAACTCCAATACTGATTTCAGTGTGATGGTACTTACAGTTGTTAGAGGGGCGAGATAGAGCTTGTCTTGAAAATCCACCTTAAGAACAGAGGCAAAAAGAGGCATTAAGCAATGCAATTTGACTGTAATTTAAATCGTGTAACTATTCCCTAAACATATACATGAGTATCAGATGTCTGCTGATTAGAACAGTTTATTAAAACATCTTGTTTATCGTTTAAACAGACATGAAAACTCTGGAGGAAAGCGACTGGAAGAGATATACCTGCTTCTTTTCACACGGGCGCAGCTTGATGACATCTGCATCGGTCAACGGGCCGACGGTCTTCACTGGAGTAGACTGTTTATCTGAGCTGGTCTACAGTTAAATGAAAAAACACAAGGCTCAATGACAGAGTGGTCAGTAAGAGGGAATGCTGTTAGTAGAAAAGGTTACCTGTACTTCAGTAGAAACAGGCTGTTTTTCTCCAGCTTGATCAGCAGAAAATTCAGATGCACATAGATCCCATGAGTGAGACAAAGGAACAAATTAAGATACACTAGAATTGATAATCCATGTATGAGTATGTAGCAACAGGTCAACACATGTGCAGGTTAAAAGAAACAGAATAGGAGTGTATTTAATCTGCTAAAACTGGGTGAGCTGGTCAAGGGTGATTTTATGAAACAGCAGCTCTTGAAGCATAACTCCACAGATTTTACACAGTTAAATCAGTTTGTGGCATATTATTGCACCAATGAAAAAGAGATGCTTTCAGCCTTTGTGGCTCCTGATGGCAGCCAAGTTGCCTTATGGGTAATGTGGCTGTTTACTCAGTATATCGGTAAATAAGTAAACTGCTATTTACCAGTGTTATTCTAAATTCTTCTCCATTAGTACCTACTCGGCCAAAATGCTCCATACGGTTTTAGGGGTTTCCATTAGGTGGTAATACCTGGTACTGGGTACTTTTTTTAGTACGTACTCAGCCGCGGTTTCAAGTGAGCTGATCTGAAAATGTGACATCAACAGTTTGTATACCACCAATAAGCCAATCAATGGTGACACTTGATGAATTATGAGAACGTCCCCTTCACAAAAATAGAAAGTCACAAGCTATAAATCACTGGACTTTTGGCTGTGTTGCTATAACGACCCCACGCACAACAGATGTTACTCAATTATAATGGAAAACGACCAAAACCGTGTTGAGCCGAGCCGAGGCAAGTGGGTACTAGTGAAAAAGAGGCTTGAGTGACATACTCAGTATCCATTTCTTCCTAAAAAAAACATGAGCAAAATTTGTGATGGCAGCATTCTTTATAAAAGCCTTTTCACTCGTCTTACCATTGCCTTGCTGTGCTCCTTTATCTTTGTTGTCTGAGAGTGTTTTCAGGTACTTTTCTGACTTTTCGAAGGACACCGATCGCTTCCTCAGGCGACCCTGGAGCTCCTTACTCATGTTGTTCTTCACCATAGTCCTGCCTTCATACACCTTGACCAGATCGGCCTTCTCCATGGATTTGAAATCAGGCGTAGTGTGGGCCTTGGCGAAGCGGCAGGACAAACCGTAGGCGCATTTTCCAAATGTTTCGTAGATGTGACAGGTTTCCCCAATATCGGAAGGCTTAGAGTCCATATACTTGACAATGTCATGGTCAAAGAAGCACTTTGCTCCAAAGGGGCATTCTTTGTTCTAAATTTATGGAGGGGAAAAGTCACAAAAATAACTATATGGATCAAAATGTATTGCACAGAGCCTTTTTGAATGCAGAGTCAGAGCTTCATACCTGAATGATTGAGTGACAAAGTCGTTTTTCATCGTAGGCTGTGGGCTTTGTGTGCGGCCTTGACTTATTCTGTCCCCGAAGACGCTTGCCATCTGGTCTACCCTCAAAATTTTGTTTCAGCCTTTTAGGTTCAGGTTCCTCCAAAGAAGTCTCCTTTGAACCATCAACTGCATCACTTTCACTGGCTTTCTCTCTTTTTGAGCCCTGCCACTCTGAATCTAACAACCCATGAAACTTGTCTTTGGTTGTAAGGAATCTGCAAACATAAGAAGATGATGAAAGAATCCTCCTGATAAATTTTGTTTTAAATTATGTGTAAAAACAGTCTGCGTGTCTCTAAAGCATTTTAGCATGAACTATATTCACACTGGGAAAAAAGAGCATAATGGGAGTAAATTATGCTAAACTAGTAAGACCCTGTAGCACAGAAGCAGGGGCTATATAAACACTGAAAGCAAAGAGTTGAGGGCCTTCAACAGCCTTTTTGCTGACAGTGTAACACTCTTTGCTTCATCAGACAAAGCAGCAGGAAGGCTGAAAATAAAGGCAGTAAGTCCTTACTACACCACTGGGGGTTGCAAAGCCCCTGTTTCACCCCTACAGGGTCATATTTTTTATGTTGTGTAAATGAGTTATTATCTCTTATAGACACTTTCTACAGTTTTTTTCACATAAATTCACACGAACATCTTAACAAGTTCAGATATAGACAGCCTCCTTACAGTCACGTGCCTTGTCAGATGGTCTGCTTTGTTCTTTCATAAACTCAAACACATGGTTATTTATTCAGCTATGCTTGCTCCCATCTTACTAACTGGCTTACATTCATCATAAAAATCTGGCGTTATCTTCAGTCCCCTGACTCATGGCTGTCTGTCTCTTTTGAAAGTTGGAGAAAGATTGTTCTAATTTGCAGCTTCCCTCTCCTGAAATCTGCCGCAAAAACATAAAAATGCGATTTCCACAGTTTTCTTAGTTATTAACGGTATCTTACTCTGGTTTGATCGCAGCTTCACCCTTTGCAGCCACGTCTGCCCTCTTCGAAACGTTCACCTCCTCCGCTGTTTCCATCACAGTCTCTCTTCCTGCAACATTTTAACACCTTTCTAATTAAACACTTCACAGGACCATTCAGCTCCCAATCCTACGTTAGGATACTTTATGCACACATTAAACCAGTTCAGGTACTGCCTTATTATCATAATCAGCTTGCCTGCTTTTCTCTGTGCTCCATATTTAACCTTACACTTCCACCAGTTACCTTCCTCTTGTAGCTGAGTTAGACCACTTACCGATATACTGAGTAAACAACCGCCTTGCTCCAACCGTGAAATTAAAAGACAACTGATGTACAGCACGTAGAAATCAAATCAAAAGTTCCTGGGGTTTTTTTGTTGTTTTTTTTCACAACTGGACATGCACAACCCAGAATCGCGAGGAAACCATTGTGCAGCACCTTAGATACGTCCGTGGTAAACCTGCGGCTGAACGTTGGTTCCGCGAACCGCACGCAAATCTTTCTCATTGCCTTTGAAATCCAGCACTCAGATTCACCTACTGGGCTGGAGTGTGACTAAGTAAAACAAATTAAAAATATACATGAAATGTCTTTATCGCTAGTCTTTGTCAATTTGGTCAAGTCTGTCGCAGCAGCTGGTTCACAAGGCTTTTTAGTTTAACTGACTATTGTTTATTTTAGACCGTATTATTTTTAGTCTTTAACCTTATTCAATAATGTATCTATTTATATCCAGTTTTGTTATTTTGTGCAGTTTTCTTTCCTTTTGTTTTGACTGAACCATTTGAGAGCTAAAAAAATCGAATGACAATAAAATGTGTTATCAGCCTGCCTGATGTGGCTTTGATGCATTTGTTTGAGACATGAGATTTCTACATGCCTGTGACTCGTATACCCTCCAAAATCAATATTTACATTGTAATATTTATTCAAACAAATAACAAATGCTGACAAATATCCTTTAAATTCTAATAATATATATTAAAAAGAGATTTGCATCATGGATGAGGAGCTGACAAATCTACAGCAACTGTGTGATGCTGTCGTTTCAAAATGGACCAAAATCTCACAGGAATCTGTGTCATGCTGTTCTGAAGGGAAAAAAGAGGGTCCAAGTTGGTATTTGCAAAGTGTGCCTAACAAAGTTGTATGGTGAGTGTAAATGGAGATCTTTGCTCCAGTCATTTAACTAAAAGAAAAAAACATTTTCTTAATGACTTACCATGTGTTGGTTTTAAAATGGCCCAAAAATCTTCTTCAGTGCTTAAAAACAAACATCACATAAGTCATTCCATAACTTTACCTGTGAATGAAACATTCAGTCAAATGTATTTCACCATTTGCATTTTTTTTTTATTTCAAGACAGCATATTTATGTATTGATGGATTAAAACACCTGGTATTTGAGCTGAAACATTACATAATGGGTAATCCACTGACAATTTTCTTTTACTCATTAGCTTCAAATGTAATTCCATGTCCCCAGACCTTCAACTTATTATTTTTACTGCTTTAATTACTTCTGTGAGACTAGAAGAATATCACAGGCACAATGTTTAGATTTCAATACTGAAATTAAGTTTGGGATATTAAAAGAGTTCAATCATACTATCTCTGAACATGAAACCTGATTATTCTTAAGTCAAAAAGATGAAAAGGTATCAGCCAACACTGTCTGACAGGCAGCAAGCTACACTCATTCTTCTGGTGAGGCAGAAAGTTTTTCTATTTTTGCGGCAAACCGCTTTCGACTTGAATCGAGGATGTTGATGCCATTCTTCTGGAAGTCATAGCCCACCCTTCTCAGTTCCTCTAGTCGCCCTGTAATGTTTTGTGTGCTGTAGTCCAAAACTTTGGGCTTTTCCAGTATCTGCTTCATTGTTATTCCTCCTTTTAAAAGACAGTCTAGTTTAGAGCTCAGAGTGTCAGGCCCAATGTAGAGAATCATCGGATAGTTGATGATCAGTTTTTTAACATCAGCTTTCCGACAGCCAAGTACGGTCATCTTCTGCTCCAGGCTGTTGAAATTCTTTTTCAGGTACTCGTTGGAAAGGTCCAGAATTTCTGCCCCGTGGCCTTGAAGAAGAGCCAGCAGTTCTGAATCACTCAACTTAAGTGATGCTTTCAGGTTGTCGATGTTTGTCTTGACTCTCTTAGTGCTTCTGATTAGAATGTAAAGATTTCTTGTTATGACCATTTTTGCAAACTGCTCTGGGTTACTTCCACCGAGCTCTGTGCAGATATCTTCCAGAAACTCCACCATTTGCTTGTTGAGCTCTAAGCTGTTGGAGAATGTCCGCGGTGCTGTGGTCAGCAGCCGGTGGAGGTCTTTGGCATTTAGTCCCAGTGAGACCAGATAATTTATGTTCTTTTCCAAGTTGTCGTTATCACTGGAGCGGAAAAACGACTCAGGTGAGCGATCCAGGATGCTTATGATTTCTGCGTCTGTCTGGAAGATGTTTCTCCACAGCTGCCAGCGTTGTTCCAAGTGTTCAATGGAGCGAGTGATGGCTCGGGGATAACGGGATATTATGCCAGCAATGACTTTGCGGCTGGCACCTTTTCCTTGCAGGAACTGAGCGAGGCCGTGCTCATTAGTGAAGATTCTACGAAGCACCCCAGGCTGACGCTGGCGTGCCATCCTCACGTCAACTCCCATGAGGTTCAAGTTCTCGAGCAGAGATTCATTCTCCGGGTTTACCGGCGGCTTTGTTTCAGTACTTCCTGTCGAAGTACTGTAAAGCCTTCTGGGGAAGCAGGCTGACGCAAAATGTATTGGAGTGAAGCCAAAAAAGCTGTGCTGCAATGTCACCAATCGCTGCACAGTGAAGAGGGCTCTCACTCCAGGAACTCCTGCCATTTTTATTGAGGAGGGCCACACTGAAACATCACTGCAATTCAGACAAGAAAAAACAGACATGTTAATATACAGTCATGTGAAAAGACAGTTTTCACAGTTGCAGTCCTGTGAAAAACAAATTAAACCCCACTGGTTAACAGCTGTAGAACCACCTTTATAATCCGTAAGTTGGAGTGACTGTTTTCTGTGTGACTTTATCAGTCTCTCACTTCATTGTAGAGGAATTTTGGAGGTGGTGGAGGTCCCCCCCAAGCACTTCAGTCAGGCCAATGTCTGGGCTTTAACTGGGCCAGCACAGCCCCTTGATTCTTTTCTTTTTCAGACATTCTGTTGTAGATGCTGCTGCTATACTTGAAATCATTGTCCTGCAGCATGACCCAGTTCGGGCCAAGCTTTAGCTTTCAGAGAGATCCTGGAAAAATTGCGGCATTGTGTTAACACACACCTGAATGCTCCGGACCAGCAAATTGCCAAAAACTCATGCAATCATGCATTTGATAAGCAGCACCTAGCTACTACTAACCCTCTTAATTCCTATGGAAGTAATAAGGGTGTACTTGAGTTTTTTTCACAGCACTTTTGCTAAATATAAAAAAAGCCTTTAATATAATTAAAGAAAAGACAAGAAACAAAAAGAAAAGCCACTTGGCCAAAAAAGATGCAGACAGGTAACTGGTGAGCACATCTATTATCATATGCAATTAGTAAGATATGATTGTTTTACTTTTGGATATGTGATTTTACAAATATATGAATCTTTAGTGAAACCATTAAGACATTGGTATATTAATCTTTTTCTTTGCTAATCTGATTTGCTGACACACCGCTACTTTAGTTTCAGTAACCGCTCCAAGCTTACACCAGTGACAGAAACTTTCCAAACAAGTATTCTTAAACTTAGTTGTGAATTGCTTAATACTGGCCATTTACTAGTTATTTACTACATAATGCGTACGTTACTTTGGCAAAGTTATTTATGTTAGTAATACAAAGGGGAGCTTTTATTTATTCGCCCGGGAATAACTAACTGAAGAGTCCAACCAAAGCACACAGTCGTTTCTGTTTAGCGGTGTACAATATATTATCAGTAATAGCCCTTTACGTACCAGTCTGCTTTAAAAAGTATTAAAAACATACCAAAAGCCAACGTTTCTTCCATGCCGGTAACGTGAACTCCAAGAACTCTCGCGAGATTTTTCTTCGTTATATTTATTGGCTGTAGGTTAAACGACAAAATAATACGATAGCGACACAACTGGTATGGTGGAGTTTGTACCAAACACCAGCTCACATCTGAAACACGTTTTTTCTCAGATAATCTAATACAATGTAAGTTTCTTTTTTTTCGTTCTTTTTTTTTTGCTTTTGGCTATATTGCTAACACTCCGTTAAAATTTATTTTTAAATAGGTTTTCCAGCCATTGCCTTTTCAGCCTCATATTTCTGCTGACAGTGATTAATTTTTTTCTGTTAGTGTTTTTCTGCGTGTTTAAATCAGAGACTTCTCACTTGTTCCTCGTCATTTCTGCACATTTCCTCTGAAATCTGTAAAGCCATTGCCTATATACTGATTTATAACCACTAGATGGAAGCAAAGATCTTATATTTGAAAGAATAGAACATATAAACCAATGACAGGTGAAGTGAATAACGTTACAGTGCCATATTCTGCTAGGAAATCTTGGCATTGGTGTGGATCTTACATTGACATGTACCAAACATCTGCTTACTGTTGCAGAACAAGCACACTCAAATGACAACAGAGCCTTTCACTGGCATCAGATTCCACCAGCTTGGCTCACCTCAGAAACTGTGCATAATTTGATAAACTTAGGTGTCTAAGGATTTAATCAGACCTCCAAATGACACACATTCCCACCTGAACCTGATCCACAGGTGTCCCACCTCACAGTCCACAGGACCAGAAAGCACAGGATACCCAGTAGTTCAATGTTAATTCTCCAAAACATCAGAGCTTTTAGGACGATCCACACAATATTAGACAGATGACATCTTAATGTTGTGAATGGTTGGTGTAAGGACGGTAGGCGGGATTTTAGAAAAACTTAGGCCATTTGCCCAGTTTCCCCTAATTTCTATTAATATTGTTCAATATCAATTTTCAAACATTTTATTAATTTTTGTAATTGTTTTTAATTCACTACATCCTACATAAGTGATGTGTAAATTAATGTATTCTATATTTGGAGTCATTTCCTTACCATTAGTCAAATTTAAAGACATGGTTTAATTAAAATTAACCTTCAAAAATGTATGGTCTGTGTGCATCAAGAATTTTTCCTTTCTTAGTTTGATAAAAACTGGAATTTTTCACAAACAATTTGAAGGACATCTCCATGGAGATGACCCTGAATAAGTGCTTTTCTGCTTTGCACGTACTGTACATTCTAAATTACAGTGTGCTCAGTCACTAGTGACGCTCTCAGAGAGCAATGACATTTTTCAGTAACCTGGGAAGCTTTAATTACATAATAAAAACACAGCATTATAGAGGACTGGACTGTTGTTACAGGCATCAATAGTTAATTCTGTCTCAGCTAGCAGATGCTCTCGTACAAGCTACAAGAGGACATTTACCATGTGTTATGGTTCACAGCCTACCACTGATAAACATACTGACCCAGTGCGTCTCTTTACTGATGAGTCCCCCCACTTATGCATACTTTAATGCATGACACTGATATTGTCATTATGCAAATACACATTGCTCTGCTGCTCTAAGACTGAAGTGAGCTCCATCGCAACAGCTGGGCAACTGGAGTCTCGATTCAAATTCGTCTCACACCTCCACAGGTCACAGTTACATTTGCATTTGCACACCTGCATTTTTCTTAAACCTATCCAAAGTATTTTAGGGACCCTTATGGTCTTTATGTCCGTCTTTTAATTACTTATACTCTATGACAGACGATAAAGAGCGGTTATAAGACACCATAAATGGTAAGAGTGGTTCAATCTGATCTAAGCTGCTATTGTATTTGAAACAGAGACATTCCCACATGTTGCTGAGCTTCCAGCTTTCTTGTTGCACTTAACTAATCCTACTGGAGTGTGAAATATATTTTTTTAGCCCCCCCATAAAAGTTATTTGGCCTCATAAGAGTTTACAAGATGCCAAGATTTCTTAAACATAGAAATAGATCATACATGTTTTGGTAATACAAAGTCACGTGAAGTTTTCACAGGACTTTATCAGTCGCTTACAACACTGAAGAGGTAGTATACCCTTACTGTTTCCATAGGAATTACGTGGGCAAGTGGCAGCCAAGTGCTGCTAATCTCTAACAAGTATGGCTTGTTTGGATGGACTGTCAGAAGAAAGCCTCTTCTCTCTAAAAAGACCAAAGTGGTGATCTATGGCTATAATGCCCAACACCATGTTTGGTGAAAGTCAAGTACAGCATGTCAGCACACCACCTACTGTCAAGCACGGTGGTGGATAGGCCATGATTTGGCTTGTTTTTGCAGCCATGTCCTCATATTTACATGTTGGGTTTATGAAGTATAACACAATAAAGTCTCCTTTGTGTAATAAAATTGAGAATACTTTGAGCAGAATGAAGTATAAGGATGAAGAAAAGCCTTTTAAAAAATAATTATATGAGGATCTCAGAAGGTGAAACTATATTACACTTCTGGGCTATAAATACACTTTTTTTATTTTTTTATTTTTTTTAAAAAAGCTGTAGCACTAGATGTGATAGTAATCTAGATTAGTTAAGGTTGCTTTTCTTTTTTTTTCCACCATATGTATTTAAAGTGTTATAAGAAAAATGGTTCAGAGTGGTTTCATTTTACTTTTCAGTATCTAGATGTTTCTATCATTTTAATTCTAACAGCCTTTATTCACCATCATCTGACTTATAAATATAGCATGCATGCTGTTAGTTTGTTGAGCTTGTCTTGGTAAAGTCACTTGGGTAATTGTAGACTGTATACTCCCTGAGTGAATCAATAATTCAGAGACTTTCAAAAGTTCCTGCAGACGCTGGTGCTCAAACAGCAAGCTTTCACAGGTGAGACCAGGCTGGTGAGAATGTCCAAAAGAAGATGGGTGGAATTCAAAATCTGCCAGACGATAAGCTGTTCAGCCCCCGTCAGCCGAAGACACAGAGCATCTTCTCCCGCTGCTGCTGCTGCTGCTGCTGCTACTTCTGGTATGTTTCTGGAAGTATAAGGAAAAGTTTAATATTTTATAATTCTACAGGAATATTTTAGCCTGGATGTTAGAACAAGAAATCTTCGAGTGAAACTGAGGCAAAACGCTTAGGTAGGATATTTGTTTAAGACTGGACTGGCCTGCAAATAAAAAGGGAATAAATGTTGGTCCACCTGGACTTTAATCTCAGGGAAATTGAAATAATATGTAACAGTGTAATGAAATAATCAAAGAGTATGACATAATAATAATAAAACTGGCTAAAATTTGTTAGTCTTACATGTGCAGTTTGAGGCATGCCCTGAGGAAATATGGAGTTTAAGCAAACATGTAAGAAATAATCTCCAGATTTCTAAAATCCCAGCAAAGACCCCTACGAATTACTGCCCACATCTCCTATTAGCTCACTGGTGATCAAATAAAAACTTTAAAGAAGATGAGTTCATCTAACGATCAAGCCACAAAGTTTATATTATCGCTGACTTATTTGGGATAAAATGACAGGAAAGATAAAAGGCCTTTAGTTTGCCAAGAATACGCTACTTTAATTAAATATAAACTATTTTAAGACTGAAGATCAATCCCACATGGAGGCTGTGAGTAAAATATTGCCTGTCCATTTATTTTAATCATCCCCATCTGTCCTAGAAACCGATGCCAGTCTCTCATATTACCTGCAGCACCATTCAGCTGAGACAGCTCACGTGCTTCCTCTTTAACATATGGCAGCATTCTTGGTGATGCAGCCCATTCAAACGCCATGCCAGAATGTGAGGTGACAGCTGGATCCTTTATTAGCAGCAAACATCTTTGATATGAAAATATTCTGTGTTTAAAAAAGAAAACTCTCAACTGGGACAGCTCTGGCAACCTCTCCTCCTCGCCTGTTACCATAGAAACTGAGCAGACTTTACAAGCAGACTTCAGACTGCAGAGAATGAAGGGAAATTTATGGGATTGTAGTCAAATATAGTGACGGGATTAATAATAATTAGCACTAAATGTATTATGGATCACACTCCTCAGCCTCCCCGGGAAAGTCTATGCCAGGGTGCTGGAAAGGAGAGTTCGTCCGCTAGTCGAACCTCTGATGCAGGAGGAACAATGCGGTTTTCGTCCTGGTCGCGGAACACTGGACCAGCTCTTCATCCTCTCGAGGATACTTGAGGGTGCATGGGAGTTTGCCCAACCAGTCTACATGTGTTTTGTGGACTTGGAGAAGGCATTCGACCGTGTCCCTCGGGGTGTCCTGTGGGAGGTGTTGCGGGAGTATGGGGTGTCTGGCCCATTGCTACGGGCCATTCGATCCCTATACAACCGTTGCAAGAGCTTGGTTCGCATTGCCGGTGTTGTGCCAAAAAGTGATTGTCTGCCAAAAAGTGATTTCCGGTATTTGCCAAAAACTGATTGCTCGTATTTAAACTGCTATAAGTAACTTGTTGGGCTATAATATGTGAAACATATGTTAAATGCATCCCTCATAGATGACATAAAGTCATATTGAGCCACAAACAACATTCGTGTAACAAGGTAGAAGCCGCAATCAGTTTTTGGCAGTGACTTTTATATAACCTTTATTTATGCAGTTAAAAAAAATCTCATTAACAATAAAAATGTATTTTGTCAGAGTAAGCTGGCCAAGAGGACAGCAGAAATGGCAGCAAATATGACAATAGTTCTGTAAAAATATTTTAAACGAGGATAAAGGACCGGATTGGTTATAATGTAAGTACAATAACACAGAGCTGTAAAGATACTTGAAAAAACAGATAATTTTTGAATTCTATATATAACCCCTTTGTAAACGCTGTTCACCGAAGTCTATTTACCAACATACATAAAGATATTACACATAAAAAAATACACGGAAACATTGGAAATCAGTTTTTGGCAGGCAATCACTTTTTGGCACAACACCGGCAATAAGTCGGACTCGTTCCCGGTGGGTGATGGGCTCCGCCAGGGCTGCCCTTTGTCACCGGTTCTGTTCATAATTTTTATGGACAGGATTTCTAGGCGCAGCCAAGTGGCGGAGGGCTTTCGCTTTGGTGGCCTCAGGATCTCATCTCTGATCTTTGCGGATGATGTGGTTCTGTTGGCTTCATCGGGTGAGGGCCTCCAGCTCGCACTGGAGCGGTTCGCAGCCGAGTGTGAAGCAGCGGGAATGAGGATCAGCACCTCCAAATCTGAGGCCATGGTTCTCAGCTGGAAAAGGGTGGAGTGCCCACTCCGGGTCGGGGATGAGGTCCTGCCCCAAGTGGAGGAGTTCAAGTATCTCGGGGTCTTGTTCGCGAGTGATGGGAGAAGGGAGCCGGAGATCGACAGACGGATTGGGGCTGCAGCTGCAGTAATGCAGACGCTGCACCGGTCCGTCGTGGTGAAGAGGGAGCTGAGTGTAAAAGCGAAGCTCTCAATTTACCGGTCGATCTACGTCCCTACCCTCACCTATGGCCACGAGCTGTGGGTAGTGACCGAAAGGACGAGATCGCGGATACAAGCGGCGGAAATGAGCTTCCTCCGAAGGGTGGCTGGCATCTCCCTTAGAGATTCAATTCAATTCAATTCAATTCAATTTTATTTATATAGCGCCAAATCACAACAAATGTCGCCTCAAGGCGCTTCATAGATACAGAGAAAAGCCCAACAATCATATGACCCCCTATGAGCAAGCACTTTGGCGACAGTGGGAAGGAAAAACTCCCTTTTAACAGGAAGAAACCTCCGGCAGAACCAGGCTCAGGGAGGGGCGGCCATCTGCTGCGACCGGTTGGGGTGAGAGAAGGAAGACAGGATAAAAGACAAAGATAGGGTGAGAAGTTCGGCCATCCGGGAGGGGCTCAGAGTAGAGCCGCTGCTGCTCCACATCGAAAGGAGCCAGCTGAGGTGGTTTGGGCATCTGGTAAGGATGCCCCCTGGGCGCCTCCTGGGTGAGGTGTTCCAGGCATGTCCCACCGGGAGGAGGCCCCGGGGCAGACCCAGGACACGCTGGAGAGATTATATCTCTCGGCTGGCCTGGGAACGCCTTGGTGTTCCCCCGGATGAGCTGGAGGAGGTGGCTGGGGAGAGGGAGGTCTGGGCCTCTTTGCTTAGGCTGCTGCCCCCGCGACCCGGCCCCGGATAAAGCGGATGAAGATGGATGGATGGATGGATAAATGTATTATTTTTGCATTAAATAATATTTTGCATCATGAGAAATTCAGCCCTCTTTTCTGTAATGGCTCTACAAATTCACAAATTTCTTTCAAACCACAAAGAGAGAGAAAAAAAGAGAATCATAAATTATGGAGAAATGTGGTTTGTTTGGATTTAAAGCAGTCAGGAAGTGTTTCATCACCACCCTCAATGGTAGACGCCAACTAAATGCATTTTTATGAGATACTTATGTGGGTACAAATGGAGAGACGTGTATTTTATTTTGATAGCATCTGGCCTTTGCCTCCGTTATTTTATCAGTCAAGATATATTTATAGAAGACAGATTCAAAGCTACCCAATAGGATCAGGGGCATTCAAGTGGCAGGGAGTGAAACTGGTTTGAATATGCTGGATAATTGTTTCACAAAGTGAAAAAATGGACTAAAAAGTAACATTTATATTAAAGGCTTATGTGGTTTCATGGTGAACAAGTTATTAAATCATAATATACTTAGTGTCTAAAGTAAATGTATGTATTATATAGAATATCACTTTTCAGAATTTCTGATTCGCTGATTTGTGTATCACCGTATGAGTGCAAAATACAGTAGTTGCAAAGAAAATATGGTAAAGTAGAAGCAGAATGTAGCTGTACATAGAAATACTTAATATGCTCTCATCCACTGGGTATCATTAAGCTTTACAGTACTCTGGTCTAAAGGCATTAGCGGGGCATGCCCGAGAACAGGATACACAGTGGTTAAAATTAGCTAGAGTAAATCTATCCACTGTTTTTGGATACAGGGTTATACTTTTACTTTAATTATTATTTTGTTTTTGTTGTTTAGATATATACTAAAACTGTGCTGAATGAATTGTCATGTCATTGCTTCTTTTACTCAAAGTCAGAATCAGAGCTTGACAGTGAAATATTTTTTTCAAATTAATTAGCTGGAAGTTGAATTTGGTATTCCCACCTCACCTGAAAACAAGTTTCTGTGAGAAAGTTCAGCAACCATGCGAGAACTTGTGTAAGAAAAAAATTTCATTTTTCAGTAGGTGGAGGTTTGCAATAAATAACAGATTCTGGTCATCAGCCAACAAAATTTTTTAATGACAATATATATACACACATATATCGAAATGTAATTTTTAACTTTAATTTTTTATAAATGAATTAAAGTATTTAAAAAACGTTTTCTAGTACTGTGTGGTCATACCAAAAAGTGATCACCTGCCAAAATTTGATTTCCTGTATTTGCCTGCTGTTAGTGACTTGATGGGCTATAATCTGTCAAACATTCCTGACACTATTTGGGAGTTTCTGTCACTTTTCCACAATGTTACTTTTATATATCTTTTACTTATCCAGGTGTAAAAGTCCCGCTAACAATAAACATGTCTTTTTAAAGAGAGATATAGCTAAGATGACAGCAGAAATAGTAACAACATAACATAATAGTATAATAATATAGAAATTTGAAGTGGTAAAAAAAAGACTATCATGTTTTGGACGGTATTTCTGACTGAGCGTGAACGCACCACCGTTTGGCTGCCAGTGGGCGTGACTGTGAAGGCACCTACACTACGTCATCATTACTGGGTCTCATGTTTACGTGGAAAACATGGCGGCGGACTACCAACAAGGAGACAGCTAGTTAATGCCAGTGGAAGTCTCTGGGAGCGAGCCACGAGTCATAGAGAGAGAGGGACATTTAGCGGTTAGCTTTTAAATTTCTCTCGCGGATACTTCGCATGAGGCAGTTTCTCTGTTTGTTTAGCCACAGGGACTGCGGGAATGGAAGACGAGGAGAGGCAAAAGAAGCTGGAGGCCGGCAAAGCAAAGGTATGATTCTCAGTTTTGGTGCTAGCACAACTCACTGACACTGCTCTCATTACTCTGAAGTAGCGACTTAATGCTGTCGACAACTTGTTTTCTGGCGGCCGGGGTCTGTCAGACGCTTTTGCCCCCCTCCCCCTTTCATTTTACGCTATCAGCTGTCGGGCTCCGCAAACATGCGCCCTGCTTCGCTCTGACAGCCGGGCATGGGGCGGGCGGGGTTGGGGTGGTTAGCATGGCCGCTGCTAGTCTCCTTTGTCATGCTGCATGTCTGCACTTACTAAAGTGTTTCCTTTTACTTTCCCGAAACCGACTTGCAGGTGTGCGCAGGCCACATTGCTACCCGGGATTTATAAACGCCACCTGAAGTGACACTGACTGACAGGCTGGTGTAACAGGATTTACAGGACATAACCCCACTGGCTAGAACCAGCATTGCCTCACATGCCAAACTTGTGCTTTATTAGCTGTCTTCTAGAAACGATAGCATCCACAAACTGGATCAATGTTTATATTAATCGACAGTGACACGGTACGCACTGCTCTTTCAGTTTTGGCCCGTGGTGCTTGTGGATGACCTTGCAGGAGCTCTGTTATCTGTTTTTATAGCCTGTATAACCCAAACATCTTGCGGGGGATGTTTTTTTTTTTATTATCAAAAAAGATGTTTTCAAAGAGATCTTAGCAACATAATTACAAGCTGGCCAGACCAGCCTGTGGTGAGCCACCATCTTCTTTCATATCATGAATACACCAGTGTCATGCTGCAAGTATGTGGACAATTAGATAAAGGGTATGCACAGTTGAGTGTTGCACTGTAGCCCAGAATGTTGCATTTTTATACATTCTTTCCTCAGCTGTCTGGATGCAAAAGCATATATACAAATAAGACTGTAGTTGATGCAGAGGCTTCTTAACAAACTTAATAATATTTAAGGAAAATCTTTATTTGCAGTGTTGCCTGTTTAGTTTTCATGATCCTGCTCTCAAGGTTCAGATGTGGGTCCAGTGTTAGATTTCATGGTGTATGCCAGTTGTTATGGACGTTGAAGCTGGGGAAAGCTTTGGGATGAATGTCGTTACTTATTTGACTGGAGTTATTTTAAGTTGCAAATTTTAAGACAGGAACATCATTCTGAGCCATTAGATTGAGACCAAATGTTTATAAAGTGAAGCACTTGTGTATTTCTAAAAATATTACCGTGCAGCACAAACTCACAAAATCTTGTGAAGAGATTGTATCTGCAATCTTTGTACATAGGTCATGTGTTTATATATCTATTTATTTTTGTATTTTCCTTCTAGTGTGGGAAATAGGATCCTTAGGCTTGATTACGTCTTTTCTTTTACTCCAGGAGGGCCCTAATGAGATTGAGTCTCTACAAACTAAATTGTCCAGTCAGAAAGTGTCAAAACTGCTTAAATCAGGCAGTCTCATAAAGGGAAATCCAGCCTCTTTCCATCCAGATGCTGAAGAGAAACATTCAGCATGCTGGTTTTTAAATTGCTTGAGCTCTCTGGTTTTTGCACCGCAGGGGAGACCGTCTCCCGGGTTATGACTTTGGTATTTTGGTTTATAAAAAGGCCCCTCTGTGGTGCAGGCTGTTTTCTTTCACACAATGCCGAATCACAATGTCTTCATGCAGTGAAGAAACCTCATGACATAATGTTTAACAGGGACTTCCAGGGCTGAGTCAGTCTATAAGCTGTGGGGAGTGTTTACATCGTCTTCTGGCTTCCTCAATTTATGAAAAAATATTATTTTTTTCATGTATTTCCTGCCTCCTGAAAAAGATGGTGCATTTCTGAAATCAGGTGAAGGAAAAGTTGATGTTGATATCTGAGTGAAAGGTAAACTGTCTGTCATCTATTGTGTAGCTCGTAGCAGCCGAGTGCCTATTGAGTCATACCAGACAATAAGCAAAGTGAATATTGTGGGCTGGTGTTGCCAGGCTTTTGTTTCAGGCTGTTGTGCGCAGATGCTTTGTTCATGTTTTCCTACAAAATGGAGCACACTGACAAGCGTGTTACTGGCATTCTGGTTTTATTCATTCAAGACTTTCACTCAGTTCTTCAGTTACATGAGTAGCATCTTCTTAGGCTCCCTGTATGAAAAACACTGCGCTGACTGCACTAATGTACTCAGGGTGGTGTAAGATTTTCTGTTGGGTCAAAAAAACTCATGAACTCAGATATGGCACCTGTTCCTACACTTACTTTCTGTAAATCCCTCCCAAATTTCAGATCCAAACGTCACCTCTCATGTCACTTTGTAGTTGTGGGTAAATTATCTGTCTGTATATATCTGTCAGATGAAGAGTTTCCTTATTTGTTTCCCTCCAATTAAGATTGAAGCTTATTATATCTCCTTTTTTATGCTTACAGAGGTGTGCGTTTCCACTGAATGAAAGTACCTTCTTCGAGTTGTTTGTCACCCTGGTCGTTGGGATCAGTAGTACGTTGAACAGAGCTGATTTTTAATGAAACATCAGGGAATAATTTGGCTCAGGGGATGCTCATAATTCAAAAGGATTCTATGTGTATTTGTTTGCCTGCTTCTCCGATATGTCTCAACTGTGCAGCTGTGCAACCTCAGGCTCTTTCTGCAGAAGGAAGAATCACTGATTTGTGTTTGTACTTTTGACAGATGAATACTGATGATTATCCACAAATCAAAAAGCAATAATATTATCTTAAAACATTTTATGCATCAGATATTTTTTAAAAGATTTATAGAATGTGTTTTTTCAGCCCTGGAGAGACAACATGCTGAACTACGTGTAAAGGATCATTTTAATTTCTCAGCATTCAAATGGCCTTAAAGCTCAGTGTCACCACCATCCATGCCAGGGAGTGTTGCAGGTTTTGACGACAGCAAAGATACAAGTTGAGCTACTTAACTGAGGCCTGAATAGTTAATCCTTCAGGCGACTAATCACAGGGATGCCCTGCATTGCCCTGTGTTATGAATGGAGTATGATCACCTTTACTTTATCTTATTATTTTCCTAAGCTTGTACTGGAAAGTTTGATTTTTAGGGTGCAGTATTTAGTGTTTCTAATGCTTGACAAAATACTAAATGCTTTGAAAACTCGTATTGTGTCAGGCTGCACTGCTTCAGAAGGGATTGTCAGGTGATTAATTGAAGATGATGGTGTAGCAGCTGCACAGGTTAAATTGGCAACAGCCTGGATGATGACTAATTTAAATTTTCATTGTGGCTTTTAGACACTTTCTGAGGGGATTTCATCTTGCTTGATGCAATGAGCATCTTCTATAAAAACACTATAACAGGTGTGCCAAACATACGGCTCGGGGGCCAGAATTGGCCAGAAGTAGACTACATTCTGGCCCATTGGACAGCTTTCAAAAATAGAAATGCATTTTGGACTTTTAACTGTGTTTTCACAAGTTTTACAGCTTTTCCTACTGATAAAGACCTCCCCCGTGGCCATTTATATTACACCAAAGTAATTAAATTATAGATTTCTGTATTTTACACATTTTACTTCTTACAAGTTAAGCCCAAAGACTCATGCTGACAGATTTCTTTCATTTACTACAGAGGTGTTTCTTTATGATATATAATAATGGATTGCATTTATATATAAAAACCTAGAGGTGCTATTAAAATGTCAGTTCTTTTTCTTATATTAAGATATGTTATTGATTAAATGTATAAAAATGGGGAGTTTCAATGGTACTTCCACGTAAGATTAAAGTGGGCTGTTTGTGGCACAACAATGAATAACTAATGTATTTATTGTCTTAATTCTTGATGGCAGAGAGATTATATTACATATTGATGTGATAGCATCACACAGTTGCTTCAGATTGTTGGTTGCACATCCACTCATTCATTCATTTATCTGTTTTCTTACACTTATCCATTTCAGGGTCATAGGGGGCCACTGGGGCTCATCTCAGCCGCTGTTGGGGGATGGGAAGGGTACACACTGGATAGGTTGCCAGTCTGTTGTTGGACTAACACAGAGACAGGAAACCATTCACTCTCACATTCACACCTTTGGCCAGTTAACCTAACCCCATGCATGACTTTGAACTGTAGTAGGAAGCCTGATAGAGCCCGCACAAGCAAAGGGAAAACATAAACTCCACACAGAAAGGCGCCAGACTGGATTCACAGGGTCAAACAACATGCCAAAAGTGTCAAAGTTTGTATTTTCCTGTCAGTGTCTCATGTGTCCCTCTCTAATTGTATTTGCAGAATGACAATAAAAGCAATTTGATGAAGAAAAAATATTTTATGTATAAAAATTCTACTACAAATTAATAAAACTGCAGAAAAAACACATTTATAAATGACACTTTAGAACGTGCGGTATAGTGAATTTGAGATTTAGTGAGGGTAAAGACATGACATGCAATAATGCTTCAGGATATTATCCTGCATGCCATCATACATTCCAGCTGATCCAGCATATACTTTGAGCTGCTGAGAGTGAAGAAGCACCAGTTCAGGGTGAAAAGATTTGATTATTATTTTTCAGCTTTACCAGTAAAATAATCGTGTGCACTCCACTGGTCTCTGATTTATCTTGTTTGAGTTTTGGTGTTTGCTTATAGCATTTCTGTGTTGCTTTCTGCACTGAGCTGTTTCTGGGGTATTCGTTAGAAGAGCTGAAGGATACCTCAGTATTCTGGCCTAACTCTTGTTTTTAAAAGGTAAAGACATGTAGAGCTATTAAAATAATGCATAGCTGATAAATAATACCTGCAAATTAAATTGACAGACTGTCACATTTTTTATTTTCTGCTGTATTTCTGGACCAACAGTGTTTCAAAAGGGAAAACAAGCTAAGTCCTTTGAAAGTGAGCAGGAGGAGGCGTGTATGTTGCCGCTGGCATTGAATTGCCTCATACTGTGCCTTTGATTCGCTCTTGTTACCATGGTTAGCAAACTGTTCACTGACAATACAGTAGGTACACGTGTTGTCACAGGATAAACCGCTGAAAGGACACTGCTTAAAGCAGTCCTGGAAGAGACCTGAGTACAGTTTTCAACCTGTGTCATGTCCTGTGTGTTACATGTGTTGTGGCCATTGCACTGCTGTGTTTAAAACCCCTTTAACGTTTCACAGATGTAGCACCAGCTGGATAAGGGGTGATAAACCAGGTGACGCAGAGGTGGTTCAGTTACTGTTAGGTTTTATTTCAACCTGAAGTCAAATGTGTGCATTCAGCTTAGCAGTAGCTACGAATGTGTGCAGAGGATTTACGCCCTGAAGTAGCACAGTGTTGACTCACACTGTGCTGCTGGCTCTCTCACTGGCACATGACATGGGGAGCTGTGAGCTTCCTCTCTGGGGTACAGTGGAGTGCTGTTTTTTTTAGGGATGTTGTGAATTCTTTTAGCTGTGTGTCTGACTGACCTGAAACCATAGAAGTCCATTTAGGTATTTAAGTCTGACACACTGTTATTGTATTAGTCATATGTAAGCATCACATTAACTAAGCTAATTTTTCACTTGGTGACAATAAGTCAAACATTTGTGTGCAGTCATTATAGAGCTGGAGCTTTCAGTGTCTGAGAAACCAATGACTTTTATACAGCATCAGTTAAGAGAAGCTAAACAGTTATTAGGATTTGTCAGCTGTGAACTTTGCAAGGCTTTTCAGTTATATACTGATGTACCACTTTACTAGGCATCCCTGAGAAATACACTCTGCAGCCACTTTATTAGTATCAGTTTCTGCTGTAATGTGCCAGGACCAGAATTTGGCATAAACAACATGAAAGCATGGATCCATGCTGCTTGGTGTGGTGGTGTTGCTGTAATAGTGTGGGGGATATTTTCTTGGCACAGTTTGCGCCTCTTAATACCAACTGAGCAATGTTTAAATGTGGCAGCCTTCCTAAGTATTGTTGGTCACCATGTCCATCTCTTTATGGTCAAAGTGAATCTTCCATGTCACAAATCTCAAATTCTTACTGTACTCAATTGGTATCAACAGTCACCAGATATCAATCTGTTCAAGCATCTTTTGAATGTTTGAAATTCCGCAAAAACGGTGTGATGCCATCATGTCAATGTGGACTAAAATCTCTGAGAAAAGTTTCGAACACCTTGTTTAATCTGTGTGTAAAGAGTTAAAGCAGTTCCGAAGATAAAAGCAGACCCAATCCAGGACTTTAAACCAGCTTTGACTTTTACACTTTTGGTGGAAGTTGTCAAAAAGGTGGTAATTAAGCTTTATTATGCTGTGTTTATCATTGATAAATCATACAAAGCTACTTTACTAAAGTAGTCCAAGAGTCCAAGAACAAAGAATAGCTTTAAAAATGCCGCCTTGCAAAAACAAACAAACAACTGAACCTGCCATTATCCACTATTTACTATCAGATATATATTAAAACAAACGTGCCTGTGTAAATGTTTTCTGACAGCAGATGGTGATACACCTACGTAATTTCTGCTTTCCCAGATGGTATTAGAGCGACGCAGGCTTCACTTCTCCATATGCTCAGCTATTGCTCTGCTCTACTCAGCCAAATAGGGCAGCTTGCTATGAGCTCAGTGAAAGGCCGGTGGTTCCCTGGACTCATGAGTGATGGTGCTCATGTACAGCAGACCTGCCAGCAGAAATCACCTTGTTTCTCTGAAGTAGGATAGCTTCCATACTGTATGAGTGGCATTCATTCATATTTCATTCTGTGTCCTCTGGTATTTAAAGCTTGCGGGTATACTTGGACAAGATGTGGGTCATGCCTGGAGGTGCAGAGGCAGAGGTCATGAGCCTTTTGAGCTTTTAAGCTATTTATTGTAGGTGGGGAACATGAAGACAACACCCACTCTCGGCTCTGTGTCAGCCTCTGACCTTTTGTGCAGTATCACCAAATGAGCAGTCACAAAGTGCCCACTTACATGCCAACTTTAAGCTGCTGCTACAGGAGTGGGGTGCATAAAACCGCTGATGCAGGTCTAAGGCTGAGCGGTCGACTGTACTGTACTCTAAAGTGTGCTTCACCATTCGTGCACATGCGCTTGCGTGCAGGATTACAGAGAGACTAATGGACGAACACCCTCAGTACATTACATTTTATGTCCCTTTGTTATATTATGTTATTAACTTTGTTTGCTTTTAATCCTACATCTACACACATGGCTTCTGTGAAAGGAGCATTTCTTTTTATAAGAATTATTACTATTTATCTGTTTAACCTTTCATCTTTTTTTTTTCTTTTTTACTACTTTGTTTTTCATACATCCATCCATCTGTTTTCTTCTGCTTATCATTATCTGGGTTGTGGGGAAGCTGGAGACTATCCTACTATAGGTCGAGAGGCGGGGTACACCCTGGACAGGTCGCCAAGCTGTCGCTGGGTTAACACAGATAGACAGGCAACCATTTACACTCACATTCAAACCTATTGGCAATTTAGAAATCACCAGACCCCACTAACTGCATGCCTTTGAACTGTGGGAGCAGCACGGTGGCACAGTGGTTACCACTCACAGCAAGAAAGTCTTGAGTTCAATTCCACCATCAGGCCAGAGTCTTTCTGTGTGGAGTTGCATGTTCTCTCCATGTTTGCATGGAAAAATGCTTTTAGATCAACTTTTCATAACAATCTATGTAACAGTTGTTGCAAACATCAACCGGATTTGTAGTCAGGATCTGCATCTGTTTAATCAGCATCTGTGACAAAAAAATTGTCCTTAGTGTCTCTTTATGTGGATTTAGATTTGTGATCTACATTTGCAAATATTGACCTAACTGACCCTCTCCTAAAAGTCCTAAAAGGAAAACAAAAGACCCCCAAACAATAAATGCCAACATAATCTCTCACCAGTGACCTGTGATATTTCAATGCAACTAACGTAATTTTTATTTAAATTCTCTTGTTTTGTCTTTCCTTTACTCACTAAAACTTCAAAGATATCAAAGTTTCTTTTCCCTCTAAATATTTTAAACATCTACTATTTTCCCAAAGCCTATGAGTAATTCTCATGATTTCAATAATGACCAAAATAATTACATAAGTCACAGAGTAGCCCTGCTTTGTAAGGCTGATGTAGAATCTAGGTCATTTTTAACATTTCATTATTTTCTTCATTGTAACCTGTCAACATGTGTTGATTACTCAAAGTGAAGCCCTGCTTTTTTCTTCTTCTTTTTTTAATCCAAGTCACTTTGACCATCTGGAAGAGCATGTTGCTCACAGCTGTGACATCTGTTGTAAGGTGCAGGGCATTTCTCAGGTGAGCAGCCTGTCTGTACGTCAGCAGTGGTGTACTGCTGCTGGTGTACTGTTGCTGGTGTACCCCCTGCTTTGCTCACTCTGCAACTTTTTTGCCGTCACCTGCATAATAAATTTCAGCAGTATCAACTGTTCAGGCTGTTTAATTAGGATCATATTTACATGATCAAGCAGAATATATTTTTATTTGTAAGTGAGAAATAAAGATTGTGTGCAAACAGTAAGTGTTGTTGTAGTGCAAGCAAAATCCCAAAAATATCTGCTCGGATTATTTAATTTGTAGGTTTGTTACAGAAATTGTTCACAAAGTATTTTACAGTTTAAAAAATTTCCTAGCAGATGTGATTCTGAAATGTGTGAATTAATTGATTTAATGTAAAATGTCAATAACGTATTTTATTGACATTTTTTAAGTCATTACAAAATGTTTTGTTTAAATAAGACACATTTAAGAAGTTTGTAGTTTAAGGCTCTTGTTTCTCTGTGGAGTGATAGGATAGTGACCAGGAGAGGCCGATCAGCACGATGCTTAGAAAGATTAGAGGATAGGAACATTTAGCACGCATGTTTCATCTTATTAAACAGATCAATGTGGCGATAGGCGTTTGCACTCATATTGATTTAGAAATGGATTTAAAGTCACTTTTCAGGAACCCAGGGCCGTGAGTTTGTTTCAGATAAATAAATGGAAATAGTTGTGAAGACAGCGTAACATGTTGCTGGCTGTTCACAGTAATCATTGACATAGTTTAAAAATCCCTTCAGTCAGGATTAGCACCTGGCACAGCAAGAGGCATGTGCCGAGTCATATGGAGACGGGGAGGGAGGATTCACTCAGAGAAACAAGATCGCGCGTTTGGGGCAAACAAATGTTTCGCTTGAGTTTCACTAAACTGTGTCGGCTCAGAGTAGGTTCATACATCATTTAAATTTTCAGAAGCATTGAGTTAGAGGTGCTAATAGCTACGGTGAGGCAGGTGGTTTATGATGTAATGTTTGAACATGTGGGTCAGATAAACAAAGATCTGACTGGAAGCTACAACTTTAAACCTGAATTACACCAACATTTAAATAGCTGTTTTGTTTGATAATTCTTTTTCATTTTCAAGGACCAGCTTGAAGCAGAGGTTTTTATGTTTAACACTAAACGTTTTCCTTTTTCTATGCCCCCAGTTGGCTGAGTACCGCCAGAGAAAAGCTCACGCCGACTCCCAGAAGAAACAGAAAAAGAAGAAGAAAAAGAAGCCAGGCGAGGATTCGGAGGGGCATTCACAGGGAGGGGTGGAGGTCGAACTGAATCAGTCTGTGGGAGGAGAGGAGGTCACAGGTGGAGGACAAGATGGATCACAAGAAAGAAACAGAGACCCACACACCACGGAGTTTACCTTCACCAAGACGCTCAGGAGTGGAGAGACTGTCAGGCATGACCAGACGTACAACATAGAGGTAGATACTAGTTTTATTGCCTTTTCTCAACTGTCACGCAAATATACTCATAAGATCTCAGTGAGGACTAGTGAGGATTATTTTTAAGTTGCCACATCCTGAGTACAATTCTAATGTTGCGTATTAATTTCCTTTCAGATATCAAACTTGTGATTTAGCTCTGATTTAGTGGAATAAAGAGATAATGTTGCCCTGAACTGTGTCTTCAGCAACACTTATAATCAGAGTTTCTAAACAGTCTCTAAATTAAGCCTTTCAGGGGAATATTCAATTTTTTTGGCACAATCTATTAGCAGCTCGTCTAGTCTTTTTTTTTTTTTTAAACATGTTATTATTCCTCAGAAAGTACACTCCTTGTGCGCCTCCTGCACTCACACACTCCTGAAAATTTTAAAGACCATTTAATGGCTTTAATTTTTTATTCATAACAAGCACTTGTAAGAGCTCACAGAAAAGGCAGTGTAATGATGAAAGCTCTGTGTGGGGAGGGGGCGGGGAGATGGTCGTTGCTCCCTTGAGCCTAATGAGCCCTCCTTAGCTGTCATGACAACCAGAGCACAGGGCGCTGATTTCGTAATTTCAGGATTTAAAAAAAAAGTTAATAAATGCAGGGAGAGTTACAACAATATTTGTTTGGCAGAACTGATTCTGATTCTTTAGTTCTTACAAAGCATCTAATTATGGAGACGTTCAACAAAGACCATGACCAAGTATAAACCTCTAACTTAAAGGATTCACCATGCTTAGGTGGTCTATCTGCCCAAAAGTTCATATTGAGCTGCTTCAAGTTTTGACTTTATTTTTGTCCTACCAGTTTGCCTGGCTGTTTGAAGCCCCAGCCATTTGACTGGCTTGCTGTCCTGACAGCTCTGTTGTGACTCCAACTCAGATCTAAAGGTCCAGCTTGAAAATCTTTGCATTGACCTTAATATGTAACATATTCTGACCTGATTTGGATTTGAAACATTTCTAAACATTTTAAAAATCATATATTAAATTAATATAAGACCACTGTAGTCATAAAAGAATGGACATAGTCAGCAGGAATACTCATGTAGACTTTGGTGTTTACATGATGGTCATTTGGTGTTGAGATACAAGATAAGATCCCTCACACCATTATACCACCTGAACTGGATCCATGCTTTCTTGTTGTTTACGTGAAATTCTGACCTTACAATCTAAATTTCGCAGCAATTTTAGCGTCAGTTTCCTGTTCTCAGCTGATGGGAGTGATACCCAGTGTGGTCTTTCTGAAATTCTCAGACCAGACTGTCTGGCGCCAACAACTGTGCCAGATTTAAATCAGTTTTCTGGTGATTAACTGCGTGTGTACGCCAATATCAATATATTTACTAAAAACTGGAAGTAGATGATAAATTGCTTCCATTATTTTATTTTATTTTTTTAATGGAATAGACACAGTATGAGCATGACTGCAGTTCCTCTTCAGTGTTAGTGCTGTTTTAAAGCCGTTTTTGACGGTGTCTGAC
This sequence comes from Neolamprologus brichardi, assembly GCF_056152115.1. Classification (NCBI taxonomy): domain Eukaryota; kingdom Metazoa; phylum Chordata; class Actinopteri; order Cichliformes; family Cichlidae; genus Neolamprologus; species Neolamprologus brichardi. Next base: position 14,343,346 of record NC_142124.1, on the reverse strand, counting down.
ATTTTTACGATATCTTAGTTACTTAGGTTACTGACAGATAATTTCATCAAGCATGCCATGCTTTCTAAATAGTTAATTTCATATTCAAATAAATAAAATATTTTTGCACACTTCCAAGCCTGATTTTCTTTGGGTGTAAACCTTACAAGCTTACATAACCTTTCATTCTGCATTGAATTGCTATATTTTATTAAAATCGAGTCTCAACACTCCTGAAAAATAAATATTCATCCACCGTTCGGTAGAAAATCAATCTAAAGCACCTTTTTAAAATATGTGGACCTGAGGGTTCTTAAACGTTTTTTTCTTTTTTCTTTTTCATTCGAGCCCTCTCAGTTTCTTTTAACAGCCACTCTTTCCCTGAACCCTCTGCACATTTCATGCAGTACATGCCCACAAAATACAGGGTTGCCATGGAAACAGACAATTGCCTTTTAAACAGATTGAGATGTGACGGTCTGTGCGACCAGTTCCTGTGACCTTGCAGCACTTTTCAGCAGACCTTAAGGTTGGCTGAATGCCTCCGTGTTTCATCCACATTTCTTTACCTTGGAGCAATAAATATCTCTCTCCATTACAAAAGACCCAGATAAACTAATTAACTCCTGCCTGGACGGGGGCTGCTACACATCAACAACAAATGAAACATGAATTTTAAGAGACTGAATGATACTGAGGGGATTGTGGGAGTTTTTTTTGATGATAAATTATTGAGTCGCTTAAAGTAAAATGGTTTGGTTGGTTTTTCTTTTTCTTTTTCTTTTTAAATTCTGTCTCACATTTTTTTCCTTATCCCAGACTAACTGCTCATGGGGCCTGTGGTGGAAAGGAAGGGTTGCCTGGAAACACAACAGCATCAGTGTTTTCCACTGTCAAGCATCTCAAAGAGTTTTAAACCCAAATATGAGTGGGTTGACTAATTGGTGCCTCCTAGACCTTTGCATAATACTCTTTGCATCAGTGGAAACTGTCATGCAGCAAAAGAACTGTGATATTAATCGTGTCTGTGTGTGGAATTTCAATCGATTTGAATGCGAGGGGGCAGTTTAACGAGTCCACACACAAAAAACTAAAAAACTGATTTAAATGAGGTTGATCTTTCCTTCAGCGTTGTCCGCTTGTGGACCTCGACACCACTTCCAGGACTCTGTGCCTTGTTCTGACCTCTCTCTTGCACATGGACCATTTCAACAGAGTAAATTGCACAAACCTCTAATTAAGTGACAAACTAACCTGAAGTGATAATAGCTGCGCTTGGTTCTGTAGGCAAATACGCAGTATCCAAGAGGATGGTGACTTAGGGCTGGAACATAAACATTGGCTTGTTGTTTTTACTGCACTTCAATTTTCTATTCAGTTTCATTTTTATGGCATCATTTCAGAAAGCGCTTTATCCTAGAAGGCACAAATATTCTATGCTATTAGAGAAAAGTCCCATATGAGCAGCACTTGGCAATAAAGAGAAAGGGAGATCCATTTCAACAGGAAGAGACGTGCAGCAGAATCAGGCTTGGGGAGGGGCAGGGCCATCTGCTGCAACAGGCTTGGGGCTGAGGGGAAAGATGAGACAGAAAAGAAGAAGCATAGAGTTATTGTGAACGGGCCCCCCAGGGTCAATGAAGGCTTCTGTTGTAATATCCTGAGGCTTCTGAGGGAAAACATTTAATGCCAGATGTTAAAAATGCCAAACACCAGGTTGCCAGTGTGTGCCTACTCACACTGAATTGAAATTGCAGGCATTTCAGGTAAAACAATGCAATCTTCAATTTCCAGATTTGGGTCCATGAGACTTGGTTCTCTTTCCCAATAAGAAATTCAGTTTGCAGGTTCGAAATGACACACTGGAGCAGATCCCTCACACATCACAGGTGTGCACAAGTATCCAGAACAGGACTTCACCAACGATCTTACACTACTAATACATTACTTTGGCATTACTTCACAGCATGGCCTTAGATGCACAGTAACAAAATTACTTGTTAACAATAAAAACTTTAAGCTATGGCACAGATCCCTTTCCTGATTTTTTTTTTCTTCTTTTTTTCCTTTTAGTGTTTAAAAGTATTATACAGAAAAATGTTACAGCCGCAGTGATTCCGCTGTAGAAACATGTATGGGTAGAAACGAGGTTAGATTGAAACAAGCCTGACTGCTTATCACTGCTTTGAAAATCAAGCTCCGGTTACTCAGCTGGGTCTGACATACTCTCAGCTTTAATTTCACTCTGGCTGAGAAGGCTCGTGTTAGCATGTCGTTCCCACAGATGCCTGCAGAGAGTCGATGGTAGGAGCTGCTGTTCCTGTGTTGGCTGTAATTTCCTCTTTACTGTCACGTTCTAATCTTTTCATAAAATAAAAAAGTAATTTAAAAAGTAATTTTCATGTCTCTGAAAAGTTGTAGACCGCTCTGTTCTCCACAAAATGAAGCGTAAGGAAAGTGCACGTTACCCTAAACACAGCTGAGGTGTTGTTCAAGTTCTTCTTCTGCTCTGCCCTAGTACAGTTTGAATTTATGACCCAGGAATGAACCCACGAAGAGATTTTAATAATGGCGCTCATTAAACTGCAGGAGTGAGAAAAGAGCTCTAACAGAAGTACCCCAGCCCCATGCTTGAATGCAAAGTGCATACAGAAATAGGAGATATGGCAGACACTCATTCTAATGCTAAAAATTTTGGGATTCTCAACAAAGTAATAAAGTTTCAGGAATTGCAGTAACTAATGCAACTGTTTTTCATGTCAGGACAACATTTGCAAGAATTAAAATGATTAAAATAAATTCACAAAGTGAAGTGAATGGTTGTGATTGAAATCGTTTGTTTTATGTGGCTAACGTGTTGGTTTTATTCATTTTTTGTGTTGCAGCCAGAGAGTGAAGTTTCCACCACTGCAGAGGATTATTCCTCAGAGGTGAGACTTCTTGAAATATAAATCTTCACTTTGTCACAGAAATGTCACACCTGTAGCATGTGTGTAGGATCACTTGTGTTTTAATTAACTCCCTTAGCTACAGTTCCACATTTTGTCATTTTATTTGATCATTTACTTGGAGTCTCTTGGATATTATTTGGGTTTCCAGTGAAAATGGAAACTGTAAATCATAACACAGAGTGCGATGTTCTCTTTGTTCCTCTTAGCCACTTAATAGTTCAGGAAATATTCTTTGTGGATAAATGGCTTCTCCTTTCATACTATGTCCTTGCCAGCTGCTGTACACTTTCTTGGACAATAACCGAAACCTGTATTTTTTTTGTTTAGTTTTTTGTTGCTTTATAACACTACATTTTAAATCATTAACAGCCTCTGTTGACTGAGTCTGTAAGATGATTTTATGTTTGACTAGATGGAGAAAAAAGTAAATTAGGGTATAATTCAAATGTGACTTTAGTTAATGCTTTTAAATAAACGTTTTAGGGTATTTTGGAGAGATTAAACTCTAAAATTATGAGCTCCTCTGTTGCATTTCCCTGATCTTAATGTTTGACGGATAGCCTTGTGAATTAACAGGTAAATGGATGCCTTGATGAGATCACAGAGCACCAAATGATGTCTTCAAAGGATTTTATCTGGGTACAGTAATCTGATCGAGCAGTTCTTTCAGCTCTGCTTTGGCCTTGCTAACACTCGCTGCTGGACCTGACTCTCTGTTTGCTAAATATTTTAATCTCCTGTAATATTTCCTATAACCCACTAACCACACTTGTTATGTGCCGTACCTGTATGTATGTGAAGTATTTGAAAAGGGAGATGTAGAAAAGAAAAAGAAATTGTTACTGTTATAAATGACAAATTTGAAAGCCCAAAAGATTCACATGTTTCCGACTGAACAGAGGTTTGTGACATAGCTTAGGCATGAATTCTTTGAAGTTGAGATACGGTGGAAGATTAGAGCACAGAAGGTGTTACACAAAGAGCCGTTTTCTTTTAAGTCACCAAGGTGATGTTCGAACTGAGGAGACAGAAACCGGAGAGCTGCTGATCAATACAGCTGAGACAGTGAAATAGCAAAACCAGAAATGTGGTTTCAAGTGCAAAAATACTTACAGGAGAATACTGAGGATAAATGAAAGACCAAATCAAAGACAAACTATGGGATTAAATGTTGACAGAAGTCTTTTTTTCTTCTTTGCTACAACCCTTTTACATAAAATAGAATCATTAAAGAAAAATCTAATCTTCTTGCCGAATAGAAAAACCTTTGACTAAACTTAATAAGAGTATCTTTTGTGTATTCACTGATGAAAGAAAAGATTGGAAAACTTTTTCTTTCAGCAAAAAAAAAGTTTAATTACAATTACATTACATCTGTCCCTCTTGTGATTGTTAATAAATCTGAAGCATTTGACGACTGAGTTTTGTTATCCAGCCTTTTGAAATATGGCAGACAAAGAAATTGAAGGAGGGGAGGAAAAAAATCTGACTTAGATCAAAGCATTTAGCTATCACAGTTATTGTGGGATGAACCTTCTCCATACCAGAAGATTGCATTTGGGAGGGGAAAGAGGAAGACCACAGAGATTCATGGATGTAGTGAAGAACGTGTTGAGGGTCCGTGTGATAGAGGAGGATAGTAGGGATGGGGTGAGATGGAGACAGATGATCTGGTTACATGCAAGCCTTTTTCTGCTGTTCATCGATGAAAATAATAATAATCGATAACGGTTACATTGAAGCCTTTGTAGGATAAGTGCCTTTTTTAATTATTATTTTTTGCCGGAGTGGGAGGGGGCACACAGCAGAAGGTTGCAGGTCAAAGTTGAACCCAAGCTGCTAAGTTTAGCATCGAGTAAGATGCTCACCTGCTCAACCTGTGAGCTAAAACGGCGCTCAGTTCTCATTCTTTTTAACACAGAAAGTAGATCAGTAATTGGTCAGTGAGGGAGCTGATGGAAAAATGAACCTTATAGTCAGAATCGTAAAAACATGGGTCTCAGCAGAAACGTATAAATATTCATACCTGCCTCATTAAAGGCCTCATTAACTCCTAATCTAATTCGAATTCTGAGCCTTTCTACGATTCAGTAAAACGTATCATTTCAAGTTTCAAGGCTGTGTCGTTTTGAATAACAACGCTTTGAAACCTCAATAGGTAATAAATATACATTATATTTTGTGCATTTGCTTTCATGTTGCTAATATCTCATCTAACTTGAAAGCTGTTGCTATTTGGTGGCGACTAACTGCTAAGCTTGTTCTAAAACCTCATCGTCTATCTCTATGAATGCCATATTGGTTCTTCATGGTATTTTCCTGCTCAGGAGGAGGTGGAGTCCCTGCAACAGGTGACAAAAGGTAGTACGAGGCAGAATTTGGAGGAAGCACTAGAAGCCAAGACGCGGGCAGTGGAGGACCTGAGTCGAGAGCTTGACGAAATCAGGTCTGCGTTTGGTGCAGAAGGCATGCAGCAGGTAAGCATTTTTAGCACAACGCTGTTCTTCTGCTGCTTCTTCTCCTTCCTGCTCCCTTTAGGGGTCGCCACAGTGGATGGTCTGCCTCCATCTCACCTGATCCCCAGCATCCTTTTCTGTCACACCAACCCTCCTTCACTACATCCATTTAGTCTTCCAAGGCTTTAGGTCATAACAAAGTACAGTGGCTCCACCAATTAAACTCAGAAGCCAATTTTGAGGTCCATATTCAAATCCCAAGTGGTCAGAAGGGAAACTTTTGTAATAATGGAACATTTTCATAAGGTGCACAAAGTGATGACATTGGGGGGATTTTTTTTATTCAAGCCCTTTTAAAATTTTTCTGTTTATTTTTAATTGATAGAGTCAGAACGTTTTAATCACACCTGACATTTAAACAGTTTCACAATGAGTTTAAAGTTATCAAGATGGGAATATTTTTATTCCTGACCTTTACGTCCTTGGCAGCCCTGTAGTTCAACTTTGTACGTTTGTGTGTACGTTTCCTTTTATTGCTTCAAACACCAGCTCATTCATCTTTTTTTCCAGTCATATATATGAGTATTAACTGGTTAAGCTGTGCAGATTGATGATTTCACTTATTTCCATTTTAAATTTATAGCTGCAGGAGTTTGAAGCAGCACTGAAGCAGCGAGATGGCATCATCACCCAGCTCACATCCAACCTGCAGCAGGCCCGTAAAGAGAAAGACGAGATCATGAAAGAGTTTTTGGAGCTGACCGAGCAAAGCCAAAAACTACAAATTCAGTTCCAGCAGGTAAAACTGTTTATCTGTTCTGTACTTCTTACACTTTTAATATGATACTTTTGTTTGTAATTTAAAGTCTAATAAGCAATACATATTTGTGATAAGGTGGTCTTATAACCTTTATAAACTGGACCTGTGTTTTTCCCCTTTATTTTTTGTACTGTCTTATCTGACTGGTCATCACAGCTGCAGGCAGGTGAGACACTGAGGAATACGAGCCACAGCAGCACCGCGGCTGATCTTCTACAGGCCCGGCAGCAGCTTGTTCAGCACCAACAGCAGCTGGACGAGATGAATGTTGAGGTCAGAAAACTCCAGGAAGAGATCAGTGAGATGGAGTCGGTAAGAAGTTGCCTTGTCTGTTACGCTACATGTTAATATTTTTGTGTTTAATTAAATTGGTTGCACAGTGTGTTTTTTAAATGTAGCCCAAGCATTTCTAAGATGTAATTGTCTTTGTAGTCAGGAAGAAGAGCTGAAGAATCATTTATCCAAAGGATAAATGAAAAGGACTTGCTGATTGCCCAACAAGAAAACCTTGTTTCGAGTCAGGAGCAGTCACTGACAGAGTTGAGAGCAGCAGAGGGGTCTTTTGCACAAACACTGAGGGAGAAAAATCTGTTAATTTCAGAGCAAACTGCAATAATCACAGAACATGAGCGGTCACTGACTCTGCTCAGAGATGAACTTGCTCATGTGGGAAGGACTATAGATGAGAATATTATACCGCAGTCAGATGAGAAAGATCTAATTATAGCAGAGAAGGAGAGAGTCATTTTAGAACGTGACTGTTCCGTTACGCAGCTCGAAGATGAGCTGGAGACCTCCGAAAAACATCTGCGCGAGCTCCAACAGCGAATGGCTGTAAAGGAATCTGAGCTGGAAAAATGTCTGGATGAGTTGGAAAGCACAAGGTCTGACTTGGAGAGTTATAAAAATGAAGTAGAGAGTTGTAAATTACAACTGGAGATGGAGCAAAAGGAATTGGAAATTTGTAAGAGTGAACTTGTGACCTCCAGACAGAAAGAGCGAATGTCATCTAATGAAATCATGCAGCTCATGGGCACAGTCGAAGATCTGCAGAAGCGTTGTCACCGGGGCAGCATGTCTGAGAGTGACACCGTTCAAAAAATGCAGGGAGAGACTGAGAGGAAGCTGGAGCTTCTCAGGGCGGAGCTGGACGAGATGTACGGCCAGCAAATTGTCCAGATGAAGCAGGAGCTTAATTTGCAGCATGCAGCGAGGGTGCAGCAAATGACTGAGCAACATCACGCAGAGCTCGAGCTTCTAAAAGCGCAACAACTGTCCCAAACTCCCACTGGCAGTGCTGCTGAGGTGGGTGCACTTAACACTAAGATTAGGGAGCTCCAAGAAACTTTAGAGCAGTTTCAATCTATGCATGAAAAAGCCAGACATGAGCTTAGCGAAGTAGCCAGAGAGAAGGTCAGCCTGCAGGCCAGGGTGGATGGTCTTCTTCAAGAGCTGCATTTAGCTAAAAACAAAGTGGAGCAGGTATCCCACAGTCTTCTCTCTCAGGAAAGCCAACAAGTTGAGCTGCAGCAGCTCCAAGAGACCATTGACAATCTGAGGAGTGAGCTGTCTGCTGCTCAGGAAGCTGCACAAGAAGCTGAAACTAAACATGAATCTGAAATAACCAATTACAAGATTAAGCTGGAGATGATGGAGAGGGAAAAGGATGCTGTGCTGGACCGCATGGCAGAGTCACAGGAAGCAGAGCTGGAACGACTGAGGACCCAGCTTCTGTTTAGTCATGAAGAAGAGCTCACCAATCTGAGGGAAGACTTGCAAAGAGAGAACTTCTTAAACACAGAAAACCTTCTCAATGAAGCTGCTATCAAACACGAGAAAGCGCTGGATGAGCTGCGCGCTGGTTATGAAGAAGAAGTGCGTTTGTTACAAAGGGCGAAAGCAGAATTTGCCACAGAGCGGGATGAACTTTTGCACCAGATTCTTGGACTCAAAGAAGACCTGAAGATGGCTTTGCACAGCTCTAAAACAGACAAGCTCGTCCAGCAGCTCCAAGAGCTCCAGGTCGAGCTTGAGGAACTCAGAAAGGGTGGAGAAGAACGAGCAAGAATGGAGACTGAAATGCATACAATACTAAAAAAGACGAACGTACTTGAAAACCAAGCAAAAGAGCGAGAGCTGCACTGGGAGAACAAGCTTAAAGAGCATGAACAGGAAAAGGAGACGCTGATCCAATCAAATAACACTTTGAAAGAAGAGATTAGCTCAAAAATCACGAAAATTGAGACACTCACGGCAGAGAACAATCAAATCCAGCAACAAGTAGCTGAGATTAGGGAAGAAGTAGAAAAGCAGAGGACTACTTTCTCTTTTGCTGAAAAGAATTTCGAGGTCAATTATCAGGAGCTGAAGGAAGAGTACAAGTGTCTCATTGAGGCAAAGACGCAGCTGGAAGAGAGGACACGGAAGGAGACGCTTGAATTTGAGGCAAAAATTGCCAGCCTTCAGTCACAGATTCGAGAGGCGGAGGAGAGCAGCAACATGGAGGACACAACTGATAAAGCTGTGATTGAAAAACACTCTACTGAACTAATGGAGAAGCTTAATGTTACTTTGAATGAGAAGGAAAGCCTGACTGGAAGGCTTTCTGAAGTTACAGAGCAATTAATGTTTACAGAGAGCAAAGTGGGACAACTGGAAGAAGAGCTGATGAAAGTGAGACGAGAAAACTCGGAGGTCATTGCCCGAAATGAAATCCTAGAGAAGGAACTGGAAAAGAAGCAGGAGATTACGACAGAGCAGATAAGAGGGCAGGATGCCCAGAGAAAAGCTAAGCTCCAGGAAGATGAGGCAGCTCTTGAGCCAGTTTGTTCTTCGGTGGATCATCACATTCAGATTCAGTCTCTGCAGGAAGAGATCAAGGCTCTTCAGTCCCTCTTACAGGCAGCTGAACACGAGAGAGACGCCATTCGGCAGACTCTGGAGCTCAACAGGCTCTCACAGACTCCGTCCCCGGCAACGGTGCAGTCCTCGGAGGAGGGACCTGTTGAAGGACGATCCTCCCCGCAGAAATCCTCAGGCTCAGGGTCAAGCAGGCGCAAGAGGCGGCAGAGGTCGAAGCAGGAGCGCAAAGTGGGCTCAGCTCTTTCAGAAAGCAGAGAAGAAAGACAAGGGGAGGAGAAAGAGGAGGCAGCGACTGAAGAAGAGAGAGCTAAAAGTGCTGCAGAGGATGAGATGCAGCCTCAGATGGAGAGACAGGTTGCGTCTCGTTCAGGAGAGGGGGCCGGTAAGGAGGACTCCACTGATGGATACCAGGGAGACGGAGGCAGAGGCTACATCAGCAGAGAGGTAGGCACTCACATGTATCTGCTGCAGCACGCTGCTACCGTTTTCCTTTGCCTTTTTTACAGTATATGTCTAAATGATGAAAGAGCTTGTGAAAAGAGTTAAAACTGCATCACAATTAATGCTGGGGTGTTAACACTGTTATTATTATTATTATTATTAGCTTTGTAAAAAAAAATGTGCTGATTATGTATTTGTAGCCAGATCTTGCTGAAATATTGAAGAGAATGTGACTGAGGCGTTTCAGCGCTGACATATTTTTCTCTGTAGTGAGAAACAGTTATGATTGCAGATTGCCTTCAGGCTTGCTCTGAAAGGTAGCACTGAGCAACATAGTCAGGCTGCTGTGCTGAAAGATACAGTTTCAAGTTTAACCATTCAGCGAGGTAATTGTGGGAAATAAGCACGCTCAATGCAGCCTGCATGTTGCATTGAAGTGTCCATTGATATTCTGCTCATTTCTACTTTTTAAAGAGGCGCTATTCAATATTTATAATCAGCTCCTCCTCAAACTCTGCGTAATAATGTTGCTTTTTAAAATGGCTGGAAATGGGGAAGAAAAGCAGTCAGCGAGTCTTCTGATAGCTTTGAATCATTGCAGTTGTGCAGAAATGTGTACATTCTAGTTTCTTTCCATCTTGCAGGGAGTGAAGGGTTTGAGGTGAGAAGCCATTTTAACCCAGTCACTTCTGTGTCTGTGTCACTTCAAGCTGTGTCACAAATGCACAAAGAGTACAAAAAGATCGTGTACGGTGTCTGTCTGCCATTTTCACGTCTGTGCCTCGTCATTAGTTTCTCTCACCTCCTGGGTTGGAAAAGCCAAACATGCAAAACCCCCAAAATACAAAAAAAGCAAGGGTTAAAAATGTAACGCTCACTTTAAAGTTTTACTTTAGTAGATATGCAGTTGATTTGCAGTGTAAGAGCCACATTTCTATTTAAATGACTTTACTGATGTTCTGTGTAGAGTTAATGCTGGGTTAAACAGGAGATTATAAAATCCCTGCATCCATTGTAAAGTGTAGTGGATACTTTTAGGAAAGAGTTACTAGATGTACTCCATGCTCCCACTCAGGAAGTGATCCTTAGCAGTGCATCTTATCTTTCTGTTCATCGCTGTCTTATTTGTGAGTGCTTGTGGGAAAATATCAGCTTTAAAAACTACAATATGTTTACTCTGCTTGCTTCTTTAGGTGAGCGGACATGGGCCGACCGGCGGCTCAGAGCACGCTGTCGAGGGAGAGCCGACCGAACATGTAAATGTCACTTAAGCTCACATCCTGCCTTTTGGTTTTCAGTTGCTTTGATGCATCAAACAGTGCGATGTAAAGGTCAAAATACTTTTTAAAAAACAACCCGCTCATACAGCTGCACTACAGTGCAACCTGTGCTTTTATCCTACACCCGTCTAATTTTTTTTTTTTTTTTTTTTTTTTAAAGGATGAATAAATTCCTCCTGTTCATGAGTAGGTACAGGCAACGAGATTTGATCATTTCCACACTCGACGTGCCTCAAATTATCAAGTGGATGTGCTTGTTGTGTAGGCAGAAAATTTTCACCAGGCAAAATAAAAAATAAGCTCTGCATCAGCAGTCGTATCAGACGGCCTCACGAAAAATTGAAAATAAAAATTGTCATCAGAGGAAAAGCATGCTGTAAGGCATACAGTAGGGGGGGAAAAGTCTGTTTCTCAAAGTAAAATGGTCCTTGATGTCAGGGAGCAGCTGGGGATAATACTTGACAGCACCCCGAGGCCGAGCTAACAAAGTGTGCAGGTTTCTGTGCAAAAAAAATATGCTCCTAAAATCTCTGTAAACATCTAAAAACCTCAGTTTAACATTAGGAACTAGACTGTAGACTACTTCTTAATAAAACCACTCCATTCCCACTTCAGCAAGTCTCTTAAAAACAAATATGGGAATTGTTTGATATATTTGAGCTTTTCCTTTTTCAGTATTTGGAGTAAAAATATGTCATTTTTTACCATAGAAGCAATTTTTAAAAGATTACTTTGTTACATGTAGCAGCGTCACATAATAGCACAGCTACCATCTGCTTGTTAGGCACTGACCATCTCTCATCTGCATGTTTTTAAGCAGCAACATCTGCATAGCTACAGGTTTGAAAAGAGTCTGCTCTGCATCCGTCAGGTGTAGTGCGAACGGGAGATGGCGTCATTTAAGTACACCCTGTTCAGAATGTAGAGTGCACTTTAAAACGTTTGACATCAAAGGTAACAGAATCATAGGTTTGCAAGTGTGTAACCATAATGAGTTTGTGCTAATGCACGATGCATAATTAGAGAGAGAAGCCTCACCGTGGGCCTTTTGTTCCTCGTTAAAGAAGTGATAATAGCAGACCTCACATCCTAAACACAGATGGCTCGTATCACGGCTCTGCCAAACAAATATGATTGCTGGCGTTATGTTATTTAATAATTTATGTCTTCTGGTTATTACATTAATGTAGTATTCTGCATAATTTAATTTGTGGTCAATTATAACTGATATGTGATTATATTTAATTCTCCTTTTTTCCTTTGTATATAAATATCATAATTCTGTATTTGTGTGTGTGTGTGTGTGTGTGTGTGTGTATTTAATAGCATACATATACTGAATATCTGTATGAAAAGACACATCCCATTATGGGTTATTTGATGTTGATGAGATGATCTCTTCTTCCTGCTTTAAGGGTGAGTGCAGGTTGCAAATGGAGGCCCAGCGCATTAGCCTGTCTCAGATCCACGCTGCCCAGTTTGAGCTGCTGCAGGAGGAGACCGATGCCCGCACACGCTCTCTGGAGCTGCAGCTGCAGGACCTGAAAGATCGCGGTGAGCAGATAGAGAGCTTTGTGTGCATCTGTGTTTGTGGCAAAGCAGAGCAGCAATCTGATGGGCTCATGTGTCCTCCACAATTTTGTTTTTAATACTGCCTGCTTATAGTTATACATCAAAACCTGTATGATTTTATATTACCTACATAATTTTTGCGCTTGTTTTTCTTAGATGAACAGAAAAGCTTCAAATACCAGGATGTGATGCAAGCAGTGTCTGAAGAATGCACTGCGATTATTCTGGTAATTACTAAGGAATAATATTTGAATTTGGTGAATCCTTTCCCTTTTTTTTAAAAAAAAAAAGTGTGGTGCTTCATTATTATCTCATTCAGCCTCATCTTTGTTTCTTTTCAGTCTTTTCGAAAAATCTTTGGTGAAAAGTTTTTGGAGAGTGTCGATGCAGAGAGCAAGCCGCTCACTTCAGAGGAACGACCAGTAACTAGTGACTCCACCTCCATTATCCTGGAGGCCAGAGGTACGCTTTTAATGAGCACATTAAACAAATATTGCATGTAATAAAACACATGGGTCTCCTGAATGCGACCACGGGGTCGCCGTTAATTACTGTGTGGCTACCAAATGCTTTTACCGCAGGTGCACACTCGGATACAAAAACAAAATGTAACCCTTCTTTTTATTTTTCTTTCTTTTTATTTTTAGAGCTTTACAGAGAGCTTCAGCAGGTCAGAGAGAGGATTGAGCAGGAACATCGTCGACTCTCACAGCTCCAGGCTCTGCTGAGAGACGATGGGAACAAGGTAGAAACTTACTCACCCGCAGCCACAAGCTGTGCTTCAGTTCTACACTACAAGCTAATTCCAGCCAAGCTTTGAGGTTTTGTTTTATCACAATCAAATATTTCATTATCAAATATTTGAATATGTTCACAGCAGAAATAATGAGAACTGTTTATGTAGTTTCATTGGCTTTGAAATTTCTTAATTAGCAGGTTGGACTGCATGCATCAGTGCATGAATCGTGCTGTATCATTTTATGTTAGTATAAAACTGAAAAGTAAAAGGTTTTGCTAAGGAAATTATTCTATATGGGAAATAATATTTTATAGCTCTGAAGTGTTTGTTCCAAGTATGCATGGAAGAGCCCCACTAAATCTGTTGTTTTCCAGATGAATGAACTGCAGACAGCGTTCAGTGAGCTGAAGAGCAACAGTGAGAAGGAGATCTCTGATCTCCGAGAACAGGTCGCCTCTTTAAGCCCCTCAGCAAGCAAAGGTAAATCTGGAGTTCATTTTTCTGATAAAAAATGAAACGCTATTATATGTCAAAGCTCATGTAAGTGTGTAATGATGATAATAATAATAATAATAATACGTCTTAAAGATCCCAGGTTTAGGATCGCTATTATTCGTTCTCTTGTAAGCTGTCTGCAGCTGCAGGCTTTAAAGTGTTGCAGAGTTGTGCTGTTGAAGTGTGTGATGATTGTTGTGCCCAGAAGGTCCCTCATACTTTGAGCTGGTGTCCTGTTTGCATGGTGCATTTTTAATTTTTGCATAAACTGCTTTGTATTCAGACTGTTTGTCAAATGTGTATAAAAGAATGCAAATGCAATGCAGTAAACAGCAAAACAACATTTTGACTCTTCTGTCCAGAAATATTTAGTTTATCTTTTACCTGTAAATGTTATTGTGACTAAGTTATTTCTCTGCTCATTCATTTCTTGATAGATATATGCATGTAGGCTTTTGGCACTGCACCAGGCTGCATTCCCAGAACAAACATAAAAGTATCTTGTAATCAATTTAAATCTGATGCTTTCTAGTTTCACATTTCACCTCTGTATCGATTAGATCTGGAGGAGCTGCCCGGTGCATCTACCTCCCTGACCATGGAGTTGCAGAGGCTGAAGGCCGAGGCCAAGGAGAAGCAGCTGCAGCTGGAGGAGAGTCACAGGCAAGAGTTGGAGCGTCTCAGAGCTCACTACCAGCAGCAGGCCACAGAGACGGAGGAGCGATACGCAACGGAGCTCTTCATGCTGCAGCAGCGACTGCAGGAGGTCACCACCCAATACAGGTGATGCGCCAGTTAAGCGAGACCCTATTTAAATGTTTATACGCATTTTAAGACAAATTAGTTTGTGAAGAAAACTTGCACAGATAAAAACAAGTCATAAGATATTTTTCACTGGGGGGGAAAAAACTGTAAAACACTTAAAACCCCAAAGTTAATTTTTATAGATGACTTTACACTCCATTGTTGTTTCATGTCAGACTTTTTAGTTTTTAAACAGCACTGAAGCTGCGCTGATAACATCTCGTGTTTACGTTTAAACACACGGACTCATTTTAATGCTCAGTCGGCCGAGTTTGTGTATGTGAAGTCTGAACAGAGAAAATGACACGAGTGACGGTACTAAAGATAACTTCAAACACAAGCTGGTGTGCACGTCCTGTGCAGCACGTGGAAGCTACCTGACCCACTTCAGTTGACAACAAAGCCTTAAATAATGAAATATTCACTAGGCCGCCCACAAACATGTGAAAGTACCTTGTCAGCCTTTACATGTGGTTTTCAGAGAGAAGGGAGGCAATAAAAAAAGAAATCCACACGCTAAGTGCCATTTTCTTTAATTAAACAAACTTGTGGCCAAATTGTAAGCAGTTGTATCTCAAACGTGATCTCTGAACTGTATATATCCTGTGTCTTCCATCGATCCGTTTTCACGCATCCAGCTTTTGGTTTCCGGGGCAGTAAAGTTAGCCTTTATGTGCTAGCTCATACTTCCTACATACTTTGAGTAGAGATATAATAAACTAAATACATATTTATATATTTTTAATGCATGAAATCAGTCTTTCTTTCTTTCTTTTTCTTTTATAACTAAGACGCTGCTGCCCTCCACTGTTTGAGATTGTAAATATAAGCTTGTTTTCCTCTCCTGACTTAAGTCTAATAAAAGATTTCCAGAGGTGTGGAATTCAGTCACAATTTTATATCCAAGTAAATTATTCTTACGTATATATCTTTACTTAAATTACTCCATTACTCCTTAGGGGCAGAGTTGCACTCAGTAATTGTTTTTTTTGTTTGTTTGTTTATTAAATAAACATTATTTAAAAATAAATAGTAAATTTACATCAGCAGCGTTTGACTTAATGAACTTCTTGTAAACCTTTTTTTAAAAAGCGAAAATGATGAGTTGCAGCACATTTAATTTTGTTTATTTTATCTGTTAGCCTCATTATTAATTATTAAAAAGATCATTTACATACATTTTTGGACAAAGACAACATTTGTGTGAAATGATAGATAAAGCATGCAGGCTCAATAATAATGTAATAAAACTTGAGTTGACGGTTCTCCTTCTGCTTCCCCAGTGTTCCAGAGTCCGGCTCTGAGAGGATGGAGGAGCACAGAGAGGAACTAAAGGTTTGGTTTCCCCACTTTTCCTCTTCCTAAGTCTTCCACGTCACACGCAGCATATCGTAATACAAGCTGAAATATGAACTTGCATTAAGATGCTATGACAGTAAGGGTGGATAGGAGGGAACAGTTGAAGCCTTCAGGGTAAAACGTGCCCTAAATCCCCCGCCTCAATTCCACAACCAGCATCGAGAGTTAGTCCTATATCTAACGATTAAAAGGGGCTGGACGTTGCATAACGCCGTTTTAACCAAGCGGGCGTATTCTAGTTTTGGTGGCTGCATGAAAGGAGGATTCTGTCTTGCGTGAATGAACTGCGGTCCATTTAAGCCATTTCAACTTCCCTCTTTCCTCAGTTTGTCATTCTTACTCCCTCTGACCTCAAAACTGCACGGCTCATGTTTTCAGGCTCTCACATCCTCACACAGAGATAAGAGAAGAAGATTGACAGAAGTGGGGATAAACTGAGGAAAAAATCTGGCACTTTCCGACGTTGTATGTTTTTGATTTGAAGCGTCTAGCTTGCAGCAAGGCAGCAAGGAAGGCGAATGACTGTGAAATAGACAAGGAATGTCTCATCACAAGACAGAGTGGTAGTGTGTTAGTGGAAAGTGTTTCTGTATTGTAACGCAAGACATCGCTTTATCTCTTTATCATGTCTGGGAGGCAGGGAGAACACATTGCTGTATTTAGCAGTGGATGAAGGATGGGGGGAGTTTAACTAGAGGAGTTGGTTATTTCAGGAACCGTCTTAAGGAACTTTCATTACTCAAATCTTCACAGCTTGCTTCGTTTTAACACACTGCTGCTGTTGTACACTTTTTGACTTCTTTCACTCTTTTCAGGAGCTGAGTGGGGAGGATTTGTCAGAGGAAGATGTGGAGCTGTCCCAATCTGTCAGGTCTGCAGGCCTGACGGCACAACTGCAGGCACTGAGGAAAGCGCTCTATCACAAGTACCTCCAAGAAGTCGCCGCTCTCAAAGAACAGCACAGCAATGAGCTGAGGCGACTGAGAGAAGAAAGGGAACAGGAGGGGAGACCGGGAGACAGAGGCGAGAGAGAGCAGGATGTCAACGGGATCAGCGGTGCTGGAAGCTCCACCGAGAGCCTCGGGGTAGCCGCGCAGGTCCCTGTGGAAGAGAAGCAACACCGGGAGAGAGTGGAGGAGGAAGTCGCCAGAGTATGTGGACATGTATTATGGGTTTTTGTGCAAACATCAGGTCGAGAAAGCCACTGAGATCAACTGGTGTGATCTTGTTTTCAGAGGCTTGATCCTCAGGTCGTGGACGTTTATAGTGTAGTTTGTGGACCCCAAAAATGAATCTTTTAGATCTCCATTGTGTCTTAAACTCCCTCCCTGTCTTAAACAAAATCATGAAGAAAATGTCTTTGGACCCATGGGTTTTTTTGTTTTTGTTTTTTAGGCTATAGTTCAGATGTCTGTGGAGTTTGCACAGCAGACTGAGCTGGCTCGAATCAACAAGCGTGCCCGTGAGACAAGCTCCTCCATGCAGACCCAGTCGGACGAGGAGGCGCTGGTGGACGGGGAGAAAGAGGAGCCGACTCCCAGAGATTCCCTCACTGCAGGCAGCAGGCTGGAAGAAGTTGAGAGGGAGAGACTGCAGAGGGAGCTCGTAGAGAGGGACACTGAGATTAGAAAGTTAAAGGAGGAGCTGCAGAAATCTGCAAAATCGGGACATGAGCAGGTCAGTGTCATCTACCCAGCCGTCACATGCAATGTGTGCATCTGCTCTCCACTTTCAACCAACATCACACATGCATTTATTCCCTCTGACCGACTTATTTGCTGCTTTCATTAATTTTAAGATGTACCATGTCACAGTTCAGGTGTTGCATCTATTGGGTTGAATCTAAGTTATATATCATTTATTTTTTTAAGTAGTAAGAGTAGTATTGCTTTTTGGCTACTCTTACTTGAGAACTATGAGCTTGAATTTTTGTTCCTGAATCTGGGATTTTTTTATATGCAGAACTTTAATCAATAATGTGGAGGAAGCAGTTTGGTTCTGTATTACAATATAGTTTCACATTTTGCATACACACACCTACTTCGTTAAAAAAATAGTTTTTAAGTATTTTAGTCAAATGAGGCTGTAATTTATGAATTTTGTAAAGTTTCATCAACTATCTACCCTGCGTGCCCTGATTTCCATGTGCTGACTGAGTATAATGTTATTTTTCGAAGCACTCCTCCTGCCTTCACCAGCCATTTGCTGCATGATTAAGCTTTAACTGTGTGATAGCAGAGGCTGTCATTTTGAGTTTTCCTTGTGGTATGAGTTACTCCACCCCACTCTCTAATATAGTATAGTAAAAAAACCAAAACTTCTAATACTTCAAAAAAAAAAGTTCATGCACAACAGTAAGTGGTTTAAAATAACTGTAATGATGAGAAAAATCCATCTGAGTCTTAAATTATTCATATGTGTTATGGTATTTACTTTGGGTCTTTGCAGAGACATTTTCAAAGTTAAATTAAGATATGGAAATGATCCAGATCTTAATGATCAACAGAAATAAATAGCAAAAACTTTTTTTTTTTGATAGAGGCAAATCTTTTCAGCCTAAAAACATACAGTCAGTCTATTTACAAACTGTGATGCTGAAGCTTTCCGTTTAATCTCAAAAGTACAATTTTCAGAATCAGAATACTTTATTAATCACTAAATTACTAAAGAAATTATGTGGTTACAGTTGCTCCAAGACAATTAGAACAGTAACTAAATAAACAAAATTAAATAATACAATATATTACAAAGTTCACAAAATATAGGTAATGGCTCTAATATATAAATATTCATATTATAGCAGAGAATAGATGGATGTATAGATCTGTGTGTGTGTGTGTATATATGTGTGTGTATATATATATATATATATATATATATATATATATATATATATCTTCTAGATTAATGCATATTTATCAGTTGTTTATTATATCAATGGATTCTGTGCAAAAGAGATCCCTGCTTCAGCCAGAGTCTGACTGAAATTGGAAAATATTAACCTCCACACAACTAGAAAAGATCAGTTACTATCTAGTGTTTTTTGCTTTTAGAGACTAATTACAAACGTTTGCAAATAATTTCTGGGTAATTTAGAAAAGTAGACAAGTCGGCCACACTCAGCTGGTTACCCTGGTTATGTTCTGGTTGTAGTCCTATTTAAAAGCAGCATTGCCAACTGCCTGTTTTTCTGGGGGAAGGAGGGGGCTTGAAATTAAACCATCTGAGTCTCTGTTTCATATCTAGAAGGTTCTGACTTGACTGAATGCAATTAGCTAATGTGAATTTCTATAGATGGCAACAGATTTTCAAATTCATAACACAAGGTAGCAATTGCTCTGGTTGTGCTGTTGTCTCCAAGCAGCGTTTTCCCTGGAGTGACCGAGACATTGTACAATTACTTTTTAAACCAGCTTTGTTAATTGTGGTTCCATTTAGGAAAATAATTTAAAAAATCAATTTAAATTTGTTTTTGTAATACTCAGAAATAGCATGACTAAGGTAGTTTGCATATTCTACAACAAACCACAGACACTCACAGTCTGACCTTGGTTTCAGTCCTGAAAACAGGAAAAATGCATTTTCCTGTTTTCAGGTGTGACAGTGTGCAGTGCTGTGTTCTTACTAAAGAATATTAGGAAATAGTAGCATGCAAAACATGTGCTGAAGTAGTTTAAATAACTACCGCTTGTATTGCAAACTACATTAACACCTGGCATGTAATCAGTCCAGTAGAATGTCTGGATCCACATTAGTTAGCAGTTTTGCAGTAAGATGATGTCTCCAACTATTTATTTATTTTGATTTGTCACTTATGATTTGAGCCAAACTAGTAAACTGATCCCATAAACTGTTTGTTTGGGGGCAACGATGGGATAAACTTTGCATTACTGCTGCTCTTCCAGGAGGTGGCGCTATCGCCTCTGCCAGTCTTTGTGCCTCAGGTGCACCTGTTGCCATAGCAGCACAAAGATAGTAGTGTTTCTCTCAGCTCCAAGGGAGTTAAAGTGTGTCTTTGTGTGCGCTTGTAAAAAGGCCAGTGTGTCTATGTGCGCCTTGCTGGGCCTGATTTGAATTCACTTTTACTAATGGTCGCGCACGCTCAGCACGCTCTCTGCTGCTGTCGAGAGTTTTCAGGAGTGTTTACACGGCCAAAACTTTGCAATGACGGGGCTGCTGTCTGTGTTTTCTCTGCTGCCCGTCCAACCCTTAAAGAAGGAAGATAGCGGTGATGGAGAAGCCGAGGACGACGGCGATCCAGGCGGGTCGGGAACAGCAAAGGCTGATGAACAAAAACTGTCTTCACAGGACGACGAAGATTCTTCTGATAAAGAGGCTGAGAGGTACCTCTGCATTCATGCTTTCTCAGTATCAAGACATCACTGTTGTGTGGACAGATGCTCAGTTTGTTTTCATGATAACCTGTTGACTGAGTGCCGCACACATATTTATCTATCCAGTTGTTCACATGCGAACTCCTCTTCAGTTTTTTTTATGAGTTTAGTACTAACTCTCCATCTTCTGATGATTTTTAGAAACTTGTTGCGTGAAGCCAACATGAAGCTCAGTCAGGTGCTGGTTGAAGTCTTGAAGACCACAGCAGCAGCAGAGGAAACGATGGGCCTTCACATGCAGAGTCTGCGTGATGCTTCCGGTGCAGCACAACTTCCCCACTCCACCACACAGTCAGCCAATACAGAGCCACTCCGACTTTATAACACAGGTGAGTAACATCAAGATTCAGCAGTAATTCAATACTGAATCCAGTTATTAGCCAAAAACAAACAAGTGAAAGAGCAGACTGCAAAACTTCAAAATATGATTATGTGTTTGGACTAAAAATACTGCTGATAGTAGCTGACCTTGTAGTACGAAAGTCATCATCAAAAACTACACTGATTAATTTCCTGAGATTTCTTTAAAACTCTAGACTTGAATTTCAAATTTGATTAGTCTCGCTCAAAACACAAAATATAGCAATGACACTGCATCCACAGTTATTTTAGCATCTGTAGCTGCAATTTAATTGCTTCTGTCATTAATAGGAAATGCAGTACCATGTGCCTGAACAAGGAGATGTTGCCTTCTATGGAAAAAGTTGCCAAGCGAACATTTAATGCGATCAGATGCAGATAACAGTACTGATGGTCGTATAATTGAGGTGATAGAAAAGTATTAGATTGACCTAAATGGATGATTAAGGGTGAGGGTTATATCTCCATGGAGGCTAAGCACAACACAGTCTCTTGTTAACTTTAGATCCTGGATTAATTTGTTATTTTGATATTTCCTAAAAAACATAGCTGCTCATAGTAATCAGTGACCTGCAGGTCATCAATAGGACACCAGAGGTTAGACAATTAATTGGCTAACCTAGCATAAGTCCAATGTTAGACTTTATCATGCATGCATTTCAAGTTGTCACTGCACAGACACTAAACATGTCCGCCCGTATGCCTGCACTCTCCAAACAGACTGAAAAATATTACAATAAGAACATCTACCCGTCTGTGGAGTCCACAAGCGAGTATAATCCTTATTCTTCTTACTTTGTTTTTTTGGGGGGAAATATTACCTCTAAAGAGGACACTGAGGATTACAACACATTCTTGGCACTTTTGTACAAATTCCTATTATAACAGACTTTTGCTGATTGCAGGTATTTTCACCAAAAAGTATTTTTAAAAAGTATGGTTGTGCTTATCGGGGAAGCATTCAACGTAACACTTAAGGCTTTTTTTTTTTTATTGCACAAGTTTTCTCAAAAGCTTGTTTTCCCATGACTGATATCGGTCATAAAGTCCAGTCAGTCGTGTATGCACGGTAGATCGGGGTTGGTCTTATCACATACTTTCATGCAAAACAGTTGGAGCTGGTGAATCACCTACCTGTGTGACGTTTATATATGCAACCGTGGCAGCACTTTATCTCATTTCCCCTTTTTTATGAAAACATATTTAAAACACAGTTGAGCAACAAATGCCTGTAAGAGTCACAAAACATTACACATATGTGTTCCCGTGTTGCACAGCAACTACAGTGCTTTAAGTGTTTTTGTGCCACATTAATTCATTAACTTTTCTGTTAGTTTGTTTTGCATTACCCCCCACAGTGTGAACTCTTCCAAGTTTTGTTACCAGGTTGCATAAGAAGTCTTTCATTTAGGAACAGAGCCAGTTGGGTTTCACACATTTTTTGTGGTTACAATTAGAGAAACTTGAGCAATTCAACCAGCGTCATAATAAAACCGGCTCGTGTCCTTCAGAAGCTGCTTTGCCCTGTTGTGCTGCATCTTTATGTCGCGGTGCCTTCTTCTTCTGCTGTCATGATACTGTGTGATTATGAGCTTAATAACATAATGTGAGTTACATAATCTGTCAGCTATGTTACGGGCAGTTATGCGAGTGTGCTGGACCCAGTTTGAACTGGATGATGTGTGCAAGCTCACCCTTATTTTGGTTATATATTTAGCACTCTTTGGCATATGACTAGCATTTTTAATGCTTAACAAACAGGAAGCTTTAAATTGCTGCGTCCTGACTTAGCATCTGTGAGTCCATGTTGCTTCCCCGCAGTACTTTGGTTAATCTCAAATTAGGCACCACTCAGGCCCTAACTGAACTTTTAGATACAGACTATTAGATTTAACTTCAAATATGCACACGTTGAAACAAACATGATGCATTTCTGTCTTCTGTTGCTCTGGTTAAATTCCAGGTTATACTTCAGGACGTTTACAGGGCGGTGAGACTGGTGCCGACAATGTGAGCATGTGGTCCAGAGAGATGAAGACTCCTGAGGGTCTGGAAGTGTCCCAGCAGATGATGGACAGTCTGCTGCTCGGGGCAGGGCCTCAGCTCGAGAACGAGGAATATTTAATGGGAATCAGCAGCCGACTGCAGACAGCTCTGGAGAAAATGTTGATGGCCATCACTGACACCACTAACCAGGTATACCCCAAGCATTGTTGGTTGTTAATGATTTGAGTTGTCCCCTTCCATTCATTTATTAACTTTTTATTGGGTAGCTCACCTGTGAGTCTTATCTTAATGGGCAGATTTAGTTATTCTTAACCCAATTATAATAAAAAATTTATTAAGCATGCATAATAATAATAAAAAAGCCCAAACAATACTTGATCTTTTTGATATTTACTGGTACTCTCTGCATCCTGAGACTTGCAAAAGAAGACGAGTACTGCTCCCTAAATATGAGGGAAGAGCTGGCAGGAAGTTAGCTTACCATACAGGCTAGAAACAAGGGGAAACGGCTCATGTGGCTTGCTCCAAAGATCAAAATCCCCAAAAGTACCTCTTTAACTAACCAATTAACTCAGTACATTTCATTAATTAGCAAACCAACTCATAAAAATCATTTCCAGGGAACCAGAGGTATCATTCTCCTAGTTAAGTCTTCATTAAGTGATAATAAATTAAAGTTTAGCAGGAGACTACAAGCTTTAATATTTGACATTTTTCTTGCTCTGACTCATTTTGACACCTTGCCCTAGCTTATTGTCCTCTGTCCAGTGAAACGGGTTCACTGTGGGTTCAGGTTTCAGAATAATCCCTCATGAATCACCCTGTGTTTATGTCTCTAAAAGTTACCAATAAACAGAAAGCTCCAGTGACACATGTAGGCTTTGTCAAAGTATTTAAATGCACACACTCAACTCCGTCACCCCGCTCCCCTTCTCTCGTTCTACTCCTGTTCATGGAGACATAATAGGGATGAGGTGGCAGAATGTGACTGGCAACAAAGTTGTCCTGTCTAGAAACTCGCACACAAAAGAGCAGCCTCATTCCCAGCGGTTGCCTGTAGATACGAGGAGTATTTACACAGAGCTTTTGTCCGGCCTCCCAGCCTATCGTAGTCCAGTTCCACCAGAACAACTCCATCCCCCTCCCCTTAGGCCATCCACGTAGAGCATGTCCTGTGACAACACGCAGAGACGAGGCCAGTCTAACTAGGCCAGTGAGCGTGTTACAGTAACTGAATGCACAGCGTATCACCCCAGCGGCTGAAATTCATGCGTTATTCATGCTTGAGTGAGCTTTATCGTGGCAATCTAAAAATAGCTTTAAAGAAATTTCAGGCTGTTGTTTTAGCATCCATTTACACCACACTGTTATTTATGGAATCACTGGTTGTTAGGGGTTTTTGGCGTGTTGTTTTGTTTTTTCAAAGGGTATATTCTCCAAATTTTGTTAAGAGTAATAATTTGGGTTACCAAATAATAATTTTAAGCAGCAATACCAGAACTCTTCTAACAGAGAGACGTGTGCTCTAGTAATTTTAAATAGTTACTTTTGACCATTCTCTGGCATCATATAGACCAAATAATTTTATAAAGGTAGTTAAGAAACTGCTACAAGGTGAAAATGATCCTTATTTGTTCTCCGGTAAAGAAATACTGAAGTTTCTACAAGCTGCTTTTAAATTTGTGTGTACTTCTCCAAGTACATGCAATTAATCGCACCCATAAACTTGTAATCAACAAAGCCTCTAAGTGATTTTCCTGCTGCTATTGATCCTGTGTTCATTTGTCTTGTCTCTGGCTGGTGCTAAGTGATCATGTCTTGGATTGATGTAACAAGCCCGATCAGGAATGTTAACTGTCTGTTGAACAACCGCTGTAAATTATTTGCCTGGGGAAGGTGTTTGCGTGGTTATTGTCCACTCCCATTATACGTGGGCGAAATGTGGAAATTGCTCGTGTGCAGCAAATTCAAAAGTTGACTCTACAAATGGAGACTTTACTTTAGGTTTGACCAAGAGGCAGCGTGTCAAAAAGCCTTAATTGCTTTTTTTTTCTGCTGTGCACAGAAAAAGGAATCTGGTTTGACAGCTTTCTTAAGGGAGTGTGTTTTGTCTGTGGTTATTTCTGTGTATAGGGAGTGTGTGTGTGTGTGAGATCTATTTGCAAGTCTACCTAGCCCTCTGGCTCCAAGGATTGAAGCCACACCTGCTTCCCTCCCACTTTTTTTCCCCCCAGCAGTATCCTGCTCTCTGTGATGAATGTAGGAAGTGGAAAAAGTGCCCTCGTCTGTTGAAAATGCTTTTGGATGGTTTGGATTTGAATCTTTTTTCTTTTTTTCCCACCTGTGGCAGAAGCGTAGAGATGGGTAAAGGAAGTTTAGCAGTGTGAGAGTATCTCTCGCTGGTAGTAATTAAACCTCGCCTGACAGGAGAGTAGTGAGGGATATTATGGTAAGAGCACGGGAGCATGCGTGGAGAGGGAATGACAGCAACCCTAGAAGGAAGTAAGAAGGAAAGAGTGAGTGATTACAGATCTGAGCGCTGTCATTTCACCCTTGGCCGACTGCTGCTTGGACTAAACAATTAAAAAGGGGGCCAGTGGGAGGCTTCCCGGCAGGTTTGGGTTGCTACAGCGGCATAGTATTGTTAATGAATCTCCAGAGAGAGAAAGCGAGCGGAGGGAGAGGAGAGCAGCCGGGAGCAGATGTGGGGGTGTGAGCTTCACTGAGCGGTATGATATGGTTTCACTTCGAAGAAAAAGAAGAGCAGAGAGAAGGCTGGGGAGCTTTAAAGAAGGCATAGAGCAAAGAAATGCTTGTCTTCGTGTTTACATACCTCCTGCAGTCACGGTCAGGAATGCTCTTTAACCTGCTGGACCCAGAAATGACTTCCACCTACTGCCGAGGATGACACTTTGTAGTAGGATCATAAAATCCTCACCCTCACCGGATGATTTTCTCTCTCAGCATTTACCTGGATTTCTTTCTACCTCAAGCAGAAAGCATGTGATTGAGCTGACGTGAATGTCACCTCCAAAGATTGTTTACTCTTCTGCCGTGCGTACCAAACACATAGAAACTGTTGCTTGGAGCTATCCACAACACTATTCACGCCTTCATCCCCCACTGGACTTCATTGTCATTCTCAGTTTGCCTAGCTCAGCCTGACGGATAACAGCACCTGGAAATCCTTTTTGATGACTTCAGATAAGATTCAAAGTGAGGTTCTCCCAGCATCCGTACGTCGTCTACCATGGATTCATATCGCTCTTACTGGAACTCGAGTATGCAGAGCAGCACGTGGCTCGAAGGGGAGGACAAGGATGTGTACGAGGTGGAATCTCGCATACCCCTTCCTCGACCGTTCCCATTTTGCAGCACGCTGAATGAGAAAAACGCTGTGGTGGTGCAGACACAGATTTCACATGTCAATCACAGGACTAGCGGCCACCTTCTTAAAGTCGTCTCCAAAATCTCCCTGCCGACTCCCCCTTATACAGTAAGTTTACACCTGGTAACCCACAGATGGACTGTGTGTAAATTACATTTGTGGAGGTTGTTTGTGCTGCTCTTTACAGCTCAGTAGTTCAGATCTACATATTCAGGTGTGAGTTGAACCGTTCCACGTAGGCACACTTGGTAAACGATTATAACTTCTCTGTGGCAGGATCATGTTACCACTTCCCATAATTTTACAATCAGACCTTTGCTCAGGGAGATATGTAAATCTATGGAAAAGGTAGTGTGGAATGAGGTTGTGTGCTCCTGGTTTATTGCGTTTTAATGATTTCATAGCTGTCCACAAGAAAAATATGCCTTCTGTCACATGACCAGCAGGTCTTTGCACAAGGATGATATAATTATTGTATCACACCCTGCACATAACCACAGTTTATTACTCGCTTTAGCTGGCCCTTTACGTAATGCCAGCACACATGTTGAAGTTTGTTTATCATAACAACATTGCACACAGACACTGCTGAACGCTGTTGTCAAAGCATTTGTAATGGCCGTTATAGTTACAGAACACTTTTTTATTTTGAACATGCTTAATTTGTTTTGCCAGTTTTTGTTTCTGCTGTAAATCCTTTGAAAGATGGGCAGTGTAGTGACTGTGGAGTTACATGTTCCCCCAAGTGTACCTGAGTTTTTGTGGCTTCCTCCCACAAATATAACACATGCTCTTAGGTTAATTGGTTGTTCTAAATTGGCTTCAGGTGTTTCTGAGGTC
This sequence comes from Neolamprologus brichardi, assembly GCF_056152115.1. Classification (NCBI taxonomy): domain Eukaryota; kingdom Metazoa; phylum Chordata; class Actinopteri; order Cichliformes; family Cichlidae; genus Neolamprologus; species Neolamprologus brichardi. Next base: position 14,316,599 of record NC_142124.1, on the reverse strand, counting down.
AGTAACAGCTGGGACAGCTTTCAGCCCCCTGTGGTGAAATTAAGTTGGACACGTTGACAATCTTATTCTTAAATAGGCTGATGGATACACTTCAAATCGATATCTGGATCTTCTTCTTCTTTCAGCTGCTCTCATTAGGGCAGGGATGTCAAATTCATTTTACATTGTGAGCCATTTACAGCCCCTTGTAATTGGGCCACACAAGTGAAACTCCCCTTTCTGTCTCAGAAAGGTTGGGGAAACCTGCAGGCAGCTGAGACTCAAGAAGTCACTTGGATGAGTGACAAAACGTTTCTCCCATTGAAAATGCTACGTCCAGATGAACAGAATCAATCTTCTGGGATCCCCTTTCTGTCAGTGTAAAGAAATTTCACTACACATTTAATCCTCAAGATTCCTTAATATAAGAAAAAGAAGTATAATTGTAAAGAAATGCTGCTTTAATGAAATGAAAAACATCTTAAATTGTAAGAAATAAATATGTAAAATGACAGAAAGTCTATCCATGTGTACAATGAATAGTGTGTAATGGATACAGTGTAGCCCATCCTCCCATTATTAAAAAAGAAAAAGGAAAAAAAAGAAGATGAATTATTGCCTAATTATTTTGGTGTCTAATGAATGCCCGTGTGGGAAATCTTTTATCTGTAAACATAAAGCTGTAAAACTTATGAAAATATAGTTAAAAGTCCAAAATTTATGCCTTCTTTTACCTTCTCCAAAGTTGTCCATTGGGGGCGGATTGAAGTCTGCTGGGCCGATTCTGGCCCCCCGAGCCACCCCTGCTTTAGAGCAGGGGTAGGCAATTCCAGGCCCCGAGGGCCGCTGTCCTGCAGGTTTTAGATCTCACCTTGGGTCAACACACCTGAATCACATGATTAGTTCGTTACCAGGCCTCTGGAGAACTGCAGGAGCTAATTTAGCCATTTAAATCAGCTGTGTTGGTTCTAGGACACATCTAAAACCTGCAGGGACACCGGCCCTCGAGGCCTGGAGTTGCCCACCCCTGCTTTAGAGGATCACCTTCCTCTGTCTCATCCTATCCCTAGCATCCTCCTCTGTCACACCAACCCTCTGCATGTCCTCCTTCACTCCATGCATGGATCTTCTCTGTGATCTTCCTATTTTCCTCCTGCATGTTCAACATGATATGTCCAGTGTGTCCATTATCCCTCCTCTGCACGTCAGTTCTAATCAATATGTGCATATAGGTGGTTTATCACAATTTGACATCTGTGCAAAATGACATACACATCAGCAGTAAGAGGCTTAAAGTGCTTTTATACGTGCGGCACAATTATAATATCACAATAAAAACAATGCACAAATAATCATCAAGCTGTCCAAACCAAAATTTAACTTTTTCATTTCAATGAGAGATGTACTCGTCATCATCTTCTATTCACTGATGTCGAAAATTTAAAGTTGTATGTAAAATTAGTGGGCTTTAATGAAATGGTGCATTTTCACAGTAATGTTTGAAACACTGAGATTCTTTACTGTAAAGACGCCTTCATTCTTGTTAAAGATCATCTCTTTCCACTTCTCCTCTCAGGTCGAACATGCCCGGATGACCCAGACTGAGCTGATGCGGGAGTCCTTCCGCCACAACAAGGAGATGAACGAGCTCCTCCAGAAGCAGGAGGAGCTGCAGGAGAGGGTGATGGAGGAGGCTCGGGCACGGGAGCAGCTGGCTCTGGAACTTCACCGAGCGGAGGGTGAGGTTTTACTTTTATGTAGGAAAATCTTCTAGTTTATGCTCATTCTTACAAAGTGACTGAAGGAACTGAGCTATAGCTTCATTTTAATTTAAGTACTGATCAATTTTAATGTGAGCCAGGGAAGCGTTCGCTCTTTGTGGGCCTTGTAAGGCACACTTCCTTTACAGTAGCCTTTTAGACTCTGATCGATGATGTGATAAAGCGAGTCTGTCGAATGATTAGAGAAAATGGGGAGAGCTGCATTAAGTGGAAACGCGTGTGTGCATGGGGTTGGAGGCTGTCACGGGGAGTGATGGGATCAGCTGTTTGAGAGGCCATCTGTGGTGAGAACTCAGCAAATGGTAATTATTGTTTCTGAGCCTGTCTTTGGGTTTGTGTTTGAACATTTGATTGCATCTGTGTGACAACAACATTATGAAGGGCTGTGAATGGTGGTGAGAGTAATCATGAGAGAACAAATTTAAATATTTAAGCTGTTAAAGTCAGCTTTAACAGCTGTTGAATGCTGCATGGGCCTGGCTGTCCATGTCAGAGACAGCTGCCCTATGAGGGTCAGCTGTTGCACCCCTATGCATGCTCACACAGACACTCACGGGACCCACTACATCCACTACACTGTCGTTTAAAGCACAGTTTGGTAGCAGTAGTGTACAACAATTATTCCCTTCTGATTAGCTGTGTGGACGCTGTGAGCAGCGGTGAGTTTATCGCATTTTTAATCTCACTTTTTTTTTTTTTGTTGAAGATCCTGTTGCAGTGTTTGTTTTCAGTAATCCTAGATGAGATGCAAATATTTGATGTCATAAAATAACTTCATACTTTTATAGGTAGGGCTGCAACAGTAATGATAAATTTGCAACTGTACATCACATGACACCTTCTGTCCTTTGACCCCTGATTTAGATGTGGAAAAACTCATTTAGAACTTTTTTTTTAGCTGCAGTAACTTCAAAGAAAATCAACTAATCCTCACTTTATACACACATAAAAGTCTCATTCATCAAAACAGCTGGGAGATAATTTTCAGTCAATCATGTAAACAAGAGCAGCTGTTCCTTTCTGGTCGTGTCAGGTGCTTCCTCTGTAAGGGAGTGTTTGAAATTTGCTAAGCGTGTGTTTTTTGGACATCTTCTTGTTCACATACCAGTTAAGTGAAAGGGAAGAAAAATCGAATCCCCATTGTGTGGATAAACCATGAAGCTAAAACCTCAGGGCGTGGCCTTTTCAAACTGGTTTTGAATCAACCCAAGAGACAAAAGGTACTTGACTTGATGGAACATATTAGATGTCAATGAAAACACAAACAGGTCCTGCTTTTGTTATGTTTGAATCAGGGGAAAAATGCTTTGTCAGATTAGCTGTAAGATCACGATGATGTGGTGCAGTAATTCTTTGCCACCTTAAATGTGGTTGGTTATCTGGTTAATGATGTTTTTTATTATTTTAAAGCAAGTAATCATGTGAGTTTGATTGCTGATCATGGAGAGATCCCTCCTTAGGCAAACTTTACACACACCTTAAGTTCATTTTGATATGTCTGAGATAAAATCACCTGACAGCACAGGTGACACTCGCCTACTGTCTCTCAGTGCTGTCATCAAGTCAGAAAATAGACTCACGGAAGCTCTAGCAGGACAAAATAAACATTTCCTTATCAGTTTTGAGTGTGTGAATGCCTCCTTTTTTGTCTATGAAGTTGAATTGATTTCCTGGTGCATAATGCTTGGTGACCTGTAGATCATTTAGAGCATTTCATTGTGTTTACAGCTCGGTCACATATTCATGTCGAGCAAAATGGGTCAGACATTCTCACTCGTGTTTTTGTGCCTCAGCGTGCACATATGCACATACAATATGTTTTGTGTGATGGGTGTGCGTGCGTGTGTGTTGTTGGTAACCTGTAATTTTATTGCATCCTGCTTCTTAGTGCTCATTCATCTGAATTGGTGCCAGTATTAAAACCCAAAGAAACTCCTTTAGAGTAGATCCGTCAATTCATCAGAGAGCAAAAAGCTGTGAATATGCATAAATAGCTCTTTCTGCAACCTTTATAACAGTTTTTGCTCACATTGTCCACTGTCAGGTCTGATTGATGGATACACGGGTGAACGGGCAGCGCTGGAGGAGCAGTTGCGTCACAAGGAAGAGCTCCAACTGAGTCTCGAGCAAGAGCTGCAGGTAAGGAGGAAAAATATTAATCCAATTACTAAGTACTTGACACCATGATTGTGTAATTCTGCCTCTGGCACATTAGTGGCTCAGGTGTAAGCACAGTGACACGTGACGCAGAAGTTTGAATTAAGTCCAATTGTGGCCAAGTCATATAACAGCACTGGTCTGCACTAGTGGCATATTCATGTTTTATGTTGAGGTTTCAGCCCCTGAAACTTGAGAGCGATGATAAACTAACTGTAAAAACTGATCCTCTTTGTGTGTTACGTTAGCTTGTTTGTGTTTGTTAGTGCCATGGAGCCACAAAATGAAATGTGTTAATGAGTGACATGTACTGTAGTTCATGCTGCATCCACCACACTCCCAACAAAGTCAGGCTTTCCTGGAATTAGCTGGTTTTACAAAACCTAAAACTTAGTCACAATGGTGGTTATCAACTTTCTCTGTTAAGCGGGGATTTCTGCATCATGCTTTGTCTATACTCGCATAAAAAGAGGCGTTTTGTGTGTCACATGATTCTTCTTCTGCACAAATTGATCCTGTGAGTGCCACGTAGTCGAGTCACAGACATTATCTGATTATAACGATGATAAAAAATCTGTAAAATGCAACACTGTTGCAAATAAAACATGAAATGAATGCTGCAGAAAATTGTTAATCTTGGGATTTAGTGCACAGAGCGGTGAAATAAACATTTTAATTCAAGCTCTGAAGCTTTAAACTGGTCACATTTAGGTATTAAAGGCTGCTGTCCTGTAGTCTAATGAAAGAGATGTGAAAATGTCTTTAGTTTGTCAGCCGATTAAAGTGAGATTAATTATTGATTGTTAGGTATTCTTTGTGTTTTTAGCAGCTGCAATTCTTGCAGTGTAACAGTGACTTATTAGCAAATCATAGTAATAGTGCCACTTGCAGTTTGTTCTGCTGTAACTTTGAAGCTGAGCTTGGTGATGTTAGTGAAAATAAGGCACTTGATTTTAAACTGAAACTCATAATCGTGATGTAACTAGCTAAAAAAAAGATATATAACTGTGTCATTTCCTTTTGTGTAAGTGAAAACGCGGACTTTAAGCTCGACACATTAATCCCGCTCTCGTAGTACAACCCTGTGTTGATGGAAACATGAGTGCAGCTGAAACAGATCATCTTGGGGTTACTCAGCATGTCTGTGAAGACTGATGATAGTTGTGGTGCAGACTTGAATAATACTTCACTCACTGTACACTAGTAATAATGGCCAATTTCGATTTCAATGTATGTACCTTGTTTGCCAAGTCTGTTATTTATTTTATCCCTTTACTGCTGATGTGTGAAAGAACTTTTTATCACCCCTGTGTTTATGCTGCTTCTGATTTTGTTTGTGTTGACCCAGGAAGATTACTTGTTACTGCTATAGGGACAAATATGAGCTCCAATGTAATAAAAAAAAAAAAAAGACTGATACAAAGACAGATTACAGCATCTGCATCACCCAGTATTTTTAGACAAATACAATAATGGTTATTTTAAAATAAAATTGTAAATTTACATCCTTGAAATGAATCGTTGTCCTTTGAACTCCAAAAGTTATGATGAAGGAGGCAAATGTAGAATATCAAACGTAAAAAACAGCCCCACATTTTTTTGTGTTTTCTTTTAGGTCACTAGTACTCGACTTCATGAGTTGGAGCAGGAGAAGTTTCAGATGCAGGAAGAGCGCGAGCTGCTGTCACGGCAACAAGACGCAATGAAGGAGGACGCCGGGCCCCGTGAGCTTCGTACGTATCCCGGCGTTCCCTTGATGATGATAAAGGAAGTGTGTTTTTAAAATGACCCAAAACAGCTGGAAATAAGTTGACATGGTCTGAACTTTAAACACCAGTTGGTCTGGAGGTCAAAAGGTTACTTGGTTATATTAAATTAATTTTTAATGGGCTTTAATTAGATAGTGAAAACAGTGACAGGAACAGAGATCAAAGATCAACAAGTCAATAAAATGTTTATTTGTTGAATGTTTGATTAAAGCTCCTAAAGATTTCTTAAACTCTTGCTACTGTTTCACGTCACACATTTTCAGGTATTTGCCGAAGAAGTGCTGAAGAAACGTCAATGTTGATAACCGTATTAGCTAATTTTTTGCACTGTATTATCAAAAAAAGGTGTGCCGTGAGTGTATTCTTTCAAAAAAAACAAAAACGTAAGTATTCTGTATTTTAGAAATTAAACAGGGGCTCTTTGAGCAACCTTTCCTTTCACAGCGCACTTTCCACAGCCTTAACCTACTACTGTGGCACAGGCAGACGAGCACTGCCATCCTGTCTCCACCTATTTCCATTCTTTATCTCAAGAGTTTTCCTGTTCATTACAAAAACAAGAGCATGTTAAACTCCTGTGCTTTCTCATTCTCCTGTAGGCCTAGTTGAAGCTGCAATGGTTGCAGCACCTGAAGCAGGTGTGTCCACTTTGAGCATGGCTCAGTCGTGTCTATATGTTCTCTTATTTGTCTAGCTGAGTCACGCTGTTTTACATCTCTAACCTCCCAATCCAGCAACTCACCAGCACAGCTTGGAGCTTGCTTGCTATGGGCTCACAAACTCACTCAGTCCAATCACTAACCCGTGCTTCGGCTGTTCACTTTGATTGATTTTTGTCCTGGTTTGTCATTTTTAAATGTCAGTGTTGGTGCTCATGTTAGCATGATGAAATGGACGACATTTTTATGTAGGCATTGTTTCCTAATTGCCATTCATCTTTATAACTCTACGTGGAGTACTTTCCCCCTGCCTGTAAATGCTTATTGGGCATGGATATTGCAATGTCTGGACTGTACATGTGTTAGACCTGTCATTTGTACTTTTTCACCCTGTTACTTTTGCACTAATCTTCTGGGTTTTGGTACTGGGTGAACCGGTGTGGGTTGTTCACTGGTGGCAGCAGAAGGGCAAAGATGGGGGATCGTGTTTGGTGACATGTTTGGAAGTGGATTGAAATGTTGGAAGAGTCTGATTCTAGCCTTTAATTCAGTTGTAAAGGTGACCACAGTGTAGAAAATTAAGACTGGGTTGTTCATTAGATTGTTAGTAGATTATTTTGGTACAAAGCAAGCAGCATTTAATTCACTCCCAAGGCTCTCAGACTTCAGACTCTTCATCTCAACTTCCTTCCATCACCAAAATCAAACCTGAACCAGCGATCATTAGATCCTAACTTTCCGTCCTTCCTTCGTCGCAGACCTGCTGGAAGAGACGGAGAAGCTGATGAAAGAGAAGGTGGAGGTGCAGAGGCAGGCAGAGAAGGAGAACTCTGACCTCCTGAAACAGGTGAAGCTGCTGGAGGTGGAGCTGGAGGAGCAGGTGAACAGGGTGATGGAGCTGGAGAGCACTCGGACGACAGAGAGCGGGGACCTCCGACAGCAGATCCAGGCCCTGGAGAAACAGCTGGAGAAGAACAGGAAGTTTCTGGATGTAAGTAACGATGAGAAAAACCTCTAACCTCGTGTATCGTTTAATCATGTATGTCATTGTTTCTAAAACAAAACAAAGCAAAAAAATTTCCAGCTTCTTAAAAGTGAACCTATGAGCCTGTGTGAACCACTTCTCTTTCTAGAGTACGGGTCAGAATTTAGTAAAACTTACACACGTTGCCTACAACCAAGTGGTGTCAAGGTATTATTTGCAGTTTTACAGGACCTTTTTCATTTTCACAAGAATCAACACTCCTCCTGGTCAGATTTTAGTGTAACAGGATGAAATTGTCCTGGTTATGACCGTTTGTGAGCGCCATGACTTCTCAGTGGATTTTAACTCATTAGTTTGTGCAGTGCACCCAAACAATGACAACCAGACTACACATTACAATAACCTGTGATGTATCATAACCAGGTTAATCTACTGCAGTACATCACAGATGTTCTGGTTATGTAACATTTAACTAAATATATGTTGTTTCTGGACTTTTACTCACACAAATTAATCATTTTGAATATTTTAAATTTACCATGGCGTTATTTTACTACTTTTAGGGGGCATAACAGACAAAAGAGCTCTATAAAATGCCCCCAGATTCCCCATCAGCATTGGAGTTTAAGGATTCAGGATTTTTCCTTTAAATTGTCACTTGTCTATAGGTGACAGCTGACATTTAGCAGCACATTCATAGTCAAAATTTACATTTTTACAAATGTAACCCATATTTTAGACACCTGTTCGTCAACTTATTTAAATGTTTCTGAATAGAGACTCATTTTTAATTCCAGGTGAAACACAGGAAGCAGCTGTAAAGATTAAAGCTTCCTGGTAAAAGTAATGCATGACTTTTCAGCTGCACGCCACGCTAGGTGGTTTAAAATCCAGCCTTAATGTTCTCATGATATTTTGGCTGAGCGCTTATCATCTCTGATGATAATGAATTGTGTTCCCATCACAATAATTGGGCCACTTGGCTGGGATTGAAATGTGGACCGAATGCAAATTCTTTCTATTCTGCGCTGCTGACGTTGGGTATTTAATAATCACATGTTTGCCAAAAAATATAATTTTCTGTTTTTTGGGAACCAGTAGCGTTTTTTTCTTCTTCTTTATTTTCTGTAAAAATGTTCTGGTGATTTTATTCTCGTTTAAATCTTTTACTGGAATTAAGTTTTTCCATGTTGCTGTTGTTCCTACATCGTCAAAATAATGCTGGTCCAGGATCAACATTGCAAATGACCAATGACAGTGCCTTCATTTAGCATTAGCCAAGAAGTTTGCTAACACTTTCAAAAACTATCACTAACAAACCAACACGAGTAACCTAAATTTAACTAGCAACAGTATTGCTGTTATACTGTATAAATTAATAAAGAAATTCTTACTGTTTGTTCCAGAAGAGAGTTTTATATAAACAAAAGCATCTTTTCTCTTGTCCCCGTACGTTGCAAAGCTGTGACCATATATCTAGACATTAATATGAAACATTCTTTCTGAAAGTGAACAAAGACACATCAGTGCTGTGTTTCAGTGCTTACCTCGCACACAAATTTAGCAAAATCCGTGGCAATTGTGCGCTGCCAACTACAGCGAGAACATGTTGGACTTAAATGTGATAAACTCCTGATGGAAGATTATTAACAACAAGCAGTATGTGATTCAGAGTTAAACTCATCAAACTAGGCCACCAGCTGGCACCTTCCTTCAGCACACACTTGTGTAATGCAGGACTGACGAGACAATAAAATCTTTAAAACATTTTTAACAAGAGGAAACAATAGAGGAAGCAAATAACACATTAAACACTTGTACTCACAAGTATCAGTGTAATGTGGTATTGATCAGTATTGGTCTCCGTCTTCATTATTTGTTGATCTCTCTTTCATCTGTATTTTGGCATTTAGGAGCAAGCTGTAGACCGAGAACATGAGAGGGATTTCTTCCAGCAGGAGATCCAGAAACTGGAGCAACAACTGAAGAACCCACAGAAGCTTCAGGCCAGCTCTGAGCAAAGAAACCAAGAGGTAACAGGAGAAAGCTGCACTTTCTGCCAGAGGACAAGGCTGCAAAAGAGACCTGTGTTTTTTTTCTTAGCCTAACACTGTTGTTGCACGGAGTCCAAGAGCAGAACAATGGAGCTGATAGAATTACCTGCCTGGCTTCGAAACTGACGCTGAAGAAAAATGAATTACAGCAGTACTTTGTGTTTTGTAAGATGTGTAATCGGTAGGTTTCATTTCCGTCAGTCAGTCATGACAATGTAAAACTGAAGCTGTTGGAGGTTTTGGCTTAAACGCTAAACATTAACCTGTAGAGTCAGTTAGGCCTCTCTCAGACAGGCCAGCAGACCAGTTGGCAACCCGCTGGAAACCACTGGTGACTAGGAAAAAAGTTTATTCCCAGACTGGTTAGCAAGTGGTTGCTGGGGTAAAATGAGGATGAAAGAGGATGCTGTCACTAGCAGGGTTCTGCGCTTGTCTGTAATCTGCATGGAAGGCGCTGACGTGTCTGCCAACACTCGCTAACTGCTCATGGAGAAATACTGAAACTTCAAAAGTGCAGCTGATCGTCTGCCTGCTAAGTAGAAGTAAAAACCAACACGTCAAAAGGTCCAGTTTTGCATTTTTCCCTAGAAACCTATGGTTGCCAGGGGGCATCACTGACCGATTTCTAGGTTGCATGACTGAGGCCTTACATCGTGTGACACTGAACCTGAGTGATTTGCTTAGCTCCAGCAACTTAAAGGCTAAATTCAAATGTCTATGCTAATCTACTTTCTTATAGTAACAGTGACCCTTACAGCTACCTGTTGCGTTAAGGTCAGTCATAATTATAAACCCTCACCTCGGTTCTGCTGGTTATTTTATTTTTTTAGCTTCATTGTATCATGGTAGTGCTCCCATCAGTCGTACTTTAAGACTCAAAAGTTGCCCATATCCAGGGAAAACGCTCTGCTGTGACGCCGCTCGCCCAGCACCAAACATCAGGCAGAGTTGGCACAAACCTGAGAACAGTGAGCAACTGTCTGCTGACATATGTGCCATATAACCTTTAAAGGATATGCAGTAAGTCGGTGTTGCATTTACAGCGGCGGTCTCCAACCTTTTTGCGCCACGGACCGGTTTATGCCCGACAATATTTTCACGGACCGGCCTTTAAGGTGTCGCGGATAAATACAACAAAATAAAACTAGTACCGGTACCGAAAAAAAGATTTATTCATAACACACGTGAAAAGACCCAGGTTATTTTGTTAACGATAAAAACGATAACAAAATAACGCTGAAAACCCATAAAAACCCTGAAAACCATACATTTCACACCTGAGCCTCAACTCTCGCGGACCGGTACCGGTCCAAGGCCCGGGGGTTGGGGACCGCTGATTTACAGTCAGATCCACTGCCCCCAAGTGGCCAAAAACGGTCATTAAATTTTCAGAACACAGACCAACTCCGATTATGTCCACACAATGGAAAGTCTGGCACAGCATAATTTTTGGTGTTTCCTTTTATAGATTATTTTCCCAGATAAAAGTTGTATTTTGCATAACTTTGTGCATTTGGCCGTGTCTTTGTTGTTTAATCAATTTTTGTCATAAAATCTACTTGAGTATGGGAGGTATTGAATAGTAAAAAGCATTAAACAGCCTCCTTGTCAGCAGAAAATAGATTCAGCAGATTGTTTTGTGCAACTCACCACACCTTTTAATATCCAGCCATCATCTGACCTCCAGCTCACTGCTGGCGAGGAGAAATGTCATTTGGATCAACACTGTTGTCAGGACAGGGCACACATTAGAATCAGTAATTAATGCCTCAAACCAGTCGACTGAGTTATCGCACTCCTCAGACTACTTTGCCAGTAACAGTTTACAGTCCTGTTTCCTATGAAAGAACTTGTTTCTTCTAAAAACTCAAAGAAATAACACTGAGCTAACTTTCCATTAGAAAATGTAGAAGAATGGATTTGGGGACAGATCTCTGTCGGTTTCTTCTTTTGTGTCTCATGCAATCTTCTCATACTTCATATGTTTTGACCTGAATAACCAGCTATGACCAGAGTAACCAGTTTTCCTAATTAATGACTGCTGCTTTCTCATCACCCAGCATATGCAGTTCGAATTTGAAAGTTTACATACACTTATGGATGTAACTGTTGGTCTCTCTCTGTTCTTTTTAAATTTAAAGTTTTGTATAAAATTATTATTTTATTTTTAACTCTTAAAGATGTCTCGTGTGCAATCACTCATCCATGAGGAGTGTATGTAAACTTTACATCAGAGCTGTAGCTCAGGTTTCAGGTTTCCTCACCCCAAACATGGCCTGCTTACATTATCTTCATAGACAGCTGTAGCATTTTTATCACTAAGTGCTTCTCTTCCTCTGCCTTCCTTTTGCCCTTGAACTCTCCACCCTGTGGCCCTTTACGCTTCTGCCTCCTCTGTCCCGTGGCTATTGCAGGTGGATGGAGTAACCGTTAAGGTATTGCTTTTAGCTACATGTAAAACAAAGTTATCCCAGAGATCAGTTAGTGCATTTTAGTAACCTCGCCCAACCCTGTAGCAGTTTATCGCCTGTCTTACCCCCCCCCCCCCCCCCCCGCCTCCTTTTTTTCAGTTTGAGCTTCCTCTACTGTATGTGTCAGAAACCTTTCACTGCTCCACTGTCTTGTCTCTCAGTCTGATATCCCACATGCACACTGTATAAGAAAGATGTATGTAGCTTTCAGTTCAAACAGTCAGAGATATAGCTGTGGCTATGTCCCTTTAGTAAATTTGCCTCTTAAAAGTTTTCTTTTTAAAAATATACTTTGGCCGTTGTAGCCTTTATTGACAATCATTTAATCTAAAATCAGAGCAGAGAAAAGGCACAGAAAACTCAAACCTGGGCTTCTACTGTAGCCCTACGCCATAATGGGTGGCCTGCTCAACCTGGTGAGCTATCAAATATCATCTTCAAGCTTGACAAAGTACCTTTAATTACTTGTTGAATAATATTAGGGAAAAAATTATCAGTTGCTCTCTTGCCAAGTTGTTCCAAGAATATAAAGCAAGAAATTTGCCCAGAAATCAGATTTGTTTTTCCCTCTTCTACTCATGAGCCACAAGAGACAGTGAGGCTCATTCTTGGCCCTTGTGATGTGTCTATTCTAGGGTCTAGTCATATATATATTTAATGAAGGGAAGTCTATGAGAAGATGTGCTTGATCTGTTGAGTTTCGATTGGATTTGGTTAGGATCTGTTTTTGTGGCATGCAGTGCTTAATTCTGCAAACGCCTGACCTATGAAATGATTGCCAGAAAACTCCAATTTAGTTTATCTTAAACAGAAATGTATACAGAGGTTAGGGTTAAGATTATATAGATAGATTAAATCACACAGATTCTGTAGAGGTTTCCAAAACTCATCAAATACAACACGCTTGTCGTTACAGGCTTAAAAATGCCTTTTGAAAGTTGGTCAGTCTGTAATGGAAGTGACTGATTTGTCCGTCTTTATTCAGCTAGAAAGGGAGAGCCTTAATCTTCTCAGGTTTATCTCTTTTTAATGAAGATGTGTAGGTTTCCCAGTGCGTAGTTCATCCTCCTGTTGATGCCTCTTCCTCCTCTTCATTGATCTGCTGATGTTCTCCCATCTCACAGGTGGATCTCTTACCTGCCAGCTATCTTCTTGGTTTGTTCCCCCCACCCTCCCTCAGTAAAATCTCTATCTACCCTCTCTCTCTGTCCCTGCACCTTGTTTCGCTCCCAGCCCCCTCCTTTCTCAGGTGGATCAGCTGACCTCCCAGCTAGCTGTTCATGCACCAGCTATGCTGTAGCGAGTGGCTTCTGAGAGCAAATCTCACTAACTGATCCCCCCCTTCTTTCTCCTCCTCCTCCTCCTCCTCCTCCTCCTCCTCCTCCTCTCTCTCTCTTTTCTCACTACCAGGTGGACCGGCTGACCTCCCAGCTGAAGGAGAAGGCGGATTGGTGCAGTGAGCTGCTTCTCAGCTCAGAGCAGCTGCGTCGTGAGGTGGGAGAGCGCGACGAAGAGATTGACAAGCTGGAGAGCCGGATCCGTGAGCTGGAGCAGGCCCTGCTGGCCAGCGCTGAGTCTCTGGAGAAGGTTAGGAGGGAGAGGGAGAAGAAGGGTGCAAAACGAAGGCAGCAGCAGAGGAAAAAGCAGTCAGAACAATAGCTGTGGAGCGTGGCAGAGCGAGTGTGTGTGAGAGAAGAGAGAGCATGCAGATGAGGTGACAGCTAGAGGAGGAATGGGAGGAGGGCTGGGACGCTCCGAGAGCGAGAACAATGTGTGGGTGGGTCTACTTCAGTCGCCCACATTGAGATACGACTAGCAGCTGTCAAGTTTGCCCCCCAGTGTTCGCGGATGGCTGCTCCTCAGTTCACAAATTGCAGTGCAGGTTGCGTTACACACAATAACAGTACAGACAGCATGTTATAAGTCATTACAACAGTTCATTTAAAGAGGGTTCCCTTCATTTTCTTCTGCACACATTGCAAAAAAAAACTGCTGAGCTAAACAATTTTTTTTTTTTTGATGTGTGTCGTTTTCTGTTGCAGGTTGAACAAAAGAAGCAGCATGCATCCATCACAGAGACAAGACAGCCCACACTGGAAGCTCAGTTACAGACGGAGAGAGAAGCTCTGGAGCGGAAAGAGAAGGAGGTAGTGGAGTAATCACCTTTTTTAATGTTTTATCAGTTTTCAATATATAAAATCAGATATTAGAACTATTCTGGACAGAAACTTTGCCATTTTGAGTCATACTGTGGACTCTAGCGCTACGTATCTGTCAATCTCTTTCGTTGATTCACGTGCATCTTGTGCATAAACATTTAGTAGCTAACAATGAGCTGAACCAGTCGTTCAGTCCTAGGCAGTGAGATCCATACCCTGCACTGTGTCCTGGTGTTCTCCTCTGAAGATGATTTATCTCCTTAGATCCACAATCTGGAGGAGCAGTTGGAGCAGTTCAGAGAGGAGCTGGAGAACAAGAGCGAGGAGGTGCAGCAGCTTCACATGCAGCTGGAGATCCAGAGGAAGGAGATAAGCAGCCAGCAGCAGTACCTGGAAACAAGGGAGAGCATGCTCCAGGTAAACGGGCACCCAGCCCCCATACATCATCGAACAATGTTTTTGCATCTGAGTTTATGCAAACTTTTAAGATGAAGCACTGCTTACTGGTGACATCATAAAAGGTTTATCACTGACGAGTGTGACGTGTGTGGCATCAGCAGATAAGCTTATATGTAACGTTTACCTCACAGCTGTTAATAGTTCCAAAAATCATTTTTATTCACAATCTCTAAATAAAACCAATATTTCTGCTCACTAAACTTTTTTTTTATATATATAAACTTCTTAAATACTTGCTCTCTGTTGCTTATATAATTTTGCACATTTTTAGGCTTTTCCATCACCTCTTATTTTGCTGTGCAGGACTCACTTATTCTTCTTTTCTTAGTCAGTAAATTTTCATCAATCCTCCAAAAACTTTTTTTCCCCCTAATAGCCATCACATTATAATCTCTGACTTTTAAAGGTGATGGAGGAGAAGGACAATGAAATAGCACTTCTTAATGAACAGATCACTAAGCTTCAACACATGGAAACAACCTCTGACAACAAGGTAATGCAAAATGCGTATGTGAAATAGAAACGGAGTCTATTTCACATACGCATACCTCCGTGGAAGTGCATCGGTGTGTTTGGTCTCTTCTCCCCCCTCTGTCTACTTTTATTTTAGTTGGCTCCATTTTGCTATGTTTTTTGTGTGTGTTTGCTTGTTTTGTCCCGGTAAGTAGTTCCACTCCACCATCATTTGTTGTGAGGTGGTCATTTGCTCGTGTGAAGTGGCTTTTTAAACCTCTGAGTCTCTGTTAAGTGCCTACAATCTGATCAAGGCCCAAAAATCAAAATGGCAATGAAAACTTGAAGTAGCTCTAAGCACACCAGGGGCTCAGATGTTTAATGAAATAACGGCATAGCCATGGGATCCTCAAATCTATATGTTTATTTGTTAATGGGGTCATAACGTCTGGATTTTACTCTTTAGGAAATGGATGAGAGGGATGAGCTGATAAAAGACTTGGAGTCTCAGGTGGAGTGCCTTCGGAGTGAACAAGAGCGTCTGAAGAGGAAGAACGAGGAGGAGCTCGACCAACTGAATGAGGTCATAGAAAAACTTCAGCAGGAACTGGCCAATATCGAGCAAAAGCAGCCTACAGAGGAAGAGGAGGACACCAAGGGAGAGTCAGAGGGTGATGCTTGCGGGCCGAGTAAAGACGAGTATGATAAAATGAAGCAGAGAATGGACTTGGCCACAAAAGAGCTCGAGGCACTGAAAAAAGAGCACAGCAAGCTGCTGGAGACCTATCTTCGCTTGAAAGAGAGCGCAGAAGCCTTGGCTGAAACTGAAAACCTGGAGAGCTCAGAGGGCGAGCTTGAGGAAGCTCTCAGGGAGAAAACTGCAGGGCTGGTTGTCTTACAGGCTCAAGTACAAGCTCTGGAGGAGAGTGCATCATCCAGAGTGGAAGAGCTGGGTGTTCGAATTGAGGAGCTCGAAGGCTTGGTCAGCGAAAAAGACTCAGAGATAAGCCACCGTCGCTTCCTTCTGGAGCAGTCTCAAAGTCATGCAGAGGATCTCCAGAAGAAGATGTTGAACCTGGAGGAGCATCTAAGGGAAAAAGTGGCTGCAGCGTTGGTGAGCCAGGCCACTCTGGAGGCCTTCCAGCAGCAGTCAGTGGAAACGAGACAGGAGCAGGACCCACAGAAACCTCCAGAGCCACATGTTGAACCACAAAGCTATGAATTTGGTGATTTTGGCATCCCCCAAATGGATGTCAGCAGATTGGGTCAACAAACACAAGTGCCCACCAGGAAGGTGGTTCATCTGACGCAGAAGCTTCGGGAGCTGGAGGTCGGACTAAGCGGGATGCAGAAAGACCAGGAGCTGCAGAAGCAGCTGCTTTCCAGCTCTGAGGAGGAGGTGCTCGAGTATGAAAGGAGGCTGACTGTGCTTGTAGATCTGCTCAGTCAGATGAAGGCAGGGACACACCAGAGGACATCGTTGGCTGTGGAGGTGAGTACCATATATCATCTGCTCTAATCTATGTAAATGTTTCGTTATATTAATAAATAAATGGAAAATGCCAGGCAGGATTTCTGAAGCCAGCTCTCTCAGCTTCCAAAATGTGTTTATCTGTACAGTTAAAGTTATCTGGAATAATTCCTAAATCCAGAGTGATAAAGTCATTAGATATTAACGATATTTTATTCCAAAAGTTCAAATAGAGACACAAAACAATCACAAAATTGTGAATTTCTTTGTCCGTGAGTGAAAATTGTACACTGTGAGCCCTAACTGCATAATGGATTCTACATTATATCACTTCCCTGCACTGTAATTATTGATTAAACCAACAAAAATGCAAATGTAGTCCCTGTGATAAAGTCTCACATTGTGAATTGATCTAATAAGTCTGATGATTTGTAACCTTTTTTCACAGGCCTCCTCTGATGACCAGCAGAATGTGTTGCAGCTTCTTCAGGAGTTACAGGAGGTCAGAGAGGAGACTTCAGCCACCAAAGAGCAGATGGAGAGCTACAAGGAGAGCTGCAGCAGACTTCAGGATGACCTCTGTGTATGTGCTTTTAAACGGCTTCTCTGGGTTAATTCATACTGAATGTCAAAGTGTTTTCTAGTATGTGACAAAAGTTTTTCTCTCTAGGAAAAAACTGTAACGATAGAGAGGCTTCAGGAGCAGCTCCAAAAGGTAGGAAGAAAGAATTTTGATCCTTTCATGTTTACATTTAACACAGCATAAAACAGTAATTTACTAAGAAACAACCATGCTTAGAGAAAAATTCAGAACTTCAACCTCGTTCTTTTAGACATCAGTTGGTGAGAGCGAAGAGATGAAGGTGTCGGAGCTTAAACGGCAACTAACAGAGGCTCAAAGTGAGGCAGCGACCACCAAAGAAGAGCTGAACAGCTGCAAGGAGAGCTTGGAGAAACTGCAAGAGCTGCTGCAGGTACAGAGCTTAGAAATCATGCTTTGTTATAGCTGCTGAGTTCAGGAAAAACTGCCCAAACTGCACTGCTGCAGAATGATATTTCTTCATATCATAAAAACATATTATCACAGTACACACTTTTCTAGCTCATGCTGCTCCTATGTACGCATAAAGATCAGGTTTATACTGTGGGACGTAAACCTATTTGATATTCACAAACACACAATAGCACTGATCTTATCAGTGCTATTGTGTGTGATTCAATGCAAATGTACAAACGACAGCCACTTTGATATCTCTCTATATATATCTTTTACATTGATTAATCAAACAGGATATAGATTTTTAATTTATAGGTGTTTGGGTGGGTTGTGTGACCTTTAGACGGAGCTAAATTTGCTGTTTCTACCCTGTTTTCAGTCTTTCTGCACAGCTAAGCTAAATGTCTATAGTTGTTAACTCTATACTTTACACATAGACGTGGATGTGATATTAATCTTCTTGGGCATCGTTGCTAAAAATCGAGTTTCACCTGTGCTGAAAAAAATCACCTTTCAATTTATAATGTTTGATTTTTATTTTCATTTTATTTTCATTTTTTATTCAGGAGCGGGAAATGACCATTGCTCACCTCAAGGGAGAACTTTTCCAAGTAAGGCGGAAACGTTTTGTCTCAGTTGTAATGTCCAGTATTATCAGCATCAGCATAAATCTATAGTGTTTGAACACCTGTCCAATCATCTTCCAGGTAAAAGCAAACGAAGACAGGGAGAGTATGTCAGAGCTCACCCAGGAGCTCGAGAAGGTCAAAAACGATGCGACTTCCACCAAAGAAGAACTCAAGAGCTACATGGAGCGTAATGAGAAACTTCAAGAGGAACTCCAAGTCGGTGAAGATTCCATTTATAAACTCAAGGAGGAGCTGCAGGAGGTGAGAAAGAGCATGGATACCACCAAAGAAGAACTCAACAGTTACATGGAGCGTAATGAGAAACTTCAAGAGGAACTTCAAGTGAGTGAAGGTTCTGTTTCTAAACTCAATGAGGAGCTTCAGGAGGTGAGAAAGAGCATGCATACCACCAAAGAAGAACTCAACAGTTACAAGCAGCACAATGAGAACCTTCATAAGGAACTTCACACCCGTGAAATCTCCATTTCTAAGCTCCAAGGGGAGCTCCAGGAGGTACAAACAGTCTTGATGAAGACAGCAGAGTCTGGTCCTCCGTCCCCTTCTCCCTCTTCCTCTCCTTCTCCATCTCCCTCTTCTCAGCCTATTTCCTCTACTACCTCCTCCTCCTCCACCACACAGCCCAAAAGGAAAGGAAGCAAACAGGCAGCTGGTAAAGGAAGCAGCACCAAAGACAAAGCATCTCTCTCCAGAAAAAACTCCACCCCTTCCAGCCAATCCTCCAACAAATCTCCCAGCCAACTGTTGAGCAGCAACTCAGAGCAGCAACATGCGACTGTAACAGACTCGTTCACGCAGACCGAACCTCTTCAGATGTCCGATCTTAGCCAGGAAAACAAATCTGCCACCAAAGAGGAGATGGAGGAAGTGATCGGAGAATACGAGGAGAAGATCGTACAGATGCAGGAGCTCCATGCAGCAGAAATCCTCGATATGGAGGCTCGGCACATTTCAGAGAGCGAGAACCTCCGCAGGGACACGCAGGCGCTGGAAGACGAATGCAAAGCTCTGAAGGCCATCATAGAAAAACTGCGGTCTGCTGAAGTGAGGAAACGAGATGTTTTAGATGTCTGTTTGTTTGGATCCTTAGCTTGTTCTACATTTTTATCAGTGTAGTTTGATGCTTTTAAATGGCTTTCTTCTTTCTGCCAATCATAACACAGAAAGTCTGTGATTTTAATCTTTTTTTTCATCCTCTCTAGGCTCCTACATCAAGACAAGACCGTCCTGCGTCTCAGTTCAAAGATGGCTACACTAGTGGTAAGTTTTAAGTGTTTTAAACAAAACTAGAGTAAATCGATTTTCATTTCTCTTGTAGGAAAGTTGGTTTCTTAAGAGTGTATCTGTCAGTTTAATGTGAGGCTACAACCTGCTTTGCATGAATACTGAAAGCAGAGAGGCTGGAATTTTGTTTATCCTCAAGAGCTCTCTGAACCAACCGACATATCTTAACTGAGCTTTGCTGGAGCCCTTCTGTTCATCCTGTCTGAAATTTTTTGCTCCTCTTCGTTTGAGCCAGCTTGCCTGTTATTGGCTGCACCTTTCAAACTGAAGGTTTGAACAGCATGTGGATGGGCCTTATCAATGATAGTTACAAAAAATGTCTAAAAACAGACGTTTAAAGCAGTGTGAAGCCTGACACTTGATTCATAGAGATTACTTGCATATACTCTCGTTACCTGGTTTGAGTCCGGGAGGAGAGACAAATCCAGCCTCAGGGGGTCAATGTACTCCTAGTGTCAGTTTCAAGCCAGGATAAATGGGTAATGCGTTGCATCAAGAAGTCTCTATTCAAATTAAAACATGTTTCTCTGTGTCTAGAGACCCCCTTTGGCAAAAGGGAGCAGCTAAAAGTACTCTAACTTCAATTTATTAAAGTTTGGTCATATTTGTAACAGTATACAGAAACCGACTTTTTTTTTTTTTACTTTGAGTGCCAAAAAGAGCTCATTTATCCTTAATTTTAGCTTGTTTAGCATTTGTTTTCTTTGTTGCGCTTCACTTTTCTGATTATGTTTTTGTCATCATGCAGACAGCAGCTCAGACTACAGCCAGAGGACAGGATATGACCTCCCGAGCCTGCAACAGGAGTTCAGGACGACTCCAGAGGGAGCCAGGAGAGATGAACCACTGCCAGACCGGATCAAGGTACAGCTTTCACTTACTAATGAACCATGAGTGATGTAATAAAACTACAGGTACTGTGTAGTATGTTTCCCACCATGTGAAATGTATATAACAAAACCCAGAAAGTTGATTGTTTTCATCTGGATGCAGTGTTTTTATCACTCACCTAAGTGACTGAAAACGCTGCCTCCAGATGAACTTTCCCAAATGTCCTTGCCTGTATTTGTGAGCATGCAAAAAATTTGAGCAATATTTTGTTTTCTATTCTTCAGAAACGTTGTAAAAGTTACACTTTTTCTGCATTGTTTGTCTCTAGACGTTGCTCCGTGAAGTGCACCAAGAAGGCATGCAGGTTCTTTCTCTGTCAGAGCTCCCACTTTCTGAAAGCGAGCCAGGCGACCGGTTCAACGTCCAAGGCTGGGTGAAGGAGCGAGACGCCCTGCTGGATACTATAGAGTCCCTAAAAAACTTCATCAGCCAGATGCAGACACACAGAGAATCACAGGTAAAGAAACCTCACCGCAAAACACTACAGCAGCCCAAAGAGTCAAAACCATTAAAGTTTAAAGCACCAGGGGGGGTTTGAAGATCCCGCTGTGGTCTGTTTGTCACATCAAAGTCAGTCAACTGCCCTAAAATATAAGAAAGCCCTCTTCTGAATTTGCCCGAATTTGTGTGTTTGATTCACTGCAGATGTCCGGCAGTGTAGACTGGCGTGGAGAGCTCCTGGATGCAGTTCGGCAGGTGTTTATAAAGGAGCGCAACGTGCTGAAAAATGCCCTCTACAGCCAGCTGGACCTGCTGGACACCAGTGACGCCATCATTCACCTGAATCAGCTGGAGCGGAGACTGGCTGAGCAGGTCTGTAAAGAGTTCACCATAATGACTTCAAAAACTGTTGTAAATGTTCATCAGCTGCAGGAAAAAGACTGTAGAATTTTGTTAGCCTGAGTATAAGCTGCTCGTTAATTTGTTATAGTTTGGGTCCTCTGTAGATAGTTTGTTTTATTGATTTCAACAATGACATACAAAGTTAGCAACAGCAAAAAGATTCCAGAACAGTTGTATGTCCATTATACCATCCAACCCCCCAACCCGAATTCTCCCCCTACCAGGTCCACACTAGACAAGACACCGCAGAGAACCAGTCTCTGCCCACACACACACACACACACACACTCTCACACACACACACACACACACACACACACACACACACACACACACACACACACACACACACACAAAAACACAACACCCCCCCCCGCAAAAGAACAAACTAAGCAAAAACAGAGAAAACAAAAGAAGAGAAGGGACCAAACAAAACAAAAGGAAAAACAAATAGATATGGTATAAATAAGATTAAAAAAAAAAAAAAAAAAAAAAACAACAACATTATAATGTAGTTTCGCTCAGTTTACTTCAGACTCAGTAGATAGTTATTTGAACCTATCGGTCATCATATGGCTGTTTGTGTGTCTCAAATACAGGACGCCCAGCACAGAGAGGCGATGGGTTCACTCCGCACTGCAGAAAGGTCCAGTCTCATCTCTGAGATTCATCAGCTCCGTGGCCAACTAGAGCAACTCCACCAAGGTGATCTAAGTTCAGAGTTCATTTAGCTGAAAATAAGTCTTTTTGTATTTTATATCTGTTAAACGTCTGCCTTCGTCCTTCAGGTGCCCGGTCTGCTGTCTCATTGGCTGGTGAAGGTAGCATAAAGGAGCAGAGGGAACGAGTTGGAGCTGATGGAGCCGGGGGGGCTGACAGGCTGCTGGTGGAGGAGCTAAAGGGTGAACTGTCTCAGACTAAACTGGAGCTGGAGACAACCCTCAAAGCTCAACACAAACACCTCAAAGAGCTGGACACACTCAGGTTAGACCAGACATTAAAGCAACGCTGGAAAACACAGAAAACATATCAAATGTTTAAGATAAAAATCACATAGTTTTGGATATATTTGCATAATAAGTAAAGAGTTTAAAAAGATTTTATTTAAAAGTAGTACAGTGAAAATGTAGCCTTAAAATGATGTCAACAGGGCGGAGGTATCCCAGAAAGCCACAGAGGTGGATGCACTAAATGATGAGCTGACAGAGGAGAGGAGGAAGAGCAGAGATCTTCAGTGGGCCATGGAGAAGGAGAAGTGTCGAACTGGGAGGACTGAGGAGAGCAGACGAGAAGAGCTGGAGGTAAGATGGCAGGAGCATTCAAGCATGACGTCATTGTTTTTCCCCACAGTTTGAGTATTTTTGAGAAGAAATTGTGTTTTTTAAATTTCCCACTAGGATCTTCAGCTTTCTCTGGAGGAGCAGAAGAACCACGTAGCACAGCTGAAACTGACTGTGGAGCAGGAGCGACAGGCCTCCTCTCAGCTCTCCCATCAAGCTGAAGAGGAACGTCTCAGCCTCCACAGGCGCCTGCAGGAGCTCCAGGTCCAGCTTGAAACAGAGCGAGCTAAGGCCCAAGAGATGAGCACTGCTCTGGGGAGAGAGAGAGACCTGCGGACTGGCGTTTCCTCTGATGGTGGTCACCTCCATGAGGAGCAGGTTCAGAAGGATGGGAGAAGCTCTGAAGAGAGAGGAGGTCTTCTGGAAAGACTGCAAAGGGAGCTGGACGACAAGCATACACAGGTTCGATGCTACATTTGCTTTAACTGTCTAATGACACCAGACTTCAAGGCCTTTTATCAGTGGCTAGGATCTGACTGTATCATGATTAAACATGGTTTCCCTCTCCAGGTGGTGGATCTACTCAGTCAGGTTGAGGCCCAGAAGCTTGAGGTGGTACGAAAAGAGGAGGAGCTGACGCTGGTGAGTCAGAGATTCAGAAGAGACCAAGAGGCACTGCTAGAGGCTCAGGCCAAGCTGGAGAGGCTGGAGGCAGAAATGGCAAAGGTCCAGGAGCAGCTGAGAAGAGAGCTGGAGAACAGACAGAGTCTGGAAGAAGAGAATGAGAGACTGGAGGGAAGACTGAACCAGTTAGGAGAGCAGAAGGAGGGGACGGGACCTGTGGAGGCTGATGGCCGGAGTGTGAGTGGCACAGAATTTACTTTAAAAAGACTTTTAGTTACTCTTTAACATTTATTGTTTCTGATCTTGTTATCAGGAGCATTGAAGCTCTGTTGTTTTTATCTTAACAGCAGGCTGTGTGGCACAGTGACTCCACGGACCGCACCAAAGACTGGGTGCTCCAGCAAAAGAGCGGAAACCTCCACACAGAAAGCTCCAGCGCGTCCCCTCAGAAAGAGGTCTCTTCAACAGGCCACAGCAGTGGGCCGCATCACGGCCCGTGGCGCACGGTGGACAGGATTGTGAGCAAACTCCAAGTCATCTCCTCAAAGGTCTGCAGCATGGCGAGCAAAACCACTGGCAGGTAAACAAAACGGCTGTTTACTTGCAACACAATCACACCACACAGACCTCCTCTGTAACAGCTTTACTGCATTTCTACTGTTCAGGCTTACTGCAGAGGTGGACAGTGAAGAGTTGTCCTGGGTCCAGTCCAGTCTCAATGAGGTCATCACCCTGCTGCAGCAGTCCCCTGGTCTACCCTCCGTCCCTGAGGTCAGCACACGGTCTCATTTTTGTTTTCCCTTCTACACCGCATATTTCTGGATAAATAAAGAAATGTGAAAAGGAGAAACACCCACTCACTGCTAGTCTCCAGCCAGAATCAGCTGTTCGCGTCTGCGTTTACTAAACAACATCTGCTGAGCTTTACACGTGGTTGTGACTGCTTGTCTTGTTTCCCTCAGAGTGCGTCCCTGCTGGCAGGAGGCTCCTCCAGCTCCTCCAACACGCTGACTGAGCGGCTGCTGAGGCAGAACGCCGAGCTGACAGGTTTCGTCAGTCGTCTGACCGAAGAGAAGAACGATCTGAGGAATCACACGCTCCGCTTGGAAGAAGAACTGCGACGCTATCGGCAGGTTGGACTGGGATCAGGCGACAGTGTGAGTACACCACAGAAAAACCTGCTGATTCTGAGATGGAGCACAATACTACAGTGCTATTTTTTTCTGTAACAGTCACGTGACCGTCCTGGTTGGTCTAAAAACGTAATATTACATACACATGACATGTGGTAGAGACAAATACCACAAAGATAATGACCAAGGTATTTTTATAATCCTATGTTTCCTTCAAAATGCCATTCAGAACTTAAGTAAACGTTCAAACTGGCTCGCATAATGATACATATTATTGTTTCCACCCTCTGTCATTCACCTCTGACTAAAGAGTGTTTTATCTTCTGCAGTCCAGCAGACGAGGAGCATCAAAGATGGACTCTGCAGGGTTGCTGCTTTCTCAGGAGCGGGAAGCTTGGGCTCGAGAGAAGATCCGTCTGGAGAAAGCTTTGCATTTAGCTCAGTCTCAGGTGGCTAGACTCAGGGGAGAGATCAGGTCCGAGAACCTGCGAGAGATTACCGGGCCTGATGCCGACAATGCTGCCCTCAAGGTCAGCAGATCACTGCTCATAAACTGCTTTGTATATGAGTAATAAGTTAATTGTACTAACCCAAAGAAACGATGCAGAAACATCGCCTAAATGCTGGAGTTCAGTGTTAAAAGACATTTGATGGCCTCTGAAGTTAAACTGCTGTCTTCTCTTCTCCCTTCATCTCTTTTTTTAACTTCCAGAGGATGTATGGGAAGTACCTGAGGTCAGAAAGCTTCCGTAAAGCACTGATCTACCAGAAGAAGTACCTGCTGTTACTGCTGGGTGGTTTCCAGGAGTGTGAGGAGGCCACGTTATCACTCCTGACCAGGATGGGCGGTCGGCCGTCGCTCTCCAGCCTGGAGTCCCTCAGTCAGCGGTGCAGGGGTGCGATGCGCTTCCGCTCTATCGCCAGAGTCTCTATCGCCCTCTCCAGGTGGGAAGCTGAAGCTTTGGGGTTTTTTTAAACGTTTTTTTTGTTAGTTTTTTGTCTAAAACCAATTATATTTGTTCATCTAGAATGCGTTTTCTCGTGAAGCGATGGCACAGGGCGACGGGAATGAGCTCCACGGCCTCCTGTGCTGTTAGTAAGAACGGAACAGGACAGATCTTGGGTAACCAAAGCATAGAGCAGCTTGTAACCTCTCTATATTGTCATTTACATGTGATACTCATAATATTTTCTTAATTTCCGGCAGGTACAGAGGCGAGGGATTCCCCTTATCTTCACCCAGGTGGTCTGGAGATGTACAGAGATAGAGGAAGTGGCGGGGGAGGAATATCTAGCAGCAGGGGGAGAAGTGGGCGGGAATCCCCTCGATCGGCTGTCTCCTCCACACATCACAGGTAAAACTATCAATCAGGATGCTAACAATATTTATTATTAAACCGTTTTCCTTTTTTAATGTTTCCAGTCTACTTCTTATTTTGTCTCCTGTCTGATTAAAGGAAAGAAAATACCAAAATTATTCAGAATAAAGCTTCAAACTTAGTCTGAGTAATTAAAAATAATGAAACTGATTTGTAAAGTTATGATGAAGGATCACTTTGGACACTAGTTTAGGCTAATGTATATTCATGAGTACTGTATAGAGTAAACTGATGTTTTTTTTCTTTTCTCTTTTGCATTAATGTGGAGTTCAGATCCTTTCCGACTTTCTTAAATCTGTGTTTCTAATGTGCAGGTTTCACATGTCTGGAGACCACGGACCACTCACCTGTTCCCACTTGCAGAACTACGACCCCGACCGGGCGCTCACCGACTACATCTCCAGGCTGGAGGCCCTGCAGAGGAGGCTGGGCAGCGTGACATCAGGTAACACGAGCAGCCCAGCTCACATGCATTACATGCGATCGAGTTACAGCTTTCTTCATCATCTCAAATTCTATTGGAGAAAAACACTTTTATCTATATGTGAAATATACATGATTACAAATTTGGTTATGTCTGCTTACAGTACAGTACGTGTTTGCCCTGTAAAGCTGAGAAGCAGTGAACTCACATATTCTGATTGTTGCACCCAAAGCAAGCGCTGTGAAATACCTGCATGTGTAAAGGTGTGATCTGTACCCTGGGGTTTGGCATATTTACTCAACTCCTCTTTTCTCTCCCCAGGTGCTTCTTCATATGCTCAATTGCACTTTGGCTTGAGAAGATAGATGCTGACACGTTAACTTTGGCTTGAAGAAACTCAGTTGCCTTTTTCTCGTGCTGAGCGCTCTGCTGTTTTCTACCATTCTGGTGTGGACTGTATCTTTCCATGTGGACCAAAACACATTTTTTATCAGTGTACGACATGTTGTATTCAGGCTTTTGGTCGCCGGCACTTGGAAAAACAGCTACGTTTGTAATTTAATCTGCCTCTTTGTTGTGGATGACCTACAATCATGTATAATTTGTCTAATGCTAATTTAAGACTTTGTGATTAATTTATATGTTTGTGTTGTATGGGTGGAGCGTTATGTAGAGGATGTTTGGGTTTACTGTTAAGGAGGCTGCTGCTGGATATTCTACACTACACTGTGTTTTGTTTAGGCCGGACAGACTACAGAGGACATTTGTAGAGAACGTATTTTTGTAAAGCGTTAGGAGCTTTGAATTTTCTGGGTATTTTGTCAAAAACTGAAATAAAGAGGACTACGTTATTTCAAACAGGTTTGCTTCATTTCTTTTTTTCTTTTTTTTGCAATGTTAAACCTTTTTTGTGGAAAAATTTAGCACCATCAAGCTTCATTCAGATAAACCAGCAATAGAAACACAAACTCAGCTGAGGACATCTTTAGTCCTTTTGAAAGTGATTAATTATTTCTTTTAACACTAAAAAAAATGTTGCATAGAGAGCTTTTTAAAAAGCACAAGGGGAGGTCAAAGCTGTAAAAATGAGCTCAAAAAGCTTTTCATAAATTCTTTCAGGTGTTATTACTTACCCTGATCCTGACCGACCTCACCTCTGCTGTCTGCAGGATGTTGTTCCTACTGACTTCATCTATCGTACTTTACAATTCTCAGCAATAGCCAGTCATCAGGTAAAACCTAGTACAAGGTTACTGACAGTCAGTTAAGGTGAAGTATAAAGTATTACTGGAAAAATGTACTCAAAAGTTGTGTAAGCCCCACTTACACAGTGATAAATATTTTTTTGTGATCTCTCACTTAGAAAAACTGATTTTGCAAACACTGATTAATCCTAGAAAATGTAATTCAGTAGCTCATCTGCCTCCATCTCGTCCTATCCCCCCAGTATTCTCCTCTCACACAGCCCTTATGCATGTTAGCCTTCCCATGAACCCATTTAATGGTCTTCCTTTTTTCCTCCTGCCTGGGAGATTCATATTTAGTTATCATTCATATTTTAGTATCCTTTGTCCCAACCTCCTCCAAACCATCTTACAATCACTCACAATGAAAACCTTATGCTTCCTCTCTTCCACCTCCTCCCTACTCTCGCTACAGATCAGTGTCATCTGCAAACATCAGTCCACAGAGACTCCTGCCTGACCTCATCTGTCAGCCTGTCCATCACCACTGCAAGCAATAAGTGGCTCAGAGCAGATCCATGATGTCATCTCAATTTATGGGTCACCACAGTTATTCCCTATTCCCTAAATATAGTGAAGTAACCCAAAGTACTGGACAGTGCATGAGTAAATGTACACGGCCAAGTCTATTTAACCAAAATGACGAAAAACAGCTGCGTTAGAAGATAAAATGTTCATCCTCTGGCATTAGCTGACACGAGGCTCAGTATAGATCTCATCATCAGTGAGGTTTGCTTGTAGGTGGGAGATCCCCCATCCTGACGCACACTCTGTAACACAGCAGGGTTCAGAGGCTCATTTTCATATTTTTATTGATTTTTCAACCAGTTTCACTTGTTTTTTTCTTTCTTTTGTCTTCACAGCATGAAAACTTTAACATACATCTCAGGAATAAAAGATTCCCCACAGATTTAGTAACCCACCCCAAAGCTTTTAATTAAATCACATGGTCTTCCTCAGCAGATTATTCAGATAGCACAGGGTTGTTTTCTCTCTTCTCAAGTTTAAACCCTCATACTGAGTAAAGCTCAGGACAAGGAAAAAATATATACTGTATATACACAACTGATCAAAACTCCTCTGCAGATGAAGATCATGTGACTAACCTTATAGCTCCAAACATCAGAGAGCTGTAAATGAACCTCGTGGTTTTAACCAAGTTTCCAGTGTTCAGAACTTTTAGCTACAAGTTTGCTGCAAAATCGATGATTAACTCTAAGTAAATACATCTTCCCGGCTTGACTCAAAGGCTTTATTCAGTCTAAAGACGTTATAAGGAGCTAGTTATTTCTCCATTTGTATTGTTTTTAAAGAATTCACATTGTGAATAAGAGCATCAGCTTTCACGCTGGAGTCTCACAGCCCCTGTTTTTCTCTGCAGAAAGTCACACTTATCTACAAACATTCATTCGTGAAGAGAGCCAGACTCTAGACGAAATACAGGAAGAATAAAAGCACAGCTTGGGCATTAAGAGCAAAGTGCACTGATGTCAATTTTCCTCGATTCAAGTCCCCACAAGGTTCGAGCTTTACTTCCGATGCTCGGATGTCTCCGTCTCTCACTGATTCCTCCTCTTGTATCTGATGACGGGGTTGTGAGGCGTGTGGATCATCGTGGTGTAGTTGATTGTGGGGAAATGTCCGTCCACCAGGTCAAAGTCGTACATGCGGAGCAAAGTGGACCAGATGGTTTTGATCTGGACGTAGGCAAAGTTTTCCCCAATGCAGCGATGACGGCCTGCAGGCGGAAAACAGGATGGATTTGATTTCATTGAACTCAGTTTGACTGATGACTGGTTTGGCTTTGAGGTGTTTTATGTTTACTTGATTTTACAGCAAACAAAAAAGCGCTTCTTCATACCGGCTCCAAAGGGCACATAGGCAAACTTCTCCCCTGCGGCAGGATTATCGTTGAGGTAGCGATCGGGTTTGAACTCCATCCTGTCCACCCAGGTGTCGTGGAGCCGGTGGTTAACAGTCGGGGAGACGCACACCTGGTGGCCCACAGGGATGGTGTATCCTGCTGCAGTCTGAGAAAGCAGAAGAGAGAGCAGGTACAGCAGTCAGCTGAGGTTGTCTGCACGTATACATGACATCATAAAATCCAGTGCTGAGGAATGACCCATACCTGAGGAGAGCGAGCCATCCTCATCATCGTCATGATGGGTGGGCGGAGCCGCAGGGTTTCCTTTAAACAGCGCTCCAGCAAGCTGAGATCCTTCAGCTAAAGATGGCGACATGAACGTTTAGAAAATATCTGGAGCATCAGTCTGGTTTTGAGGAATAAAATAACCTCTTTCAGCTTTTTTTTAAAATTTATGTAGACCTCCACCTGAATGCAGCAGCAGGGGGGCCCTAAAAACATCTTTACTCCTGTTACTCCCCCTGCTGGCTGTAGAAAATTATTGCGGTATCGCTCACAAATCAGAGTTAGCATCTGAGGGAGAATACTTACATTTCACATTTAAACCCTGCACATATTTTTTTTTTTATTCTTGACTATTATTAGCAGTAATGAACCTCTGCATTTTTATCACAGTCCACGGGCAACTTTTACCTGATCGAAGTTGAGTGGAGGCAGGTTTTCCCCGCACACAGCCTTCTGCTCTGCGTAGCAGCGCTCCTGCAGGGCCTTGTCTTTGGCCAGGAAGAAGCCCAGCCAGGCGCTGGTGGTGGAGGATGTGTGCTGACCCGCCAGGAGGAGGCCGATCAGCATCCCTGCAATTTCGTCATCGGTCAGCGGCCGTCCATCTCTGAAGAATGAGAAAGTTTTTTTAGTTCTCAATCCTTCATAGAGTTAATTCTAATTTTTATTTCTTTTTGATAATAAGATCTGAATATTCTGGGTTAAACCAAGTCTCCTTTGACTCTTTCAGGGCTGGACCATGACACTAAACACAAAACTGTTTCTTTGCATGTTGACTTGCACTGTCATTATGTAATCGCAGGTAATAAGTGCGTTACCTCATTTGACAGAAATTTATGGATTTTTCTCTTATGCTCACAGACCTGCAGACAAACCTGCTGCTCTCTGTTTGTTTGTATCAAGGAAGAGGCTCATTAGCAGTAATATCTGACACACAGGTTGATTCCTCGCTTATAAACACACAGTATGTAAGTCTATAGTGGCAACTGTGCTTTCTCCTCCAGCTCTTTGTTTACTTATACAGCAAATGTCCACACCTGTGGTCTGGTTTTGTCCTACTCTTTGACCCTGGGCTGTTTTGTTGTTTTAGCGCTTGTTCTGAGCCGCTGATGTCACCTTACTTGTATGTGGAGTCCATGAAGGTCTGCAGGATGTCATCTGCTTTCTCTTCAGAGCTCCTCCGTTTCTGAATCACTTTGTAGAAGATGTTCTTGATCTCTCTGTGAGCTCTGTCCCTCTTCCTAAACAACAAACAAACAAAAAAACAGAGGTAAATATTTCCAAACAGTGTTGGGCTGTTTGTATTATATCATATTGAATCCCTCTGGTATTTCTTTTGCCTGTGTGATGCTATCTTTTTTTTTCCAGTTTTGTTTTTTTTAAATCTGTCTAGTCAAATTAAATCCAGTGTCGTCTTCACCCTGTGTGCAGACGCAGCACTGTACTGCATGAAGATGTGTGGGAGACCTACCTGAAGCTGGGCAGAGGCAGCCAGCCCGGCAGGAGCCACGCAGCGTGGGTAAATCCTCCGTCCAAGTCGGCGTAAAGCTGGGCCACGCCTTCATCCAGCATGCTGCGGATCTCTTTCCCATGCAGGCAGCTGCTGGCTGTGAGGATAATCAGCTCGGACAGAGCCTCGAACAGGTCTGAAACAGGTCAAAGTTCACTGACAAACGTTTGGTTTTTGATCTGATCTTTATCAAGTTTTATGGTTAACTGTTTTGGACTCAGCGTTGCAAATATCAGTGTCTTACTTCTCTCCCCGCTGTCTCCCCATTTCTGAAAATACTCGATCGTCTCTCTCTCAATGATCTCGATGTGTTCCCTAAAACGAGCAATGTTCAGCCCCGTCTTAAACATCTTCTTCTGCTCCAGAAAAATCTGCAGCAGATTAAAAGGAAACATGCATCTCAGCTGATCTTAGCATACAGAAACTCTTTAATACATTTCCACCTTCCTTCTGAGGCGTGAACTTCTCAGGTTCTGGGATACTCACGTGGTTCGGCACGTCGTAGGCGACTCCTTTGCCGAACACCGGAGTGGTCAGTCTCGAGTAGACGTCCTCTGCGTTCAGGTCTTCGTTCTTGCTGTTGAACATCAGCGCGGCTGCGTCGCTGCCCAGCAGGTAGGTGAATGTTTTGCCCACCATAGTGAAGCTGAATACAGGGCCGTACTGTGAGGGGAAACAGCAGACACGCAGGAGTTCAGACGCAGGAGTCAAAGTAAAATAAAGCTCTGACAACTGAGTTTAAAAAACTAAATAATATATATACAGATTAACGCTACCGGTCCGTGAGTCATTTGGTACCGGGCCACGAGAGTTGAGACTCGGGTGTGAAATGTATGGTTTTCAGGGTTTTTATCGGTTTTTAGCGTTATTTTGTTATCGTTTTTTTTCGTTAACTCGGTTTTCCTGGGTCTTTTCACGTGTGTTTTGAATAAATCTTATTTTTTTTCGGTACCAATACTAGTTTTATTTTGTTGTATTTATCCGTGACGCCTTAAAGGCCGGTCTGTGAAAATATTGTCGGGCACAAACCGGTCCGTGGCGCAAAACAGGTTGGGGACCGCTGCTCTAGATGATGGATCATGTTTTTAAGAAGTCACAAGACAAGATCTTTACATGAGCATCAACACGATGGAAAGTTTATTTTACTACATTCAACTTTTTAGTGTTTCATTGTTTTTCATTTTTACCTATTGAGTTCCTTCTTGTGTCATATTACATAGTAATAAGCTACATGGTATTTGAATGTTTACACTGAAATTGTAGTCCATTTAGATTTTTTTCTTATGGGGCATCTTTGCTTTATCGGATTTTACTTGTTTTCTATTTAATTAGAGGTACTTTGCTTTGATGTATATGTAAAAACAAGATAATATGATAATATTTTGTATTTTACTGTTGTTACTGCTGTCACTGAGGTTTATATCAGTAAAGAAGCTGGATAAATAACAACTGATAAGTTACAGAGAAGGGGTGGGATTGAATAAGTGTACTCATCCTCCCACTCCCTTTTGATATGGAACCTAAATCAGATTAGGTGCAGGGATATTGTACTGTATTTAGCTTTTTTTTGTATTGTGCTTTTTATTTTTCTCTCTCTCTCATTTTTCATAAATGATTTATACTGTTTACAAATACCAAAACTAGAGCAAAATCAGTCAGGAGGTACAAGGAGAGAGCCAGAGTTGCCTTGGCCTGTTGTCTCTTTCATGATCATCTGCTTTGTTCAATCTTTGAACCGCTGTCAATGTTTAGAGTTAATAACTTAAAGTAATTTGGAGGAGGGGGGGACAGCAGCTAATCTTCATATTTCAGGACTGATTATTAAACTGTTTCACTTCTTCTGATTGAAAACAGTCGCAGGTTCATTTTTTTTTAAAAAACACTTACTTTGTCATAGGCATTTTCCAGAAACTCAATGGGGCTCTTTCCAAAAGCGATGGCATGTCCCAGAAAGGGGATGCTGGAGGGTATGTAGGGTGGATGTTTCTGCGCATAGAGACATAAATAAATAACAATAAAAAAAATAACAGTGGATTGAAACTGAAGCTTAGATAACGGTAACTGTTTTTCGTCTGAGCACACTCACCGCGTCCTCGTCTGTGGACTGTTTGAGCAGCAGTTTGGAGATGTATCCCAGAGTGAGGGTGAAGACGGACGCTGCTAACACCACTGAGGTCAGGTTCTCGTTCATTTTCCCCATAGTGTCCCCGAGCAGTTTAGCGCTCATCTGATAAATGTGCATCGACATTTTTCCTGATAGCCCCCTCAAACAAAACCCTTAAAAACGGCCCCGGTCACCGTCCACCCGCTGAAAGGCTCTCGGTCGAGAACAGTTGGTGATATTTCCCCAAAGTCTCGACCTGTCAACACTCGTCCTGCCCCCGCCTGACCAATGCTGGATTTTGATTGGTTGCTGACCACGTGTCAGTCAAGCAGCTCTCGCTGTGAATGGTTGAGGCTACCTGAACCGATGTCTTGCTACATGATGTCACACCAGCAGGGCGACCATCGATTTTAAGACCTTTTTTAAAAAAATTTTTTAAACTTTTTCCTATACCTCCAGAATTCAACAATACGCGACGTTAAAGTCCTGCAAAGATAACGAAATATATTATTATATAAACGTTTACAGCAATAAATGAGCTGGTTTGCAGTTTGTTGGGGGTGTGTCGGATCATTGATGATTGTGACTGCTATCATGAAAATGAGCTTGCACAATAGTAACGTTTTCCTTTCAGTAAAAGAATAAAATCAATTGCGAAACCTTAAATAAATAAGTAACTAATAACCACTTCAAAATCCTGTGATGGAGTGCAACTAGTACAGGAGCTGGGCTACAAATGTTTTAAATGAGGTTTATTTTCATCAGTAGCCTTGAAAACCTCACATCATAATTTCAGTTCTTTAATATGCATTATTTTAAAATATAGGCAAATATATATGTGTGCCAAGAAAATATGCTCCATAGCTTTACACCACCAGGTGAGACCAGGAAATGTTTGGTGATGATGCACAAGCTGTAGGTTTCCTGTTCTTAACTGGCAAGAGAAGACCGCCCAGTGTGGTCTTCTGCTTTAATGTTTGATGTAGTGTGCATTCAGTGACGCTCTTCTGCATATCTTGGTTGCAGCGAGTTGTTATTTGAGTAACTGTTGCCTTCCTTTCACCTAAATCAGCCCAGCCACTATTTTCCAACTTCTGGCATCAACAGGGCATTTTCACCCAGTGAAGAGAGAAGAGAGAGTGATTTTCAGCCTCCATCGAATGAATTCCTCTAAAAATAACATTGTCATTTCTGCCTAAATATGAAAAACACATCTGATCATACAATCAATCACTTTATTAAATAATAAACATATTTACATGCCATCAAAATCCAGGAAACATTAAAATAGAGAATGTGAAGTATATCACTAAGCCAATTGTACAAAATGAGGCTCTTGTGGAGAGGCTTTCCAGAGTTACTGCAGTCAGATGATGGTCGGAACAAACAACTCGAACTGGGAATTTTTTTGGCAGGTGGTTTCTTCAACAGTTTTCAGCCATAGGCGTATTTGTCTGTGATGCCTTTCTCATTTGGAGTTATCTGCCCACTCAGTTTCATTAAGAGCTTCACAATAAGGCCAGCCTGAAGGGAAAGAATAGACCTTAAAGGTTAACAACCATATATATTTCAATAAATATTATTTGGATTTCAAGAAAAGCTTTATTACCTGTTTTGTGTGCACGATGAAGTTCATTTTGTTGTCACCACTGTGTATCTGGAAATACTGGTCTGCATGTCCAAGCTGCCATATAAACGTGCTATACTCTAAACTGATGAGAAGGACCTGCAAAAGAAATGTCACATCAAGCATCTTCAACTAAAACTTAAAAACTATAACACAAATACAGCATTATCGTTTAATCTATCCTACGGTAAGCCCAGAGGGAATATTTAAGTAAAAATCTAACTAATCTAAGAATGCAAGTTCAAATACATTCTATAGATGCAAACTGCCTTGTGCTATTGTGCTTCAATCGAGTACGTAGTGCATATGCTTTAAAAACAGGCAAATTGGTGTGGGAGTGCCCATGCTCATAGTCATCCATCCATTTGCTCCACCAAGCTGAAGAATAAGTAGCTTTGTAGCTTTACATTCACAAACTAGATCTTAAAACATAAAAAACAAAAATTAAAAACCCAGCAAGATGGCATCTTACCTTAGTTTCCATGTTCATGAGATGCAGTCCCTTTGTGTTCACCCCCACGTAGACACGGATGACTTTGTGGTTGCTTGCGCTGGCCTTTGTGTAGACCTGGCCTGTGAAGAAAGCTGCTCCGTAGGTCGGGATGTCCCAGCAGTTCTGCAAGAAGAGCCGCTGCAGGTGGTGCATCTCTTTACTGACCCCCTCGCTGGTGCTCAGAGCCTGTTGGTGAGAGATGGACAGGACCTGATGTCATCTCAGGGAACACTGAAATGTATTTATAAGATAAAAAGTAATTAAAATAAAAACACAAGTGTACTTTATACTCATGAAGAATCCTGTTGGTCCAGTGGTATGCTTTGCTTTTCACCTTGGATATCGGCACGATTGATTTGAGGTTTTCCTCACTGTTTAAATAAAGCACAGATTTTACTTAGATTTTACCAGAATGCAAATAAATCAGTTTTGTTAGAGCAGATATTAAAAGTGATTTAAACACAAATATGATTCGTCTCTTACTTGAGGAACCCTTGCTTGTGCTTCTTACTCTCATAGTTGCCATAGATGATTTGCAGGAGGAGGCTGGCCAGTGTGATCAGCTTGTTGTCTGGAGCAGGGAAGAAGCCCTTGAGAAGGCAGTGCCGGGCCTCGTCAAACAGGATAAGGATGGCCAGGGGATCCTCCACCTGAAACAAAGCCACCAGCAGGAAGCTGATGAAGAGCTCTCAAGACATTTCGAGTTGAGCTGTCACTGATGCTTAGGTGGTGAAAGTGACCTACCTTTTTCTCAATTTCAAGGGGCAGTCGGACGTCCCTGCGGAGGAAGAGCTGTGGCGTTTCCCTTTGAGGATCCAGCACTGTGAGATCTGTCACAATCTCAGTCCAGATCCGGAGGTGCTGCAGGGGTTTGTGGTACGGCTTCAGCTGCAGGTCTAACACACAAAACCACACACACACAAATCTTTCTGGGATCTTGCAGTTATACCACTAACTACAGCTTTTGGTCTTTATTGCATTGATGTTACTAAATTAAATAAATAAATGCATTTGAAAAAAAGAAACAAGTGGACTCACGGAGGTTCTCTGAGCAGATCCAGATGGTGA
The DNA here is from genome assembly GCF_056152115.1 of Neolamprologus brichardi. NCBI lineage: Eukaryota > Metazoa > Chordata > Actinopteri > Cichliformes > Cichlidae > Neolamprologus > Neolamprologus brichardi. The sequence goes on along the minus strand of NC_142124.1, from coordinate 14,280,508 downwards.
AGTATTGCTGGGTCTCCTGAGACAGACGCATCCCCTCCATGATCTGCTGCACAGTTGTGTTGTTGCCATGCTTGAGCTCTACGGAGCGATATGAGCCGTCCATGCGGTAGATGCGCACCTTCTCGTACTGTGGATCACAAACAGCACAAATGGTGGATTTCTTAATATTAAGCTTAAAGTCAAAAGACACGACGTTGTAGTCTCACTCCAAACGCTTTATTCTTTACGCCATCTTACACCCCGTACACACCAGCAAAAACTCACCGCGGGCAACAGTACTCTCGCAATATAACAGAAAATAACAAGTTAACAATCTTCCTCTTTCTTTTTAAAAATAAAAGTATAAACCCCTCTTTAAAAGATGTGTATACATATATATGTAAACCAAAAAAACTTGTCAACATTGTTGAACGTTTAGGAAACATTTTAATACGCTTCGCTTTACTTAAAGCATACTATAACACTTTTTTTAAAGTGTTATATCAGAAGGAAGCTGTCATGTCTGTTCTGTGTTGTTATAACTGCACATGTGTTTTACTGCATACCCCTTTTCTTCAAACAAGGAAAAAAATATCAAAATGAGTGAACGTATCTATGCCAGACTCACTATCAACAACATATAAGGTTAATTAAACATGGCACGAGCAAACAAACTAAACAATGATTAGCTCATTATGAAAAAGCATGAAAAGCACAGCTACAAAAATCCACAAGCTTTGCTGCTATAATCCAGAGCTTTCATGACTCAACCCCTCGAGGCCACTCCTTTGCCCAATATCAGAAACATAATTCTTTATGGAGTGCTGGTTTCTATTTAAGGAAAAGACAATAATGACATGCAAAATAAGAGTGAAACATGGATTAGTCCCGGGAATGTCTGACACCGTTGACTGTTCTTGAAGGAATATCACCAACAGGAGATCAAAAAAAACAAACCAAAAAACCAAAAAAAAAACAAACTTACCTGCCAGGGAATTACATTCACAAGTCACTTTATTAGGTACAACTTTGCAATTGCTTATCAACACAATTACATGGGAACAAGTCATTGCATTAAGACAAGTAGACATGGTCAAGATGACCTGCTGTAGTTAAAACAGGGAAGAATTGTGATAAAGGTGACTTTGAACGTGGCATCAGAGATCAACTTGGTTATTATCTTGCCCAAGGATCCTTTGGCACGCAGACTGGAGCAACCAGGGATCAACCCAGCAACCTTCCAATTGGTGCACGATGTGCTCCTGTGCTACAGCCACCTCATTTGGATCCAAAGCAACATTTATATTCTCCTCAAACTCAATTATGTTTTATCGTTTATTATTTTGTTATTACCATTTTATGTACTGTGATGCCTTTAGGATGCCATATTTGTTTAACAACTATTATGTTATATTAAAATACAACAACGCCTGCAAATCAATCAGCAAAAATATGTGCATTGGGAAGTCTATACTTATGGGCTTAAGTATGCTGAAGTGTATTTAGAAATAATTGCAAACTTTATCTCGATAACATCCTGAAAAGGCTGTTGTTCCACACAAAGGAATAACAAATAGTGTAACTGTGTGACTCACTGGTTTGCTGTTGGCTTGCTGCAGAAGTTTCACAGTCTCCTCCCACTCGTTCTGTTTGTTCTCCTCGCACACTTGGAGCGGTGATCTCTTCTGCTGGTCTTCTATGTGCTATTGTTGGAGGAGTCAGTATCATGACATAGTGATTAATGTTTACCACTTTATTTGCAATCTGGATGGTATGTGGATACTAATAAAAGACAAATCAGCAATTATTATTATTACTATTACAAACCAATAAAAAAAAGTTACATTTAGCTGCAACAGCATTTCCTTGAAGTAATAATTAAAAATATATATATATATATAAATAAAAACTGTGCTAATGTGTCACAATGCTGCTCTTGAAAAAAAAGAAAAAAAAAAGAAAGAAAGGAAGTTAAGTGTTAAATTTGTACCCGGTCGATCTCAGGGTGCTGCAGCAGCAGTTGGACAATCTCTGCGTGGCCTCCTCGGGCTGCAAAGTGCAGGGGGGAGCTGAGCTGGCCGTTCAGCAGGTTGGGATTACAGTTACCCTTCTCCAGCAGCAGCTTGGTTGCCTCAACTTTGCCGTGCCTGGATAGAACCACATGAATATCAAACTTAAACATAAGTAATGGAAAAAAAGACCAGGAAAATAAGAAATTTTGGATACTTTTAAGCCTTTCTTGAGCAGATGAGCAGGAGACTCACCAGCAGGCATAGTGTATGGGAGCCCAGTGATCATTGTCCAGCTGCTTGACTGAGAAACCGCTGTCCAGAAGCTTAGAGATCAGCTCAGTGTCTCCTTCCAGGGCGCTGCGGTGGAGAGGAAAGTCGTCCACCCACTGGTGATCCCTGTGGAGACAGGAATTTATGCTGAAGAGAACAGTGATTAAACATGACTTCAGTTCAAGGCATCCACGTTGTTAATAGAGACTGTCCAGTACGCCCCAAGAAGAGACAAAGTTAGACACAAAGTCGATAGCAGTTAACCAAAACAAGCCCTCACTTGTCTTCTGTCACACAGTTGGGTCCATGCTGCCATTTCTCCCTCTTGGGGATCTGGATCTTGGAATAGTCTGGTGCCCCGAGCCCAAAGTATGGGTTGATGATAACTTTGTCCACCTGCAGACAAAACAAAAGGAGGGCGATTTAAGTTTCCAAATCCACCAGAAGAATTATGTTTCTTTGCATATATAAAGCCTTACCCTGTTGGTGTACTGCAGATCTGAGCCGTAGAGTGGATTCAGGATGCACATGTCAGCCTTCTCCAGGGACATCATCTTGCTCTTGATCTCCAGAGCAGTGTAGCCCATGTGCAGACCCTCATCACTCAGTTTGCCCTCGCTGCTGTAAGCCGGATTGCTTACGTTGGTCTTCACCCGCTCCACGGGTGCTGGTCTGAATAAAGCAGGGATGGCATGAGGCACAGTGTGTTGCTCTGCTAACCATCTGCAGAGGGGAAAGAAGCAAAGGGAAGGGGCGTTTACCTCTGACAAAATCTCAGAGCTAAAGAGCACATTTAGAGACTTCTCTTTACTTGTCTAAAGCCAGGAGCATCTTGGAGGTGACGGAGCAGAAGTGAGTGCTGGTCTCACTGCACACCCGCATTATGTCGTGGAAGCAGTAAAAGCTGGGGCTCCCAGGGCTGTGGACAGGCTTGCTGTTGTCTGTATAGAAGGACTCATTAATCTACTGCATGCACAGCTTAAACTTTGTTAAATGTTAAATAAAATCAGCTAGATCAGTCCAGGATGAGATATAGTTCACTTACCTTTAACACTGACTGGTACAACAAAAAGTGAGGCTTCTTTCCCTTCATTGTCACCTTCAAGAATAAATTTCTTCATGTGCACCACACGTTTTCCTGCACACCAAAAACACTGGTTAGATCAGTGGTTCCTAACTCTCCCCCCAAAAAACAGTTTAATAAATCAGCTTGTGCACAAATGCGTCAGCCTCACCAGCACAGCTTTGGTTACTGGAGAGCGGTTTGATAGTTTCATCAACATAATCCAATATGGATTTGGATTTGTCTCCTCCTGCTTTGAGCTTTGTTGCCAGAAGGACTTTCTTTCTTTTCTTCTCCTTCCCCTCTAAAGGCAATTCTTTTAAAAGGATCTACCCAGACGCCAGAGGAAAAAACATGCAAACAGAGGCTCAGTTAGGAACTCCAGTGGGTCTGAATTCACTGAAGGGTGTTTATTATTCATGCATACAGCAGTGATATGCCCAAACCAACAATACATTACAGGACAGTGTTTTTTCCACCTCACTGTAAGATGTCGAGGACAGTGTGTTAATTGATTGTCTGCCTACCTCATAGGCTTTGGCTCTGTATTCTTTCGAGCTCAGGCTGACTTGATTCTTCGGACGAAGCACAGCAACAAACACATCCTCGAGGGTGTCCTCGTTGCCCATCGTGGCGTCTTTTCCTCAGACCTGAGAAAATATGCTACATGGGGGCCAAATGCCGTGGAGAGACATGCCTAAAACATGGGGGGAAAAAAATATCAAAAAAGGTGAAGGTTGCAAAGAAAAGTAATTCAGTGCTTGAGCAGTGACACTCCGTCTATACACAGGTTTAACTGATCACAGAGCGCCTACACTTTAGAAACTTTGGATTCCAACACCAAAGCAAGTGACCAACCTGGAGCCCCACAGCTCTCACTGCCAAAACCAATCATCCATTCACACAATTTTATAATCTTTATAATGTCCAACGTTGTTTAATGCTGTCACCACGTGGACAGAGAAAGTGAACACACCCATGTGGGAGTTTGCAGTTACATGCAAACTAAATGTGCTTAACACATAAGATCAAAAGCATAAAACCTGTGGCAATGAAAACAGCAAAATACAGCAACCCACCCCCATCACCACCTATTTAGTGATTAAAAAGGGTCAAGTCTGTTTTTAAATTTATGCACAGTTGTAACTGATCTCAGGTGAGCTTGTTCCAAAGAACTGGACCACAATTACTGCAAGCACCTTCAACACACTTGGATCTAATTCTGGGAATCTGGACCTGGATCTGGACCTGGTGACCTGAGAGGTCAGATAGGGTTGTAAAGAGTGTGTCTGTGAAGGTTCTCAGTCATCCGGTAAACAGTGGGCAAGTCAGAGATATACCGGGTGTGGTGAGGGCAAACCATTAAAATACTTTTATTAGTTAATAAAGCTTTCAAAGGCAATTTTATAATTTTAATGGGAACAAATTAAGTTCCTTCAATACTGAGGCAATATGCTCAAACTTTCATGTGCCTGTAAGGACTGTGTGCTATGTTGTGATCTTAAGTCATCCTACTGATGAGTTGGGTAATCCAGTGAATAGAGCGTTACAATAATCTAACCTGCTTGATGTGAATGCATGAACCAATTTCTCAGTCAGTTTGAGATAAGGATTTTCTAACATCAGATATATTTTTAAGGGATAGAAAGCACTTCTAGTAACCTTATTGATGTCATAATCAAACCTGGAATCAATGTCCAGAACTGCTGATTTGTTAACTTGCTCACTGTGTATCTGTGTAGGGCTGACGCATATGAACAAATTTTCTGTTTCCGTCGTTGTCTCTGGCTGTCTTCTAGCACTTGCGGGTGTAGCACTTATGATGCACCCAAAGTAAGTGTGGTAAGGACTGCTGCAAACGTCACTCTCAAGTTTGACTCAACAGCTGTGGAGTTGTGAAGCATAGCGGTGCACCATAGAGAACCTTTTAACCCCGTCCTCCTTGATGCCTTTTGTCTTGTACAACATAAAATATTCACAAAGACCACGTTTACCACACTGAGGTAGTACCCCCCCTCCCCCAAACCAATCACACAATTTAATGAATACCTCGTAAACACACGAAGTGTAAGATTAGACCTGCTGCCAAATTTGCACACAAATCAGAAAAAGAGAAAATATCCAGTGACAGGCAGTTCTCTAAGGTGACAATGCCCTGCTGATGCCATAGCAAAGCAACAACAACTCAAATAGGTAAAAGGTATGCAGAAGAGCACCCTGACGCAGAAGACCACACCAGGTACCACAGCTGTCAGCTAAGAACAGAAAATTTAGACTTCAATTCACAGGGGCTCACCAAAATTGGACAACAGAAGAATGGAAAAGCATTTCTGCTGCTACGATCAAATGGTAGCGTCAGAATAATCCACAGTTCAACCTGCCGCTGGTGGTGTAACAGTGTGGGAGATATTTTACTGGCATACTTTGGCCTCTTTAGTACCATCAGAGCCTCATTTACACTGCACAGCCCACCTGAGTATTTTTGTTGACCATGTCCATCTCTTTACGACTACGGTGCAGGATAACACACCATGTAACAAGCTCAAATATTCTCAAACTGCTTTAAAATATACCTCTACATATATATTATTTTATTATTTCATATTGTATACCTCCTATTTTTAATTTTGTAGTGTATTTACACCATTTTATTTATTGTATCTTATTTGTAGTCACTTTTGAGCTGCATATAAAAAAGTAAAATATAATTTAACACACAGTAAAACTAGTAAGAGTCATCTCAGACACAAACTTGTTGAGTTCAAAGACAGGTCACGCCCCGGAAACCAGGCTCGGCTGTCTTTAAACTGTTATTACACGAACACCTTTACATGTTGTATTTTACACACACACACACGGCATACACTGTCGTATTCAACCAGTTTTCATACATTTCTTTGTCCACGTTAAACGACAGAACTTTTAGAGCGGGGTCAGCAGCAGTAGCCGGGATGCTACACTCATCTTCATCAATGCTTTTTTTCCGCTCGCCGAGCAGCTGAAACTTACCGAAAGCGACGTGACTTTCTTTCAAAACCACCAAACGGAGCTTTCCTCGGCTCTCCGCTTGTCTTAATTGGGTTAAATTTGCGGTCTGAAGCCGGGAGGTTGCCCCAGCACCGCTTCCAGGAGCAGTTATTTTTGGGTTGAGGTAGTTGCAGGCCTTTTTAAGACGGGGCAGGGCTGCAGAGACAAACAGAGGAATCACGTTACGTTTGAGTGCAGCAGCTGCGGCAGGACGACAGAGGACTCTGCTGGTGAGGGGGACCACGTACACTCAATAACAAAGCATGAGCGTCAGGTAGCGTCCGCTGTGCTCCGTATTTAAAGACTTATTTATGGATATATTAAAAAAGGGAATCAGAAATTCAGAATTTCAATGTGATTTATTGTCCTCTTAAAAGACCGCCTCCCCGGAAAAAAGCTATGGAAGCTTGTTTAAATATTTTTTTTTGAATTGTCATCCATAAGTCAAAATTTCAGGTCATTAGCTCAAATTTTGACTTACAGGCTTTGAAATGTTGAGATAGCCGAAATTTTGACATAATAACATAATAATAATTCAGAAGTTTTACAAGTAGTAGTACGTGTTTTGCTTGCTATGAAGGCTATATGCAATTTTTAGGATAATAAAAAATAAAATTTGAATTGAATATTATAGCCAAGAGCTAATATAGATAGATAGATAGTTTAGGTGTTTCTCCGCTAGAGGGGTGTATAAAGCAAATAAACGTATGTATATGCAAAGCTATTTATTGCTTTAATTGGATCAGTTGTATAACTTAAGCTATTCATTAATGAATTAGCAAATTTAACTTAAATGTGTGTTAAATATATCCCGATCAATGATATTCCTCACATTAGTTCCCACACTTTCTCACACTAGTCTTCAACCCTGACTGATAAAAAGGGAACATTTTTTGTATATATATTTGAAGAACTGGTGAAACTCTCACTGTCAAAAGCGACCTCCCAAATCACTTCGACTTAAAATTTCAAGTTAATTTTTCAGAGGTTTGTGTTGTTAAGCTGAAATTTTGAGGAAATCTGAAACTATGTGTTTTGGGTTTTTTTTATTTTTTTTACAGGCAGACTCAAATTTCCATATAGGAAAATCGAAAGCTGACAGGAACTCTGGGAAAGAGTGTGGGGGAATAACACACTGGGGGTGGTTTTGGGGCAACCTTGAACCCATACCTCTACATATGGGTTTTGCATATGGGTCACCTGCTCAACCAAGTGAGCTGCACAGTAGATTCACCCCAGTGCTATTTATGCTTAAAGCATAATCATAATTCATGAATTATGTAGTCTGTACTCTAACAGGCTTCTTTAAACCCAGTATAATTACTACATTGTTGAACTCAGTGAAAGAAAGGAATGTATTAAATAGACATCAAGTTCTCATGAAGTCAAGTCAATTGTTTTGCTGGTATTATGAAAGCAGTTTCTGTTTCAGAGAGCCACTTTTCAAAAGGAACTGAAGTATGGATATAAATAAAATTCTTGTGAGTTTATTAACTGTGTAGTAGGGTTTGGTTTCTAGCAGCTCAGCAGACTGAGTTATTAGAGAAGTTACAGACTTGCCCCTCATGAATTGACTTTATTTTTTTGCTGCAGCTTTATTTCACAAATATACAACTTGACTGTATAATAATTCATACATTTTATTGTATAAAATTTCAGCATCTATTGAGGCGCAGCACAAAGCAGCTGAACATTATAGTGGTAACTCTGAAAGCAGTATACATTGTCAAGACAACAAGTAAGATGCTGCAGTACAACCATCCAGTGCAGCTCAAGTGCTCAAATGAAAACATGGCTTTGGTCTTACATATATTTTTATATAATAGCATAATTTATTTTTTTAATCAACAGCTGAGAGTCCTGATTGGTCCCCTTGTTAGTACCACCAGACTCAAAGGATGTCATCTCTCCTTGTGGGGCTTAGGATGCTTGGGGTTTGCACTCGCTGAGCACCTCCTGCATCTTCTCCTGGATGTCCTGCACCCTGCCAGTCCACTTCTCGCGCACTTCATCTTCATCGTCCTCTGTTACAGCTGTGTAGCCCATGAGGGCAATGAGGCCCATGTGGAAGAGGTGGGTGATGTGTGAACAGCGGCGCTCCATGATTTCTCGGTCGCCTTCACAGTGTTCAAAGTACACTTTTAGCAGTGGTTTTCCGAATAGCGTTTGTGTACCCACCACGCCACGATAATACACATCCAGGCTCATGTCAGACTTGTCCCTCTCATAAATCTTCTCAAAGATCTCCATGTGGCGCGTGGCGTTGCCTGGATCTTTCTTCACCAGTGCCACCATGTTGTTGAAGGCATTGTACTGGTGCTTGATGTACTCCTCGTACTTGCCGTAGGTTTCGTTCACCTCGTCAATGTGGATCTTCTTCAGGCATTCCTGGTTCTTCTGAGAGATGCTCTGCAGTTTGGTGTGGATCGCCTGAAAGTCCTTCTCCAGAGGATGATCCTCTTCGTCCATCAGGCCCTTGCGAGCCACTCCAACCAGGGAAGAGACAACACCAAAGATGGGGTCAATGGAGGAGGCGAAGGAGGAAACCTTCTCCACACAGCACAACACTTTGGCTGCGGTCTTCTTGATTTGTGCTGAATCAGCCATCACTGCTGTTTTTCTTCTGCCACGTTAAAAGTGCACACAGAGTGAATCTGGAGAGACAGAACAAAAGATTTTAAGGTTAAACAGACTAATTCTTATACAGCACCTTTCTGCTCTATTCGAGCACTCAAAGTGCTTTCTTCTTAAAAGCTTCATTCACCAAAAAACTTTTCACCTAATATTCACACACTGGATCGAAAACATCTGGAGCAATTAAGGGTTTAGTATACTCCCCAAGGTTGCTTTGATATCCAGACTAGAGGAGTCAGAGATTGAACCACCGATCTTTCAACTGGTAGATAGCCCTCTCTACTTACTGGCCCAGCAAAACTGCATCCACACTGTGCTAAATACAGCATATGACCACACCAGCTTTAACTCTGAACTGGGTTGCAAATCCCTCTTTTTCTTATGGCTGCTCCCGTCACTCATCCAAGTGACTTCTGAAGATCTAAGTGCTACATCCAGATGAACAGAATCCACTTTTTGACATGTTTTGTTAACTATTTTATCGTTTTGCTGCCACTACAATTAGATACCCTTCCAAAAAATCCCCCGCTGGAATGAAAACCTGCCCACGTTTTGCACCTAACAGGTGTGTTAAGTCACAAACTTTTCCCCCCTTTTTACAGGCCAACTAAAAACAAGCTCATGGCTAACTGCTGGCATACACACATGTCACCAGCTGCTGCCTATGCACCATATCGTGTAGAGTAATACTTAAAGGTGTCATCTTACACTTAATGTTATGGGCAACATGTGACAGGGAAGGCATGTGTCATTACTGATAAACCTTTTGGTGTTTTCTAAGTTTTTCATGTAAAAACACAAGGAAGAATGTTGTTAACAAAGTAAAAGTCCAGTTCAGTGATACTTCATATGTGACAGAGCACAAAAAAGACCCACAAATAATCGTGTCTATGATACGTGAGCAACAAACTTTTGTCATTTTATGTCCAAAAAAGTTACTAATTCTTAGAAAACTTTTAACAACATATAGTTTAAGTTTAAAGAGAAGTATTCAGCTAAAATGAAACAAGCATGGTTTTATCATTTCAAATCACCGACATTTTGTTTGCAGTAAAGCACAAAAAATACATTTTTATGCAAAATAATATGTTAAAGACTCAAAGATGATCAATTCTGAATGGCATAAAGAAGGATATAAGCGAATTCTTTCATTTAGGAAGCATAAACCGCGACATTTTACTGAATGATTACTTACCACATCAGTGTAAATGTTCATCTGTGAAACTATGCATCCACATCTAATAGCAGTGCATCTTTGTCATACTTCTAGCATTAATCATCAATCTCAATGTTGTCGTGCTGGAAAAATAACTCAGGGATAACAGTAGGTGTGTCTATTTGTAGTAACACTAGAAAGACTGGAAACAAAGACATGGCTCCAGGTTGTGAACTTCAGTAGATCATCTACTGAGCACTTTCAATCCCAGAAGCTATTTCTTTTGGCAGCTTTAACCTAAACCCAGTCTCGGGATTGTGTTGCTGTTTGTTTCCAAGCTTGTTTCTCTCATTTCCTGATTCTCTGCCTCTCCTACATGAGTCACCCTGGCATGCTGCTATCAGTCCCCCCTATCAGACTTGCTTTCAAATAGACTCTAAACACCCTTCAGATCAGAGACTGTGAAGCACAGAAGGCAGATGTTTACTCACCAAAGATAAAACTGCTGGTATTCCTCAGTCTACTGCAGCCGTCTGGCTTTGCTTTCCACCATTTTCCACCCTATAGTCAAATAAGGACAACCCCTTTCTGCCAAATAAGGGAGCAGATACAAGGAAGTGAGTCATGCGTGCTCTGTGCTGATTGGCTGAGAGAGTCCATCTAGAAACACTGTGGCTATGAAACACTGTGGCTGAAGCTCCAACCACCAGCCCTTGTTGCCTTTTGTCATTGTTTTAATCATATGGTCACACACCTTCCCAACCAGTTTGGGTGACGAGATACTACAGAAATTATCAGTGAAATGAAGTGAAATGCATCATCGTGCCTAATGAGCAGAAACAAATGTCTCCCTATTGTCTTTGCTGCTTATGTGTATTAGTATCAGTATCGTCATGAAAGAAATATTTATTCATCGTCTTTGCATTCATTCGTTCATTCATTTTTCAGGATGTGAGTTGAGACGAATAACAAAAGAAAACCTGTGTTTCTGGAAATGGCTTTGTTTACTAGTGAAAAAGAACATTTCAAGATACAGTATCACTGCCTGCTGACAGCAGCTTTCATTTGAATATTTTTCATACTAGTCACATAAAACTTATGTACACACTTTTATTTTTTTGGTATGTTTTCTTTTTAGCATTTCACGACATTTGAGACACAAAAATATAAAAATAAATAAATAAATATTGGCGCACTAAGAGTTTAGCAAGAGGAAATGTTATTTAAACCTAAGAGTTTTATGTTTATTTAAAATGACATCTGTTCACGAGGAAGTCAAATGGAAACAAAGTGTTACTTTTTGACCACCAGAATTGAGTCTAAGCTTTCGCCTCCCCTCTTATTTACAAAGGTCTCTCCATATTTTTGATTTGGTTGACTTTTTACACTGGAAATTTAGATACAACCCCAAAGGGAAGAGAAAATATAATTTTTTACAACTTGGGTAAAGTGACCCTCTAATTATCCTAAAAAGTCTACACAGACTGAGTGCGCTTTTAGGAACAAGGTGACACACATACAGAAGGATCTTGAGTTTTACCAACATAAACAAATAAGGAAAATGTCTGCCTTAAACAAGAGGCTGGTCTAGGTTCAGTTTCAAAACTTGCCTTGCAAAGCCTGATTTTCCTGGTACGATGTCTGCTGGGAAAAACAGCCAATGACAGCAACAGCCCTGGCAGATTTAAGAGCGTGATAAAACTGATTTCATTCATAATGAAGAAGATAATGTTAAAAAAAATAGTGTCAGATATGTACAGATTATGTAAGAGAAGCCATTCTGATAACCAGAGTCATTGGATCAAAGTCTGAAGTATCCAGAGGATTCCTGAGGTCATCATGCTGTCATTAAATATTAACCACTTTGTGTGTGTGTGTGTGTGTGTGTGTGTGTGTGTGTGTGTGTGTGTGTGTGGCCCCTCGTCATACCAAACAAGGCATGACTTCTGATCAACCTCTCCAGTCAGGATGCGACCTTTCAACGAACTAAGATGTGTAAAAAGCAGAAGTGAGCAGTCCTGCACCTCAGATGAACAGAACCTTATGGTTTCTAAATGTGTAAGGGAAAATTATAGCAACAAAGCTGCTTCTTCCGTCATAGAAGCATAAAACCTAAGAAAACAAACATTTTATCAGCACACACAAGCAGTGGTTATATATATATATATCTTAGCACAAATGACAATCTCAAAAGCATCAACTCTAACAGATACAACAGTCAGGAGCTTAAGAGCACAAACAAGTCCAAGCATGTCTTTTATTTTTACTTTTTTATATTGAAAGACTTTTGTGATGTCTTGTTCTGTATAAAGATTTACTTGATGGTTAGTCAGAGACAATATTACCATTTATTTAATTTTAACATTAAACTTTTAGGATTTTCTGTCTCTGTTCGCATTCACCTGAAACTTCCTCTGGACACACCCCGAAGTCTTTGGTTAACCTTCCTAAGACAACACAAGTTTATTCACACGGTCACAACGTATGTCTTACACACATTCTGTATGAAGTACTTTATTTCATGTTTAAGTTTACATAGGAATGCCTAAACCTTGAAAATAACATTGGCACTCTCAGGTGGTCATATGAAGGATGAATTATTGCCCTGAAGATAATCAGCTGTCCCATCACAGATAGACTGGGCTTCTTTTTTTTTTTTTAAAGGCTAAAAAACCCCATAATAATATATGATTAAAACAAGCATTTCCACCTTAGACTATATTTGAAACATCCTTGAAGTCAACATAAAGTCACCCACTGGGATGTAGACTTCTGTCCAAAACCTGGAATTGGCCTTTTTAGCTTGTTTTGGAGCCACAGGTGGACTGCTATCTTATCAGGTAACACTAGGAGTACATACAAAGTAACGCAAGATCACAGTCAACATCTCACACTGGGTCAAAGGCCAGGGAATAAAAGTGTGTTTTTAAACCAGATTGCAAACCAACAAGTGAACCCACAATTTTCGAGCCACAACTTCAAAAGCTCTGTCCCTTCTGAGTTTGAGTTGCGTCTTTGAAACAAGCAAAAGCATCTGTTCTGCTGACCTGAGACAATGAGGTGGGATATATGGGTGCAGCAGCTCACACAGATAAAATGGGGCACAACCATTAAAAGACTTCAAGACAAATAAAAGGATTTTAATAATTACTGATAATGGATTTCTCATATGGGGCCAGAGAGGAAAAGTCCATACAGGGAGTGTCTAAAGTTTAGACCCAGTAGTACCTGCAACTTCTCTAGACTCTAAAGGACACAACCTCTGTTTTGTTCTCATTAAAATTCAAATGATTCAGTGCCACCCATCTCCTGATGTTGATAAGGCAGAGAGTGGACAGAGTATGCACCAGTGCGCGTAAGTGGAAAATAAACTTGACAGTTGTCTGCATAACAATGTAAGGAAATATTGTGTTTCCAGAAAATAGTGCAAAGTGACAGCAGGTACAAAGAGAAAAGGAGCAGCCCAAGAATGCAGCCTTGTGGTACCCCCCCAGGGGAGGACAGCAGAGGTAGAGGTAAAACCATCAATGCTGACACAAACTTCTGTCATAGAGTTAGTCCCTAAACAATTACAGAGCTGAGCCAGTAATGCCCACCCACTGCTCCAGCCTGGAGATGAGGATTTCACAGTACATTGTGTCAAAGGCAGCTGTTAAGTCCAAAAGCACAACTTGCACACATTCACCAGAATCAGTTGCTAAAAGAATATTATTAAAAAGCTTTACAAGCTTTGGTGCTGCGGTGAGTTTTAAACTCAGACTGGAACACTTCCAGAATTGCTTTGTTCATACAGGAAGGACTTTAATGGGGTGTAGATATTTTTTTCCTGGAGGAGACAAAAAAACAAGAGACTTGAAAAGTAGCTTGAAGTTTGATAAAAACAGGAGGGTCAAAGCCAGATATTTTCAGCAAGGGCAAATAATATACTGAAAGTTATAAACAAGCATACTAGCTATAGACCCAAACCACTTTTTGTATTTGTCCATAAACATGAACAGTTGACATGAATGGCACTGACCATTGACTTGCATTTGGAGCCATTGAGTGGCCATTACACCAATTGCAGTTTTTGGCTCCATTTGATATTTTCTGCTTGTTTTCACAAGGAAACTATCAGGACAGCCAAGGATTATGTACATACTCATAAAAACAGCACACAACACTGACAGTGATAAAATCTTATAAACACTGAACAATAAACACTCCACCTCCACTGACCATTTGAGTAAAAAGCAGCATAGACAGTAATTCATCATTTAAATATGGTGTAAAAGTTACAGGGCGAAGTTCTGCTTAAATTAAGAAACATTTAAGATACTTCTTGTTCCTTTATATTACAGATTTTTTTTCTCCATTTTAAGGTATCATCCATCACTTATTAACTAAGACTAAATTTGTCAGTGAGTAAATACGGCTATTCTGAGTAAGGTTGTCTATGAATAACGTTATTTCCAGTAAAAACTAGTTTCCAAAAAGCACATGTCAGCTATTTGAGAGATTGTGGGTTCTTTAATCTTTACAACTGGACAGACTTCAAAAGCAATTTGTTATGTTTCGCTCAAATTCACCTGGCGTCAAATATTTATTCAAAACTGCAGGAATTTCTGTTCTACATGCTCTGGATTGGTGACATGTAGAGACAGCTAAGCAAACATGATTAAACAAGACAAGGACAAGGCTGCTGTGCAATGTTTGACTGTGATATGAGACAAACTGAGCAAACATCTGCAGATTTTTCCACATGTTTACACACTACCAGATACATCTTAGATTGAGTTAAAAATATATTTGAGTAAAAAAAAATCATGTGTTGTGTCTAAAGAGAACCTAATAGCCTAACTTTCAACACTATATAGTGTTAATGTGGCCCTTAAGTCCATCCACTGCATGAAACCAAAAAATGTTTGGGCTCCTCCCTCTTTAAGCCTACTTTCTTTCTATTGGCTGTTTCTTTTAAACAGAAGGTTTGGACAGCTCCTATAGCCTGACAGCCAAAAATGTGTGCATGTGATGTCCTTATTGGGGTTATCCCCCTAAGTGACATCATGCAGAACCATGATTATTAAATAAAAAATAAAATGTTGAACCGGAGTGTTTGTAGCAGTCTTTTGGCTCACAGTGGTCATTATTTTGACCATGTCTGGCATTAGCATCTGCCACTGTAACAGCATATATTTGACATAAGGACGTTGCATAACAGGTCTCCTGTAAAGTTTGACAATTAAAATCTTGCATTTTTCCTGAAGGTATGATGTGCCTTCTCTTCTTAATAAGAACTGGAAGTGAACATTATTAGGCTTCCCTCCTATAACTGAATTAAAGCCCACCTCACAGCCTTCGATGCACAGTTTGTGTAGATCTTTCTTTGTTAGCATTTTCCATTCAATCCATTTAAGTTCTCCTGAAATTTTCATTCCAATATTAACACTGGGCTTATATTAACCTATTAAGACTTATAAACGCTGTGAGAAATCACTCAGCTGTAACATGACTGCATACAACTGACTTGTACCAAAGAAACATGATCATTTCTGTGTTTTTATTCTCTATTTTAAAACATAATTCAGACAAAAATTAAAGTTTTAAAATATATAAAAACACATGTAAAAGTGGATTTTTCATCCACTTCTTTGGCATTATTTTCATTATGTATATTCAGGGACAGCTACGCCTCGCACTGACGCTCCCACCCACCCTCACACATGCACAGTGCTGCACTCCCACCCCTCAACTCCTCCTCTGTATTAGTTCCCACAGTAATCTCCCAGATCACCAAATTTTGCCTCTGACACCTCAACTCCCCGCTCTCCCTGTTCGACACTCCCAGGACGTTTCTGGACTGGACCGAGGACGGCCCCCCAGCTCGTTTCAGGTAAGAACAGAAGCAAACAGCACGGCACATCAGCAGGTTTGACACAGCAGCTGTGGATGTTTGGTTCAGCTTTGGGATTAGAAAGGTTTAAGCCTGCCATTGAAACGGGCCACGGGGTTCAGCAGAGGTCGACCTCGAGCTGGTTCAGAATCAGTTGCTACTGTTCCACTGTTACAGTTTTACTGCTTTTTAGATTGGCGTGTTTTCATGATGGGAACAGCACTTCAGCTTCTGTTTTCTCTGTTTGTTTGTTTTTACATGTTTGTCATCCAACAATACATAATTGACCATAAAAAAAAACCTTGTCCTTCAGACAATGGATTTAAGTCGGCACTTGTAATGAGGAGTTTATTACAGACAATATTTTAAATAAATGTATTTTTCAGTGAGCTTGCCTTATTTTAATGAGCACATTTTTAATAAGTCAGCATGTATATTTGGATGACTGCTCCAAACACGTCATTGTTTACATGCAAGATTTTGTAAGATTTTTCTTTAAGTTTTTGTTGCACCTCTTTTCTTTTTTTTTCTTCTTCATTTCTATCATTACATTAAACTGGATCTTGGTATTTTTCATGCTCTTAAATATTTATCTGTTTCCAGGACTGGAAAATCAGAAATGAGGAACAATATGAGACAAGATCCAGTGAAAATGCACAAGTTGTTAATCGAGCTGATGGTCCTGCTGGGGTGAGTAAGTCAAAGAGGGGCTACTTACCCACAACAAATATTCCAAGTGCTAATATATTTCCATTTTAGGTTTTAGTCCAATTCAGTGCAACTTTTATTTCTTATTGCACCAACAGTTCAGAACATCAAGCACACACAATAAATCAAAAGAAAAAAAGTGTGAAAAATCACAGGCTTTAAGCTTAAACAACAATCTATGAAATACAATAAGAAATATATTTCTGTATACATGGTCAATGTGTGTGGAGAGCAAAGAAGCCCATGCTGTGGTGGGGAGGTCCAATGCCAATCATGAAGGGGTGGCACATTAGACCAATCACAATTATGGATAAATGTACTGGCAGCAGTGTATGTGTGTAAGGAAAATATGAAAGGGTTAAACACACAATATAACACAGCCAAACCAGCAGTGTGAGTGTGTTTGAGGAAAAGTGCTGTACAGTAAGTTTAAGTTATTTTATCTGTCTGTGTTTTAGAGTCATTAGTTTGAGTAACGGTGCAATCCAGAGGCCTGACTATGATGACACACCCAACCCAGAGTTCCTCAACCCGGCCTGGATGGCCAGCATCCCTGATGATCGGCTGCTGTCAGAGATCACCATGCCTGGGACACACAACACCATGGCCCTATATGGTGGTGTGTATGCAGAGTGCCAGACCTGGAGCCTGGCCTCCCAGCTCCGTGCTGGTGTTCGCTTCCTAGACATCCGTGTGCGTCATGTCAACGGAAACCTCACCATTCATCACGGGGTGTCCTACCAGCGAGCGCACTTTGGCGACGTCCTGGAGGGAGTGACTGACTTCCTGCAGGAGTATCCAACTGAGACAGTGCTAATGCGTCTAAAGGAGGAGTTCAGTGAGACGGGTGACATCTATGGTGCTGTGGTAGACTACATCAATCGCTACTCTCACTGGGACCTGCTGTGGCACAGCCGACTCGTGCCAACCATGAGTGAGGCTCGAGGAAAGATCATCATCCTGCAGAACTTCAATGGGCCAGATCTGGGGATGCGTTATGATTCAATGGACATAGCTGATGACTGGAAGGTCTGCCTTCATTTTTATACTCAAACTACCTGTGATGTCAGTAGTGTTTTATATTCATTACCATGCCTATGTTCCACGTGATCCTACTTGGTTTCTGCACTATTTTAAATTACACTTGGTGTTCCCTCCAGGTGCCCACACTGGCACATGTGCAGGAGAAATGGCAGAGTGTCTACAACCACTTGGAGGCTGCACCTTCAGGAAACAAAGCCCAGATTTTTCTCACCTACAGCAGTGGAGCCGGAGTGTTCGCGCACCCCAGGGCCGTCGCACAGCTCATCAACCCACAGCTGTACGAGTACCTGAGGGCCAAGACGGACCTGAACCAGCGCTTTGGAATCATATGCATGGACTTTCCCGCTGCCCCTATTATTCAAATGATCATTGACTTCCAATTAAAAGAGGCTTTTAAGACAGAGCAGGTCTAATAACACAATTCTTAGCCACTTAACTTCCTCACTGACAAAGTAATTAATCAAATGTTTCGGTGCTAATATCTGACCGAGCTCGACAAAAGTAATTATGATGGAAAGTTTGCCTGGGATGAAATGTCTCATTTGCGTGTCATTTGCAAAAGATTTGGGGAATAAAATAAATGCAACTCAAAAGTAAATCAGAGGTGGCGCCATGTGGAGTTTTTGACAGTAATGAACTGCTGTGAAAACTGCTGACATGTGTTGTAATTGCTGTGGGGACACTGCAGTGAACATAAACCACCAGTTATGTTCATATGTTCATATGAACATATGTTAGGTCAACATATAGTTAGGTTATATGGAAATTGGGATAAAGCTTAAACAAGCCAACTGAGTAACATTAATGTTCTTGAACTCGCAGAGTTTAACACGAGTCCAACACTTGAGCTGATATTGAGGTCTTTAGATAAGCTTAAAACAGCCTTCTCTATGACCTCTAACCAGCACCATATTACCAGGAGTTGTTTTCATCCAGTCACATGGTGGCAGCATTGCTTTGTTAGTGGTACTCCATCTTCCTCTGGCTTACTGCTTACTGTAAGGAGGGAACATCTAGCTTAACCTTCGCATCTCAGACCCACTCCAGCTGTCCAAATTTGCAGAACTTGAACCACATTTCTTAATTGAAGCTCCATTAAACAAACTCCACTGATTTTTAATCAGCAATGTTTGTTTACTACTCTTGTTTTCATGTAGAAAAGCATAGATAAAACATACTTCTGTAATAAGCGTCTGGAGATCAATGCACTACATCAGTTGGGTGGAGGTAGAAACAAGGAAGCCTACGGGACCCTCATTTGCTCCATTCTCATCTCTGCAAGTAAGGAGCAGTACTGCCAACTGCACTCTCTATCACCCACAATCTCAGGCTTAACGTTTGGTGCAGGGATTGAATCATGGGTAATGTAGGCTCCTGGATTTATTTGGAATTTGATCCTTTGGTCCTACAGCCTTAAAAGGGTGCACCTTGGGCAAGCCTTTGAATATTTTTTTTTTTGTTTAAAAAAAATTAAACAGTTTTTTTCTAAATACTTCACCTGTATAAAAGTGCAATAATAAATTGCTGGGCTTCACCTTTAATTCAGGGATAAGAACAAATCCCCAGTTTAGCACCAGTGGTTTTAAAATGCTGCTTAAAACTCTAAACTGAAAACAAGTAGCCAGTGAGCCATAAAGATTAAACTCACTTTAATCAACTTTTTCTAATATTCAATATTCTGTTGAAAGCTCAGAGCAAAAAAACATAAATCAACAGAATACCTTGTATTATTCAACGACAATCTTTGTCTGGCAAATATTTTAGTGTTGGTGGCTCTGTCGTCCCAGTCTTGACACCATTTATACGATCAAGGTTACTTTATTTGTCCTTCTATAAAATGATATACAACAAAATTTGTTGCACTTCTGCTTAAAAAATGGTTCTCCCTGTAGTTAAAAAGTAAGAGTAATAATATAAGAGATGAATAAGAAAGAAAATAAATAACAATAAAGTAAATCTCATACAGTCTGTAATTCAAGGTGCTAACGCAGGGGGTGGGCAATTTCAGGCCTCGAGGGCCGGTGTCCTGCAGGTTTTAGATCTCACCTTGGGTCAACACACCTGAATCACATGATTAGTTCGTTACCAGGCCTCTGGAGAACTTCAGGACATGTTGAGGAGCTAATTTAGCCATTTAAATCAGCTGTGTTGGTTCAAGGACACATATAAAATCTGCAGGGACACCGGCCCTTGAGGCCTGGAGTTGCCCACCCCTGTACTAACATATGGTTTTAAAGCAGCATCAGGGTGGTGACGCCCTCTGTGTTTAAAAACCTATTTAAAAGTCTGTTGCTGTGTGTTTTTAGTGTCCTGTATCATCTGCTTGAAGGCAGAAGTTTGAAGAAATGGAGGCGAGGGTGAGATGAGTCCTTAATGATGTTTGTTGCTTTCTGAAGCACAGTTTTAATGTTCAGCTTCTGTACAAAAACTGTTTGATAGTTGAAGGTGGCAGTTGGTATTTATTGGCACACGAGAAAAAGCTGATAGTTATAACAGGAAAGCTGATTTTCCTGTGTGCACCACATAGCTGTCCTGTGGCTTACAATGACCTAGCCCTTGTGCTGCTTCATGATTTAACATGTACCGATTATGTCACTTCAAAATATAAAATGTAAATCATTTTATGTCTAGATAGAGAGATAGAGATATATCTCTATCTATCTCTAAGAAACAGTATGGTTTACAAGATCAGTGGAAGGATTTCATGTAACTAGTTTGTCTTAAAGAAATCTTAACAAACTGCACGAAACCGTGTCAGACAACAGAGGCTGATTTTTATCATTATTTCCTCTTAGTGAGACAGTGTTGCAACAGTCGCTGAAAGGCTCGAACGTGTATGTCTTAACATCCTGCACTTTGCTAAGAAGTAGCTAACTGCAACTCGTGTGTAGTTCTTCTCTTATTTTCTGAATACTTGAAGATTAAAAAGGCTCCACTCACAACTGGACAGGTACCGTAAAGCTCTGCTTCCTCTTCATGTTTTGGCTGTGACAATAATATCTACTGACTGTAGATATTAACCTCTCTCCACAGATGGATCTAAAGCCTCAAACTGCCTCACAAGTCACAGGAATTGGTTAGATTAGTTTCTGCATCTCATTTTTGTCTCACTTTTTCATAATTTCACCTGTTTTACTGTTAAACCAGTCCTTTACCCTCTTTCTCTTCCTTTTTTGTTTTTGCAGTGGTGGTGAACATTATATGGTGGATGGTAATGATAGCAGCCATTGGACTGGGTGGGTTAACTAATTTTACAGCTTTAGTTATCCAGTTAGTGAAAACAGCACCTTTAGCATTTCGCCTATGATTGATGATCTTATGTGGTTGTTCTGTTGCATCACAGGGGCCACGCACCTGACAAGTTGTACCATACAGCCCCACATCCCCATTTACCTGATAGTGCTGGGGGCAAACAGCATCCTCTCACTGACTCTGACCTACACCAGCAGCACCTTTGATGATGGAGCGATCCACGTCCTGTCCACAGCTTGTATGACAGTTCTTCACATCTTCAGTTTTGCCTGGTTCATAGCAGGTGTGAGAAAAAAACTTTCTGCACTCTTCATTTTGCATGAAATTAGACATAAAACTCACGTGCACTTACTGGCCAGTTTATTAGATACAACTTTTTAACTGCTTGTTATCACAAATATCTAATCAGCCAATCATATGGCTGCAACTCAGTGCACTCAGAAATGTAGACATGGTTAAAACATCCTGGTGAAAATCAAATTGAGCATCAGAATGAGGAAGTAAGGTGACTTTAAGTGACTTTGAATACAGCATGGTTGTTGGTGCCAGGTGTGCTGGTCTTTTGAGTATTTCTAGGGATTACAGAAAACTATTCAAAAAGGGAAAATATCAAGTGAGCAGCAGTTCTCTGAAAAAATACCTCGTGGATCCCAGAAGTAAGGGGAGAATGACCAGACTGCTTCAAGCTTATAGGAAAGCAACAGTAACTCGGATAACCATTAGTTAAAAACAAGTTATGCAGAAGAGCATCTTTGAATGTCAAACCTACAACAGCAGAAAACCACACCGGATGCCACTCATGTCAGCTAAGAACAGGAACTCAAATGGATAAATATTGCCTGGCATCACGAGCCTTGATTTCTACTAATCAAGACTTTGTAATGGTGTAGGGGACATTTTACTTCTTAATACAAACTGAGGATGTCCTTTCCTTTTATGACCACATTGTGTGTCATAATAATGTGTCCAATGAGTGCATCTATAGTAAAATTGTTAATGTTGGAAATGGAAGTATTTAATCTTATTGGCATTGAGCAGACAAAAAGAAACTTAGAAAAAGCTGCATTCACAACCTAGTAATGCAACACATACTTACACCCTTCCTTATTAGATATCAGAGACCAGTGCACACGATGTGTGGTTTTCAAGGCTCAGTGAATCTATATTTGTGGTGAAAATAAGAAACCACTCTGTCTTGCAAACACATCCATCAGTAACAGTCCAACAATTTCCCCCCTTTTTGCTTCATGATGCTTAGTTAAAGGATCGTGTAAAATGTTTTTGCAACTTTTACTGAGTTGTGGATCAGTTTGAAAAAATGGTGACGTAATTGTGTGTAACGAATCAGCACATAGTATCTTCCATGGTCAAGAAACAGATGACAGTGGGTTATTTGTCTTTGCCAATCAAATCTGACCAAACCACAGCCTTTATAAACACAGAAAATTAGTTCAAACTGTTGCTGCTGCGACCTTTAAAGTGAATTCATTGTTAAGGTTTCACTTAGAACTGAAGACGTGTTTCCCCCTGTGTGTTGTCTGTCTTCACCTTACAGGCAGCAGCTGGATTTATTCTGTCTATCCTCCAAACTACTTACCTGGAAAAGCTCCGTACTGCCACAAGGTGACCTACCAGTTTGCGTTTGTCGTCACTACACTGGTGTGGGTCGCACTGGGTCTCATTGTCTTCTGTGGTTGTTGCTTCGGCATGCTGATCTGCTGCAGGACTATGCGTGCTAGACGTCACTTGATACCCAACCGAGGCAGTTTCTATGGTGCAATAAGTGAGTCTGCTGGTGATGTGTGATTTTTAAATCCCAGATTATGTCCTCGGGTATTTAAGGAAATTGTCTTTTGGCCAGTGATGCAGATTTTGATCCTCTTTCTGAGGATTGATTTTGTTTTATCACTGAGGGTTATTAAAGCTTTCCTCTGCAGCTGCAAACAAGAGTGTTTAAAAAAAGCACATTTCCAAAAGGCTACTTGATTTTTGTTTTTCTGCAGACTTCTCCCAAATGCCATAAATAAAGGTGGCTTATTGCACCATACACCAAAAAGTTTAAGGTGTTTGCTTTATGTTGCAGCACCTTGGGGTTTTTTTTTTTTTTTTTTTTTTTTTTTTTATAGCCCTTCTTGTTTTCCACACGCTGATGAAGTCAGACCTATTAACTGCTGAAACATCACATCCCTTTTACACGCCACCACGACCACTATGAGTGTGAAACTTCCTGTTTGCACCAGAAAAAAACTGTCAGTGACTCTGCAGTAGCATCTAACAAAATGTTGGTGGTACTGCTATTTTGTGTCTTTATTTTCAGCTCTGCCATGTTTCTGTGAGTCATTTTTAGTGCATTTCAGTATGGTGCGCAGAGAATTAACCGAACAGTGTTGCTTGAAAATAAAAGCTGCTTTTTTTTTTTTTTTTTTTTTTGCATGGTTTTTGAAAAGGGAAAATACTCAACAATCTGTGTTATCTTTCTATGTAGCATGAGATTAATATGATTTAGGTTTATGGCAAATTAGGCTGGAAAAACTTCCTCACAGGTTCAGAAGTTTTCAGAGTGTTGAGCTTAAAACTTGTGTAACTGTCATTGCATCCAGCAAAAACACACTGTGGACCCCTTTTTTTTTTTTTTTTCTTTTTTTTTTAAATACAAAAATGGAGGTCAATTACAGCGATTCGAGCTGGTGCTCCTACATACAGTATATAGGGTGTGTATGTAGAAACCAGCGGTAGAAGCCAAATATTTCTAGGTCCAGTGTGTTTTGTTTGTGGGTGTTTGCATGTATCCAGGCATCTCTGTGAATGTAGTGGCTTTATATAGTAAGTGTATTCTAAACAACTGAGAAAACAACAACCTTGAGAATATTTTTTATTTTTATTCTTTTGCTTATGTTTTGTTAACTATCTACTGCACTAAAGTCTGTATTGTAAGAATAATATTAAATGTTGTTTACAATAAAATTGAATAGCCCTTTTGTTTGGATTTAGGAGGTTTGCCTTGATGAATACAATAAAAGTGCTTTTGCAAAAACCAGTCTCCTGCAGAGGGGGTGGACTCTGTCCCATTCTGAAGTTGGTCTTGGTGAGAGGTGGCAAGCTGCTGTGGGTATCTTAATATGAAGATTGGAGAATTTCCCAGAAGAGAAGGTTTATTGCCTGTGCCTTTGGGTACGGGAACCTGTGCTGACTGTTGTCTGCACTTTAGAGTTCAATTCAGAGTACCCAGCCTTTTGGAGTCCCTGGGCTTGAGGGTGCTCCACCTGTCGCCCTACTAGGAGACTTCAATGCTCATCTGGGCAATGACAGTGAGACCTGGAGCGGCATGATTGGGAGGAACGGTCTGCTTGATCTGAACCCGAGTGGTGTTCTGTTACTGGACTTCTGTGAAAAAACAGTTTGTCCATAACAATCAGTATGTTCAACCATAAGGGTGTCCATAAGTGCACATGGCATTAGGACACCATAGGCCACAAGTCGATGATCGATTTTCTAGTAGTATCACCAGATCTGCAGCAGTATGTTCTGGACACAAGTGAAGAGAGGACCTAAGCTGTCAACTGATAGCCACCCGGTAGTGACTTGGATCAGTTGGCAGGTGGTGATGCTGGAAAGACCTGGTGCGCCTCAGTGTTTAGTGGCATTGTGCTGGCAATGCAGGTGGAGCGCTGCTGACTTCAACTGAGGATATTGTAGTGCGGTGAAAGGAATATTTGGAGAAATTATTTAATCTGACTGATACATCTTCTATTTAGGAAGCATAGTCTGGGGATGAGAGGGACGACTAGTACATCACTGGGGGTGAGGTCACTTAAGCAGATAAACGTGACAGTCGCAAGAAAAATGTTGAGACATTTTTTAGAGTACATGTTTGAGAACAAGAATTTCCTTTGGAGACAAGAACATTTACATTCTAGATCTCAAAAAAACTATTTAAAAGTTTTAAAACACATGAAAAAGTGAAAAACCTCTTTTGTTGTGTTAAATCATTATTGTGGAAAGTACAAATTAAGTAAAAAGGTTACTGTTGATTAAAATGTGTTAATAATTTACAGATTAATGATTAATCTCATAAATCATGACGCATTGCTTTATCCTACATAAACTGCCTTTATAAGTATCGGTATCTGTATTGTATCTGCAATATTGGCAATGCACTTACTTGGTATCGATACAGCACTAGCAGGCGATCCTGAGGCGACCTCTAAAAAGGGAGCCGCTGAACGAAGAGATTGCCCTTTAATATTGCCTGATTAAATGATTGCCTGCAAAATGTTCAGTCTTTACACGTTAAAATAAAAATATAATGAATCATATGACGAATATTTGTGTTATTAGCGTTATTGCGTTCTATCCATATTTACATTTAAGTTTTTATTTTCTTTTTTGAGTTTGAGGTTTTTTAAGTCAGGCTTTTTTCTCGTCCTCTGTGCAGCTGGTGGGGTCCTCCTACGCCACACAACAAGCGACGCTGTCAGGCATGCTGTAGATAGGCTAGAGGTGAATTTACAGAGACCGGAGGTAAACTGATGGTAAACTGCTGCAGGAAGACTTACCTCTGATTTGTGGGAGCATGTGGAGCCGCCTCGTCCTCCAGGCTCTGCTCGGCCAGCCTGCCGCCAGGAGTTTCTCTCTGACTGCTGCTCAGGTCGGCGTTTCCAGGGGCTCTGCGCTCTCCTGCACTACCGCAAATCTCTGTGCTCTAGCCCGCACAGTGCATCCACTGTGCTAAAGCACAGAGATTTGTAGTCTCTACTAGGTTGTTTAGATTTTGTATAACAAAGTTGACACCAACTACTTTTAGTTAGCTTATAATAAACTGGGTTGAGACATACCGATAAAATAAATGCAATTTTATACAGAAATTACACACTAAGCACGACTCTCATAGAGGTTTAAGTCTGAAGTGCTATTGTGGTAGAGGCAATTAAATTATCTGGAAACCTGCTTGTGCTAGATCCCTCAATTTGTTAAGGTTATACAGACTCCAAGAAGCATAGATGCTAAAAACCATCTAAACACCCACCTACGTGCCTTGAATGTACTTTATTTGAGAGATTTAGCAAAGTGCCCATTAATACGTGTGTCTTTCTTCTGCATTATTTTCAGGTAGATCTTTGATGGGCAGAGGGTTAATTTCTTGTTGTTAAAAATATTTACATAAAAATATCCTCAGGATGTACAAATTACAGTTATTATTAGTTGGCTCACTTATTTTGTGGGTGGATGTGACAATTGGAAGGTTGGTGGTTGATGTAAGAAGCTTGGAAAGAAAAGCATCTGGACTTCTTAAAGTTTCTTGAAGTCCAGACGCTTTTCTTTCCAGGTTCCTTAGACTATGATGACCTGGATGACTGAGAACTTTCACAGTCATGTTGGAGGTTGATCCTTGGCTCCTCTAATCTTCATGTTGAAGTATCATTGGGCAAGATTACCTGAGGGATAAAGCAATATATATGTATGAATGCATATTTAACAACCTTGGTATCACAGAAGCTAGAGTCCACTTTCAAAATGTGTAAAGTCACGTGTGGTTGCTTGATGTTTCTGCAGAACACAGTCGTGGTGGAGCGATGGTGGCAAGTGCCCTTGTCCAAAGTAGGGAGTCCACCGAGGCTTCACCCTCGAAGACACAGAATCTACAAGCTTGTCGAGGATACCAAGCATGCTCCTAAGGAGAAGATGGAGCTCATCCTGACTCAGACGGTACCAAGTGAGTATCACAAGGAAGTTTAAACTAGTCACGATGTGTTTTCTAAAATTCTTTGTAATATGAAAACATCTTTTTGTTTTGTTTTTTTTTTGTGACAGAGCTCGGCGGGCGAGGAGACACCGTGTTTGTAAGAAAGTCTGTTGGACGAAACAAGCTGCTGCCTCAAGGCCTCGCAGTGTATCCATCACCAGATAACAAACAGATGTTTGCAGAAGAGCTACGTGTGTGTACTCCATTTATATTCCATCATATATTTCAAATGTATTAAAGAGCAGTACTCAACATCACCTTTGTTTGTTTTTGTTTACACAGCTTTTGCGTGAGGGGAAAGCAGGAGACAGAATCCAAACCCGCACAGGACAACTGGTAAGTTTCATGTCAGGCACTTTTGCTCAGTACAACAAATAGTTTTAAAACAAAGATTTTAACAGGGGTTTCTTTCTGTTTTCAGACTGTGGAGCTCCTGAAATGCTCCAAGCTAAAGATAAACAGAATGCCCTCCGAGGAGTTTCAGCTCAATAAAGAAGTAGTCTGCAGACAGTTTGCTAAGAAGGTGTGATGCCTTTGACTCAGTTTTTATCCATGTTTCTAATTAATTCTGTTAACCAGATAAGATATTCATATTGCTTTTGTTCCCGTAGTTGGGGATAGTGGTGCCATCTCATGCACTGAGTCTTCCATTTGAACCTATTAAGGATGTAGGTGACTACTGGTGCGATGTCACGGTAAGATAAATTATATCAGTGCATCTCGTGGGCAACCATTTGCACCAAGTGTAGCTTCGTACTGTGTCTTTGCAGCAGAAAGAAGTTGTAGTTACTCCATGTAAGCTCCATGCTGCAAAAAAACAATTGTTTTCCTATTATTCTTATAATAAATTAACCCTTAGTTATTCATTATTTATTTATTTTTTGGACTGCTGTTTTACCAGATAACACACTGCTCATGTTTCTATGTTATTTCTTTCAGGTTAATGGCTTGGACATTGTTCGCGTTCCCTTATCTCTGTTCCCATACGAGGATCCGTCTGCAAGCTCTCAGCGGCAGTTGAAAGCCCAAAAGCGGCAGCAGGCAGCTGCAGCTGATTCAGAAGCTGCTGATGAGGAGGGCGCCGTTTTAAAGGCAGTTTCTGACGCAGCGGCAGAGGATGGTGAAGAGCCTGCAGGATCCACTGCCGCAGCTACACAGACAACGGCAGACACAACAGCACCACCAAGTGGAAGCCTGAAAAAAGATTAAAGGACTCAAAATGTGGATGATGTTTGGCTGTAATGCACATGTGTGCATAGCAACAGCTGTCTGTGTGTCTATTAAAATTGCTCAGTGTCACATTCTGATTATTTTGAACAGTGTTAAAATAGCTGTCCATCTTGTACTGCTTATCTGGGTCCTGGTTGTCGGGGCAGCAGTCAGATACCAACACTCCTCCCTCTCCCCATCCACTTCCCAGGGACACTGAGTGCTTCCCAAACCAGCTAGAGGTATAATCTCTCTCCGGTGTGTCCTATGTCTGACACAGGGTCGCCTCCTGCCCAGGAGGAAGTATACTGGCAGTGTGGAGGTGTAGCATCTCCACTATCGAGTCCTCCCGAATGACCAGGCTCCTTAAATCTAAGGGAGAGTCCACACACTTTAAAGCACAATATTTATAGCAGTTTTTAAAATCAGTTTTCAGGATGAGAATAAATAACACAAAACTGGTAAAGAGCCATAAGGATCAGCAGCTACACAGGAAACCTTTGAGTGGGAAAGTTTTTTACTGTATGCAGTATGAGTATTATTGTGATAGTAGCAATAATGAAAACTGCCCATAGACATACAAAGTGTAAGCAGTCAGGAAAATCAAAAGTTTATTGATCAATTTTAACTCGACAATGCACAAAAGTAAATGGTAAACCAAAAACAAACAAATTATTCCGAGGAATGCTGTTTAATGTCATGTTAGTGGAGTGCCAATACAGTTGTGTGGTTTGCAAGTCGTTGCATGAGATCTGCTGAAATCAAAGCTCTGCAATTTATTTTCCCGTCTCATCGGCGTAAGGATATACGAGCAGCTTGTCAGCTTCTTTCTTCTGCTCGTGTTTAGAATTTAGCTGTAGTATTTGAGGCAGATCAGATTGTGTAATTGTTTCTGATAAGTTGTTTTCTGATAAGAGTTCACATTTAAAGTTTGACAACGCAAGATGTATGAAATGTATTGCATTTAGAGGAAAACTGGCTCAGGTTTGAACACTTCTGCTGTCGGGACAAAGAACAGAGGACTCGTGGAGGCTTGACTATTGCTTTGGTAAAGACAAAATGTAGTTACATAGAGTCTGGAGATATAAAAAGCATATTTTTACTGCTTTCCATCTGAGAAAGTTGAACAAATTACTGAATTTCCCCCCAAAATTTGAAGTTTAAAAAGAAGAAAAAAATACATATAAACTGTTAAAAAATGAATGTAATCTCCATTTTTAAGGTGGGTGTTTTGCTTTTAGCACCGCCCACCAGATGCTGCTACCATGTTAAAAATCATATTGATTTATAGTCTTCAATGTTTCCTCAGAGCAAGAAGACAATGACGTTCATGTTTGGTTCTCTGGTCTTTTTCAGTTTTCCAGTGGAAGAAAACGAAACACACATTAAAAAATAAGAAAAATCAAACTTTTACAAACAAAAGTAGGTATCATAGTTATATAATAGCAAACTTCTTATTACTAATGAGCAACTGCAGCAAGTACATGTTTATCAGAAAACAGTCGATCCTGTGTGCAGATATGTAACACGTCACAGCTTTCCAGTGACTCCAGCTTGTTTAAAATGAATAACATCCAGATTTCATTAATAACTTGCATCATTCCCAGAGAACCAAACCTTTGTTTCTGTAGATCACAAAGAAGTACAACATGAACAGGAAGCATAAACATTCAAAGGAAAAACATTTAGAATAATGGCCACTTCAGAGTCACTTTACATCTGTTCTGCCAATGACTGAGCAAAAGTACCTTAAAAATACTGTTACATAAGTATAGTGCCTCTATGTAATATAAATGACAGTGAATGTGTAGTGTAGCGGTTGTGGCTGGATCTTAGAGATAAGAATAACACCTGGTCAAACAACAGAACTACTGAATATTAACAGGTCAACACAAATACAGGATGGAGGGCAGGAAGGAAAATCTGTATCCAGACTGTATGCTTACTGTTTCTAAACATTTTTCCTCTTTGTGGAAGTATATTTGGAAAGCTCTACTCTAATTTCTGTATGCCACCACAGTCCACAGTCATGATGTTTAGAAGCCATATTTGGCCTGGGTCTGTCGGCGGGTTAACCTGTTTTCTGCCCAGTTGTTTTTCAGCTCCAGCTCACGTTCCTTTGCCTGTGAAACGACAGGGAAAGTAAGAAATGTTGTTTATTTGAACAGATTTCCAATAAGAAGACAAGAGATGCAGCTACGGTGAGCTAAACCATGTGGGATCAGTAAAGTATGCAAACCTACTCTGCGGGTCAGACTACAAGACAGGGAACACCTGTGCATAACAAAGCTAACACTAGCATTCTGGCAGAGATAAGGGCAACTATTTAGCTTATCCTAATCCTTTGTGCAGGCTTCTTTCTTGCAGCTTATTGTGCTAATCACTGGCACACTGCAGCTGACAACTAGGCTTTAGGTTAGCTCTGTACAAACAGGCCACCAAGCAGAAGTATTACGTGTCTACACATGCCGCACAGAGTGCAGATTTCCACTCTGTCTCACTTTCAAAACAAGTAGAAAAATCATCTGTGAAGTTGGACTGCGGCTACAAAGTCTTGAATGAAATTTACATCATACAAATGCACAATGTGCATTTTAACAGCACCCACCTGGTGGATGAGATAAGTTATCTGATGCTTGCGTCGCTGCTGTCCTGTAGGTTGTTCTCCTCTTTTCTGTGGAAAGGTAAAGAAAAGCGGGTGTTACAAAAAAAAATGAAAGAAAATATTCCATCTTAAAATCATCAACATTTTAGTGAGAGGAACATAGGACAATCTGTTGCAAAAACAAAAGAGGAAGCGAGCCGATCGGGTCACCTTGCTAAAGGACTGCCGATGCTGCTTCTCTTCGGTCATGCTCTTGGTCATCCACTGCTGGTTGCCGCTCAGCTGGTCGTCGCCTTTGATCTCCAGAAACTTCACCTCCTCTTTGCCCCTGTTTCTTTTCCCCTGCAGCCGCATGAACTGCAGGACAAAGAAAATACCGGTTAACCAAAACCTTTTCTTAATTATGAGCCTCTAGTTGAGGACAAAACAATGATAACACCATAGAGCACAGGTACAAAAATCAGTCTATGTAAATAACAGAATTTGCTCTGATAACAAATGAGAAAAATGAGGCACACAAGTAGCATAGTTCTTACCGCTTCATCATCAAACATGGCTGAGTTGCCGGGCTCTTCAGCCTCTGCTATTCCCGGGTTGGGATCTTGGTAATATGGCTCATTGTAGTATCCCTGTTCAAGCAAAAAGACATCGGATAACAATATAATTCATTCATGTTAGCTACATTGTGACTCTTGTAATTGAGAGTCTGACACAGCATTCATACTTTAAAAGATATCTTTATCTTAACTGGAAAACACTGAAATGCAGGCTTGTCTGAACTAACATGATTTATGACTTATTAGGATAAGCTGGCATCATCTAATTGAACATAATGACTCAAGTTAACAGCATGAATCTGATACATATGTACAGTATAAAGTCATTATTACCGGAGGAAAAGCCTCTGGGCCCGCTATGGGTTGTTCATATTCATTATATTGACCTCCCCATGCGCCACTTGTCTCATGTTTTCCCCCAAAGTCGAGAGGGGCATCTGACTGCCCCGGTTCATCAGGAGCTGCAAAAGGAAGGGGCTCTGCAAGGGCTCCTGGCTCAGGGTCCAAGCTGGGGACGACTGCAGGTAGAGGTTGAGAGCTCTCGCCTAGAGAAAAGTAGTTCTGTGGGGTTATGTCCTCTTCATTATCCTGGTCATCTGAAGCTATCTGTCTAGCCAGCTGGAGGGCAGCTGATTTTGCTGCAGCTTTGATGGCGGAGGGAGACGCACTAGAACCAAGACCATGCGCAGGGGTTCCAGGTTTGGGTGCTTTCGGTTCTTGCCGTTTAGTTAGCGAATGAGGGATCAGAGGTCTGTCCGTCTCCTTCACTGTCAGGTTTTTGGGTTGTGGCAGAATGGAGGACAAGCCTGTACCTGCACCCTGACAGAGAAAGGAGATATGGGTTGAAAGAGAGAGGAAATGGCAGCTCATATGAGAATGTTGTTACACTATGAAATCTGAGGAAAATAAGATATTCTTTGTCGCTGGTTCCTACTTTTTTTAAATGTAATTTTAACCTCAATCAACGAAAGAAACAATGAGAAGAGTGAAGTGGCAGACCTACATCTAAGCTAGAAATCATATAACGTGCATTTACATGCGAACCACTGTGCAAGCCAGGTTAATCTGCAGTATTTTATAACAAATAAGCATTTAGATTTTGTGTACACAAGCCTATAACATGTTTACGAGCTCATTACACTGAGGTAACATTTTATTCAAGAAACAGCATAGGGACCTTTCCCCAACACCAACATTGGTGCCTCACTGGTATATATGTATGTTGGACTATATCAATGCCTGTTTTGTATTTTTACTATCTACTACCATTTTATCTAATTCAGAAATACGTTTATTCCACATTCCCACAAGGTTGATTGTGTTCATGTGACGAAAGTTTTCTCCCATTGAAAACGCTACGTCCAGATGAACACAATCAACCTTTTGGGAATGTGGAATAAACTTCACATAACTGCATGTGTCTGATTTCCTTACCTGGTTTTGTAGTTTCTTCGTTGCTGGTTCGTCATCATCTGAGTCTGACTATGAACAACAGGGTTACAGATGATGAATTAAAATCTTATTTTGTGCAAGAGGTATGAGCAAACAGCTTGAAGTAGCTCAGTACTCACATCCTGCCTCTGGATCTGCGGCACGGTGATCTTGACGGGCTCTGTCCGTTTCCTTGGCTTGGGTAGGCTGGAGAATAAGCTTCCCTTAGGTGGCTGAGGATCTGGATCATCGGCTGATGAGCTATCCTCTACTGCAGTGATCAATGCTGTCTTCTTGGCTGGCCCTTCGGTCCCTCCTGCCGATACCGGTTTTTTAGGAGCAGGCAGGAGTGAGAAAAGCCCTCCTGCGCTGGGTTTGCTCCCCGGCACGGCAGAGGTGGAGGTTTCCTCTGAG
Organism: Neolamprologus brichardi; assembly: GCF_056152115.1. Classification (NCBI taxonomy): domain Eukaryota; kingdom Metazoa; phylum Chordata; class Actinopteri; order Cichliformes; family Cichlidae; genus Neolamprologus; species Neolamprologus brichardi. The sequence goes on along the minus strand of NC_142124.1, from coordinate 14,247,532 downwards.
TCACTCTCATCACTGCTGCCATAGGCGACTAAAGACATGTTTGCTAATGTTATTAAAGATGAGCAATCTGCAGAAACTCGTGGACATGGATAACTTCTTCTCCTTGATCGCAAGAAGCCGTACTCACACTGGCTTATCCGACGAACTGACCTCTGTCAAAAGGTAAGGGAATCTCTGATCGCTAAAGCTGCGATGATAACGACATGAAGCCGAGCGAAGCTGTAGTAGAATATAGCGCAGGGAGTTAAAAGGGGTCGCCGCAATGAAACGACTGACTTAAAGCTCTGTCCAAGTTCGCAATGCTAGCCAGTGTTAGCTAGGCCACCGCAACAAACGATATCAGCTAGCTGACCGCTGTGTTCCAGAAAAAAAAAACAGCTCTCCTTAAAAGTGCTATTATAAATAAAACAGCAGTTGTGTTGTTTCACACCACAATGCGCAACTTTACTGTGTTGTTTCGCCAACAAAATAAGCTCGTTTAGTCCTTTGGCTCCATCAAAACATTCGCCTCCATCGTTCGTGATCGAAAATGCGACAACTGCGCAGCTTTTTGCGCAACACTCTTCTTCTTCTCCTCCTCCTCCTCCTCCTCCTCCTTCTTCTTCTTTGTGTTTAACGGCGGTTGGCAACCAACGTAAAGGAGCATTACCGCCTCCTACTGTTCCGGAGTATGAGTCAGACAGTGAGCTTACAATCTGTATCCAAAAAACACAAAACCAAAAAAAAAGACCCTACACTCTTTCATAAACACCTATATCCTTCAGAAACCCCACCAGTTCTCTCACCTGTGCCCTACTACCCTCCAACACACTCTTCAGATTAAATTCCCCAATTCCCCGCTCCTTCAATCTATTCTGCAGAACTTTCCTCTTCACATCATAACCCTTGCACCGCAGTATTACATGCTCTTCCTCTTCTCCGCTTCATTAATCACATTTTAAACAACTTCAGACCACTATTGCCCATATGGCTCGAATAGGGAAACAATATGATTTCGAAGCACATCTATACTTTTGATTATCAGGACTGTACCGACAACTGGCGTCAACCTTTAAAATATTCATATTTTTTGCTTTAGAGTTGAAGTAAACTGTTCTGCTTCAGTAATTTTAAATACATACTTAGAGCAGCAAAATTATACAGAAATCATAAAAAGTGAAGACTTGAGCATTTATACATGTTGTCCTCTTTTACTCTTGCCCTTCTGAAGAAAATGCCAAAACAGTCTTTAAACAATAAAGTTGAAAAAAAGAAAGAAAAGAAAATCAGTGACCTCAGATAAGATTCATGGGTGTAGAGAAGGATGATAGACAGGAGGCTAGTGTGACAGAGGAAGATAGATTGAGACAGAGGCGACCCTCGAAAGGGAGCAACCAAAACAAGACAAAGAAGAACAAGCCACAGTAATGTTATTGTTTATTTCAATTTTATTCATGAACTGACACTTTATGACAGGCAAACTAGGCAAAAGCTCATGAAATGCAGTATATATATATTAACACACCGGAGTAAAAATAGGTGAGTGGAGGAGAAATGCTCAATGTGCAGCCTCTCCAGCTCCAGGGTTAGCTGGAGAGGCTAACCCTGGAGCTGGGTTAGCCTGGAGAGGCTAACCCAGCTCCAGGGTTAGTGACAATTGTCATTGTCTACCCATGCACATCACAAAATTGCAGCAAACTGTGTACATAATAATATTCACATCATCAAATGGGTGATTAATTGATTGTCATGTGGTATGGTCTAAGCCTATCAAAGAACTGGATGAGAAATATCACGTTAGCTAGAAGTCAGAAACAGGATTTAAACCTTTAAGCTTCAATTAAAATTTGACAGTGGAGCTGTCTGCTTGTTGAAGTAACTGAAAGAGTTTTTCTTTCATACTTTTACACTACAGGAACTTTAGTCATATTAAATTTGAACACTGTGGTATGTTCACAGGACTTTAATCTCTCTTTACATTTTTTGGTTAATCTAAGATGTGCTGTAGTATGAACCACAGTTGTGCTGAATAAGACCTTCACAGGATCACCAGTGTGACCACCAAGGCCAGCATTACACAAGTGTGAGATAAACATCTGCCATCAACGATGATAAGATTGCACAGGCTCTTGGTCTTACCCAGTGGAAGGATTTGAAAGAAACTGTATTAGAATTTAGAGCCTGTCAGAGTGCCTGTGTTATCTGATTTAGCAAAAGTTTGTAAAATGTCCTGGTTACTTTAAGCTTTTGTTAAAGCCCACTTGTTAAAAATCACAGTCCTAGTGGGTGTCTTGTTTTTCGAAAGCCAAAACCTCCTTGGTGGACAATCGAAAATGTCAATACATAGGAAACCCCCTGAATCTGGTTGATTAAGAAAAATAACTAAGTTACCCATCATTACTAATTATCTTGGACATTTGTACTTGTTTTTAACCAGATATTTAACTCTTAGTTAAGTTCCCTATTAAATCACCTCAGGTTGTAAACACATTATAAGCATGGCCCTTTTAAAAACCTTTTGGTGAAGTCTGAATTGTAGTCTCAGATTTCCACCCAGTATAGGTGCTGCTATAGCCCATCTGCTTTAAGGTTGCTGTTCATTCAGAGATGCTCTTCTGCATACCTTGGCTGTAACAAGTAGTTATTTGAGTTTCTATTGCAATCAGCTGAAAGCATTTCTATCCAGAGAAGCGCCATTCACTGGATATTTGTTCTCTTTCAGACCATTGTCTGTAAACCATAGAGATGTTTGTATAGGAAAATTGCAGGATATCAGCTTTTTCTGAAATATTCAGACAAGCCCTTCTTCTTTTGGCTGCTCCCTTTGGGTTCTCACAGCTGATCACCTGTCTCCTTCTCACCCTGTTTCTTGTATCCTCTTGTATGTCCTCCTTCACTACATCAGTGAAGCTCCTCCGAGGTGTCCCTCTTTTCCTCCTGCCTGGCAGCTCCAAATTCCAAATGTTTAGTCCAGTATATCTAGCAACCCTCATCTTCACATGTGCAAACCATCTCACGCTTGCTTCTCTAACTTTGTCTCCAAAATGCTCAACATGAGCTGTCCCTCTGATGTGTTGAGCTCCTCCAGCTCAGCTTCTTGTCTTTTAGTCAGCTGTTGCTGTTATGTGATTGGCTGATTAAATATCTGCGCTAACGAGCAGCTGTACCTAATAAAGTGGTCGGTGTTGCTTTTAGGTGAGTTAATTACTGTGGTGCTTCGGTCAGCAGGGGCGCTGTGCCGCTTCAGGTACAGGGGGCGCGTCTGCAAGGGGAAGCGGGTTTCAATTTCAAACCCAAATAGTCCGAGGGACGAGCCAGCGGCTTGTGGGAAAGCGCTAATACGAGATAGTTACACTACCGCGTTTAGTCATAGCAACTGTAACACTATTCAGACCACATCTGTATATTTGCCCCACGTCGTGGTAAAAGTGCGTTACCCGCCGTGTCTCCGCTCCAGTTTTCCGCGCCTGGGGTTGATTTTTATTCTGGATAACAAACCGTCGCCTGCCTGGCTTGCTTGCTGCAGGTGTTTTTGACGACTACGGATAGTTTACCACATTAGTTACTCACGCACATATTTACATCTTACATTTTCAACATGCCGAGGTCCAACAGGCAAAAGGAATACAAACCCGGAGATCTTGTGTTTGCTAAGATGAAGGGCTATCCACACTGGCCTGCAAGGGTAAGTAAGCGCTCGTCGTTGCATATCTCATTTCCAGCGTAGGGGTTTGGTTTTCATCTCGTTGCGCCTTAGCCGCTCGGCTCCAATCACTTGTTTACCTGCGAGGCCTGTAACAGCCGCTAGCTGCACGAGTTAGCCTAGCGCGGCGGTGCCGACCATCCACATACATACAGCTAGCCTACTGTAAACCACTGCGAATTTCTTTCTGGAGATTCATCGCAGAGTAGACACCTCTTTAACCTCCCGGGCTAACAAAATATTAATGTTTTTGCCAGTTGCTCTTTGCCGCCTTTTGTGTGCTGGTCTTTTTCGTCCCTAGGGGCCTTGTAAGGCTAACTTTGAGCTGTAACGGTTAAAACGAGCACTGTGGTAACACAGCATTGATTACTAGTTAACGGTCATGTCGTACGCAGCGTTAACGTGTGCTTCGCTGCAAAGATGGGCTGCTACTAAGCCACTTTGTGAGTTAGCAGCTCGCTAAATATAAGTTCAAACCGCCCCCCTTTCTTTTTAACTGTTGCTTTACAGACTAATGGCTACTTGTGAAGCCAAATGCTGTGGTACTTTGTAAACACGCCTGCCCAAACGTTTCGAGAGATGGCAACTCGTAAAGTCGAAATTAGTTCCATTACGTTAAAAAAAATGCTCCATGGTAATAAAAATAGTCACGTAAGACTATAACGTAATGTCTAACTGGCACTGCGGTCAGCATTTTCCTTGTCATTCAAAAGAAAAAAGTGAGAAAATGAAGGGAAAAGCTGCTCTTGGAGCACTTTTAAGTCATGCTTTATACCAAATAAATAAAAAAGATGATTAATGCAACCAATACGTTAGTGCATGCTGCATTACAACTGAAGCAGGAAAATGTGAAAGCGAAGCAGCATGTAATCCCATCAGCCACATCTGTCTTGTGCAGTTGAAAAGGAAAACTTAGATTGCAGTTTTCAGTCAGTGTTTCTGCCCTTTGGTTTAGCAGCCATTCATAAAAGTCAACTAACTGTGTCTACCTGCTTTAAAAAAAATCACTGTTCATTCATTTAAAGAAGAAATATATAAAAAGAAATGCTCTATAATCTGCACTACACCACCTAGTATCTGTTTTGATCTCTGCATCTTCCCTCCTTTTTCTCGGTCTTATCACCCCTGCCTCATGTCAACAGGCTATAAGCCCGGCCCCACCTATCCTGACACAGTAGTCCTATCTGGGGATGCCAAAAGGCCTGTGTGGCAGAGGCAGAGCCACGCCACGATTGTCTATCATAAGAGTGATTACCTGTGCCGCTGCGTAGTGCTGTGCTAATTTAAAAGCATGTAAAAAAATTGGCATGTCCGAGCCAAACACTGTGCTGAAAGATGGTAAACAGTAAAACTTTCTCCAGGGAGTTTGTGGGTGCATCAAGATGTGTAATATGTTTCAAAAACTGCGTGTTATTTAGTACTGTACAAGAATTTGCAGGTCTTTGAACCTAATTTAGCTTTACTGTTTAAACTGTTTGTTCATAATGAATTATTTGGAGTATTTATCCAGGATCTAACCTAAAGGCATCATTTGCACAAGTTTTCCATTCTTATATACGGTGCATTATTTTATGATGAAATAAATTTGTGTAACAGCGCGCAAGTATTACTAATGTTTGTATTTGTGGTTTTATAGAGAAATGACCTAACTCTTTTGCCTATCGTTTAACTTTAGAATAATTTTAGTATTTATTAAAGTATTGAGGTGATTGATTTGGGGGGTTTTGCCAGCTTTCCTTTTAAAACAACTGTGTTGCTAATTCACAGATTGACGAGTTACCCGAAGGAGCTGTAAAGTCGCCTTCAAACAAGTACCAAGTGTTCTTTTTTGGAACACATGAGACGTGAGTATTTTTCCATTAATGTTGTCACTTTTTAATTTTTTCACGTGGATGCAAAATGGGAAGAAACTTGGATCATTTGTCAAAACTTTTTTTAAAAAAGGGGTGTGTACATATTTTATTTTAAAAAACTAATAACTGACTGTTGTAGGGCCTTCCTGGGGGCCAAGGATTTGTCCCCATATGATGAATGCAAGGAGAAGTTTGGAAAAGCAAACAAGAGGAAAGGATTTGCTGAGGGACTCTGGGAGATTGAGAACAACCCCACGGTCACGCATGAAGGCTATGAGGTAAGTAGATATGAAGGCCACTGAGGTTAGATTTACATTGTGTTGATTGATGTATCCTATTTTAGCTTGGACACCTGCTGATTTATACCAGTGATTATCACACTTCAGCTCATCTAATTGTTGCCAATTTGGTGATTATCGACTTTATAGCCCACAAATCCAGTGACTTTGTGAACAAGGGTTTGCCAGTTGTGACCTGTAAGGCGCACCTCTGTCTGCTCTGCCCAATGAGTGGCAAAGACGAGCAAGCAGCAGCACAAGTTGTGGTTTGTGGTTTGTACTGTGTGAGAGAATATTGAAAGGGGGAAATAGCATAAGCGGGATGTTTTTCTAAACTGGCTTGAAACACAAAGAGCTGGTTTGATTCTACACCACCGCCTGTTCAGCGGCCACATTTGCTGATTTGTTTTGGTTTGCTGAATTTATTTTCAACATGTAAACACTTTCCGGAAGTAATTTGGGTAGAAGGACTGCTACAGAGTTGGGTGAGAGCAAAGATTGTTATAAGTAACTAAAGCCAAACTAAAAGTGGGTGTGAAAAAATATCATAAATGAAAAGTGAAACAATGTTATGTGCATAATTACTGAAATGGCATTGTACAGAGAAAATATCTTTTAATTTTAATCTGAAATATGTCCTCTCAGCAAGCACAAACAGGCTCTGGTGCAACTGTTCATTGATACTGGAATGTCTCAGGGATTTTTAACATTGTGTATTACTGTGTTGTTTTAAACTTATTAAATTTTACAATCTGACAAATACCCAAATACACCCATGCTATAGTAAACTAACTAAAACTAGCACTGAAACTAATAAAAAGAACTGCTAAAATTAAACAATAAAACTAAACAGCAACTAAATCTCATTGAAAATGAACTGAAACCACATTGAGTTGAAAGCACAACTGAAAATACAAATACAAAACTGTAATGACTCTGATCAGAGCACACTCTGCTGGACAAACTATGTAATGTAACCATTTATCAGTTACTCTCAAAGCTCACTCAGCTGTTTATCTGGAAGTTTAACCTCTACTACGTCACTAGTGATACTGTCACACCTTGCCATTGATGGATAGATCTAGACTTAGTTTCCCCATGTTTCACTAATGTGCAACTCTTTGCCTGTAGTCATCGAAGAAGGACAACACATCAGAAGGAGCAGGGGATACGGGCAGTTCAGAAAAAGCAGATGCAGAAGGCAGTAGTGACGAGGACGAAGGAGCCCTGGTCATTGACGAGAAAAATGAGAGGGGAGGAACCAAACGAAAAGCAGAGGAGTCCACAGAGGTGAGGTTAAACCTGACTCACAGTCCAAGTTCACTGTAAAGCTGTCTGATGCTTATCAAACTTTTAATAGACCTCTCCGAAGCGGCCAAAGGATTCAGAAGCGGAAGGTGATTCTAAAGTAGACGGCAACCAGTCTAACATGGAGCCCAAGCTCAACGATGTGGCTGGACCCAAGGCGACTGCTCCTAGTGAGTCGAAACCAGAGGCCCAGGAAAATGCAGCAGAGAAGGTAAAACCCTCTTATTCGTTTTGGTTACCTGGGAAACATCCCTTAAAATGGACTCGTGGTGAGTTTGCTTTTTCATAAGAGAGGAAAAATACATGCATATTCACATCAAAAAGTGGGGCAGGTGCTCGGCCAAGAAAATGTGTCAGCAGTTCAATTTTACCTGAACATACCTGGCCTTCCTCAGACCATCTGAATCAAAATAAATTAACAATGAAAAAACAAAGTAGAATACTAATAATTCAACAAGTTTGTCTGTTTTGGCAGGTGTTTAATGGATAAAGATGGAAACTTTTCTGAAGCCACCAAAACACCAGCAAAACCTGAAGCCATTCCACATGAAAACGTAGCTGTTTCCATGTGCTGTGGCCTTTTGTCCACATGTAAACGCTGTTATATAGCAGTAAAAGCCAGTTTCTGCAGTTATACGTGGACAAGGAAGAAGTCCACATGTGCCTTCTTCCTCATTTTACGTACTTTTGAAAGTATTGGAACACTGTTCAGGTGTTTTCAGTCCAACTGCCATTAAGTGCATAAAGTCAATGTCGTAGTCATGCAGTCTGCTTTTGCAAACATTTGTTAAAGAATGGCTCATTCTAAAGATCTCACTGAATTAGTGTGGTACTGTAATAGGATGTCACTATTTCAACAAGTCAATTTGTGAAATTTCCTCCTCTCTGGATATTTTGCAATCAACTGTAAGTTGTATAAGTGCAAAGTGAAAGTGTTTAAGAATCACAGCAGCTAAGTCATGTGAAGATGGAGAGCAGATTGCTGAATGTGGAGTGCATAAAACGCTCTGCTGATTCAGTAACTTCAGAGATTAAACCTCCTCTGGCGTTAACATCAGCACAAAACCTGTGCACTGGGAGCTTTGTTGCCGAGAAGCTGCTGTAGGTTTACTTTTTTGGTGGAACAGCACTTTTGTCCATATAGTGTATTGTTGTTTTGGGGGTTTTTGTTTGTTTTTTAAACATGTGGAAAAGTTCTGAAACTTCTGAAAATTAGTTAAGGAAACTGTCTACACACAAAAAATTATTAATATAAAAAGCCAGTGCTTACCATCATGTATTTTAAATAAACTTGATGTATCAGTAATATAAAAAGTACATTCTCCACGTCTTTTTGAATTTCAGGCGGTGGATGAAAATAAAATGAAATAAATTCTTTAATTGCTTTTCCCTCTTGTTCCCACAGCCTGCGACAGACAGCGCTTAACATCGACTCAGAAGAAAACCACGAACCTTTGACGCTTTTCTCTGGAATTTAAGCATCAACACAATTACCTGCAGGATGCCAGATTTCAGCCGTTTAATTAATAAGAGAATTTTAAAACAAACAAATAAATTAAAAAAAAAAAACAACATAAATGTTTGTATTGAGAGACAAACAAATACTCATTTGCCATTTTTTGGGATATCATATATCCCAGAAAGAAAAAGTTTGCTAATCTGATTTCAAAACAATTGAATTGAGCACTTTAGGGCTCATTTATAAATGGGATTTTGGTGTGTATATATTTTTTATTTCTAAGTGCAATTACAACGACTGAATGCTAGGTGTCAAAACATTTTTCAGCTTAGAGGGGATAAACACTGAATATATGGTAAATTTAAGAAACAAACAAACATTAAAATCACAAGGAAAAAACCATTTATTTGACAAATGCTCCCATTTGATGGTTTTAAAAAGTAGATATTGTACAGGCGATAGAACAAATTTTCATCAATGCTCTTAGCTTAAGTTCATAATTTTACTGCTTCCATTTGTATCACCTAGCTTTTCAGCCTCATTTAAATAATTTATTCATTCATTGGAAATATGATTGAATATTCAGAGGTTGTTTGTTTGTGTTTTTTTTTTTTCTGCCCCCGTTAATCATCGTCTGTTTTGCCCTACAACATTTGTTGTTTCAGTGTGTATGCTTGATTGCGAGTGACCAAAGTACGTGATTCATTTCACAGGAACCCATATGTGGAATTAATTATGTAAACCCCTTTTGAGAAAAGCAAATTTAGGATTTAAGCCCCTCTGCTACTCAGTTTAGGCTTCAGTCATGCAGGCCTAGAAACCAGTTGGCAACTATCTGGCAACCACTTAAATGTGTATTCCCAATCACTTGGTGAGAAGTTTCTGGCAGTTGCAAGGTGAAACTGATTGCAAAGAAATATACGGCGCTGCACTGAAAACCTGCTTTGCGTGCTCTCAAGTTGCTGTACTTGTGTAGAAGATGCCGACTTGTCTGCAGACATTTGTCACCTAGTTGCGTAGCTGTAGTAAAACACAACTCAGAAACTGAGACTGTTCCCCAAAGATGTTGGGTGCAAACTTGTATTCTGAAGTCGGAACGTTCTTCATTTCCACTTTGTGTCAAACTTTCAAAAAGTTTCACTTCCGCAGAACCATTAGTTGGCAAGTGTTTGCAGACAACTCGGTGTCTCCCTCCCAAACTACAGTAGACTGTGGTAATCTGCTAGTAACCAAATTAATCACAAGGAGGGATTAATTGTAATTCTAACAGATCTAGAATTAGTGACTAAGCCCATGAACACAAGAGTCAAGATAGAAAGCTGTTTTCCCAGAATTCAATAGGACCAGAAGTCTATTTATAATTACAGTTCAGATAGAATGCAGATTTAGGGCACTTCCACGTTAGCTTCATCCATGTCTTTTACTGATATCAGCTAGAAACAACCGCTCGCCAAATGGTCAGAGAGTGCACGTTTCTTCTTGGTGACCGGAGGTTGCTTGGGAGTTACCGACCTGTCCCTAGGCCTGTGTGACTGAGGCCTTACGTAAGGAGACATTCCTGAGTGATGTTCTGTCTGAGCAGAATCTTTAAACTTTAGCATCAGGTTTCCCAAACATCGATTAATTCTAGTGGCAGACTTGGAAAAAAATTTAGAAAAAAATGCTGGTGTAGGCTTAATCCTTATCTGGGGAAATTGAGCCTTAAAGGTAATGTGGAGCAGTGGTAATGACTGCAAGGGAAAGGTTGTTGGCATCACCCCTCCATGTGGAAATTATCTGGAAAAGTCTTCTAAAACTCAGTTTCATGTTGTGATTTCATGTTTAGCTTACAGTAGTTCCACTGTTGCTTGAAGCTGTTGAAAAAAAACCAAACTTGTGTTCAGAAATGTATTCTCGACACCTTCGAAACGAGTCGCTGATCTGGACTGCACAAAGTGAGATTCATTGAAAGAAACAAGAAACTGAATATGGGTAAATACAGAGAGTTAACCATTTGTAAATCTTCAGTTTATGACTTTCTTTTCTTGGTTTCCCACCCTCTTAACTGGAATACTAATCTGTTTTACTTCAGTGGTCTTATTATTTTGACTGTGAAACAAAGTTGTGACGTGTTTTATTCCAACATCTGTTTAGACGACATGTTCAGAATATGGTGTTATTTTCCACTGTAACAGTATCCCAAGGGGTTCGGGCCCTTTCACCCACGCCATTTGGATGTCATCGTCATCGCTTCAGTGTTCTTTCATGTAATTAGCAGCGTTAGCTGATAGTTTATCACACTATGAACTTTTAAGGGAAAGCTCAGCTCTGAATGTTGTGTCGAAGATGGCCACCTTCCCATCGCCACACCGCTGATTTAAAAACCTTAAAATGGTCAAAGGCCGGATCTGGAGGTTATTCAAAAGTTTAATTTGGAATTAAAGTGTAAAACTTTGTTTTGTTGTTGTTGTTGTTGGGGTTTTTTTTGGGGGGGGGGGGGAATTAGCCTTCTGTTACTTTTGGAAGCTGCCATTCATCTTAATCTGCTGCTTTGTTTACTATTGTAGTTGCCAGACCATTTAATAAACATGTTGATTACAAAAAACCACTTGTTTCTGCCTTACTTAAACTAATCTAGAGTATCAGCTTTCTGGTAAGAACCTAAAACAGTCACATTAGTTGTGTTTGGTTTTAACGATCAGGATTGTCTATTTTTGAGTCAGTACGGTGCCTGCTGAAAACCAAGTATTATGTGGGATCTGTTGCTCTAAATTGAGCTCAGAGCATGGAAAAGGCTACTGTAACTTTACAGAACAACTAAAACTAATTACTTGTTTCACATCTAATTATTGTCTGATTAAAAAAATGCAGGAAATTAACAATGGAACGTGTTTTGTGTCTCTATGCAGCTGCCACAAATAATTTGCTGCTGACGCAGAGCCTCTGTGCGGTTCGGCCCCAAAGGCTGTGGTAGCTGAACTAGTTTTGTTGTTACGTAACGTGTCCTGACAGCTCTGAGTTTGCCGTGGGGTTAGGTTAAGCACAAGTTGTTTTAACTACTGCAATAGGGCGCAGATCCAACCGTGGGCTGAAACTTATTTTGGAATGTGGTGTGGTGTCTGTTCATCCGGCTCTCAAGATTAATGACTGTGTCTGTGCTTACACAGATTATCTTTATTGTCTGTCTTTGCAACCCAGAAAGGTAAAAATCTGTCTTTCGCTTGCAGCAAACATGGATGTTTACCAAAATCCAAGGTCAAGGACAAACAGTCACATGTATGATTGCAGGTTTGCATAAATGACAGCCTCCTCTCTTGTGCTTAAATATCACTCGTGCTTGTCACAGTGACATAGCAGTGAGGCTTGTAATCACGGCCTGCATCTGCCTCAGTGGGTGGCCTTGAAATTAAATATTTCCACACTGAGCCATTCAGGTTTTACACATAACCTTTTGGAATCAGCAAAAATGTAGCAGCAAATCCATACACCCACCAACCACTTCATTAGGTACACCTTGCTAGCACCAGGTAGGACCAACTTTTGCCTTCAGAGCTGCTTTAATTCTTCATGGTATTAATTCAATGAGGTGCTGGAAGCATTCCTCAGATATTTTGTCAGCTGCTCATCCATGATGTGAATCTCCCCTTCTACCAGTGTTCAGGAAAGTGGTCTGAGATTATTTGAACATTGTGAGATGGTGCATTAAGCTGCTGTGGTTGTAATAAGTGGTTATTTGAGTTACTGTTTCCCATCAGCTCAAAGCAGTATAGCTGTTCTTTTCTTTGCTGCTCACTGGATATTTTCTTGTTTCTTGTTTACAGATGGTTGTGTGTGAAAATCTCAACAGATCAGCAGCTTCTGAAATACTCAGACCAACAGTTGTGCCATGTTCAAAGTCAGGGAAATCACCTTATTTCTTCATTCTGCTGCTCAGTTTGAATTTCATCCGGTCATGTTGACCATGTCTACATGCCTAAATGAGTTGCTGCCTCGTGATTGGCTGCATATCAAGCCAGGTCAAGACGACCTGTGTTAATGAACATTTGAACAGGTGCACTATTGAAGAAGCTGGTGAATGTAGATGCAGCTATAAAATGCAAGATTTGGTTTAAATATCATGAACACAGCTGAAAATGAGCAGATACAGTATGTTTTTCAATACAAAAGTAAAATATCGTTAAATTTGATCTGCTAAGAATGTTGCATAGACAAGCTTGCATGTGTAAAGGACAAAAAAATTACACACACACACACACACACACACACACACATACACACACACACACACACACACATATATATATATATATATATATATATATATATGTATGTATGTATCTAAAATCTGAAAGTCAGTTTTTAAAAATTTGTTTTCTAAAAATACACATTGCTAATGTTTTGTGCTGGAATTTTTGAAAATGGCATTCATTCAAAAACATTTTAAGTTTAATTGTCTTAGACACATTTGCCTTACTTAATTTTAAAACGTTTTCTCTTGGTGTTATCTTTTATTTAAAAAGGTAATAAAATATTGCGTTCTTTATTGAGTCCTCTTAGTATTGTATGGTTTGAATATACTGAGCAGCAGCTGTAGCAGTGTGAAGGTCATCTTGCCCAAAGCGGCTTGCTATGCCTGCATCCTGCCCACATATCGGTCAATTTAGCAACTGCGCATGCGTGAGCCCTGTTGCGACCCTCCTGTCCAGTAGGTGGCGCTACCGGTAGGTTCCTGTAGGTGTCAGCTCCGCTACATGTGTCATTGACATCAACAGAGGGTAAGTGATTTCTGCATGACTTTCTTTTATTGTATTTTAATACATCTACTTTTAGGGTTGTACTTAAAAAATTAGGCAGATGTCTCATTTGTGAAATGTTTGTGTGTACGAAAACGGCGGCGAGTTAGCCGCTCTAGGCTAACGTTACTGATAGCATAATTCTTATTAGCCTAGCTTGCGTTGCTTGTGTGTATGGCTGCTAGCCTCTTGGAAAAAAAAAAAAAAACTCAGTACCCTTGTTTCACTTGCAGCACAATGAGGCTGACCGCTCTGCTGTCGATGGCAGCCAGGGTCATTGTGCCCAAAGATTACCGTTACGGCACCAACAGGCCGTGGACAGCCGCTGCTAAAAGGTTAAATCCACCGGGGAAGAGGAGGAGGAAGGTGTTTGTTGAGCCGATAGCGCCAGAGGAGTGGTCTGTGCTCAAAGGGGACACGGTGAGAAAACATCTTTTGGGACACAGCTGTCAAGCTTTCATCTGACTCATATTGCGCAAATATTTTTCTTTATATTGATAGGTTTAAATTGTCTAATGTTCACGGTTTGGTGTAAAGCTTTCCAAACTTTCACTCCACAATTAAGTGCTAATAGAAAAGCACAATATAAGAAGCAGTCCACTCACCATTTATATGTTCTAAAACCAAGAAGAAACACAGAGCTTTGCAATACATAGTAGAAAAAAAAATCTATACAAGGCAACAGATAATGAGGATAATATAAAAATTAAGTCCAGTATGTGTTCATGTGATTTATCTGTATGTTGATAAAGTTTTAATCTGTAATACAGCTAATGCTAATAATGTTGTAATTACTTTGGTGTAGCCACAACTGATAGAGTCAGGAGAAGTAACATACATCTGTTGTAAACATGAAAACTAATTTAGGAAAATTCAGTCAGTGAATTGGTAAAATATTTTCTGGCCAAACCAGCAAAAGTGGTACAGTAACAAAAAAGTATATTCATTTTATTTAAAGTGGTAAATTTCCTACATAGAGTTTAAATGTTTGCTTTCAATTTCTCAGGTTGAGATTCTGAAAGGCAATGACAAGGGAAAGCAGGGGAAAGTTATCCAAGTCTTCAGACGCAGAAACTGGGTCATCCTGGAGGGACTGAACACAGTAAGGAAGTGTTGTTTTTTTATTTGTTTATTGAGAAATTAATATGTGCATTATAGATTTTGCTGTTGAAATGTAAGTTACATGCCTTTTATTGAGTGAGCATTGTGTAAGTGTTGGGAGAAGATGTATTCCTACAAAAAGGTTTCAGCATACACTTGAACTGTCCTGGACATGATTACATTACAGATTTTTTCATTTCCCCCAAAATTAAATTAGCTGTTCCATTTCTTTTTTAGCTCTTTTAAAAATGCTTCATACTTATCTTGTTCCTCCACCAGGTGGAGCCAGATGTCTGGGATGTGGGTGGTCAGGGTGTAGCTGCAGACAAAGCGCACCATTGAAAGCCTTTTGGCCTTCATCTGTTTGCATTTTGTGACTTTTAAATGGGAGAACTGTGAACTTTATTTTCCCATCGTAGCATCACAGGTATATTGGAAAAACTGCAGATTACCGTGGGACGTACATTGCCAGTGAGGCTCCCATCCTGGTCCGTGATGTTGCCCTCGTTGACCCCTCAGACAGGTATGCTGAACTCTGCCTCAGTCCTAACATCTGTTGCTATGCTTATGCAGAACCTTAAAATAGATGGACCACGGGTTAGCTCTCAGTCTTAGTTTGGCAAATAACAAAAAACAAATAAAAAAAATAGTTAATTTTTGTAACTGTAAGTGTTAAAACTTACAGCTGTAATAGATTTTAACATAAGATTTTCTAGTGAAAAAACAGCAATCTTTAATCTCTGTGCATCTGTACAATTTTCTTTTCTTTTACAGCACCATTAAAATAATTGTGATAACACAGCAATCTAAAGTCAAAAAATAGTTCACCTTTTTTTTTTCTTTCCTTTTCCATTTAAATGCTCCTGCTCTTTGGCATCTTTCCAGACCAGTTTTAACTTACTGATCTCGATCTTACAGGAAACCCACTGAGGTCGAGTGGAGGTTCACAGAAGAGGGTGATAGAGTCCGAGTGTCGCTCAGGACGGGGAGAATCATCCCGAAACCAGTTGTGGAGCGACGAGATGGCATTGTGCCGCAGCAGTGGAAAGGTAAGGGTCTGTGTGTGTGTGTGTGTGTGTGTGTAAATTTCAGTAGCCATTTTATTTCAGGGGTTGCTTAGAGTCGTCACATTAAGACCAGCTGTTGTTTATTTTTCCGCCTGTTCAGACCTCTGTTTTTAAGTGATCCAGTTCAACTGTTTTGAAGTGGAAGAAATATTTCTTTCTAAACTTGAACGCACATAGGCAGGACTGTTTTTGCTAGTGCAGAACCAGTACACTATTTATTTCAAGTTCTTCTTGCGTGAAACTAAAAGTTTTCTGTTTGTCCAACAAAGTGATAGAAGTGTCTGATGATTGAAAAAATAGTTGGTGTCAATTGAAACGATGCATTCTGCTTTCACAGATGGACCTAAAGATACCAGTCCCGAAGATGCTCTTGAAAAGACATACATACCATCTCTGAAAACCCTGGAGGAGGAGGTCATGGAGAAACTCGGTATCCAGGAGAACAGGAGGCACCGAACGTCCTACTGGTACTGACCAGACAAATCAGAGACGCTTAGCCTCCCCTTTGTGCTGACCAGTTTTCACAGGAACTCTGGACATACCTTGTTCTGGAGTTGAGCAGAAGGTCAGGTCAAACAGAGACTGTGAAGATACCAAGTGGAGGCTGTACGGACTCTTAACAAACTGCTGCACCATGAAAATGATTAAGAAAACAATATGAGGAAGTGAAGTCAGACTGCAGTTCACTTAGGTGTCACTTTGTTTCTTTATAGTGTTGTGAATAAATGTCAGACTAAAGTGTTTGCATTTTCATGTGGAAAATCACAATCACGGGGTGTCAAGTTTAAAGATTTCATACAAAAAAACCCCCAATGATCCTTGTTGCCCATCTTTGTGTCAAACTTGTTTGGATACAAACCTATGAGGTAATAATATTGGTGTTTAAGACACGCTCCCTCGTGTGACTAAAAATTAGTTTATGCAGGTTTTCAACAGTCAAAGCTAATGATTAGCCAATCGGCATCATGGGTGGGACAACTGATGTTGTCGAGCTCAAATGAAGGATGAGTGATAACAGAAGCACAGACAGTAGAAAGGGAATTCTTGCAGCAATTTACTGAAACATGCAAACATACATGAAAATGCAGTACATAAGACACAGTTTGTATAATTCTAACAAGCTCGAGTCAATGTTTGGTGCGACTTCCTTTATTCTTCAACACAGCCTGTTCTCCAGACTTCTTGAAGGACATTCAAAGCTCTTCTTTGGGTGTTGGCTGCCTTTTGTTCTGCTCTCTGTCAAAATGATCCCACACATCTTCAGTAATTTGGGGGTCCGGATTCCAAGGGAGGCCGAACCACGACTGATAGCGAAAGTTTATCTATCCAGCTATGCTTTTGCTGCATTGGGTTTGTGTTTGGGTCCCTTTAGACAGTCACTGTTGTCCTGCTCTTCTGACGTCCTCCATACACATTGATTTGAACCAAAACTTTTCATTTCCTAAGACCTGTTGCCATTTATTTTTGGTCCAGTTCTTGTGTAAGTTGACATACCTCAGCCTTTTCTTTTCTTGCCGTTTCCCTTCTATCTGGTGAGGCTTCAGTGAACAATAGATTGATAAACTGAATGGCCAAGAGGTAAGTTGCTTATATGTACAGACCACAATAATTGGATCCCTTGAGTCAGATGCCTTTTTATCCTTGAATGATTCATAGGTCAGTGTTAAGTAGCTCAACAACCAAAAAAAACACTTCTCTGAAAATAATTAGATACAAGGACTGAACTGAAAATGAGGGAAAAATCAGCCAATGTCCAAAGAAAAACATTGAAAGACCTTTGGAAAGCCTGGAGAACTGTTTCTCAAGACCACTTTTAAAAATGTCAAGAAAATCTGGCTACCTAAAAGAAGAAACAATGGGCAGTTGAAGCACTTTTCTCTGCTCCCCTCTTACACGATTATGCTGACATGGCTACAGAACATAAAATCACATAAAACCAGGAACTTTGATTCTCTTGGTTGAGCGATTGGGATGAGAAAATCCCCTCCTTCATGGAAATGGCTAAAGTCATCACCAGAACATTTGGCACTGGTGCAAATTTCTATTATTTGCCAATAAAATTTTTTGAAACTTCTTAAATGGTTATGAATGCTCTTGACTATATCATAGAAAGAATAATATAAATGGAAACCAAAGCAGCTTATTGTAAGAAACACATTTTCTGCCACTGCTAAATCATCTGGCTCTGACTGTAGAGTCATTATCAGACTGGAGATGGAAACGCAAACCTTTTGCTGTTAGAAGCACAAAACATTAGGTAGATAATTAGTATCTGAAGCTTATTTATAATTTCAATTAAAAAGTGTTACATAAGCTTGAACAGGAGCCTTGCATTAGGAGAACAGCAATGCTCGTTCACAGCAGGCTTCATACATACAGTCTAATGTCAGAGAAGCGACAGTACTCTGGCTTTTGGCAGCATTAATAACGGTGGTGGTTACAGTCTGCTTGGATGATTCGTGAGGCTGAAAATAGCCATATTATTTTACAGAAGCCCAGACACAGAGCTCTCCAAAACTGAAAACCTTCAGACAAATGAGTCTGTCTTTCCAAAGTGTCTGGGCAACCATGTGGAGAAAGAAATGGCTCGTCAGGAGCCAACATGGACTGGGTAGTCTCAACAAAGTCCTCACTCACCTCATTTGACATTTTATGCACTGGCACTGTGTCACACCTGCGTTGTGTATCAATTTTTCATGTTTCAATTATGACCTCATTCGTGAACAACTGTAGAAACTGACAAAGGCAGAAAAAAAAGCTTTGAAACATCTATTACAGGGCTGCAGGAAGGTAAAAAGCATCTTACATTTATCACTTTACCAGTCTGTAAATCTATCCTTCTTTTGCATTAGACATCCCAGTTTCTTCACTACTTACCTATCAATATACTGGTTAAATTACCCCAATCGTGCTTAATCACATATACATGGTTTTAATTTGGTTATTTGTGATGTGGTTTAAGATGTTTAGCTAGTTTTTTCTTCCTTAACCTCTCAGCTTATTACTGCATAAGATTTGCTTCTTGCTGCAATGCTTTAACTGTAAGCTTAATTTGTTTATTACTAAAGCATTTCAGGCCCAACTGCCCAGAAGGAGCAAAAACTTCATAGTACGTTGTTTTCTTAGCTACACTTTACACTTAGTACTTTCAAGATTAGGCTCAAAACTTTACTTTTTCAATTGGCAAATTAATGATGATTCATTTAAGAAATAATGACACGCTGTTCTCACCTTCATAAGCTGCTTTTATAGGTTTAAAGTATTGGTATCGGCAATACTTGGTATCGGATCAATATCAAAATCTGCAGTATCACACAGCACTAAATTTGGCTGCCCATCATTGCCCCTGGTTGCTTTTCCTGTTAAAAGGAAGTTTTTCCTTCCCACTGTCGCCAAGTGCTTGCTCATAGGAGTGCGTTTCATTGTTGGGGTTTCCTTCTAATATTCTTGGGAATTTACCTTATACTATAAAGTGCTTTGAGGCAACTGTTGTTGTGAATTGGCGCTATATACATTTAATTATTTGAACTCAATTGAAACGGCTTGTTTCAGACACTACATGAACTGAAGTGTTGCACCAAGATTATTTTGAGCTGTGAATCATACAGTGGTGCTCTCCAAGAGTCCAAGAGGAAAAATATGGAGCTGGAATATATGATAATAGAATAATAGGCCCCATTAAAAGAGCAGTCAGCCCAAACAAAAACAGTTACTTCAGTAAAAAATATCTTAGCATTGCTATAAATATCCAGAATTATCCTTATGAATAAAATCAGCTCTAGTTTTATCTCTGATATATAAGTTTGGCAGCTTATGAAGCAAACGCAGTCTCTTTTTCCTCACTGGTTAACTGCACATATTGATTTACTAAAAGACCAACTCGACTTGCTTCCAGATCTCCAGCTGGCGAAGCAACTAGCGTCACTGCCAGGCATTGAAACAAAAAAAACCGATGTGTCACAGATAATATAATTGCATCAAAATTTCACAGTGGCTCTCCATACCCTAATTTTTGGTCAGTGCAGTCAACATCATGCAGAAAGCATGGCAAGTTGATGGTTTGGCCAGTTTGCGGGATGAGTGCAGCAGTTTTCCCAGACTCGTCCCTCCTGAACCGGTTTGCCTCTGCTGCTCTGCATCCAAGAGGGAATAAAAGCAGCCAGTCAGCGGAAACTGGGTTTTGAGGTTTTGCCTTTATGGGAGGAAAAATGATTCAAAGGCTGGTCGTCTTTCCTGTCATTTCATGAGTGTTGTACGGATTTTGCTCTGCAACTGCAGCAAGGTGAAGTAGAACCTTTATGCTGCTCCATTTGTCTGAACATTTTCCATTTACACTCACAAAAGCACAATTTTATGGCAGTCTTAACTTCTGCAGGGGAGTTTTTTTTATGTCCATCTTATAATTTGTGGTAAATTGACAGCTATGCTGGCAACCCAGTTAAATTAAACCACTTGACATGACTCAAGAAGAATTAAAACTACTTTAAATAAACTGCATGGTGGGCTCTGTGTTTTAGCTGAGTCACCCTTGCTGCTGAGCAACTTAAACTAATTAGTCCCACCTGGTGGTGCAGGCTGTATAAGAAAGAGTCATGTTCACCATCAGAGGCGTTACTGTTTGGCAGTCTAACAGGTCAGATTACATTAAAAGTGTCCAAAATGTGTCTTAAGCTTATAGACGCTGTAGCAATCGGGCACAAGCTGGTTAAAAATTTGTTTCCCAGAAAGATTTGTAACAGCTCAAACATCTGAAGACACTTTAAAACTAAATTTGAGTGCTGCTCCTGACTCAGTTGATGATCTAAGCTCAGCTACAATGTAATGATAGTGTCTAATTACAGGCTGGTTGTTTGAAGGCTGCTGGAAAATGTTAACGTTAGCTTGTATGCAGGTCTGAGGCATGGCACACATGCATGTTTAACTATGTTTGGTCTAATTTAGCTGGCTCCCAGTGGATTTTTGTGCATGAACTCAATATGTCACAATTAAAAGATGAAAAAGTCGGCAAAACACAGCTCTTCCTTCTCGTCTTGGGCTTTAATTTTCTCATCCATGCTTTGCTTTTAAGTTGTTAGGTTCATGTTAGCTGGGTCATTTAAATGCCGACCTGTAGTTCACAGAAAAAGCAACTGCATATGTTTTATTTAGATAGCAAAACAGCATCTCAGCACATTCAACATGTTCTAGGAAATGTTCCTGCAGTTAAATGTATTTCATCTATGCAGAGATGCCAGTTAAAATGTTTAAAGGTAATCTAAAGTAAACATCCCCCTCCAAATTCGTGTTGCAAGAAAAAGTTTTTTAGTATATGAGAGCCTAAAGAAATCATTTGTTACCTCTTTAACTCCTTGTCTGAATTCAGTGTAGTCTAAGTGGGAGTGGTGTAGACTGAAGCTCACTCTGTTACTAACATTACATTATTAACCATCTGACGAGGCTCTGGCATCAGTGGTGGAAGAAGTAATTTCATCCTGTTGCTAAGTAAAAGTATCCAATAACAATGCTAACTCCTGCCAGTTTTCAGTGTTTATTGTTATTATTGATATTATTATTATAGGTAGAGAAGAATTGAAATCCCTTTGCTTATTCAGGTCTGGCATATTTTACTTATATATATGAGGAGGTTTCACATGTATGAGAATGTACATTTTATATAGTCATTTGTTTTGTGTGTAAAATCTAAAAACTGATGTAGGAAACATATATATGGACACAAACACACACACACAAAAAGAATAATAACCTTTAAATGTGTCATTTAAATGTTCTAATGCTGTCTAGAAACTGTGCTATTTTGGGCTGTCTCAGACAAAAGAAATCTGATGTGGAAAAAATTGTGGTTATACCTTTAGTCATGGTTTCAGGACATGAGGTCATGTGAAGAAAGTTTTAGGACTAGAGTGCACCCTTACTGCTTACATGGGGATTAGTAAGGTTAGCAGCAGACAGATACTGCTTATCAAATGCATTTACCATGCAATGCTCAGAGAAACCCCAAGATCTACATCTCAGACTCTACAGGCCTAGGTTAGCATGTTAATTTTTAAAGTCAATGACAGCACAATTATAAAAAGACTGAAGCCTCTTCCAAGCAGAGTTTAGGTTTGCAAAGTTCCATCTGAACAAACCGCAAGACTTCTGGAACAATATCCTTTGGACAGGTGATATTGAAGTGGAGATGTTTGGGCATAATTCACAGCACCGCATTTGGTTAAAACCAAACAGAATATCACCACAAACCCTTAAACCAAATTCCAAGCACGGTGGTGGAGGCATAATGACGGGCTTGTTTTGCAGGAACTGGGCATCTTGCAGTCATTCAGCTGGCCATGAATTCCTCTGTATACCAAAGTATTTTATAGCCAAATGTGAGGCCACAGCTAACACTTGACCGAAACTGGGTCATGTAACAAGATATTGATTCAAAGCACAGCAGCAAGTCTGCAACAGCTTCAAATCTTCAGGACTGAAAACACATTAAAGCTCTGTTTAGAAACAGCAACCCAATCAATTGAAGATCCACTCCGTATTAAATCTAAATAACTTCATGAATATATTTATAAAACAATTTTTAAATTGATTTTGTTTTCTTCAGCTATTGGTAAGTCCTTGTTTTGAGTATTCATCAATGAACTGCATACTTAAAACTTTGTTACAAGTAATGGCTGTCGAAAACCTAGTGAAATATAAGATTCTTTGCCCACGCCCTGCCTGCATCTTCATTTCATGATTGTGTCACATTTGCCTTGACTCGGAGTGAGTCTCACTGCCTCAGCTCATCCGCAGGTTTGCTGTATGTAGGATGGATTTCAGAACCTTAAGTGCCAAAGTGCTCAATGACAGACACTCATAGGTGTAAGTGTGACCGCTGTCTGTTCTCCGGGCTTTGACATTTCCTTCCCAGACAGTCCCGCTGTTATCTGAGTGTGAGATTCCTCAGGTGTGCAGCATCGACTGCTGCTGCCGAGTCACAGTATGACCACTACAAAGCATCATTCACTCCCGCTGCAGAGTGCACAAGTACGCTCTAACCTTTGCTCCTTTCATGTGTGTGTCTGTTGCGTATTTCATTAACAGATGTTGTAGAACGTTGCTGAAAATACAAATTGAGTGCATCAAGCTTTAACTTTTCCACTTTGTCACATTTTACAGACTGAGATGAGCCAGCGCACACCCCACAAATGGCAGGACCAAAGCCTGACTGTGTGGTTCTCAGTGACGTTCGGTCTTTAGTGTTTCTGCTGGTTTGTGCGAAATGAAGAATAGAAAAACAGTTTTTAGATTTACAACATAAAAGCACAATATTAGCTGAAACCTCCTGCAGAACCAGGCTGAAGGAAGTGCAGCCATCTGCTACTTCATGTTATGGGTGAGGGGATAGAGACAAAATACACACTAATAACTCCTAATTAAATGTAGAGTGATGTATAAACACATAGTGAGTGAAATGAGATGAATGAAGAAGAAATAGTGGATAATGGAAACCCTCAGCAGCTTAGACTTGTTACTAAGATATTGTTCATGGTCACCTGATCCAGCCCTATATGGGCCTCATCCTGGTTTTACAGAAGAAGGACCTCAAAGCTGATGGCTCTGCCTCCCATTTAATTTTTTAAATATTCTAGGAACCACAAGTAAGACAGCATTGTGAAAGCGGAGTGCTGTGTTGAGATGATACAGTACTGTGATCCCTTTAACATAAAATTACCTTTTATGTGAATCTGAAAACAAGAGGAACTAAAATTGTCTCTCTCTAGTCTTTCATTCTTCAGCCATCATTTTGCACTTGTATCACTTACACAACATCATGAATAAGACTGTAACTGTGGACTTTTCAACCTGCCATTAATTTGTTCATTGAATAAAGGTTTTATTGTTGCTCATTTTTGCCAGGTTCTGGCAAAAATGAGCAACAATAAAACCTTTCTTCGATGAGGAGTAATCACATTTCAGAGAAGTGCTGCATATTTGGGCCTATGTGGGCTACTTATGACTCATTTATGGCACAGGACACCTGAAATCTGTTCTTTATGGGGAAGGCTAGTCTGAGACAGCCAAACATGGCCACATTTGGCTTTGAGTAAAGGCCAAATGTGGACAAATCTTTTTGTTTTATGAATTTATTTATGCATCAATTTCAAATAAAAGTTTCAACTGTAAATAACATACTTTAAAGTGGTAAAAGTGATCTTGTTGTGACCCTTCAGTCATAGCAAAAGCTTCTGGGTTGCATACTGCATTCAGCTTGTTCCATTCAAATCAAGCATGCTCTGCAGATTCAGATTGTAAATGACAGGGCAATGCTCTTGTGCAGGATTTTCCAGACCTCTCTCTCTGCGCCAGAATGCAAAGCTATTCATGATGATTTAAAAATATACCGCGGGGTGTGACAGATAACGAAGGAGGTGGTACTTTAAATTGTCCCTTATCGTTCTCCGGGATGTGTGACTGTGCTGCAATATACCTGCAGCAGCTTCAGCAGCTCACTCCGGACCGCTGCGCTGACTGCTCTCCCCTCACCCTGGTTCATCCAAGTGACGCTCAGTGAGTTCTCCGCTTCCCTGCAGTAAAAACATGCAGGTCATCTCCTCTCTGCAGGCTTCACTTCATAGCCTATAACATCGGTTTCTTTACTTGTCATCCCTCCCAATCCCCCTTGACAGACATGCGCCATCTCCATCCCGATTGTTGGGTGAAAAAGTGGGCAGTTCAGGGTTTCATATCTGGCGTCACTTTCTCCCAACTCCCTCTTTTCTCCCCGAGCCTCTGAGTGTGCCGGTCCCAGCCACCGTTTACCTGCGCAGAGCATCCAGAGCCGCTTTTCCCGTGACAGGACAGTCGCACTGCAGCACGCTGACAGGCGCTCACGGAAAATACTCTTTAAAGCAAAGAAGTGCAACCTGCATCAGCTGAGATGCTGCTGAGAGTCATCCGGTAGGCTTACACCTTGTCTCTTTCTCTCCCTTAAGGTCGATGGGTCAGTGATACGCAGTAGATGATGCGGTTTGGTCTTTCCAAAGTTCTTTTGAATCTCCTGTGTCAGGTTAAATGGACGTACGATTAAAGACAATTATCCTCATTGCCACTTAATTGCGCTGTAGTAATTGATGTTCTCCGAAAGGTCCTGAAATTAATTGTAAACTGCTGCCCCCCACTGTGTTTAAACCGTGTTTCCGTGTTTTACGCATGCACACCTATAAATGTAAAGGAAAGTAAGGATAACGGGCTGTTTTAAACGCATTTACTATCAATTTGGACTCATACAAAGCCCCCCTGCCATTCAAAAGCTTTTCCTGGGATTTCACACTCAGTGCTTTTATTTGCCCAGTGGGAACAAAAAGCTGCTTTTTGTTTTAAGTGCTTATTTTAACTCTTCACTCGCTGTGGTCCACCTCAGGTGGAGTTCAGTAATGGACAGGTAGAAAGACAGAGGGCAAATTGAATGATGAAGCAGACTTTTAAGGATTTCTTTCTTCTGTTTGATAGGTTTGTGGCTCTCTGGTCAGATTTGAGCAGATATAGAAAGCACTGGTGTGGTTATGCTGTAATTTCATGACAGTAATCATGTTACCATCTTCCAGTGGGATGCCATCGAATTGCTGGACCACAACCCTCTTCAAATCCTGGTTTTATATTGATCTCAGCTGCACAGCTTAAAGTTTAGTGACTGTCTTGCACAGCTGCAATTCTCTCATGTGGACAAACTCTGTCCACAGATAGACACAGGCAAACATACAACAAGAAAAACCCACAAAAGTGGCCTTCCCCTGTCTACATGTTAAATTGGTCAGTACACAAAAAATCACAAAGTCAAAACTAGCCACAGTCACAGCTGGTAAAAATGTGGCTCAGAATCTATCTAGAGATCTGACCCAAACTGGAGCGATGAACTCTGCACTAAATATAAGATGAAATGTGAAGCATGGTGGAGAATGGAGGGCCATCTGCTCAAATTTAGAGCCAGATATGTTGCTGATCCTCCACTGCACCAGTAGGTTGTTCAGCTAAAGCCATAGTTACAGAAGTTGTTCTTGTTTTTGTTGTTGTTGTTGAGGATGAGTTGCACTCAGGTGTATAATTAGGTAAATAACAAGCCTTGCTCAGACCTCTGAATCGCTGCTCATGTCAAAATATTCAAAATGAATGAGCAATCCTGGCAATTCAAACTGAATATTAAGCTACTGCATATGACGGAGGACAACACATTTGTGCCCCGTGACACAAATGTCATGCAAAATAACCCCTGTGAGCCAAAAGTGCAGGCTCCAGGGTGCTTGAATAGCTCGGTTGCCATACCCACCTAGTATTCAGACCTTCTTCTTGAGAGGGGCAGCCAGTCAAAATAAGATTTATTTAAAGGGGTTCTTCTCTAAAAGGGAAGGAGCTTGTTTCAGAAAGCAGAAAGACTTTGCAGTGTTTCTAGCTATCACTCATGCAAAGCTACTTTAGTAGAGTCTGTGTATCTGAGTATTTGAGTGCACATTTGAGCTCAAACTGCAGGTGCCTGACTCCTGGGCATGTTTGCCCTGAACGGAGAAAGTGATGCGTCTCAGAAAGCAGAGCCCACCTGATCCTGAACACAAGCGGAAATCACCTCCTGTGTATAAAAGGACAGCTGTACAGGCTGAGCTTCATCTGTGGATCCACTGAGTCAAGCCTAGGATCAGGTGTTTGCGCAAAACGCACTTTAATTTGTTCCCAGACAAAGTGGGTGGTGAATCAGCTAGTGGGTGGCTCTTCCAAAGTGGCCATCTTGTAGACAGGAGACAGACCGCTGATGATGTAGGGAGTTGGAGGTGTGGTGCTGAGTGAATAGCCTCATTTACCAACTCGCTCTGCTGTTAAGTGTACAGTAGCCAGTGTTTATATTCAAAGTCTGGGTTTGATGTTGTTTCTGAACTGAACCACCTCCTTTGACCCTGCCAAGGTCTCCAAATGAAGTAAAGACTGACATTAAGTTTATTTGTTTAGAGCAGGATACCTAATTGGGTAAAAGTGGTTTCTGTCTGGTTTAGGTCAGGCAAATGTCATCAACATAAATGGATTTGTTATTAAGGCAAATAGCAGCAAGAATGTATATTAGTGGGAGTCAGTTATTCTATCACAACTGTCCAACTGAATATCCAGCTGCTGACCAGAGTTCTGGTGTGTGGGACCAATAAATAAAATGAATTTAGTTAATATGGTTTAAACTTCTTCCAGGTCAAACATCTTGCTCAATGTTAATTGCATTAGGAAGCAGCTGCAGGATGGAGTATAAACTGTGTGCTTAAATAATTTTTCCATGCACTAGAAAAAGAAAAGAAGTTGAAATAAATGAACAGGCTGCTTTGTGTTGCATTTAACTTCTGTTTACATGCAGTCTGAAAACTGAAATCTTAAATATTAAAAGAAGGAGAAGAAAAGAAGACAACAAATAGACCATAGTTGCAAAAACTGTGCATTTTTATGGGACCCTGTTCTGTTTTATCCTGGACATATCCCTCCTAAAGCCAGTTCCAGCTCAGCACTCCTCCAAGTTTACAGCACATCAGTCAAACTGACATGTCTGAGCTGGCTAAACTGGGAACAGGAGCCTCTTCCTGGTTTGTGTGCATTGACACTGATGCAGGCTGCAGAGGAATGTCTTTGCAGCACTGACAGGGATGTTTGCATAAAGTTGATGAGGTTTATTTAACCCCAATTTCTTATGTTTTCTTTTCCATAAATGCATTAGTCTGTAGCTGATTATTCCACAGAAGATTCTGGATTAGTTGTCCTTTTGGATAGAGTGCTGGCTCCAGTTTGTGGGCCGTAGCTGCAGTGGGTGGCATCGATTTCAGCTTGACTTGTCTTCACTGCTAACCTCACTAAAACAAGCAGACCTGCAAAGTGCTTGGCAAAGGCGAGGCCGAAAAATGCGATCTAAAGACGGCACAAAACAACCAGCAGCAACTAGGATTTTCTCTGCTGTCATCAATCTGAAAGCACAAACCGGTATTTAAGCACACTGTCACATTATACCGTTTGAATCAGTGTGCAGGGTCTTAATGTGGCCCTTTCTTTTGTACAAAGCCTGCCCTAGAATGATTCTTAGTGCTTTAAAACTTCCTTCTCCATCAATGAAAGGGGTGAAAGAAAGAAAAGAGAAAAAGCAAGCAAGTGTGCCAGTGCCCTGTCCTTTAATTTTCCCTGAAGCCCTTTGTAAGGGACTTGGTATGAAGTGAAAGCACAGTGTGCAGCTGTCCTCTTGGCCCGCTTCTCGCTTTTTTTGTGAAACGTCTTCTCAAGAATACTAATAGTGATACCAGCACCATGGAGTCCACCCAGCTGGCAAGAAAACAGACAACAGTTATTCTACCATCAAAGAAGGCCATTTAATGTGACACAAGTTACTGAGCTGTGTGTGCCGACTCCTTACCAGGGATCTGCTTGATATACAGGAGGTCAATTCTTGTACCGTACCTTGCAGAAGACAACTAGAGGCTCTGAGGCTCATATTGAGAAAGTTTATGGAAAAAACTAAGCGATGTGATAACATATATAGCTGTTTAAACCATCATCTTTAATGCTCTTTGCAAATTACAGCTTTATTGGATCGGTGGTATCAGCAAAGCACTAATCAGTGCAAAAGCTCCACCTTCCTTAGCTGTTAATGACTGAGATTGTGATCTCAGTTATTACAAGAACAGTAAAAAATTAAGATTATCAGTGGTGTGATTGTTGCTACTGCTGGACTTGATGTGTTGGATTGTCTGCGCTGGGTTGGGGTTTAAAATTTGGCATTGTAAAAACACACTGGTCTTCCACTAAGAAACAGAGATCCTGTTAGGCACCGGATAGTCATGCTGATTAGAGAGCGAGAGAGGAAATTTAAATCCACCAATCAAATGTCCACCAGCTGTCAGTTGCTTCCACCTGTGTCGCTCAAGCCCGGTTAGTTACCATGGTCATGGCATTCTGTGTAACTCAGAGTATCCAACCGTCCAAATCTCTCAAACGAGCTTCGCTCACCTCTTGTGAAACTGCTTATATCCTCCACACAGGTTTAAAAAGCATAAGGATCCCAAGACATTGCTCCACAGTATCTGTAATTTTTTAAATGTTTCTGATGTTAAAATTGTGGTCGCAGGGGTGAGATAGAAATAGAGATCACTTTCATTTTTCTCCAGAAATCCTCGATCACTCAGATGCCTTAAGATCTAAAAGTGCAAGTCTGTTGACTTGGAGGAACAGAGCATTTGAAAAAAGACAAATTTTCCTATGAGTCAGTGATAAAATGACATGTGTGGCATGAAAATTTTATGTTTCTGCTTCTCCCACTATGTCAGTTAATCACTCAGTATACTGTAAATACTAAACTTTCTTTTGAAAGAAAACACAAGCAGGCGTCACAGGTTTTTTCAGTGCTTGAACTGTGTTTCTATGGTTTTTTTGTACAGCAATATACAGTCAGATTGCTTGCTTTGCAATGGTCCCACCAGTTATTACCACCAGCCTCACATTGTACACATCCTCGTCATGGTGACCCATTTGGGCACAGAAGGAGACCAGGGAATCCTCTGGGTCCTGTGGTTTGTGGTCTTAATGTGATCAGGATTATTTAGGCGTCTATCGTTGATGCTCAGTCTAGTTATGCTGCTGCAGAGAGCATTCTTCTGTTGGGGGAGAGTGCTGCCATCGTGGTGTGCTATTCGTTTAGGCTAAGCAGAACTGTGATTATTAATGGTATTTACTCCAACTTCAAGTGTTGTGGCTGATGTTAATACTATAAAGACTTGTATTGTACAGTGTAAAATTTCTGTTTTATAATAAAAGAAATTTCTTATCCGACAACTTTAGGTAGCAAGATTAAAGGTCTAACCTTGCACTATCAGTGTTTCTGGTGAAGTGTGAGGTTGGTTGAATATGACACTGACAGGAATACTGATGAAACACCTTGACGAATGTTGAAACTGTCCAGTATTTAATTGTTTTTCAATGACGGCCCAATCAGGAGGTTGTGTGAGGTCGCTGTGGATGTCTCGCCACGGCTGCTGGGTTAATAACAGGGCCAGGCTGGTGACAGAGAACTGGCAGGATGCCGCTGGGCTGAAACGCTGTGTCATTAGCTCCCGGAGGTGATGAATGACTTGTGGTCAGGAACCTCTGCTTCCAGCTTCCTTTTGAAAACCAGAGAAGTTGGTCTTTTATACTTTATGGCTGAGCTCTAGGATTTTTTTGGGACACGTGTGTTTTACTCAGAGCTTCTGCTCCAAAGTTACAACTTAAAACAAAAGGTCTTTCTCACAAAATTTTATAGTTATTGTATTTTTTTAATGTTTAAACTCTGTTGCCAGTTTTCTAGTGTGCTCAGCTAAAACTAATCCTGACTTATAGGAAAAATGCCTGCTGTAAATTGTAGTTTTATGAGAACCATAATGCTCAGTGTTTGTTGAAGCAGTTTCACTGATGTGTTGAGGCCAAGTTTATGGTAAATTTAAAAGCTCTGGTATTAAACTGAGACCTGTTTCTGACATTTTATGGGATAGAAATTACATTTGTGCAGCTAATAAAACATTATTACAGCTCCTTTATGTCAGCGGGATAACACCAAGTCTGTTCAATATAATGTGGATAGTTATTTCAGTCTTTCAACTGATATCCTGAAAACTGAAACGGAGTCCCTCAGTTTTCTTATGTGTCTCGGACATTTGTTCCTTCTAATGGGTTAGATAAGATAAGATGAACCGACACAACATATGACCTCCGATGTCAGAAATCATTGTACTTATTAAAAATCCATTTTTATTTAATTCCATTTCATATTTGTGAAATTGGAAGAAAAATATCTGCTTTTCTTCTTCATTTTATTTATTTTTTAATATTTTACTGTGTTCGCCTTTTTAATCTCCACAGACATGTGCAGATACTTCCACTTCTTTATGCAGTCTGCCATCTCACACTGGCCTTTCCCACCCAAACTCTACGGTACACATACGGTACGGTGTCTACATTTTCCCCTGATCACTTTTTGATTCCATAAACAGAGACTACAAAAGTGCATTGAGAAGTGGGAGCATGATTCACTTTTCTTTTCTTTTTATTAATTTTTTTCCAGATGAGGTGGAGCAGCTCCACGTGAGCATCCCCCACTCAGGACCAGTTGTCGCTCCACTGAGCAGCTCCATTTCCATCCCTTGTGTGGTGTCTCTGTCCCCCATCTCCAACTCCACCTCCGCGACCCCTGTTGTACCGAGGGTCAAGTGGTCAGTCATATCAGGTGGGGTTGAAACGCAGATCTTAGTGGTACGGGGTCACAAGGTGAAGGTCAATGAAGCGTACCGAGACCGAGCAGCGTTGCTCAACTACACCTCCTTCCCTGATGATGCGTCACTTTGGTTGGGAGATCTGCGCTCCAGCGACTCGGCTCACTACCGCTGCGAGGTGCAGCAGGGCCTGGAGGACGCCAGTGACCTCATGGAGCTCAAGGTCAAAGGTAACGCGATGAAAGACATGGCTCATTAGTAATGTTTGGGGGAGATTACACAGAATTATTAGAGACTGTGTTTTTTAACTGCAATTCTCAGAAAAAGAGAAAAAGATTTTCCAGCTCAGTTTCTTTCCATTTAGTAAGATGTCTTTGTTCCAGGAGCTTTTCCAAATTATTGACTTAAAACAGTTGAAACAGGTAATGCAGTTAATGTATTTGTAGGTATGTTATTATGCGCATGCTGTGTGTGTTTTTAGGTGTTGTGTTCCACTACAGAGATGCTTTGGGTCGGTATGCCTTCACCTTCCATCAGGCCCAGAGGGCTTGTGAGACCATCGGGGCACGAATCGCCACCGCCGACCAGCTGCTTGCAGCATATTACGACGGATATGAGCAGTGTGACGCGGGCTGGCTCGCAGACCAGTCAGTCAGGTATTTCATCACCTGTGTGCCCTCTGTATCATGCTCACAGTACAACTTATTAAAAAGACAGAGATAGATAAAACATATCTTACAGGCTCATGCAGCTGATATCGATGTTTTTGTTGTTTTACTCGACTTCTTGATATAAGTTTGTAATCACTGACGTCTTCATCGGTCAGACAGTATTTCAGAGGTTGCTTACTTACAAAGTATAGCGGTAATGTTCTCCACCTGCCCCTTAGGTGTGCTTCACATCTCAACACAAATGAAATTATCTTACTATGGTAGCAACGTTACAAAACAATGTTATATTAAACTTACCTAACATAAGAAACCACCCACCAACCTCTAAACTGACCCATTTATGCACCTATAACAACTTCTTTAGCAACACACTGTCCACCCTCTTTAACTGTATAGTGCAAGATTCATTTCTGTTAAACATACACCCATACAGTAAAAGAGGCTCATGACAATAAAATCTAATTTATATGAATGGCACCATCTAACAATGATGTAAAAAAGCATTTTATATAGTAGAACAGCACCTGAGTATTGCAGGAGACCCACAAAACTAGATTACTGTATTTAGAGACTATATCAAAAATGTAATGGCAGTTAAATAACTGTATAAATGTACTTAAGGCAATGAGATTTGAAACTATGTGTCAAACCCACAAGATCAAAATGGCATGCTATTATATGCATGTTGTCGATATACATAGGTAAATTATAATGCATGTAAATATACAATCATAGTAAAAGTGGAGTTATGAAATCCTGTATTACCATCCATCCATCCATCCATCCATCCATCCATCAGCATAAACAAAGGAAACAATAAAGTAGCATGGGCATGTAGGCCTTTTAGTATGATAAAACATTATAGTTATTGTATATAGTTATTGTTATATGTAAATACATTATATTTGTGTTGCTCTATAAGTATCCATGTGTGAACTGGTTAATGAGTGACCACAGAGTAAACGTGTCATAATGTTACCAGCTGGTAATGTTGCAGATTTACCAAGCTATCGCCAAATGCAGCACTGATGTTATGTCACATGTTTGTGGAGTCTTAAGTGAGGATGATGGTTGTTTTGCTGCTTTGCTGCAGATATCCAATCCAAGTGCCTCGTGAAGGCTGCTATGGAGACATGGATGGGCAACCAGGAGTGAGAAACTATGGGACAATGGATCCAGATGATCTGTTCGATGTTTATTGTTATGTAGACGAAATTAATGGTAGGAATTATAACAGTTTAATAACTTCTATATGTAAATAGTAGGGTTTGGGTTTTTTGTTTTTTTGCCAGTAGACTTAATGCAATAATGATACATCTGGCCTAATTTGTAAGTAAGTTAAATTATACATTTTACATTTGGAAAACGGCATTAAGGATCTGTGATGGACAATAACTATTACAATGATTTTATTTAGTTCAAACATATAATTATATATTTTTACTTTCTGTAGTGAAATGTCATGCGTCACATCAGATAAAAACATGCCACTTACTATATACAAATATCCATTATAAATTAAGACTGGCACATAATTGCAGTCGTGCCAGCATTTTACTCACTTGTATCCAGAAAAAGTAAAAGACTGAACAAATTTTCTGTCTGTAGGGGAGGTTTTCCATGACTTCATCCCACAGCATTTAACATTTAATGAAGCGCAGTCGTACTGCAGAGCTACAGGGGCAGAGCTGGCTACAACAGCACAGCTTTACTTGGCTTGGAGTGAAGGACTGGACCATTGCAGCCCTGGCTGGCTGTCTGATGGCAGCGTGCGGTACCCCATCATAACCCCAAGGGAACGCTGTGGGGGTGCTCTGCCTGGCGTCAAAACTCTCTACCAATTCAGCAACCAGACTGGCTTCCCAGAGACATCCAGCCTTCATGATGTTTACTGTTTCAAAGGTGATAATGTTGTGCCTTTAAATGCAAACTGTTGATTGTTAATTATTTGACAAAAACTCTAAAGTGGACCTTTTATGATTTTCCCTTTTTTGGCTCATATTTACTCAGTTTCTCCCTGGGATTAATACAGTTTTTCTAATTTGATCTGATTTAACAAGGCCACAGTTTGATATAATAAAATCCTGCTTCAGATTGCAATAAATACCTGGCTTCAAAAAGGTCTGGTCTGTAATCTACAGTGGCTTGCAAAAGTATTCGGCCCCCTTGAACTTTCCCACATTGTGTCACATTACAGCCACAAACATGAATCAATTTTATTGGAATTCCATATGAAAGACCAATACAAAGTGTTGTATACGTGAGAAGTGGAACGCAAATCATACTTGATTCCAAACATTTTTTACAAGTAAATAACTGAAAAGTAGGGTGCCCGTGATTATTCAGCTCCCTGAGTCAATACTTTGTAGAACCACCTTTTGCTCCAATTACAGCTGCCAGTCCTTTAGGGTATGTCTCTACCAGCTTTGCACATCTAGAGACTGAAACCCTTGCCCATTCTTCTTTGCAAAACAGCTCCAGCTCAGTCAGATTAGATGGACAGCGTTTGTGAACAGCAGTTTTCAGATCTTGCCACAGTTTCTCGATTGGATTTAGATCTGGACTTTGACTGGGCCATTCTAACACATGGATATGTCTTGTTTTAAACCATTCCATTGTTGCCCTGGCTTTATGTTTAGGGTCGTTGTCCTGCTGGAAGGTGAACCTCTGCCCCAGTCTCAAGTCTTTTGCAGACTCCAAGAGGTTTTCTTCCAAGATTGCCCTGTATTTGGCTCCATTCATCTTCCCATCAACTCTGACCAGCTTCCCTGTCCCTGCTGAAGAGAAGCACCCCCAGAGCGTGATGCTGCCACCACCATATGTGACAGTGGGGATGGTGTGTTCAGAGTGATGTGCAGTGTTAGTTTTCCGCCACACATAGCATTTTGCATTTTGGCCAAAAAGTTCCATTTTGGTCTCATCTGACCAGAGCACCTTCTTCCACATGTTTGCTGTGTCCCCCACATGGCTTGTGGCAAACTGCAAACAGGACTTCTTATGGTTTTCTTTTAACAATGGCTTTCTTCTTGCCACTCTTCCATAAAGGCCAACTTTGTGCAGTGCACGACTAATAGTTGTCCTATGGACAGATTCCCCCACCTGAGCTGTAGATCTCTGCAGCTCGTCCAGAGTCACCATGGACCTCTTGGCTTCATTTCTGATCAGGGCTCTCCTTGTTCGGCCTGTGAGTTTAGGTGGACGGCCTTGTCTTGGTAGGTTTACAGTTGTGCCATACTCCTTCCATTTCTGAATGATCGCTTGAACAGTGCTCCGTGGGATGTTCAAGGCTTGGGAAATCTTTTTGTAGCCTAAGCCTGCTTTAAATTTCTCAATAACTTTATCCCTGACCTGTCTAGTGTGTTCTTTGGACTTCATGGTGTTGTTGCTCCTAATATCCTCTTAGACAACCTTTGAGGCCGTCACAGAGCAGCTACATTTGTACTGACATTAGATTACACACAGGTGCACTCTATTTAGTCATTAGCGCTCATCAGGCAATGCCTATGGGCAACTGACTGCACTCAGACTAAGGGGGGCTGAATAATTACGCACTTGCCACTTTGCAGTTATTTATTTGTAAAAAATGTTTGGAATCATGTATGATTTTCGTTCCACTTCTCACGTGTACACCACTTTGTATTGGTCTTTCACGTGGAATTCCAATAAAATTGATTCATGTTTGTGGCTGTAATGTGACAAAATGCGGGAAAGTTCAAGGGGGCCGAATACTTTTGCAAGCCACTGTATATGATGGCATCTGTATATGAAGATAACCTGGTAATCTCAAACACAGCTTGAAACTTGGCTTGAAGGGAGATGGGCCCAAACATATTGATTTAGACAGAGAATGAACTGAGAGTTCATATCAAAGCCCATCATCAGATAAATAAGCATTATTTTGACTCATGAAACGCTACTCTATAAGGGAATAAAAATATGATGTTGGAACAATATGTAGTGCATATTTAACAAGAAAGAAAGCATAACTAGATTAGTTTGTTCCATATTTCACATGTTACATTTAATTGTGTGTCTGCTCTCTGCAGAAAACAGAAATGCTTCCACTGACTCTCCGATGGACTATGTGGGCACAGAATCTGAAGACATTGAACACAATGTTGTTATTCTTACGGAAAAAGATCAAGAAATTCAGTTGAACCAACTAGCAGAACAGGTGGAGCGAGAGGCCCAGAGCATGCTTGAATCATTGCCTTATTTTGCTGTCGCTGTAACTACAGAAAGCCCGGTTCATACACACCCAATGCTGATATCAGACACAACAGAATCTCCCCTCCACACAACGCCTACTCTGCACGAGCCGCTCGACCAAACTTTATCTCCCACAGAAATGAGCTACGATTCCCAGCGTCCTACAACACTGATGAGCAGCACTATCACAGAAACCCACAATTCAGCAGAGAACACATCATTTCTGCCCACTGATTACAATGAAACATATTCCAGCCAGAACTCGAGTCTCACCTTTCAGCAGTCTGAAAGACCCACATTTGAGCCTGAGATGCAGAACCAGACAGAGCCAGACACAAACACTGAAGTAAACACAGAGCCATCTGGAACTCTGAATGAGACCAAAGAAGTACAACAGACCACCCTGTCTTTTAACAAATCAGAACCCAACTACAGTGAGACCGACAGCAACCGTACTAAAGAGGACCGTTTATTGGAGGCTACTACTTTAACCCTTAACCCCATGGTTGAAGTGGAGCTGGAGGAGACCCGTGTAGACCCTGAGCAGATGTTTCCCCCAACTGAGGCCTCAAAAGAAGAAGAAGAAGAAGAGGCAACACTTCTTACACAATTATCCCAAACTACTGAATCTACTCCGGAGGTTCTAACCCCAGTGTGGGCTCCTTTGGATGGTTCTGGAGATATTTCTGAAGGTATGTGCATGTCCCACAAAAGTTCAAACATTATTATCTTAGATAAATTACTTTCTTTCTCAAGAGTTAGGCTAGCATGAGATATCCATGTCACATTTTATGTTTTTTATTATAATATATTGGAAAACTGAAGAACTAAAAGGGTTATATTCTGGACTACCTTCTGGCTAAGAGCTGTAACGTCCTAGAGTTTGGTCACCTATGTGAAGAGGGCAGATTTTGTTACCTTCTGACAAGCTACCCGTTTCCCTGTTTCTAATCTTTTTGCTAAGCTAGGGTCAGAGATTGACAGTAGACTTATTGTTTCTTCTAATTTTTCTCATCCAAGCAATTAAATATACTACTCAAAAACAATATGTAATCCCATAATGTTCTATGCTCTTTTCCAGAAAGCAAACTCGATATGAGTCCAGTCAGTTTCATCTCCACATCAGATTCCTCAACTTCTGGCTTCACCACTCACCCGTCTCCCATTGCTTCTGCCAGCAGCACCCATGCTGAACCTCAGACAGTGGCTCCACATTTGACAGCCTCATCTCAGTCACCCCTTTCTGATAAACTGGGCTTGGATATTCTTTCTACAGCCTCACAGCTGTGGGAGTCCTCCATCTCTAAACAGGAGGGAAGTGCAAACTTAGAAATTGAAGACACGCTCAGTTTGGAAAATGAGGATAAAATGCTGCCCACATCAAAATCTGAAGACCTGCAAATGTCTGGAGCAAGTTCAGTTACCACTCGCTCTCCAGACGTCTCAAACACTTCTCACTCATCCACCAGTTCGCCCACAGCACTATATCTAACATCAGGCTACAGAATGTATTTGGATACTGTGACCGATACTTATGAAGAAGCAAGTGGTCATGTACCTGATACACTTAGGACCACCCTTCAAGAAGACATTAAATTTGCTCCAACCTTTGAAGGTGAAGTGGCTTTAACTCTTGAAGAGGAAGCCAACATTTCCGTTTCTCTGGAAAAAGAAATAAAAATTTCCCCAACCCTTGCTCTTCAAAAAGAAGCAAATGTTTTTTTAAATTTTGAAGAAGAGAACATTGTTTCTCCAACGCTTGACTTTGAAGAAAATGTTTCCTCAGCCCATGAAAGTAATGCTGTCCCAACTGCTGTTTTTAAAGAAGAAGAAGCTAATATTACGCCTTCCTTTGAGTATGAAGAAAAGATAAATGCTTCTTTAACCCTTAAAGAGGAAGCTGGTGTTCTCCCAACTACTGTTCTTGAAAAAGAACCTAATCTTTCCTCAAACATTAGCTTGCAAGAAAAGGCTAACACTTCCTCAGCTCTTGAAAAAGAAGCCAATGTTTCTCCTACCTTTGAGTATGAAGAAAAAGCTAACACCTCTTCAACCCTTGAAGAAGAAGCTAATGTTGCTCCTACCTTTGAGTATGAAGAAAAGGCTAACACATCCTCAGCTCAAGTCTTTGAACAAGCTAATGTTGCTCCTTCCTTTGAGTATGAAGAAAAGGCTAACATGTCCTCAGCTCGAGTCTTTGAACAAGCTAATGTTGCTCCTTCCTTTGAGTATGAAGAAAAGGCTAACACTTCAACCCATGTCTATGAACAAGCTAATGTTAGCACAGCTCTTTTTACTGAGAAAGAAGCTGATGTTTCCTCAGCCCTAGAAGATAGTGATTTTTCCCAAACTGTTGTGCTTGATGAAGACGAAGCCAACGTTATCCCAATCCGCGTCTTTGAAGAAGAGGATACTGTTGCCCCGACCCTCGAAGATGAAACTAATGTTTCCCCGACATCTCAAGAGAAAACCGATGCCTCTGAGGACTTTGCCATCTTTCCTTCCAGTTCTCAAACATCCAAGTGGGATCTGTTGACCAGCACACCTCAACCCCAAGAATCTCGCAATGAGTACAGCCAAAAAACCTCCACAGCAGCTTTAACTTCTTCTCGAGGTACAAAGCCCACAGAGACGACCACTATCACCACCACAACCACAACCGCAGCTACCACCACCACCACACACCGGTCCAGACACACCTGGAGCCCAACCACCACCACCCCCAAAATTTTGATACCACCAGTGGGTCACGCTCTGGAAGATGTTGACATTACTTTCACCCAGCCGCCAACTCTGCTTATCATGCCCAATGAGAGGGCAGCCGTAGGCAGTGCTGGGAAATCTTCAGGTAATGTTAATGCCACTCTCATCAGTCTAACCGTCCTCTTCCTGCTCGACACAGTGATGCACTAAAACTCCTCGTCTGTCCTCTGCCCAACCTGCCTCTGCTCCATTTTCTGTAAAACACCCGTCCTGCTTTTCAAATGACTTCCCACGTTTTTTTTCACCTGTTATCTCAGCAAGCCCACTCACCCTTCTGACTCTTCCCACTTCCCCTTAAACACTCCTTACTCCTCTCCTTGTGACTCCCCCGCTCTACCCTCCAAGATACTCACACTGGGACATCTCCCATTTGACATTTGTCCACAGTCCAGTCTTGTTGTGCATGATGTTTTTTCCTCATCCAAAGAATGACTTCTGTGAAGTACTGTATTTACTAGTGTTTTTGAATGACGGGTTTCTTCTCCAGGGAGGACCTGCCAGAGTGATGGTTATAGCTAAATTCATCAGATTTTATTTGTAAATCATCCATCTCTGCACCAAACAGGTGCAAAAGATATTCTAAAATCATTTTCTTCTTGCTATCTTTCAATTCTCATAGTATCTTTTCCATTAATTGGGAAGCAACATAATAAGGGACTTAATCGTTCTCTGGAAAGTAACAATTACTTTGAATGTAACAGCACTGACCAATGAAGCTGCAGTAATGCTTTATATTTAAGTCTTAACTGATTTTCTTTCTTCCTTTTCATTGCTGTTTTAGTCACTGTGGTACAAAAAGCACAGATTATTATGTTTACAAGCACAAAACCTTTTCATTGTAGATTGCACGAGTGTTTGCATTTAGCAACATGTTCACGTGTCCTTTTGTCATTAATGTTTCATACTCAACTTAAAAATTGTTGTTTAATCACAATTGTTCTAGATTTGTATTGTGTTTTTAGGTCTAATAATGATAAAGGCAACAAATCTTTATTGGTTTCTTGTCTTACCACAAGTTGATAAATGCATTACTTTATATTCCTTCCCTTTGGTACATTCATTTTTTCGACTTCATGTGGCAGCTGTGGATATTGATGCATTGTATGGAAGCTTATTTGTTCCACAAAACAAACAAACATACTTAAAACACAGTTCTCATGGTTAATTTTGACTCTCATCTTTTAAATTAAATTTTTTGAATTTTAATTCTCTTATTTAAAACTGCACTTTATTTTTCCATTGGAGCACTTGGCTTCCATATAATCGGGTTTATTGAATCTTCAAAAGAAGCAGCTGCCATTGTGGACTCAACTTCAGCAAATATGGGAAATTTAGGATGGAAACTTATTTAAGAGAAAAGCTGCTTTTAAGCTCTTAACATCCACCAGGTCACCAACAAACCATTTAAGGCTTGACTTGCATTTCATCAAGCACAGTTTCAGAAACTGGAAAAAGTCGACCTCAGAGTTCTTCTATTAAAATTTCCATGTGGGTATGTCAATAAAGGCCACTGACAACCTGGTGTATGTTAATATTGTAAGTCAAACACTATTCAGAATAATTCAGCTTTTTTAAAAAAAATTAAGATATCGTGTGGATCTTGAGAAACAAAATATTTACACTGAAAATCTTTACTGAATGTAGAATTCGAGGTAAAAAAAATTGAGAACAGTAGATTCGAAATCAAAGCAAAAAAAACGTTAAAAAAAATCAAAATTACAGTCGGATCCAACTTGTCTCATGATGTAGCAGTAATGTTTATTGCCCCATGTGCACTCCTGACAATGTGACAATGTCTGGGCATGCTCCTGACTCGATGGCAGGTGGTGTTGTGGGGGATCTACTCCCAGACCTGAATCTCTGAGGCTCTCAATAAGATTCAGGTCTGGGGAATGTGTGGGTAAATCAATGGCATCAACGCATTGGTTCCCCAATAACTGCCTATACACACCGAACACCAACTCTCAAACCAGAATGCGTAATGTTTGTCACAGCTTTTCCAGACTCTTTCGCATCTGTCACAGAAGCTCAGTGTGAACCTGCTCTTATTTGTGAGGTGAAAACGGCTCCAGTGGTGGACCTGCCAGCACTGGTGTTCTCTGGCGAATGCCAATTGAGTTGTACGATGCTGAGCTGTGAGCACAAGTCCCAGTAAAAGATGCTGTACTGTCACGCCACCCTCATGGAGTCTGGATCTGATGGTTTGGTCAGAAACACGCACATAAGTAACCTGCAGGAGGTTAAGGTTTTTGATAGTGCTTCTCCTGTTCCTCCATCCACGTTGGAGCAGAAATTATTTTGCTGTTGGCTTAATGCTCATCTACAGCCCTGTCCAGCTCTCCTCACCGAAAAACGTGTGTACTGGTATCTCCTCCACACTCAATAGTCACAATAGTCTGTGGCCGCCATATGCCAAACCTTATTACTTTAATTTGGACCCAAGCGGGCTTTACTTGCTGTTGTTTTAACCTCCTGAGACCTGAACTCTTTCATGGCATGCATTTCTCTTTGCTGTTTGGGCTGATTGGGACTTGATGAATATAAAAAAACAAAGAATTACCAGATTTTTGTTTCTGAGAAAAATGAGATCCACATATGAGGACATTCATTTTAACTTTCGATAGGGCAGTGGCAGTATAATGTCCTCGTAAGTGGATATTATTTTGTATTTTGGTTTAGACAGCCCAAAATGTGATGTCCACATACAACACATGTGGATGCCAGGTCCTAGGAGGTTAAGTAAAGTTTATATATTTTAAGTAAGTAAGTAAGCTTTTCATGGTTTTACTCCACAAATGGACTCATAAAGATGAAAAGTATGGAAAACATGTGCATTCTCCAAGCTGCACTTCTAATACAAGACAATTTTCAAGCATCCAAACTGTTTGCCTTCCCCAAAAAACCTCAGTATTACATAGATTAGTGCATGCAGAAGCCTTTCCTATTTCTCATACATAATTTCAGCTTCCATAATTAAGCCTTTTTTGGGGTGAATATTGATCTTTATACAATGGACTCTTCATGGTGATAAAATACTGCATTCGGCAGCCTAGAGAGGAAAGGAGGCAGAGAAACACAATGAGAAAGTCATCAATCATTCAGTAATTGAAATTACTAGCCTTGCATTGTCGTCTGCAGACAAGTTATTGTTGTGTTGTTTGACAAAAGGAAAGGAAATCGGCTCACAGATGGAGCCATGAATCTAAACTCTGTTTCTGTTGGAAAGCAAACAAAATCAAGTCTCAGAAGTGAACACCGTCACAGTATAAAGTTTCATTTTTTGATAGGTAAGACTTGAAAGGCACCTCAGTGGTTTTCCATCCACCATCTGTGTATTCTTCATCAAAACTGAATGATGGTTTTACTTTGAGTGCACGTGAATCTCATTTGATTCGTGTAAAGCAGTTATTACCTTTCATACACACGATCTGAGCAATGAAAGAGATTTCTGAAGAGAGCAATATGTGAGTGTGGGGATAATGACAGGCAGCACATAGTTCTTGTTTACAGGGTGTCAAAGGAAGCAAACAAACCGAATCCACTTGTAAAATGTTTAATTCCAGCTTGAACACTCATGGTTTTGTTTTTCCTTTGTTTTACAAATTTAGAAAAGCAAAATGAAGCTTCAGAAGTGTTTTTCTCTTTAGATATCATCTGATTGTGATAAATATAACAAGATGCCAGTAGACATTCCCCAACCCCCCTGCAGACCCAGAACTAGATAAGCAGTTAGGGAAATGGATAAATATACAGTACACACGAAGTATTCACGGTGCTTCACTTGTTCCACGTTTTGTCCTGTTACAGCATTATTCCAAAACTCACTATATTCGTTTCTGACATTGAAATTCTACATACAATACCCCATAATGACAAAGTGAAAAAAGTTTGCTTGAAACTTTTGCAAACTTATTAAAAATAAAAAACAAAAATATAACATGTACATAAGTACTCACGGCCTTTGCTTACGACTTTTTTGAAGAACCTTTAGTAGCACTTAAAGCCTCAAGTCTTTTTGACTATGATACTACAAACTTGGCACACCTGTTTTTGGGCAGTTTTTTCTTTGCAGAACTTCTGGAGCTCCATTGGGTTGGATGGGGAGCGACGGTCTGCAGTCATTTTCAGATCTTGGGTTGAAGACTGGGCTCTGGCTGAACTAATTAAGAACATTCACAGAGTGGTCCCGAAGGCACTCCTTTGTTTCTTGAGTTAGTGCCGAGGGTATTTGTCCTGATAGAAGATGTCCAAGGTCCACAGTACTCTGGAGCAGGTTATCAACAAGGATGTCTCTGTACATTGCAGTATCCCTATTTTCCTTGACCCTGACTACTCTCCCAGTTCCTGCTGCTGAAAAACATCCCAGCATGATGCTGCCACCACCATGCTTCACTCTAGGGATGTTATTGTCCATGTGATGAATTCTGTTTGGTTTCTTCCAGACATGACACTTCATGTTCAGGTTAAAAAGTTTAATCTTTGTTTCATCAGACCAGAGGAGTTTATTTCACATGGTCTCAGAGTTTTTCAGGTGCTTTTAGCAAACTCCAAGTACGCCCTCATGTGCCTTCTACTCAGCAGTGGTTTCAGTCTGGCCGCTCTACCATACAGGCCTGACTGCTGCACAAATGGTTGTCCTCACAGGGTAATGCTGTTACTCTGTCAAAGTGAACAGAGTGGATTCTTGGTCACCTCAATGATTAAGGCCTGTCTACCCCAATCGCTCAGATTGGCCAGGAGGCTAATTCTGAGTCCTGGTGGTTCCAAATTTCTCTCATTTACGGTTGATGGAGGCAACTGTGCTCATTGGTACAATCCTGATACAATCCTGTCTCGGCGATCTACAGACAGTTCTTTGGACTTCATGGCTTGGTTTGTGCTCTGGCATGCGCTGTTAGCTAAGAGACCTTATAAAGACAGTTGTGTCTTTCTAAATTGTTTCCAGTCAACTTAATGCACCACAAGTGGACTCCAACTAAGTTGTAAAAATGTCTGACTTTGATGAACAGTGGAAACAGTATGTAACGTAGCTAGATTTTCAGTGTCAATGCAAAGGCTGTGAATACTTTTATGTTTTTTGCAGACATGTGATGCAAACAGGGAATTTGCAGAGTGCCTTCTGGTGGACAAGCTATGCAATGTCAACACTCAGCACGGCTGAAGGGTGTTTCTTTAGTTTTTTCATCCTTTTAAAATTTTCACTTATAAATGTACACAATTCAACATTTTAATGAAAAGCAGCAGCAGGTCAGAAGGTTACTGTCCGATGACTTTAAAAAGGGCATGTTAGTGGGTTTTTCTCATCTCATTATCTCATCTTTTGATTAAAATGGTAAACAAAGCAAACAAAAGAGTTCATTGTACCACTGGCACACCAGCAAATCAGCAAAATGACCAGTGGGCCCTTTTTTCAATTGTTAGAACCACAGGGCTCCATATTATAGGACACCCCCCCCCCCCCCCCCCATTAATACATCCATGCCTAGATTCCCTCTTCACAAGATTTTTGAGAGCGTTTATTACTAATGAAGAAATGAAGAAGAAAGAGAAGGAAGCATTGCACACAT
Source organism: Neolamprologus brichardi (assembly GCF_056152115.1). Classification (NCBI taxonomy): domain Eukaryota; kingdom Metazoa; phylum Chordata; class Actinopteri; order Cichliformes; family Cichlidae; genus Neolamprologus; species Neolamprologus brichardi. The sequence goes on along the minus strand of NC_142124.1, from coordinate 14,203,575 downwards.
GCCAGAAAAAGATTTGACGATTTTTCCCTCTCAGGCCACGCTGTAAAGGTTCTCCTCTGCTGCCATCTGTTGGCTAACATCGACCCTGATGCCCTTTAGTTTCTAAATGGTTCCTGCTACATTTACTTACAGCTGTTTACCTAATGTAAGCATACGTGCTTCAACTGCCTTCTAATTAACACAGGCACCAATTAGACTTACACATAAATGAAGGCTGTCTTCCTGTACATGTGTAATTATTCAGTTACATAACAAATGAGTCTTTGACCAGTGGTTTCAGGTGCACAGTAATTTAAAGTTGCCCTCTGTTGTGTTTCAGATGCCTGTTTGCTCAACCCCTGTCTTAACGGAGGCACCTGCACGGACAGAGGTGGTCACGTTAAATGCCTCTGTTTGCCGACGTATGAAGGAAACTTCTGTCAGGCCGGTGAGCTCGCTTCTGCTCTTTAATGGCTGTTACATGAGATGGGAATCAGCCAGAAGTTTCCAAACAAAAATAAGCCAAGCAGTAATTTTCTTACAATGCAGCCTGAAGTGAAAATTATATAATTATTCAGTATCAAAGCCTGCGGATACATCTGAAGACTCTTGTTGGTTTGGCTGTCCTGTTCTCTTCTCTGTGATGTTTTCAGACCGGGAGCGATGTGAACCGGGCTGGGATAAATTTCACGGTTTCTGCTATCGACACTTCAGCCAGCGTCTGAGCTGGGAGGCTGCAGAGCAGCATTGCCGCATGATGGGAGCTCACCTGGTGTCCATAATAACCCCTGAAGAACAGGCTTACATCAACAGTAGGTTTCCTTAACACATTTGGGAATGAGAAAACAATGTGGCTTTCATTTCTTTCCTCATAAATTCAATCCCACGTCTTGGTCAACAGACAACTACAAGGAATACCAGTGGACCGGTCTGAATGACAAGACCATTGAGGATGATTTCCACTGGTCTGATGGGAACCCACTGGTGAGGAGGTTTTATTATTGTGCAAAAAACAAAACAAAACTGCAGAGTACAAAAAAGCAAAAACAGGGGAATGCTCAAACTGGAGAACCAGACACCCGGTGTATTAATTAAGATCTACTTTCTATTTATCAAGATGCCTTTTCTTTTGCAGCCACAATAACTAAAATATATTGTTTCTTTGTGTTTGCTTCGTAATTAATTTTAGTTGCCTTGTAGTCTATTTAAGTTACTTGGAAGTTTTGATGTCAGATTGCATGCTATCCAGCACCTGTGCTTAGTTACATTTTTCTGGATTCTAGAACATCTGAGGGTGACGGGGAATGAAACACTGATGCATTTGCTAGGCAGGCACTGATATGTGACCGTAAAATTGAACCTAAAAAGGCAATTATGTCAAGTGGTAGCACAAACACCAAGGAAAAACAAAGACAGTGAAAACAGTGAGGAATCCAGCGACCCCTTGTGAATAAGGGAGCATCTGAAAGTAGCACATCTGTAGGTTATTATTTATGATGTCCAGGATGATCATGAATGAAAATCTATTATCACAACGAGTTTTGCTGTTTATGTTTTTCTTTTTGAAACCTCTTATGTAAGACACAAACCAAGCAGGATACAGGAAGGCACCAGACTATTAGATATTAACTACCTCAAAGAAGAAGAGGAGAATGAAAACATTATGTATATTATGCGTTTTCAACTATTTCTGTTGTGATTATTGTTTCTTTGTATACACATAAAAATAACATACATAACTCATACCTCACAGCTTTATGAGAATTGGTACAGGGGTCAGCCAGACAGCTACTTTCTCTCCGGAGAGGACTGTGTGGTGATGGTGTGGCATGATAACGGACGCTGGAGCGATGTGCCCTGCAACTATCACCTTTCATACACCTGCAAGAAAGGCACCTGTGAGTAACACTAATGGGACATCATTAAGAGCACTTCATTACTCATTAACTCCCTCGTGAGCTTGATGCTTCGAGCTGTTTTCTACTTATTCTGGCCAAGAGAAGGCACTTAAGCATCTTAACTCCTCCCACAGCCTCCTGTGGACCACCACCAAGGCTCAGAAATGCCTCCATATTTGGAAAAGCTCGACAGAATTACGAGACCAACGCCGTGGTGCGCTATCGATGCGCAGAGGGCTTCCAGCAGAGGTTTAACCCCCTGATCAGGTGTCTGTCTGGAGGGTTCTGGGAGAGGCCGCAGATCCTCTGCTTGACTGGTGAGATAAGAAAAAAATCAAGAAAAGACATGAAACATACCTGTAATATTCAATCATCTTTTAATAGCTGATATGAAGTGATTAATAAATGTTAAATTAGAAGAAAAAAAGAGCAAATTCAGTCTTAACCACTGTGATTTTTTTCTAATTTAGAGGACGGGGGCCTGCCGTCAATGACCGACAATGATTTTGCTGCAGCTGAAGATGATTTTGAGGCCACTAAAGCGACGCTGCAGTACTGGGACATCAGGTTCTAAAAGTCAGCCGTGCTCTTCTTGTCTTGCTTTCTCAAACTTTGTTACTGTAACGTGACAGGGTGTAAAGAATCAGGTGCTTTTTACCAATGAACCAATGAAAACAGGATTAAAAAAACCCCACAGACGCACAAAAAGACACAAAGCAAAACTTCCCACCAGCCAATGAGAACAAGACTGAGTGCACAGGCAGGGAGATGAAACGCCCTATTTCTTGTCCTTTGTAATATTTTCTACCGTGTTTGGATAAGTATGCTTTAAATAGTTAGCAAAAAAAATCAAAAATTCTCCCAGTGATTCCCTGTTAAATCCCTTTAACTGAAAATAAATAATTGTGTGAACTGTTTGTTACCAGGTCAGCTCTAAATCTATTTTTTCTCATTGTTATATCAAGAACCTTTTTAACAAAATGGTGCTAAAGTCTTTGAGACATTTGTAAAGTATCCAGTAGAAATGTTTTGCTGTTCTTTGCGTCGTCTTCCTTCTTTGTCAAAGATTCCTAAAACTCCAAAGTGAACCTTCAACAAACACTCAATAAATACTGTACATAGATTCCTTTTCAAATGATGTCCGCATTTTCCAGAGAGAAACTTTTCATGTCCGGCAGACGCAGTTTTGTTCGTCAGCTTTATGTTGTAATAAAGTTTTGTAGAACAGAGCAAAGAATAAAGCTTTCTCCTATTTCACCTTCAGTGCTGTGTGTAGACTTCATGTCATGTATTGTATTTTCTGCCAGTGTGTTACCTGAAGCTACAGTTGTGAGAAAGGAAAAGTACACCTCTGTCAGTTCTGAGATTGTCCGCATCAGGACACTAAAAAAATCATTTGGTCCTTAGCAGGTCTTAAATTGATTTCAACACAACCTCAGATGAACATCGTCACATGACATATTACAGTGTGTCAGTATTTATTTAAAAACTAAGCCAGAATGCAGAAGTAGTCTGTGAACATTGCAACACCTTAAATCTTTTATTTTCAATCATTCTGTTGAAGATTTGTTGCTGTGCTCGAGGTCACTGTCCTGCTGCATGACTCAGTTTGAGCTTTATTTGTCAGACAGATGGCCTCACAGTTCACTTTACAACACTGTGGTACACAGAGGAGCTCATTAACTTCACAGTTATTTGTCTGTCATGGACTTAACATGTTAAGTGAGGCCTTTGGGGTTTTTTTTTTCTTTTCTTGCACTATCTGACCTTGGGTTGAATTTTCTGAGACACCCACTGCAGGTATGATTATTTGTGTTATCACACACCAGTAAAAGTGTACTTGCAGTAGGTGAACTTGGGGTGGGATTTTTCACATGCTGATTCTGTATCTTGGCTCAGTATTTGTTAAATACATAATGTAATGGTGAGTAATTTCATGTTTTTAGTTTCCTCATTACCTCGATTTTGACCTGTTGAGAAAAAGATGATTAATGTTCTAATTAATGTTCTAATATGTAAAACCTTTGAACTGAACGAGGGTGTACTTTGTTTTTCAAAATTGTATATCGGTTTTCTGCAGCGGCTGACCTCTCAGCCTGGTAAGTTTAGCCTTCCTCTGTTGTGTTTCTATGTGATTCCACTTTAGTAAGATATACTATAGACTGTGTTTTTAAGTAGGTTTTTTTGTTAACATAAGGAAACTCTGAGGATAATATGCTCATTCTTTAGAAATAAATCACCTTCATATTTGCAGCTTACTGAATTGTGACCTGTTTCTCCTATACCATCACCAGAGAAAGAAAAAGAAAAATATCAGTCAGTAAATTAAAAACTGGAGACAAGTTTTAAACAGGTGAGACTGAAATTTAATTAGTGACACTAATTTATTTCATTCATAAGCTAGACGAGTTTTCTATAGAAGAGATGATAATTTCAAAGAAATACAGATCAGTGAAGTAAAAAAAACGAGGGAAAGGCTGTTCTTAATACTTAATACTTAATAAAAATTAGGCAAAGTCTAATATATAACCAAGAAAAAGAAGAGCTCTTATTTTGAAATTTCCTCATGGTTTAATGCGTATTTAGTGCACCCAGGAGTCATCTACTATAAATTTAATACATGAATGTTACTTTGTGGTATTTTAATTCAACACCGCTTTCTTCTGCCGTGTGAGCACTGCCGTGTACATAAACAGAATCAGTGTGACTCTCATTTTTATTTCACGCAGTTTAGTGACGTTTTACTTGCAGCAGAGTAAAATAATCACGAAACATGGACAGCATTAACTGATATGAGGTGAATCCGGTTAGTTTAAACTTAGGTGGCTGCTAAAATCAAGGGGGGGGGGGGGGGGATTGTATAGACGTTCCTATTGGTAATCGAGTGCTCAATCTAAATCCTCATTGGCTACCAAAATGTGTGTCGTGGTTTCGGGTGGGAAAGTAAGGAAAATTGAGGACAAATAACAGCGAGAAAGTAAGTTTTAATGCGTTTTTAATTTATTTTTTTTTTAATTTTTTGTTTTATAGCGGATTAAAGTGGCAGTGAATCAAATGTGCAGTGATAAAGGAGAAAGAGAAACTGAGTGTTTTCGGACGCTAGCATGTGCAGCGTTTCAAAGTAAAAGGTGAAAAGCGTCGAGAGAGCCATTTAAACGGGCAAACAGACATAATTGTAATTAATTAATTAATTATTATTTACCGCAAGTATTATTATGCAGATACACCAAGTTTCTATTTTTCGATTTGTAATTAATAGTAATAAAGAATTTCATCCAAGCCGTATTTTTCAAAGCGATCAATTATAGCTCACATGCTGCACGTTACAGTTTTTTCTGCCACCAGGTGGCAGCATTGTTCCACGATTTGTTGCACGTGAGAGACTAAATGGCAAACTGTCAGGAGACGACGGAGTGTTTAATGTCACAGCTGAGCACTTACAACAACAACAAAAACGTGTCGCTGACTGCCATACTAATAACCAGAAAGGCTCAAATAAACACAGCTGCTATGAGACTCAGGCACTGCAGTCTCAGTATTTGTTAAATCTTCTTCTACCTTGAATTTTCCCTCCCACTTTCTTTCAAGTAAGTTTCTTGAAATAAAAGGAATAAAATCGTTTGCAGCTATAGAGAATAATCCATTTGGGAATTTCTAATCTGCAACCTACCGAGGTCATACCTCAGACTGCTGTGGATTATAATGTGTTCAGTTTAAAAATCTTTTTTATGTCCTTATTCTTGCATTTCCTTTAATTTACTGATAGAAGGAAGCTGAACCTTCCAATTAATCTTCAGTGTAAGCCTGAACTGTGATTTATGCTAAAAAATTATGCTAGGATGTTTAGCAGGAAAGTATAAATAATAATATTATTTGATAAGTGAAATCTGCTGCTTCCATTTGTTCTTCAGGAAGAAATTGTGTTTTTGGGTTGCAAACCAGTGGTCAAAATTGTCTTGGTGTGCCGTTCAACACAATGATACTCACCTGTTTTATTAATGTCAACACCTTTGTGTGTTTCAGTATATTTGTTACACCTTGGGAATAAGTAGATTATTTAAAAGCAAACATGTCTAAGCACAGACTTGGATATGTCTGCTCCACCTCTTCCAAGTGTTGAATTTTCTTTCTGTAACACGTGAAACACACATGTTGTATTTAACTTTCTTGCAGTTGTGTTTTTTAGATTTGCACTACTCTCTTGCACGTTGTCAGTCTTACTTTTTCCTCATCTTCAACTTTATATTTGTTTTTTATTTTCTTTGTCTTTTTTATCACTGCTGTGTATATATATGAAAAACTGCACGTCTCACATTATAAGCCCCTCACTATGCACTTGTGGCACTTATTTATTTTAAACTGTACTAGTTTTAATGTTTATTCCGCTGCTGTAACACAATAATTTCCCCTGTGGGATCAATAAACTATCTATCTATCTATTTATATTGGATAGCTTGCCCTCAAGGAATCAGTAAAATCCCAGCGTAACCATTTATAATAAATCATAATTTATTTGGAGTTTAGATTTGCAGTTAAAGTACAATAATTAAAAGTATGAAGTATAAAGTTAGATAATAATAAAGTAAGATAAAAGTAGAGGTTTCAGCCACAACTGACGTAACTTTGAAAGAGTAGTTTCGTGTGAAGAAAAACAGGAATTGCTTTTCTTTCCCAGTACTTCCATTGATTTACTTCTGCTTGAAACAGTTCCTCGTTAGTGCTGCTCACTGATCACACGTACAGGTCTGTAGTTGCCCCAGGCAGCTTCCCTGCTGTGCACTATATGTGTGTGCAGTTCAGGTCTGTACTATCTGAAGTGACCGAGGGGTGAAGTTGAATTCACAGAGCAGAGCTGATGAGAGTGGTGTCCTTGCCAGAGCAGGACCACAGTTCTCAGGCCCTGAATAGCCTCACACAGCTCGGCCTGAAAGCGGGAGGTCGGTATCCGTCCCCTTTGTCGTGGAGCCGATAACACCGTTCCGGACGGGAGCCCATTGTGGCCTGTGACCCCCGAGGTCATGGGGTGAAGGGAGAGTGAACAGAGGCCAGGCTTTAAGGACTGCTTATGGAGTTCCTCTTTCTTCCACGGGACACGTGGCTCGCTAATTGAGGAACCACCTCCTCAAACCCCAAGTGTGAGGCGCTTGACACCCAAAAGTGACTGCTGCAGAGAAGCACAGGGAGTGGAGTGAAGCAAAGGGACAAAAATTGAGTGCAGAGTCCTTTTTGTGGCTGTTTTGCTCAGCTCCGTTACTATTTCTTTTACAATTATTGGTTATTTTTGGCATTTATAGGTAATATTTTAACCTTTAAAATATATACATGTAAGTTGAGTCTTGAAAACTCAGTATGAACTAAATATATGTGTTTCCTAAATGATTATAAAGCTCAGAAATTTGGGAAATCTCCGCATTTTTAAAAGCTAAAAATAGAAGACGTTTGTGCTGAAATTAACCCCCAAAATTAATGGTTTCTTTCCATCAGCCAATCAGCTACTAGTCGGAGTGAAACTATTTCCACAGGCAAATAAAATGTAATAAAAAAACAAAAAAACATTTACGTTAAAAATGAGACCATAAATATGCTACATAAATATCAAAATAATGAATTATTGCTCTTCAAATGTTCTCAATGAAAAGATTTCTCCACATCACGTGTGGCAGATTTTACACGATTCGATGTGCGATGACGGCTGAGAGTTTCAGGAGAAACGGAGGATGATTTACCCCCGAAGATATCGCTAATGATCGGGCAATCCTTTCAAGACTTAACACGATTGCGTTCGTCTGCACAAGTAAGAGAAAGAAAGAGGGGGGTGGGGGTGAGGGGCGAAGTTGAAAAGGCGTGCCAAGTTGGCTGGGAACCTCGGCACTGAGCTGTACCCACAGCCCTTCCTTCACCCCACCATCACAGCTCGCTGGGATACAAACAGCCTTTGTTGCTGCTCGTGCTTCTGAATTCCAATTTGGAGAAAATTGCAGAAGGTTTCTGTTTGTTTATTTGTTTGTTTTGGGTGTCTGATTTCTGGACTTAATACTACAATATTCAGGGATGTAATTGACGTGTAATTGAGTGTGTGTGTGTCTACAAATTTCATTTTCTTAATTTTTGCATTTAAAAAAAGAAAATCATATTTACATTTTCACAGGTGCTTAAGATACAGTAATGAACATAGACCTCAGTAAACAGACTGAAGAATTTCAGGCTTATTTTACAGTAATCAGTGAGCTGATCAGAACTGCGGAGAAGGAGGCAATGACCTTTTTTTGAACGTTCATGTGTATTTTGCAGCAGAATCATTGGAATGGATGAGATTTAATTTAACGTGATCCACAGGTCTGAATCCTCACCAGTTTTGCAGCCTGTTACTGACAAAGACTTTACTCTCAGCATGATGTACCACATTAAGCCTTATGATGGAGTTAGGATAATAGCATTTCCAGTAATGAAAACTGAGATGGTAAATTACACTTTTTTAAAAAGAGATCTTAATCAATTCATTGTCTCTTATGTAAATGGATGATATCATAAATAAATGTAGAAAGTAAAATTATTTGGGTGTTTTTATTGTAGGTTATTATGCATTGGTTTTACTGCTTCAAACTAGAGCTTAAAGCAGTTTGAGACCACGGCTCTTGACTAAAATGTCACTGGTTAAGCACTTTTCATGCTCTAAATGTGCAATGCTGCAAACCATATGACTGCCAGTGATGGCCATTAAAGGCTAAGCTCTTGTTCAGTTATTTCTCATAAAACATAAAATAAGGAAGCATCTGTGTTGCTTTTTCTTTTGTTTGTAACACTATACACTGTTTCATGAATACATATCTAACACAAGCATTTCTCTCTCTCGCTCTCTTTTTTTAATTTTCAGTCCTTACTGTTTCTCACTGTCACAGTCAAACACACAATTAGGCCTGCCTCCAGTATTGATTACTAAAGATTAGAATTATATGTCAGCTAGTATTCTTTTTAAAATTAATCATTCATTGCAAACAGCCAGTGACAAATATCAGGAGTCGTTAGCTTCTGTGTAGTGTAAGGCGAGTGCAGGCTGAGGTTGCAGCAGCTGGATGCAGCTGTATCGGTTTCTCAGCGCGATGAAAAGTGCGGGCCGCCTGCAGGCTGCAGCTTTCAGATCAGCTCCACTGATATAATGGCTTCTTAAATCCGAGCCAATTAGACCCCACGGGGATCAGGGAGTGGCTGTTTTCACACTGCACCAATTTGCGCTGGGGGTGGGAGAGCTGATTGACAGGCAGCCGTGTGAACACGGAGACAAATAGGTTATAATTTGAACCTGTGGAGGTGCAACAAGGAGGAGGCGGCAGCCTGCGTGGGAAACACTTCACGTGGGAGTATAATTTACTGGAGTCTAAACTTTGACCACGTTCAGGGGTTTTTGGTTAAATGAAATATTTGCACCGGTGAGGTACTTTCTGAAAACGACTTTATTTCATCAGTTTATCTTCCATGTTGGAAGAGTTGTTTGCATGTTGATGTTCATTATTATCTGAAACCCTCCTTCCCTGTTTCTTTGGAGTTGCAGCCCCTTAAACCAAACTCCCCATCTTTGTTTGAACATGTTTATGAGCTGCAAAGAGCTCTTTTATAAATTTAAATACATCGATTTTAAACAGGGATCTCCACAATAGCAGCAAAATGATTCTGATCTTTATTTCTTCAGTCATTTAAAATGAATTCTGCTCCCTCTCAGGTTTATCTTGGCTACAGGATGAGAAGAAATCTTGAAATGCTGAAGCTATAATAAAAAAATAAGATAAAGCAGAATTTCTAATTATTTCTAGTGCAGTAAAAATAATTAAAATCATTAAAAAAAATGCTCAAATTGGGTGTTTTAGTCATTTAGAAATGGAAAAAATCACATTTTTAAATTTCAAGATCAACATAATCGCCATCTGTGTTAAAAATCAGAAAGTTATTAGAAGAAAAGTTCAGACACATTGGAAGTCATTATATATATTTTTGGTCCTATTTTCTGAGTGTTCGGACCTCACAGTGCTGCTCAGTAGCTGCAGTTGCTGCAGAGCTCCAGCAGGAGGCACCAGGAGCTGAAGTTGTACCTCCTAGATGACTGCATGAGAGTCATTCTTTTTGAATATTCATCCTCTGTTTGTGTGAAAATGTCCTGAGGGTGATTGTCAGTGCTCACATCAGCATCATACACGTCTGTTCTCACAGCTTTTCCTCTACAATGGCCTTCATAACAGTTTTGTGAGCGTCAAACCCCATTTTTAGTGAGATAGTGTAACATTGTTTTATTTTGTGTAATATTTAGTGTATTTTGGGGGTGTTGGGAGTGAGGGTTATTTACTTTCTTATGTAGATGACTTGGTGGGGGAAAGAGAAACAGCAACAAAAGGTCCTTGCAGTCTCAAGCCAGCGATGCCGTGATTACACGATCAGCTCTCATGTTGTTGCTGCATGACCAAAGTGAGTCTTTAAACGCATTAGCTGGTTAAAACTCACACCACACCCCCCTGATTTTTTCTTTTTTTTAATAACACTCTTAGGTTTCGGTCAACAGTGGCATTGTGAGGTCTTAAGACCTCCTCAGTGCTGGTTGTGTACAGTTAGGTCCTTAATTTGCTTGACAAAGACACATTTTGCTGCAGTTTTTGCTGCAGTAGGCACACCGTCACTGAGGATTTTAAATTAAACACAAAAAAATCTGTGTGTTGTTGAAAGGTTAGACTTTCAGCTTTAATTTAAGGAAGGCTACAAATATGTTGCTTTAACCGTTTCTATACATAAACCACTATTTTCGGAGGCATAATTTCATACTTTTAGATTTAAGGGTTGTTTTTATTACTTGGATGAAAATCATTTACAGTCGGTGACTACCTGATGTCTAGAACCCATAATAATCACCAAATGCCATTTTTTCTCCCTTGAAATGCTCGGCTGGGCCCTTGTTGCAGCCACCTTCCCTGGCTGCTTGTTTGTGGGTCCTTCCTTCTTCAGTTTTGTATTTAATAACTGAAAAGCGTGCTCTGTTAGGTTGAGATCAGCTGACTGGCTTTGCTATCGAAGAACATCACAATTTCTTTGCCTTGAGAACCTCTTAGACTCATTTTGCATTATCTGTTGGGTCATTATCCTTTTACACTGTGAAGCAGCACTTGGCTGAATCTGAGCAGCGATTATAGCACTGTACACTTCACAGTTTATTCTGCTGCTTCTAACAGCAGTCACATCACCAACAAACACTAGTGAGCCGGTTCCACTGGCAGCCATACGTGCCCGTACGACAAGACTGCCTCCACTGTGGTGCAGTATGTTTGCAAGCTTGTCTATCTAAGCCCAGGACACACTCACAGGAAAAAAGGAAGATTTAGGATTTATCATCTTAAGGTTTTTGTTGTTGTTGTTTACCGGTACCGGTCCGTGAGCTGTTTGGTACCGGGCCGCGAGAGTTGAGGCTCAGATGTGAAATGTATGGTTTTCATGGTTTTTATCGGTTTTCAGCGTTATTTTGTTATCGTTTTTATCGTTAACTCGGTTTTCCTGGGTCTTTTCACGTGTGTTATGAATAAATCTTCTTTTTTTCGGTACTGGTACTAGTTTTATTTTGTTGTATTTATCCGCGACACCTTAAAGGCCGGTCCGTGAAAATATTGTCGGGCATAAACCGGTCCGTGGCGCAAAAAAGTTTGGGGACCGCTGTCCTAATTAGTTCACTTAATGTTGGGTGGATTCAAATATACCAGTGTTTGAAAAGATTTTAGAGTGTTTCATTTGGCAAAGTAACAAGTAGTGTCAGATAGCGTGGCATTAAAGTGCAAAATGCCTATCTGAAAACACTGAATTGAACATGAATCACTCAGTTAAAGGTTTTACACCATAATTAATATATTCCTCTTTCCACCACTGTGCATAACATGCTAATAACTGACTGGCTATGACTCTCTAAATGCAGCTGGATCATCATAATTTTCTCTACCACCCTACCCTGTTTGTCTGTATTTTCTTGTGTTGATTTTAACCAGTTAGCACCCCGGTCTCATTTGTACTCGCCAGTTAAGCAGATGCATCCATCAAACGTGAGATTACGACACATTTCACTAAACAGTGTCCTAAAAACATTATAATCGCCACTGTGTTTTTCTTGTGCCGCGCTGGAACATTAACATGTGAAAGCACCGTGTTCCTGTGAACTTATTTGACCTCTGACCTCCCCTCTATGTTTCACAGACAACAAATAGCTGCAGCTGGGATGGAGGGTTCCCAGTTGGTTCTCACCCGCGGGCTGACTTAGAGATGTCTGCTCCAAGCAACACTGAGTGAGTAAGAATAAGTGATTATTATAAGTGGTTGTTTCGACCGTTAACGACTTCTTGGGACACATTCTTTGTAGTCCCTGATTCACTTAATGTAGTTTAAACATGTTGGAGGCCGGGTCAGTCTAAAGAGACACGGTGGAGGCTAAAATTCAAACAGTTAAACTAGGGTTAATATCAAAACCTGCTCAGATATGTAGTATTTAATGTCCTGAAGAGGGTGCTGTGTTGAAATGAGAGGACAAATACACAGTAGACACTTCATGAGGGACATCGTTCAAGTGCCCGTTAACTCCATTATCCAGTCAGCCAATCACATGGCAGCAGGATAATACATTTAGTCATATTTATATATAATCAAGACAGCATGCTGAAGTCCAAACTGGGCATCAGAATGAGGAAAAAAGGTGATTTTAACTGATTTTGGACATGGTTGTTGGTGCTGGATTTTCCCATTTTCCCACACCACCAACAGAAAATAAAAAAAATAATAAAGAGAGAGAAAATCCAGTGAGCGCCGATTCTGTGGGTGAAAATACCTTGTTGATACCAGTGGCCAGAGGAGAATGATCAGACTGCTTGTAAATGATAGAAATGCATCACTCAGTCAAATAACCACTCGTTACAGCCAAGGTATGCAGAAGAGCATCTCTGAACACAAAACATGTCAAACCAGGAAGCAGATGGGCTACAGCAGCAGAAGACCACACTAGGTGCTACTCCTGTCAGCAAAGAACAGGAAACTGAGGCTATAGTTCACACTGGATCAACAAAATTTGACAACAGATAGTTGGAAAAACCTTGTCTGGTCTCTCATCAGTCTTCATTTCTGCTCCTCTGACCTTAAGCTCATGGTCAAGTTTTCTGAAAATCTTGTGAATGCGATAACTCCTTTCCTTACCTTTCCTAAAGGTCATAAACAATAACACAGGCGATAGAGGCGTGCACCTTTCAATGTTGTGAGGCAAACTTTCCAGATATCTTGCTCAAAGGAGTTTTTCAACTTCACATTTGCACCCTGGTTTTTAAAATGCTTCATGTTTGTGTGGATAAAAGGCCAAAACAGATAGAAAAAGCTAAGTTTACCAAAACATGGGTGCCTAGAAACACTTAAAAACACATTCACCATGTTAAATATGCATAGCATTTGACTATTGTATTCTAATAAACTAATCAAACTCCCGTACAGCTGTTATGAATGATATGTTTAAGGATGCAAATATATTTATTTCTTCTGCAAACTGGGTTCTTTACCATGTGAGGCCGGAGATTGACTCGCTGTTGGAACCAGCCTCAAGTATCCACTTTCCCATGTGCTTCATTTCTCCATCAAGGTTTTCAGTCAAACAGTCAATCAGTTTTACGTCAGCACACAAGATAATACTTGTGAGCACATTGAGGAATTTTTAATGGATAAACAGAGTTGGAGAGCTGATGTAGTGATTAACACATTTGGTTGACAAGTGCTGGGTTGATTCGAGTCAGACACACTGATTTCTGTTGGGGTTGTGTCAGGAAGAGTATCCGGCATAAATTCTGTCTGATCAAACAGAGCTACCTGCTGTGGTGGCCACAGGGAGCAGCCAGCAGTAGGTTTTTTGGGGTTTTTTTACCCCTCAGCCATTAAAGATTGATGGAGTATTTTCGTCATTGTGCTGGGCAGGCGGGCGACTTGAGAACAAAGCGATGTAGAAGTTTAAAATTGATACCATAGGTGTTTCTACTAAAGATCTCAGATGAGCTATGATCTACATATGGGGAAAAGGGTTTATTTTACAGCATAAACAATAAAGTCGCCATTGTTTAAGAAAGGATTAAACACAATAAAGTGTAAAGTCCAGGAAAGCCAAAAATAGTCCCCTTATGAGGGCGCAGGGTGGCAGGAGGTTAAATTTCAACCTCAGCCATGTTTACATCAGGCTAGATGAATGAACTACATTTCATAATATTGTAGTTTGACCACAGCAGAACACGTTAACAACGCCAGCTGGTTAGTCCTGCGTCTGAGCACCATGGCTTTCTTTCACCTCATGATGTTTTCCAGTTAAGAGTTTTTAGCTCAACCTTGCAACAACTTCACTCCAACTAACCAAAGCTACAACCTGAAGCTACAAACACTTCATGTAAGCAGTGAGGCTCCTCGTCATCTTCAAACAGACCTCGAAGTGCAAACTTCTTGGTGACTCCTTGTCGCTGATTTCTCATAGTTTGACCTTTGTGGTATATAAATAACTTTTAGAGAAAAATGATTCAGTGATGCTGATAATTTAATCTCTGAGAATAAAAAATAAAGAGCAGGGGGAGGCCTGACAGAAAAATGTAATATGATGTAGTATTTACCTTCTTTGCTGCTCTGTTAATCAGTCATGCATCTTAATAATCTCGTCCCCCGCGAGGGTTGAATCTGCTGGCCGACAACGGCGCGATTCAACCAACCGAGCTCCGTATTCATGAGCACGTATTTTTAGCATGTGTTATTGCTTCATACCACAAAAGTAGCTTAATGTTTTTATCTTTAAGATTCCCATTCTGATGCTTTTTGTGTGCTCTTAAACTGCTGCATGTGTTTCTATGTGTGTGTGTGTGCCGTACACGTCTGGTTTAAAGCAGATTTACACAATCAGACTCCGTTACACCAAACAAAAAACGCCACCACAGCGCGCCTTAAACATGTTATTCAATAACTCACACGGATGCACCAGACAGACACATTCCTGCACGCAGTCGGACGCAGACCCGCACAGGCGAGACTCAGACATGCAAACGACACGGCGCACACTTTCTCACAGCGCCATCCAGACACACACACTCCCACAGTGTGACGCAGACAATTTGAAGGGCCTCATCTCGCCAGCTTTTCTTTCCCTGTCTGCTCTGTCTGACCCATCCTTTTTATATGTCTAATTAAGTAGTCAGACCCTCCAGCGTGCCATGACATACTCATGGCTGATTTCTAGCCATGTTTTGTGCCCGTGTCTTCGCCTGGATGGATCGGTTTTTGTTTTGTTTTTTCATTGCAATCTATGAGATATTGTTTCCCCATCGAGCTCGCCGCCTCCCTGTCAATGGTCTGAAGGATAATTCACAAAGTGTTCACCAGTGTTCACTAGACATGGGTTTTTTTTTTAATGGAAAACTAGCAAGTGAATGACTTCTGGGTGGAAAATAAAATTCAGACAGCTTTCATTTGTGGGGAAAGACTGAGCCGAGCATTCCCATGCATGATCTGTAGCAAAACGTGGCAACAGAAACTAAAGTCAGGACATTCTTTTTAACATGTGTGTCTATTGTTTCTGCACCAGCCTGAACATATTTGCATACATTTAGAAATTAACCGTTAGATTCTGGTGAGTCTGAGCACGCACGTGTTTTAAGTCGACTGCCACCGTCCGCTGAGGACTGACGACACGCTTCGTCCTCCTGCCCACCGTCCGGGGAAGACTTCCCCTTTGACCCCTCCTAACTGAGTCCCAATCTCTAAGCTTTCATCACAAAGGGGGGCAAGAGGTTAAACTCCAGGAAACCAGCAGGTCAACAACCTCTTTATCCAGCACTGACCCCCCTGACCCCCACCCCAGCCATGGACAGGATGTGTCAACCTGATATCTGTCTATTATTTCATCAAAACGCACTCCCATCAAGATGTCATACATTTCAATTTACTTGATTTTTGTTTCATTACCATATATGGTACCATGGTTGCGTCCATTTACCAAGATATTTTTCTACAGAGAGCCTATGGAGAGGGGTTTCCAACCATTGCAAACATGCTACCATTTGAGATAGATGATACAGCATGTTGGTAGGATGCTGATTAGTTGACTAATGAGCCAGAATAGGAAAGGGATCGACAGTGAAGTTCATCGGAAATAGGAAAAATGTGAAAAAAGATCAGAGATTGAAAAAAATGCAGTATTAAAAGCACAGACTGGCTGTAGTGGACATTGTTCACCATTTTTAACACTTGGTTTCACGTCAGCTCTTTGTGTTATAACTTTGCTGGTTGGCTGATGGACCAAGAGCAGCACAAGCATGAGTGGCCCACAGAGAGGTTTCGTCTCATATTTTTGACTCTCTGCAGGTACACGAGCACTCAAAGCTGCCAAGGGACCGCTCATGTGCTGCCTCGGCTGAACCATAATTTCCCCGTTAGTCTTTAAAGAGAAGTTTGAACTTTTTGACCAAGCACAGGCAACTGCTGTTTATTTTGAACCTTTTTCATTATTAGTTTCACAGGAAACCCCTAGATCTTTTACCTTTAACAGGTCAATGATTTAAAAAATGTTCTTTAAGCCTTTATAAAAATGTAGATTTTTAATGTTTGAACAGTTAATAGGAGTGGATCACTGCTTGTAATGCTGCTACACTAACTTGACTGTTTCATCCCCTGCTCACTGTCCATTTCAGCAAGAATTAATAATACTAAATCAAGCGTGTGAGTCAGCTTAAAAACCAACCAGCAGGATTTCACAGGTGTCTTTATGGGAAATCCCAAAAGACCTGCAAGGAAGCAGAACAACAATCACAGGGATCAAAGGTCAAACAACTTGTGGATTTAAAAGGCCATCAACAAGGGTCATGCAGAGCAGCCTCCTCCCGTCACACTCTCCCATGACTCACAAACACACACACACATGCATGAATGCAAACACTTAAATGTGTGTAGAAAGGTGATGAAGTAAGGAGGAAGTGACCATTGTCCTTGTGCCCTGAGGTCAGACCTCTTGATGTCACACTTAATTTCTGACCTCAAGCAGGGTGAGGACGTTGATATATTCAGAGTTTGTTTTGCATAATCTTTATAAACAGCTTCCATTTATATCTGCGTATTTCTGCAGGTGAATACCTAGTGGTGTGGAGAAATCTGTCCGTCATGGTGATTTAAACCTTTACCTAACATATATTTAACATGTTAATATAACTAAAGGTACTTACAAATTCCACATGAAAAAAGGACAGTCAGTACCATTCATTGGTAGATCTGTTGGCTGACATTTAGCATAAAATCAGCTCAAAAATGGTAACCAGTAACTAGTAGAACCAGTATATTAAAAAATCAATTTCTTTTAATGTTCCATGACAACGCTTTTAGATGGTGTTCTTCCAAATCATTCGATTTATTATGTTAAAGATGTTGCCTCTCTGAAGTGAAGAACTTTGTCTAAACCTGGTGATTCAGTTGGTAGAATAAGCACAGAAGAGTGCAAACAGTGTATTGTACCCCATCCGTCTTTTATATCTGAGGGGTATTGTTGGGGTATTCACGAGGGGCGGGTGTGTAGCTTGGACACCCAAGTTTGTAAATGCGATAATTTCAGAACTAGAGCATGTAGCATTTTGAAATTGATACCATAGGTGAATCTATTAAAGATCTCGGAGTTCAAATATTAGTGAACTCAACCTCACGGCCAACGTCAGAGGTCGGGTTTTCTGAAAATCTTATGAATGTGATAACCTGAGAATGAGGTAACGTGGAATTTTGAAATTGATACCATAGGTGGATCTACTAGGAGGCCGAGGGGTGGAACTGGCCTGTATTTTTGCCTGTATTTTATATAATCCTGGAGGATTTTAGTCTGAGAAACTTTATTTTCATTTCACAATCCAAGAAAAAAACAAGTAATCTGTAGGATATGTGCTTTACTGGGAATTAAACTGTTGCTGTTGTGTGGTTTGTGCGTTGATCAGTGAGTGATCGGGAATCTTAGAAATCTGTGAGAAGGTTTTTGGCATTGTCAGTTCTGATCTGCAGGAAATTTACAGTGTTTTGTCATCAGCTGCTTGCCATCTAATCCACTCTTTAAAGGTTATTACTCCCAGCTGCACAGTGATTTAAACAAATAGAAATATTTGATGCCAGCTTGATGCTGAGATTCAGAGTATTTCGATGTACTTGTGAACCAAACACTTGTGTAAATGTTTAATCTTCGCATGTTTATATTTTCTTCTTTGCTTTGGTATTGGCTGCAACTAGTGATGTCCTTCTTTGACACGTACTCGTCAGTGGTAAATGGAGTTTTAGTGAAGGAGAAGGTTCCTCTCTGTTCAGTTTCATTTGAACACCAGGCGCACTCAGACTGGATGAAGTCACAGTTTGAGTCAATCAGGTCTTCTTCTACGCTTCGTCTTCATCACCTCAGCACGCAGATGGGGATTTGCTGTTGAACTTGAACCCAGTTCCCTCGCGCTGCCTGATTTCACGGTGGCAGCCTCGAGCCCCCCCGACACCTCCCCTTGTCTCCCCCTCCTCAGCACCATGCCTTCCTTTGTGAAGCTGTCTTCCTTGACTTTCCACATCCCCCGTCTGGCCCTCTGCAGCCTCTTCTCAGCGCCCCCTCCCCTCCCGCGCAGCCATTCTTCACTTGTGGGTCTGGGGGCTCTAGGAGACGGCCTATGGGGACTCGCAATACAGAATGCTAATCAGGCCCTTGGCGGCACTTCCCACGATTTTCCTCCCAGACATGGTCTTTTGTTTTGTTATTGATTCCATCGTAATCAGACGGTTCCCGTAACTTTCCTGCTGTCTGGAGGCCGAGCTGCAGCGCTGACTGCAGCAGAGGGCCTACCTGTCATATGGCACATTCATTCAGGATTTATCTTTTTCTTTAAAGTGAGTGTGCGCACTATTAATTCTCACGTTTACCACAGCAATTGTGGCGCCTATGCTTACAGTAGCGGTGGCATGTTCAAATACATTTAAGTTGGCACTTTTAGCAGCTAAATTCCCTGAAAAGACATCAAATTTAGTCAAATGCACGAACTGAGAAATGTTAATAATATTTTAATCGTGTTGAAAGTGACCTACATCAGACTAGAAACGGCCTTGATCTTGATCGCTCTGTAATTAGGCTCCTGTAAAAGACAGCATACTCTGTAAATGGGCTTACAGCTGACTTCAAGTACTGTAATTTTCACACGAGGAGGCTGGACTGATGCTTTACGATCAGTGTTTTCGCCGTGTAGTTTGCTGCAACATTGCTCACATTTAATGTGCGGGTACACTGACCATCCATCTCCTACAACGCAAAGTTGTGTTAATTTTCGTGTTAGCAGAACAAGCGAAACTAGATCGTTTCCAGAAATGACAAATGATGCAAATGGTCTTAAAAACACTTTTCATTTCTTTCTGACATTATAAATTATTCTGTGTGGCTGATGCCCCCTGCATTTGTTATTTTTCCATGTATGGTAAGCTTTTTTGTCTCTTTAAGACCAAGTTATCCAGTATATTTGAGTTATAATTGAGCTGACATTTGGCTCTCGTGATGACTGCTCAGCTTTTAGAGCCTATTAATTAAGGTATTGGATCGTAGCTTGCTAGAGGCAGGTGAGAGGTCAGTCAGTGAAGCACATGTGCTGGAATCATTTGTAAGACAGTCTACTACTTCTGCTGATTGGGATTTTCACTTACACGTATGTGGGGTTGCATGTGAAATTTAATCAATAACATTATGAAGTAACCACTTTGGACTTTTAGTTTTATTTAGGACAAATCACACGTATTGATATTAAACCTAAAATGTCAAAATGCACCATGTAGACACATTAGTTCGTCAGCATCTGTTACCAAAAGGCATTTCTCACATTCGGAAGTAATATAACAGGTGTTTTAGATACAGCTTTGTTTTTAATGCTTCCTGATGGTTTGTTAAAGTCTGGTCATCATTAATGTTTCAGAGCTCTAATGTGCAGCGAGGCACAGAGAGAGCGCTCAGCATTAAAATAAACATATTAACTGCAGCATTAATGTCTTCTCTTATTTACAACAGCTTTGCCTTATATTTTTTATGTTCTTTATTTTTCTCATATGTTCTTTATTTTTAGTCACCATTTTATCATCGTCTGATATTGTTTCTGATTAGAGTAGGTGGCACTTACAGGGATCATTTTGTGTGGAAGAAGAGTCAGGTAGCCTGTGAAACGCCCTCTTTGTTTTTTAGCCTGAAGCAGAAATCCCAGCCAGCTGACACAAAGAAACCCTAGCTGGATGATAGTTGTCTGTTTTAAGTTCAAACACTCAGTTTAAAAAAAAGGAAAAGAAGGAAAAAAGAAACAATCATCATTTTTATTAATCTTTTAACAGTGTGTAAAGCCTGAACCATGATACAATTGCCAAAAACTGGAGTGACAATTGTTTTGCTACACCTGGCATTTTTGTGTAAGTTATTCAGGAAAAAAAAAACATAAAATGACGTAGCTGTCTCAAAAACTGGCAAAAACCTCGTGTATCAAATACATTTCACTTGGTGTTACAGGGTTAAAATTAGAAATGTGTCTTTTTCTTTTCACTGATAAGAAGTTTACATGCCTAATTAAGACCACAATTATAAAAAACACACAGATGACTGATCTCCATCACTCATGCCGCCCTGTCTGAGAGCTGAAGGCCACTTTAATACTGTAGATATTTTTATATTTGTTGTGTTTTTAACACCCAAATCCAACGCTCTGGAACCCCTTTTCTTATCGTGACCTTTAACCCTAAAGTGTTTGTGTAAGGAGCTTGTCAAACCAGATGTTTTTTTAGATGTTGCATCCATCACAGAAGCAGCTGGATCCACTGGCCTGCATGTCTTTTAAAGCAGCTGTGCCATCCTGTCCCAGACACAACACATCATCCAGATGTGACTCCGATTATCGGCAATTGTGCATTGCGTGTAAACATTGATCAGTGGATGTGTTCAGGAGTTTTCCAGACATTTCTGAATCTCCTATCATTTTTAAGAGGGCTGTTTGTGTTTTACCAATGCATTTATATTTTTTGAGTATACTGTACAGTGTCATATTTATGCTGTCTTTATTAATAGCCAGTAAGTGCCACTGGAGCCAGTTTAAATTCCAACATTTTACACAATATTTTATTATATACTGAACTACTAATAGCCACGATTTTTAATATTTATAGTCTTCAATTTAAAAACAAAAATTTCCTCTAAAAGTTGGTTTAACAGATCTATAGAGCATGGACTCATTATAAAACATATCAAACTTCTGGTGTAACATTTTTCTGATTAAATTTGTGCAAAATAAACAAAATGTTAAATGTATGAATGCTAAAAAAAAAAAAAAAGCAGCTTCCTCATTTCCACACAATAATCAAAGAGACTAATTAATCTTTGACTTGGAGATCTACTGAGAACACCTGGGTAATAGAGGAAAAAAACAGGTTGTCTTTTTGACTGTCGTTGGAAAAACTGCAAGCAGCCATGAGCTGTGGAGCTGAAGGACAGAACTGAAGGACAGGTAGAGGTAGAAACAAGCTCATCTGGCCGTGTTTCATATAAAAAGTAAATAGGAAACAGCTCAGGGTTATCGGGACTACTGGGAGTCAAGCTGGTCATCTTAGCAGAAGGTTAGCAGTTTGATGCCAGGCTTCTTCAATCCAAATGTTCAAGTGTACACGATGCATTGGACATTTCTTCTTCATTCCCCTTTTTTCACTCGCTGTGTGTTTATACACCACTCCACATTTAATCATTAGTTTCTCTTCTGCAGTGTGTCTTTTGTCCTGTCTGCCTACCCTCCACCCTAACCACAGCAACAGATAGGTGCCCCTCCCTGAGCCTTGTTCTACTGGAAGTTTCTTCCTGTAAACCGGGAATTTTCCTTCCCACTCCTGCCAAGGCCTTGGTCATGGGGGTCACTGGATTGATGGGGTCTCTCTGTTATTGTAGGGTCTTTACCTTACAATGTAAATCCCCTTAAGGCGACTATACAAAAACAGCAGAGCAATGATGCAATCAGTTTCAGATTGTGAATTATTCTCAGTGCTTGTTATCTTTGATTCACAGTGTTAACACGTTTGCGATCAATTGACAGATTCTTGAAAACGTAGTTTTTTACCGTAAGTTTAAGCATTCACAAACTTGCTACAGTTTAGCAATAATAGTAGTATTTATTCAGTTGCATCATTTCTAAACCCCAGTAATTCAAAAAGCGGAGACACTTTGAATCTTCAAATTTAAAATTAAAAAATAAATAAATGAAGATAGATAATTTTGGTTTTTTATGTCATTATCTAGAAGTTTTGAAATTTTAAGATGCATAAATAAAAACTGTAAATTTACATTTAATTTACACTTTTGAGACCAGTCTCAGTCATACTGTTGAGTCTTATTAGATACCTCCCTGATATCAAATCATCTCAGAAAACACCATTTAAAATGTTGTGGGATTGAAAGATTAGTGTTTGCATGAGTTTATATAAGTTATAGTCACTGTTAATATTGATCATTATTGCTTTATGATTGCCATTCACATTCTAGTAGAGATGGCACGATAGCACTTTTTTTATGTCCGATACCGATATCATAAATTTGGATATCTGCCGATATGAATCCGATATAGTGTGTTTTTTAATAAATAAAACTGTTTTTTTTTTAATCTTGCTGCATTTTGTATAAGTTCAAACTCAAGTTAAAAAAACAAACACTAAAGCTATTCTGTTATACCTGTATACAAAAAATACAGTGCACCCAAAATATTTCATAGTTCAGCAACACTGATCAATCTAATAAACTTAAACCTACTCCATCTTCCCTATTCTGGTATTTTAAAGAGTACTTAGCAGAAATATTAAGCAACCTAACTAATAGGGTTGCAAACTCCCAGCAAAAAAAAAAATAATAGGGAACCACCCTCCACCTCATGATGCTTAATCGACGTAATCAACTTTAATTTGATGCAGTGTGAAAAAAAATGCACAGAAAGAAATTATTTTTTAAGAATAATTAAATAGATTCAACATCTTTCTTCAACAGAATTGCAGACTGCACAGATGGTACCTTCCCAAAGGAAAAGGTAGTATAGCTTACTAGGGTATATTAGACTTAACATTTACTATATACAGTAATGGACTTCTATACATTTTACATCAGATTAAAACTGGGTGTAAGATTCAGATAATTATTTATTAAAAGCTAGACATTTTAAATGAGAATAAGAAAGAAAAGTATGTCTTTGTGCCCCCTTTTCCCTGTTCATGCCCTATCGGCCCCCTTGGCTAAACTTTGCTAGATCCGCCCCTGCACAGTTACCAGCCGTCAGCTGCATAGAAAAGGATCCTGGTGTAGAAAGTAATATTAAATAAATTCTAACAACAGCTTATCAAGCTTAAACGTCCTGCTGTTGTTCAGCCGCTGGTTTCCTCTTTCTGGTGCGAAGTGGGCCAAAAACAAGCAAGAGAGACGGACTCGCAACAGAAAAGCCGATCAGCTGATCATTAAGCAGTTTCACAATTGAAGTAGCAGCAAGAAGAGGCAGTCGCTCCATATATCAGTTGTTAAGCTTAACGCTGGAATGCTTTACAAACATTCAGAGATGAACTTACACACTTGCTTTACTTCTCTCTGGGATAACTTTCTCGGAGATGAAATACTCAACCAGACCACCGACAGGTCTCGCACGCCACTGCCGCTCCAACACGTGATGCATACTGCTCCAACGTGCTACGGTTATGAGCCGAGTTATGCCATGTCACAAGTTTTGTGAGGTGCTTTTTTGATATTTAATGGATCGGATTTCCCTCCAATATCCGATCCAGTAATTTAGGTCAGTATCGGTCCAATACCGATACTTAATATCGGATCGGTCCATCTCTACATTCTAGCACACATTAATTGCAACATAGCTAAAGAAAATCCACATATAGTCCACGTTTTTGTCTCACTGTAAACATGAATACTTTTATTGATTATATTTAGAAACAGTTGCATAGTACAAAGTAGATCAAGTGCAAAAGAAGCTTCCAAAACTCCTGAGACAGTAGTTTATAGTGCATAATGTTACAGTCATCCACATTACTCCTTCTAATACAGTTTTTTGCTGCATACACACAGCATATTGCACAAATTCACTCAAATTCTCCACATTAAAACAAAACAGAATCGAGCAGTCGTATCAGATTGTCATAAAAGCTGATTTGACTCAAATGAAATGTGGAACAAACGCAGATTTCAGTGTCTTGAGACTGACAGTGCAATTACCGAACGCCACACATCTCCCACTAATTGTTTCTACCCCGACTGACAAAAAGAACAAAAAAAAATGCTTTTCAGCAACATCCGGCAACACACATTGCACCTGTGCTCATATAGCGCTCATCTCACTCAAACTAAACGCGTACATTATGTGCTATTGTGCAAATATAGCATCAGTACTCGTGTGCACTTCCACAAATAATGCAAATCTAACGCCTCCTACTCGCTTTCTTTTGCATAGATAAAAAAGTAAACATTAAGTCGTTTTGATTGGACAAAATACCTCCTGCTGCGATAATAACTACCTTGATTTTTAAAGTGTGCATCACAATCAGAGTGCAATTTAAAGATTAATAATAGATTACTGAGGTAGCGCCAACCCCACAGTACCTTTTTGTACATTAAAAAAAAACACTTTTTTTATGCTAACATATAAGAAGTGTACAGTGAACCAGAGCTTTAATCCAAATTATTTAGTGTGTTTTAAACATTTTTGAGAAACCCTGTCATAAACAGAAG
Organism: Neolamprologus brichardi; assembly: GCF_056152115.1. NCBI lineage: Eukaryota > Metazoa > Chordata > Actinopteri > Cichliformes > Cichlidae > Neolamprologus > Neolamprologus brichardi. The sequence continues at coordinate 14,178,900 of NC_142124.1, read as the reverse complement.
CATAAAAAACACTCACATACACTCACCAAATGATACTGTTAAAAATGCGTTGCACACTGTTGTTGTGACTGTTGTTTATTTTACTCTAATTTGTGCTCAACGCTGCGTACCCACATATCTGCGCTTTTTAAATAAACATTACGTACTTACTTATTAGACGTAATGTTGATGGACATAAATGTCAAAGAACTTACTTGATGCTTGCAGCCCAGGTAAAATTAAAAACATTTGTCATTGCACTAAAATATCAAATTTAGCTTGTTTCAAGTAATCCAGCCAAACTGATTGTCGACAGTTTGATTGAAACAAAGTTTTACATGAGACAAATTTATTTTAAGGTTAAAAAAATAAGAAAATAATGAGAAGAAAGAAATGTCAATTCTATTCTAATGTTAAAATCCTCATCTAAAGAGGGATAAATTGCTAGCATTACTACTAATAATTATACTATTTCATATTTACTAGTTTTTGTTTGTATTTTTCCTTTTTCTCTAATTTCCAGAAATGTACATAAATCTCAGTGATGAGGCGATGGATTTATTTTGGTGTGTTTGTGAGTGTGTGAGGGAATAATCTAAGCTGTGACCTACATTAAAATCTAGCGCAGATGTTTCCTGAACAGATGCGCAGAGCCCCTCTAAACACACACACACACACACACACATACAGAGTCCACTGTAGCATCCTTCAATCTGAGTTTCCGCCTCACAGTATTCAAGAGTCTGTTTGTTTACTTCATTCAGAGTCATCTGTCCTCTTGTTTCTCTCTGTCGTCAGACTGATAATGACGTTCTCGGGCGCACAGGGACCTCTGCGTCCTTTAACAAGTCCAGGCAGTTTTAACCGTCCGCTGTCAGGTTGTTCGCTGACAGAAGTTGTTACTGTGTTTGCTTTCTAACAACGGTTAACAACGGTGGTTGATGATGTTGTAGTCCTGTGTGAAACGGGCTTCATCACTGACTCAGAGTCTTTTAGTCGGTGTCTCCCAACGCGAAGCAGATTTGAAGCCTTAAAAGAAGAGATGGAGAGGACGTTAGAAATAGCCCAGTAATGATGTACACATCAGTATATGTAAAGACAAAAAATATATATATATAGGTGTTCATAAGTTTCTGTTGTTATAACAGGAGAAACTGAATATTTTTACCACCAATTGCTCAGATTTAACTGTGTTCTAGTTTACTGCATATACAGAGTGGTTTCCTGCAAGGCCCCTTATTACTTCAGAAACTAAATTGTTTTAAAGAAAATTGGTAAAAAAAAACAAAAAAAACAACAAAACAAAACAACAACATCTGTTTATTAAGAAATATGTCCATTTTTGTACACATTTTGTGATGCTGGAGATGTTGTTGATCTGGAGGAGCTGAAGGCAGATTTTCAGGATCAGATCATGTGCAGAGACTCGAGCATTTGTAGGGCTCTGAGCTAAGCCTGACATTAATTATCACAGAGCTCAGCGTTACTGTATTGCCTTCTACACTATACTGTAAGCTCCCAATCACTGCTCATAGATGGTACAATAATAGCAGAAGGAACACACACACACACACACAATCAACCCCTGACAGACAAGAAAAATTCCCTGCAACCCCCAAAACACCCAAACTGCAAAACAATCAAGCTAAACACAAGCTGCTGTTCCAATCATGAACACAACATCTCCTTTCCTTTCCTTTCCTTTCCTTTCCTTTCCTTTCCTTTCCTCCATCATCTCCCCATCTTTGTTTCACCCCACAAAGTGTTTTTTTTCCCACGCTTTATTTTTCTCTGTCCTGTTTGTAGCCAGAGAGGAGGAGGAGTGGTGGTGGCTTGAGAAGGTGGAGAATGATGGGGGTAGTGGTGGAGTGTGTGTGTGTATGGGGGGTGGGGTGGGGGGGGACTGATGAGGTCGTCATGGCAACCCCACATTGGCATGCCCCTGATTGGAGTATGTGGTGGCTAATTATTCAGTGCATATGCTTAAAAAAAAACAATAAAGTAGGACGTATTGAAATGCAGAGCCGAGCATCGCGTTGTGTGTGATTAACATATGAGCCCAGCGCCGCTTTTGAAGAGAGGAGCCTCGTTTCCAGCACTTAGTGTATAGCCAACATGCGATTTTAGTGACGCAGTGGTGATGTTTTTAGTAACATTTGATCCGTATGTTTAATTTTTTTTTCAGTTTATGTTAACAAAAATCACATCTGCAGTCATTTAATCGTTAACTTTGGTGACCCTTCTTCATCTTATTGGATAGCGGCATCTAAACAAATGCACGGCAAGGTTAATACTTGTGTATGATGTGTTGATCAAGCTAAACTTTACATTGAGGCTGAAACAAACAAACAAACAAGAACAGCATGCTAATGGCCCTTTGAGCGCTGGCATGGCAGGCGCAGTATACATGTGTGTGTGTGTGTGTGTCAGAGGCAATGGGGATGGAGGGTTTGCTGTGTGAAAGAAACCAAAAGGGTATGGGTTTGTAGGAGGGGGGGTTACGGTAACAATGGCCGGCATTGTTTACCAATCTCCCTCGTCCATTAATCAGGACGATCCGGCTCTAATTGGCGTTTTGGTTAAGCTGGTCTCCAGACCCCCGTTCCCTCCACTGGCCTAAATAATGGCGTTACGCCACAAGTGCCGCCACACATTGGGGAGGACAATGTGCCGCTTGTCTGAGGGCCCAGGATAGGATCCCCACCCTCTTCTCTTCCCCTCCTTTCTTCGTGCCCCCTGCGCCCCCCAAAATAAACCTTACATAGAAACACAAAGAAGGCCTCTCACTATTGAGATCTCACTGTCGCAGGCTCCCCTCTCCCTGTCTGTCTGCCCCCCCACACCCAATCCGACTTCACTCCCCCCCCCTTCTGATTTTTTTTCTCACCCACTACAGTTTTCAACATATAGGAGCTTTATTCTTTCCTGCCGGCTTTAGCTTTAGAGTTGTGGGCTCAGTAATCAGGTAGAAAAACCACATGGGAGGCAATGATTTAAATTCCCGTTAAACTATTTGAATGAATTTACACTGTCCCGTGAACTCCTCTTGACTCCAAATTAAAGGATTGTTCACATGTTCACACTTCAGTATGTGACCTCTTTAGACGCAAATGCTGGTGATCAAAGCATACTTGCAACCCCCCCCCAAAAAAGTAAAACATAAGACTAACATTGCATAATCTTACTGAAAAGCACCACATTTTGATGCAAATTCGAGGTAATTAAGTGTGTTTTTTAATAAAATCTCAAATGCTAGAGCTCCCTTCCTTTTTAGAAATCAGTGTAAGTTAATTAAATTGTCAAATAATTCATGTGGCTACACACCAGCTCATGGATTGTATGCTCGTAATGCTAAAAATAAATAACAAGCCAGAGGAGCCAATATGAACGTAATCTGAGAGCTTCATTTGCGAGCAACAAATGAACAAAACAGAGGTGATATTTTGTTATTTATGTCCGTTATTTAGGTTAATTTGCATGTTTCTTCAAATAATCGGTGCAGCAACACCATTTCTTTGTCAGGCTTTCACACCACAAGGGTTAAATGCTTGTCTGAAGGTTGAGATATTTCTCAGATCCTGTCAAAACCCAATGGTTGGCATCATAATGCGTCTTCGTGAAGCCAGAAAAGACAGCATGACCTTTCATCAAATCTGGACAAATTGCGACGTGACGTGTCGTTTAAGGGTTTGAGGTCTTAATTTCCACAAGGAGCGTGCTTTCGTCTGCGAGCCAAATAGGAAATGTGCTGCACATGTGTGAAAACTGTTAAGTGTGAGATTTATGAAGAATGCTGTGTTGCTAATTATGGCTCCTCGAGGGTGTGAGGGAGCATGTAGGTGTTTTTTGTTTTTTTTCTTCTTCTTCACATCATCAAATGAAGCTGTCTGCACGTGCACGCGGCACAAAAACCACGTGGATGTTCCACATGCAGAAATACCACCACTGGTGCAAATGATAACTCTTTGTAATCACCAAAAAAAAAAAAGCGCTGGTATAATTTAATGTTGCCGAAGCAAAGCAGTCCTAAGAGTTTTCTGCAAAATGGTGGGTCTGCAGCGTGACGACGGGCACAGCGAAAAAGCGACGCGGGAACCGCAGCTGCCCCTAAAAATGCCATCTTGTCGACAGTCAAAAGCCACGGGCAGCGCGCTTTCCTCCTATCTCATCCCTTCCTGCATGTCTCTTGGGGCGATCTCTACAATTAACGCACTGGCAGTAATTAACACTGTCTTGAGGCGACCAATGGCGCGGAAACGATCGGGACCAACATGAAGTGGGGGGAAGGTGCAGCGCTGGCTGTTCACCGCTCAGCTGCCATTTTGTGCCAGTCTTAACACCTAAGATGGTGGCAGGACTGTGACTTGCCGTGTGGAAGAGGAGGACAAACTGGCACGGGAGGGGTCGGAGAAGAGGAGGATTATGGGATTGAAGAGGGAGTCTCTTATTTTCACTCTTGTAGTCGGTGCATTGCTGAACGGTTACCAAGAGAGGTAGGGAGGGAGAAAGAGGCATGATCGGCAGATAGCTGCCCTACACGCACCGCACATAGAGGAGCAATTCTCCCACACATAGACGCACAAAGACGCACACTCACATCACAGAGGAAGAATAAAGTGTTTGTACAGTGTGGACGCCAAACACAACACCCTGCGTTGGTCTGCTCGTTAAAGAAAAAAAAAAAACAAAACGTGTCATTTACATGTGCTTAATATACACAGCACACATGTGCCCATGCATGAACACACACACACACACACACAAACAACACAGCCGTTCTCATGGTATGGTCTGCCCCTGAGCATGCAAATGACATTCATTATGCAAATGCATACAAATCAGAACCAACCATCTGAGAATCGAAGCTGGGAAAAACCACAAAGAATAAAATTAAATGAAGAGGGGGGGTGGAGGGGTGCTGTTTTGGGTGGGGGGGGGGGGGGGTTACAAAAGTAAGACGGAGCGTGGTGGTGAAAGTGGAGAAAGTACAGTGCGGTCAACCAAAAATAGAGAATATAAGCTGCTTCATTAGGCCACAGATACCCAAAGCTGGATAAAAGTCGGTTTTCCGTGTGCAGATGCCAACGAACTCGTACATTTCAGGATGGGCTCAGTAAAGAGGATCTTCCCCAGCAGCCTGATGACTGCTGACGAGGCCCAGATAAACATGCTTTGTGCTTTGTTACATTAATGAAGTCGCGATGGAGCGTAAGAGGTTTGAGAGGAGATGCTGTACATGTGGCTTTAAAGATTTCTATTAAGTATTTCGACAGAGTTACACCAAAGGTGGGATGAGGCATGCGCACACACATACACACACGTCATCTTTCCTCACTGCCCCTCACTGCTGCCTTGTTTGTGACCATTTCTTTCCTTTAGCAGAAGATCAGCTGCAGAGTGGCATCAACTGGAGTGGAAATGATCCAAATGATGGCAAAGTGCCGCTAATTGCCTCTCAAGGTGGTCTTTGTTTTGTTTCACCTCTCTCGCCACAGCCGCTGCCTCTATAGGGCGAGCTCTCTAAAACCCCAGAAGGGCTGCAATTACATTATCAGCCTTTATGAAATGAATCATCCAAACTATTAAAAAAGAGAAATGAAGCCAAACACTGATGAGTCTGAATCTCTCGGCTGGAGATTAGTTTCTGTATTCATGTTCAAAAAATACACGCTGAATAAATGAAAAAGGCCATTATGGGAGGGTGATTGGGAGATACCAACATGTTCTCCTCCCAGGGTGTCACATGCAGCTGGTGCTGCAGGGATCTAACCCAGCATGGCAGGTGTGTGAATCAAACACCTCTACTATGACCACTGCGACAGAAACACCACATTTGTGCAGATTATCTGGTACAGCTGAGCAAACTTAGCTACCCGAACTGAACAATTGTTTTTGTTTTAGGGTTTTTAAAAAGACTTATGGTCTAAAATGTGCTTTTTTAAAAATATATATATATATAGATTATTGAGCTAAATTGCTGATTTTATTCTCACAGCCAAAAACCCTTACAGCACCTGGCAAAGAAACTTGATTTCGCAAGAAACTTGACTGGATCTGACTTCTGATCGAGTGGAGAAAAGAAGACAAAAATGCTGCTATATTACTGCGGACCCGTAATTAGCAGTTTGGGATTGGCCACAAAAAGATTTGAGATAATGAAGCTATCTGAAAAGGTGAAACTAACCCTGAAAAGTGGCTTGTCCTGAAGCGTCAGCATCAGCTGTTTGGAAAGACTTTGCAAAATAATTTCTTGCAGAGACTCTGAGTACATTTAAATTGATTTCAATCGCTTTGGACTTCCTAAAATTGAGGAACACCAACTAAGATCTTTTACTTTCCTAGAGGAAAAGTTCGTTACGGATGTAAATCTGTAAAATTTTTTGCCAATTTTGGGGCTAATGAGTCATTTTACCGTTCACTGGGACTTCAAGTTCACATTTGGCAAGGACAAGAGAAACCTAAATGTTGCACTCACTCCTGAATGTCAGTCGGAGCTACAGAACGAGAGTATCCACGCACTCACTCACCAACCAGCACGAGAACAACTGCAGCAGCACAGGCTACACCCACCACTGTACTATTGCAATGGTTTGTATTGACAACAAGCAGATCTGAGGCATTTTGTGCAAATCAAACACTTATTGTCTTTTTTGCCTCCAGATCCTCCATGAGACGCAACACCCCCCTCACCCCCCCTTCTCGTTAGCCCTTATGTAACACAGCATCGTACCTTCACGTCATCGCTTAGCAGGATCTTTTGTCCACCTCCCGTCCTCCCATGCTGCTTCTTTATGTCTCATTTCTGTTGTTTCCTTTTTCCCGTGCAGGCGTGTAATGGGATTCTTGTTACTTTCGGTTATCTAGCTTTATGAAGAATGTACGTCACTCATACAGCTAGATAACCAAAGATAACAGACAACCCCTCAGGCCTGCGGACACCGCTCTCCTCCAGCAACGCGCAGACACACACACACACACAACCTCTGATACACCTGTGAGGACAAACAGCGACAGGGGAAAATGCATTAAAGAGCTAATTCAGCAAGACAAAGCTAATTTCCTCCGCCTGCTGCACCGCACACATTCCAGAGGTGGAAATAACGATAATAATAGTCATATATCTGGAGTGTTAATTGATCACATGGTGTTAAAAACACCTCAGTAAAACGATATGAAAAACAAAGCATGACTAAAGATTCACAGGGGATTCTGCTGGGAAAGCACATTTTCCGAGCTATTAAGTGTTTTTTATATGACTGAAATGTGAGCGTATTCTTTGAGGAATTCAACACAAAGCGTTACAGCCGGCCATCCAGTGAGCTAAAGACAACAACAGTAAAAGTCTTTACGAGGGGGACGGAAGCAGGATGTAAAAATAGCCCTGAGGAGAGTCATACACACAAATATCTTTCATAGGGTCCTAAAGGGAAATCCAGAGAAAAATAAGCATATTTGTTTGTCTTACAGCAGGTAAACACAAAGGTGTGTCAAGTCTTACATGGAATTATTGTCATCCTTAAATTGGTATCCATTATTGTGAAAGAAAGCATTTTCAAGCTGGTGTTAAAATCGAAAACTGTGGCTGAACATTACTAAAATATTACTAATGCAAACTTCCACAGCCTTAAAATATTTCCTGGTGACTTTTGTTTAAAAGAAGTGAAAAATCACTTCAGTCTTATGTAAATATCTACAATCTACCACCTATAGAACAAACAAACAAAAGCTTTACAAGAAGGTTAAAGGCTTAAAAAATATAAGGGAAAAAAATATAAAGGCACTGTTGAATGTGTGTTATTTATTTAATTATTATTTAGAACCATTAACATCAGGCGTTTTTATTATTTAAAATAATAGAAGATACAGCCTGTGTGTGACATCCTCCACTGATTTATTTATTTATGGAGTTTTGCTGTCATCATTTTAATAATTACTCATTCTTATATTTCTAGATCATTTTGTGAAATAATAGAATAGTCACATAATTATCCAAATTCATAACATTGCATCTCTTTTTAACATTACACTGTAAATTAAAAAAAAGAAAAAAAGGTTTTCAATATTTTTTCATAAACTCTTTGTTGTGTGTGGGGTTTTTTTTAATTGGCTTTTAGCGAGAAAGCGAGGATGACGTCACAGGCATCGCTGGCTTTCAATTAATGCGTTAGCAGCGAGGTGTGATGCCTAATTAACACACGCGCGCGTACACACTCAGACACGCTATAATGGGGAAGATGTTCTTTGATACAACATCGTGAAAATAGGCCACAGCTCCCGTCCTCACATCAGAGTCCGCAAAACACACAAAGAGCAAACAGGGTGTTTGTTTGCCGAGGTTTTTTTTTTTTTATTAAAATAAAAATAAACATGCTTTACATTTTATTTTGCCCCTGCTCCAAGAGATTTACAGTAAATTAAGAGAACTTTTGGATTTTTTTAAATATTTTTTTTATTTTTCCAGGGGCATCCACTGGTGGAGATCATAGTGTGGAGGCCGTGACGTGTTAACATCACTTCGAGGTTCTCACACCTAAACAGCATGGTTTTGTGATGTGTGTGTGTGTGTGTGTGTGTGTGTGTGTGTGTGTGTGTGTGTGTGTGTGTGTGTGTAATATTCCACTTCCTTGTTAGCTGCACTGTGTGTATGTCGGATTTCTGTCTGTAGTAACACCTGTGACAAAATCATTTACCTGTCACCTGACAGAGAGGAAAAATTATTTTTATTATTTATTTTTTTTGATAAATAACTATATTTTATTTAAAATGTTAATATTTTCATTTCAAGTGTATTGTTTAGATTTCTATGTTAGGTGTTAATTAAAGATATCCACACAGGGTTTATGATTTTAAGCAGCTGGACAATAATTAACTTTTTTATTATTATTTTTATTAAATATTTTAATCGGCTATATGTATTCATTTACTGTTTATGTAGGCAGCGCATGGGCTGATGCATCGTTTAAAGAGGCAAAAAGAGATAGTTTCATTCAAATAGGTTTTCTGTCCCTGAAGGGAAATTACACTGAAGTTTCTGTTAGAGGTAACTTGGCGGCGATGCTGTATAAAACGTTCTGCTTTAACAGATTTCTGGGACCATAAAAGGCTGTAAATGATGAAAATTTGTGCTTCCCTAAAGATTGTTTTTTGTTGTTGTTGTTGTTGTTTGTTTTGGGGTTTTTTTTATTTCCAAGAGTCGGCGCGTTGCTGCTGCTGCGGATCTTTCGTTTAGGTGTTGGTGAAGAAGATAAACAGACGGTTTTTTAACGTTTTGCTTAAACTGCAATCCAGTTTAAATCACCTGCAGAGTCATCGGGAAGTGAAGATGGTGGAATCATTTATATTCACCTGGAGGTTGGAGAAGAGCCTGGAGTTCCTTTCTGTTGCTTTTAAATGTGAGTTTCTGCAGAAAAAAATGTTAAAGAAAATCAGTTATTTGAATAAAACTACGACAAATGTAATTATAACGAGCTGACTTTGAACTCAATTCCAACACGTGAATGGGATCCCTCTCCTCACTCTGTCGTTGGAAAATCCCTGGAAAGCACCCTAAGTGGGAAATCTGCCTACTCGGCTCCTGACAGCTACAAACTGGGCCAGTGTGTGTGTGTGTGTGTGTGTGTGTGTGTGGTGCGCAGTCGTTCAGCCGCACCTGCAGCTTAACTGACTCTGCACCGGTGACGCTCCTAAGGTGTTGCAGCGGTCCCACTTCAAATTAGCAACTTATCCACTTGTGCATCAGCTGACTTCTCACTTGTGATGCACTTCCGTCTCCGGAACACGGCGTCAATGTAACGTGTGGGAGGAGGTCAGTGAACGCTTGATCGTGCACCTGGATTCACCTGTTCAGTTTAACTGCTGAGTCATATTAACACCTATATGCCGGTTCCTGTTTCTTATGTTGCAGGACCACCATCACTACCACCTGGTCCTTTGCTGTACATGTGCACATGTGAATTGTGCTGTTCTGGGGTTCAGTAATGAAGAAGACAGCAAATGGATCCTTTGCACGTGTTTCTTTTGCAATCAAAACAGTTTTTATTGAAGAGAGGATCTAGAATGAGCTCCAAATGAGGGAGCATCTTTTTGGAGGAGCTGCGCGTAACATTTCAATGTCAGTCAGATGTTAAAAAGTCCAAACACGCATGAAGTCTGATTCCCTCTCACACAGATTAAGCGGGCCTTATGTAAGAGCTCTCCGGGCAGAGCGCTATGCTGGCACCGGGGTGTATAATCCCGGGCTACATGAAGCCCTGCAGGAGCGCTGCTGGGTTCACGTACAGTAATCACCTTGGCCTTTTTGCTTAGCCTTTCCAGTGCGTAATCGGCTGACAGCAAACAGGCCAAACAACATAAGGCTGCAAAAGGCTATGGCGCCCGAGGCCACTCCAACACCATCACCAACACAGGCCGGTGTTAGACTCTCACTTCCACATTATGATTACATATGAGATCAGTTAGAGGAGAACTTATGTCCCTCCAGTCTGTGAACTCTTTAAAATGACGCAACGTGAACTTAAGCACAATAACAACACAGCATATGGTTGATCCAAGGTCAGCATCAACGGAAAAAACGGAATAGTCCAAAAAGTAAATTCAATGTTGCTTCGTTTGCGTCAGTAAACACCAACCCACTGCTACTACTAGAGTCACCTTTTAGACAAAGGTGGGCTAAACAGAGGGAGGGGAGAGGAAAAAGGGGATCTCAGTGACCATTAATCCCGAGCGTGCAACATACAATTTTATACCAACAAACGAGAGAGAAAACTTATCGAAAACAGATCACCTGTGACCAACCGTAAGTCAATAAAAACCCGCTAAACTCACTCCTGCGGTCAGATTTGTGCACACATGTGCTTTCTGGTGCCAAACAAAAGTGTTTGCAGCCACAAGTGAAACTACACGTCTGCGCTGCTGCCATCGTACCATCGTTGGAGCCTTTATCTCAGATGCTGATGGTGCGCATCGTCCGCGCATCTTTTATCTTTTATCTATCAAAAACAAGCCTCACTTGAAGAAAATCTCAAAGCTTTGCTGCGCCTTACGAGTCCTCACTTCATGCACAATGGGGACAAAATACATCAGCATGTTGTACCCTTAAAACCCTCAGTGCTGCTCGGCTCCTGCAGCTTTCTGTTTTTTTAACCCCGAGTCGTGCCGCCACACACTCGCACACACACAAATCACTTATTACACAAAACACGGTTCTTACTTTCTCCTACACGGGTGCAGCAGGGTGTGCTGCACTGGGTTCAGCTGAGCTCCTGGAAAGCGCTGGTCTCTCCGGACGTGCGGCATGCTGGGAGCCAAATGAGCGCGTTCATGAGCGGCGTACAGAGCTTTGTGGCGACGACGCATCGTGACGTCCCACCGGCCCCGTCCATTTTAAAAAATTTTACGGGTCCTCTTTATTTTTTTCTCTCCACTCACATGTCGTCAGACGGCTTCCCTCTACATCCACAGCCCCGGTCCTCCCCGCGGCACACGGGGGAGTTGGGGCTGTCCGCCAGGATGGCTACATCTCCAGCACCGTTGTCTCCAAGTGGTTTAACATCTCATTTGTCCAAAATCATATACGCTGTCCAAGGCCCACCCCCTTGTGAATCAGTGAGGTAACACTGTTCCCACCCTCTGAGATTTTTGATATTATGCAAGACGGACGATGTAATTATCATGCGAACCTATAGGAGCGACTCTCACGCCCCCCAACAGACGCATGCAGAAGTGCATGGTGGCACATCACTCATCCATCAACCAAACATCCCTCTAATTCCTATAGTGTGTGTGTGTGTGTGTGTGTGTGTGTGTGTGTGTGTGTGTGTGTGTGTGTGTGTGTGTGTGTGTTATATGTGTTGATTCTTATTCTTGTAGCATCTCTCTGTATCTTTGCAATAGCCTAATAAATAACTGCTATAAATTATAGCAGCACCACAGCTGACAGTCAGAGGAATGCAGTCCCCGTGTGTCCCTGTATTTTTATGTTCAGCATCCTGAGGATATTCCCACTATATTTAATATATTATTTGAGTCAATGGGCCTAAACAGGAGCTTGTATCTACTTCTCAATGGTGCAGCCTGTAGCAGAAGCAAAAACATACTCTCCTGCACGGCTGAATATGGACACCATTTGAGTCTGCCTTGTTGCTTAGTGTTGAAATGTTTCAAAGGTGATGCTGTCTGCAGCTGAAACTTGTAGACAGACTTGAGAGGCGCTTCGGCTTGGCTAATTACCATGATAATCACGCCAGAAGTCTTTTGAATCCGTGAAAGACGAGAATCCTCTCGAACGTAATTGTATAGGATCTCAATATGTCTGTATGCACAGCCTAGACGTGCTCAACATTTGCATAAATGAAGCTAACCCAGCCATGTTGGTCTGTCTAGAACACACCAGTGTGTAAACTCCACCTACCAAGTCCTTAATGACTCGCTGATAACGATTCTAGCTCTACTCTACACAACAAAGTGCTTCCATTCATGTTTTAATTAAAGGATACAATTAAAATTATTTTTGTGCTTTGTGGGACATTTTGATGAGAAGCCCACTTGAAGCTCCTCTCCTTGCATGCTGCAGATACTCTGAACACACTGTTAGATTTGTAGTTTCATCACTGGAGGGTCAGAAGGGCTTCAGGTTACCCGGTGAAGAGTTGAGGGATCCAGAGCAAATTCAGACACGTTTACTGAACTGAGAACAAAACAGAATTCAGGTTTATCCTCCAGCAACCAACAAGTTCTCTGCGGCGAGGAGAGGCGCGCTCACAGCCGTACCTGCGCGCGCCTCGTTGCCAGGAAACCAGTGTAAGCGCCGACGCGCTCTGAACCCCGAAAAGGCAGAAACGCGGTTATTTTACTGTCCCGAAAGTCAACACCGTTAACACCAGTGAGCTCACCAGTTGCTTACTAATGTGAATCCTGGGAATTGGGATGTGACTTAGTCCAAGTCAAGTCAGATTCAAGTCTCTTTAGAGAACATTAAAAGAGGACACGTGTGTCTACTGTTCAACAGCTGATTGAAAGAAGGCGAAGGAACAAGCTGCAAAAAAGACACAAAAAATCAAAGGGAGGAGAGTGAAGTCATCTCTCCTCCAGCATGCACTGCGTGGCGCAGGTGTTGCCTGTTATAATTAGCTGCGAATTACAGACCAGACATGAGCCGCAGAACATAGCACCACAGATAGAGGTAATTTCCATCACACGGCACAGTGCGACGCATCCGACAACTAGAAGGTAGCGCTGAATAGCACAGTTGGAAGAGTTGCAAAATATCTGAGTGGACAGTGTAGTCTGAACAAAATGTAGTAGTTAGCCTACAGCTACAGACCTGTGTAGAAGTTAAAGCCTCTATTTACCCCTTAAGTCTACAGAGCTAAAAGACGCTTTCAGAAGAAAACCTTATTACTAATCACTCCCGAGGAAAAATGCAAAACAAATTAGGCTAAATGTACAAAGTCTGAGTGTCATCTAGATTGTAATTTCAATTTGAGCCTGCTGCAGTAGGCTGTGCAGTATTTTATTTTAGTCCAGCGATTAACTGAGAAGAAGGTAATTTCACCACTCATTTGTTGTTGTTGCCCCAATAAGCCTCATATGCCCAAATAATGGCGCACTTCCAAGCTGAGGGGCAGATTGCATATTTTCCTGTCAGGTGATAAGGAGGTCGAGAGTTTACAGGTTTATTATTAGATATTATTCTCTGCTTCCATGTTATCGCCTCTGGATCCAGTTCATGTGGCCCTTGCGGGCTGCCTTCCCAAACTTTATTTGGTTCGTTAGAAACTGCTGAAAAATAATCGTCTTCAGTCTTCTTTCTCCAGGCCGTGGGAAGCAGACAGTCTTTTGGCTGCTGGGTCAAAGTCTGTCTCAAACCTTCCGACAACAGTAAACCATCCTCACCATCACCCCATTGTTTTTACTGCTGCCAGTCCAGACGTACTTTCGCAGCAGCGCTTCACTGAACACAGAGGAGGCGGTTTTTACGCACATTGTCGAGCGCGCGCAAAGGACGCTTCACCTGTCGGTAAACATGTAAATATGAACTGTAATACATTTTCGCCACCACAAGGATTCAGTGTGTGCATTTGTGCCCGTGTATGCGCTGACTCGGAGCTGGCACCCTCTCACCCCACGTCGCGCCAATATTCAAATTGGGATCCTGCGATTTGAATAGGAGCTTAATGAGATGTGGTGGTGTATATTAAATGAAGGGGGGTGAGGTACCTCATGAAGCTGAAATCCTGCTGCAGATTTAGTGGAGTTATTTAAGAAATGTGTTTTACATTTGAACATAGATGTGTAGGTGAATGTCTGTGCTGGTGTCTGCAGGTCACTGTGAAGATCCAATATATTATCTGACAGGAGACACTCTTCTTTCTTCACAGTGGAAGGCAGTTTGGATGCTTGCATGAATTTAACTGGTGCTCTGTAAGAGGGAGCACCAGCTCTCCATCACCTTCTGGGGTCATAGCACTTGTCACATATACTGCAGAGACTTTTACAGAAGGCTCTTTTGTGTTGCACAATAATTCAGGCAACTGAGTAAAGACTGCACTTTCTCTCGGGGTGCGACCACTGGAACCAGAATTTGTGACTATACAAAGATGTAGAAGTCTGGCTCTGCGTGCTTCAATTAACAAAAAACTACAGTTGTTGAGGTTTTTTTCTAAATTAAAATAACATCTCTAGAAAATTAGCTCTGCACCATGTTCCATCTTACAGACCAAATAACCCAAGCTTTTTATTTTTTCCAGTTGTTGAATTCCCTCAGCCGTGAATTGTAGCTCAGGGGTGGTCACAGTTCACTGTTGTGTGCAGCCTCTAGTGTATTTTCCCATGTTGCTGCAGTTCCTTAAGAGAAAGTAAAACTAGATATTTTTCTTCCTGTAGACATCAGTGTCTCAAGTACTGAACATGTTCAGCTTCTCCTTATTGCTGCCAACCAAAAGCCAGTTTTACACTGTGTAAGACAAACCCCATACAGTTTCCTTTCAATCATCTTGGAACCAACAGGAGCACATGGGGCAATAATCA
Source organism: Neolamprologus brichardi (assembly GCF_056152115.1). Classification (NCBI taxonomy): domain Eukaryota; kingdom Metazoa; phylum Chordata; class Actinopteri; order Cichliformes; family Cichlidae; genus Neolamprologus; species Neolamprologus brichardi. The sequence goes on along the minus strand of NC_142124.1, from coordinate 14,163,894 downwards.
GCCGACAATAAAAAGTGAACAATTACATTTTCCAAGTTCTACCAAAAACTAACTGATCAATTATCTGTAATTATAAGGTTTTACTGACATTCTCTGGTCTGGAAGTAGATTTTCATCCCCTCATTATGTGGCTCTCCCTGCATGAATGACCCGTCCTATTTGTTAGAAATGAACTTTGCTATGGACTTTTAGTTGCCTGAGAAGCCGTGCTGGCCTGTGCTCGTGAATAGTGGTAATGAAAGACGGTGGCAAACTCTCTCTGACTCCAACACTTGTATTTATTGCTGTAGCTGATTTAAACATTGAGGTGGGTGCTCCAGAAAAAACAGAACATTTGAATTTAATTTAAAATGTAAGATATATTTGAATATTAGATATTCTGAGGATTGGTGTTATAAATAAAATTAATTAATAAAAGACAGTTGGATATTTTTGAGTTGTTGATGAAGGTTAAAGTTGGCTACACACTATAACAAATTCAATAAAATTAATTTTTGATATATCTGTATTTTTATAACAGGATCTTTTCTACTGATAAGCTATATTTAGGTTTTTTAAAAACTACATTTTTAAATAAAATTGCAATAAAATGTCATGGGGGGCATTATGAATGAACTGTAAATAGTTAATTACACTCTAGGTTTGATAGATTTTAGTGTTAATGAACAATATAATGATGGCTCTAATTTACAAACTGTTATTAACATCATAAACTGTTAATAACTGTTTGTAAATTATATATAAACATGATCTGGAAGTTGATCTGGATGTAATTCTTCTCATAATGAACCTATAAGAAGGCAGGTTGGTTGGTGGAAATAACAGGATTGTTAAAGAGTCTGAGCTTTGTGTCCTGCTTTATTCACTCATTTATTTATTTGTTTGTTTATTTATTCATTAACTTGTCTTGTTTATGTTCCCTTTCCTGGCTGCTCGATGAAGTTTAGGAACCTAAAATAATTGCTTAGGTTTATGCAAATGTCGAAGTTTGGAGTCTGGAGTGAGACCAGCCTAACTGTTGCCTCCGCACATGCTTCACTCATGGATTTGCACTAAAGCAGCCAGGCTTGTGCGTCACTCTGAGCCGCCTGCAGCAACTCATTGCTGGCTAAACAGCCATATTTGACGTCGTGTGCATGAAAACTAACGAGAAATGAAATCTTTACTTCAAGACGCCTCTTATCGACTATGAGACCACAATTCTATACAATCCATAATAATCTATAATCAAATTTTCTAATACTCAAACCAAATATTAAATCGACCACGATACTACTAATATTATAATTCTATCGTTTGTTAAAACTACAATAACTATTTAATATTTATTATCAGTGCTGATATAACTCATCATGGGTGTTTTGCCAAAAGTGATTTTCGGTATTTGTGCAAAAAACAAAAAAAATATTGCCCGTATTTAAACTCCTGTAAATGACTTGTTGGCCTATAATATGTCAAACATGTTTTTCATGAATGATATCGAGTCATTGTGAGCCACAAACGACGTTTCTGTCACAAAGTAGAAGCTGCAATCAGATTTTATGGAAAAGTGACTTTTATATATCTTTTATTTGTCCAGCTAAAAAGTATCATTGACATTAAAATGTTTTTTTAAGAGTGACCTGCTGAAAATGGGAATTGCAATAAATTAAAAAAAAATCACAGTCTTCTAAAGATAGTGTAAGTGGCACCAGGATTGGATTGGACTCATAATGTAGACACAGAGCCAAACAGATCACGTCTTTGTAAAACCAAAAGAAGAACGAAAAAAGCGAACAAGCACTGAATTATTTCAGACTTTCAGCTTAGCTGAAATTCAACAGGCTTTTTACCTCAAAGGAAATATAGAGTGCACGAGTCGTGAGAAAATAATGTAGAACATGAGATCAATTTATACAGCCTCCATCTTAACTCGGGTTTGTCTTGTTTTTGTAGCATTTTTTCGTATTTATTTTAATCTGTTTTGTGTGCAGCTCTTTGTGAGCACTTGTCTGTGTTTGATAAATAAACGTTTCTTTTTTTAAACATTTATTTTTACACGTATTAAGTGGAAAACTTAGAGAAATATAATAATCGAAGTGTCCTGGATTCCGTGCTGTACCCAGTGAAAGTCATGCTTAAAGGTGATCCAGTATCATAGCAGATTTTTTCTGTGTCCACTCCGCATTCAGACTGTGTAGCAGAACCACGCCTTTCACGCTTAATGTGGATGCTCTTCAGTTTAGTGAGACCTTGCGAAGTAATGCACGTATAAACAAATCAAATCAATTTTATTCCAGAGTTAGAAACAACATTTTAATTCCTCCTCTGAAGATTTTTGAAGAAAAAAAAAGCTCGCTCTTAAAACAATTTTCAAACCTGCTTTTGATCTTTTATCTTTATTTCTGAAGTGTTTAAAACAGCTTCTAGTTTGGGACAGATTGCCTGGATATTATTTTTTTTAATTTGATTTTGAATCGCTCTAACTTATCTTTGATCTTTAAACCTTCACGAGCTCACCACAGAAAACAAGCCACAAATCAGGTGAACTGCACCTCCAAAGCGGTCACTTATCTGTCCTCTTGTCTCACTGAAACTGTGGTTCACAGCTCACGTCTTACTTTTTAAATCTTTCCATTGTTTCCTTTACTCTCCAGTCATATTTAATCACTTATTGATCACACTCATCTTTGGAAAATGCTCAGAAAACGTACAGACAGCCTTCTGCCCTCTCTTATTTTCCATGTCAGGATTTAGCCTCAGTACATATTTGAACGTTGATAGAAACTTCCTCACCTCATTATTATTATTATTATTATTATTATTATTATTATTATTATTATTATTATTATTATGTCTTTTTAAAAAGCGCTGCTGGTCACATGAACATGTGGTCACAGTCTGTGAGGCCACAATCTCTGGTTCTACGAGGCTGTAAACACATTTAATATAAATGCAGTTTCCTGCTGAGTGAACACTAAGAAACAAACTATGAGCTCTTAAAAACTGAAGTGTTAATTTACCTGCGTTCTTGTCTTGAAACCAGGTGGTTTTGTTTTCTTTTCCGCTTCTGCCATCATGCGGACGTTTTGTGTATTACAGCTAAACGCCGTCTGAATATTTGACTTTTGATCCTCTGCTGCCCCAACAGGATAAAGAATGTACATACGGGGCTTTTCACTGGATGAGTGATACGTGTTTCTTTCATTTTATTTCCACTGCATTTGTTATGATGTTATGAAATCGTTTGCACAGCTGGTATGAGGTGATATCCTAGGCATTATGGCTAAACATCTGCACTTTGGTCTCAGGCTTCCATAGGAGATTGTTACAGAAGTCTTGTGGTTTGTTCAAACTTAATCTGTGCTTCCAAGTTCTTTCAGAGAAAAGAGGCTTTTTACTGCAGCCCTTCCAAACGAAGCCATATTTGCTCAATCTCGTTTTAATCGTGCTGTCATGAACTTGAACATTTAACATGGTAACTGAGTAGGGTGACCATATTTTGATTTCCAAAAAAGAGGACACTTGGCCCAGTCATGAAGAACTTTAATAATACTGTTTGTTTAAAGAAAACTTTAACATATTTAAAGGATACCTTCTCTGTGCGGTTAATGAATGGTGAAATAAAAAATGTTATATAGGCTTTTACAAGTCAACAAGTTAAAAAAAAAAAGAAGATGGTTGGTCACCCTATAACTGAGGCCTGTGGAGTCTTAAGATGTGGCTCTTGGGGTTGCACGGTCTGGGTGAACTCATTAAACTGTGAGTTACCACACACCTGCACGCTTCAGACCTGCAAACTGCCAAAAACTCTGTTTTATAGAGGTGCTCATGCTTGCAAATGATCAGTTAATTGAGGGCATTTGATTATCATCACCTGCCTGCTACGTACCCTCTTAATTCTTATGGAAGCAGTAGGGGAAGTCCAGAGGAGGCTTTGAAACAGCCCCTTTTCACCATCAATAACATGGAAGAAGAAAAAACCCTGTTTTTGATAGCTGTTGAGATTTTTTAAGCAAAGCTGGAGGAATTTGGAAGTCAGCTTTTCTTCCAGATGTTGTAACAGTAGCTTCAGGACATCAGTACCTCAGCTCTTTTTGTAGCCCTCCCACCCCGCATCATCACCACAGATTTATAGATGTCTTTTGTGATTGCTGAGAACAAACAAAAGCAGCCTGTCTTCATTTTCGAACTATGTGATGGCATTAATGAGAGGGTGTCTGTGACCTCAGGAGCAGAATGCTTCCTGCAGATTATAATCAAATTCACAGCCGCCGTCTAAAACTTCTCCACCGCTCTCGTTAGCAGAACATCATGTGGTATGTTTGTTGTGACGTTTGAAAACACAATCGGAAGATTTGAGTGTAAAACAAAGCACACATTTTCACAGAATGAAATGTCATTAATTTAGTGAGTATACAGTATTGTACTGTAAATATTGCCTATTTATATCTTATTACTCCCTTCATTATTATCCCAGTCACAATATTAAGCTCATTTCCATCTTTATATTTCTGTTCTTGGACTTTACTATTGTCTTTTTTCATGATTCACAGTCCAAAATCATCTAATCCATCTTGTTGTGGGTCTTGGTACTGCTTATAGCTTTATCCTCTGTTTGAAACAAGCAAACTTTAACTTCTTCTGATTGGCTGCCCCTCACAAATAGGAGGTTTGAGCAGCATGTGGGAGGAGCTTCTGCGCTCACAACAAAGCTGTGTGTCTGAAATACAATACAATACAATTTTATCTATATAGCATGTTTATATCCCTACTGGCCATAGTGGGGATATCCACTCTCACTGACATCACATAGAGCCAAGAGTAGATTTAGTAGATTTTTTTAAAAGAAAAAAACTGCCTGAAACTGTTTAAAGCAATCTTCAATTCCCTCAACATCTGAAGCACTGCAGTTTTTAATGCTAACACTTACAACTATCTTGTACGTCTGTCATACACTCACATGCATGGATTAACCACCTGAGGGGGCTCCTAGGCAAACATTTGTTGTTGCACCCACGTATCACGCTAGCACATTGACTATTGCAGGCTCACATTTATTGTTTAAGTCATTTTCTTTTCAGTGTGCTTTTTACTGCCGTCCATAGTTTTCTGTGACAGCAAATCCAGTACTTTTGTACTCTGACAGGTGATCTGGCAACACTAAAATGAGCAGAAACTAACTTGGGCTCAAAATAGAACTTACTACACACATTTAAAGCGCCATGGTTTTATTTTTCAAACTGGTCCTGGGTGGCTTTGTATGATTCACAGTTCAAAATAATCCTTGTTTTTCCTATACCGGGCCTCAGTGCACCTCTTCAGTTATTTATTTCACTGTTTGAAAGTATTAGCTCCTTCCCTTTCAGCTAACTTTCCTCTGATTGCCTGTCTCTCACAAACAGCATGTGGAGGAGCTTCTATGCTCACAGCTACCGCTGTGTGCTTAATACGAGCATATAGTGAAGTCCCATACATCTGACAGGTACAAGAGTAGAAAAAAACAAACCTTTAGCGCAGTCAGGGGTCACCTGTACATGCATTAAACTTGTTGTTTGAAGCTGTTCAATGCTGAGCATCACCACTGCAACAGTCTACATGCCAGAAAATAGCGAAAAGCAAATAAAGAAGAATGTTCAGACTTACTGCTGTGAATAACAAGCATTAACTTGAGCTGATTGTTACCAGACAAACAAAAAGAACTGAGTTCAATTACTTCTTTAAGATCAGGGTCACAGCATGTAGGTCTATGACCTGCTGCTATGAATTAATAATTCACTGATGTGATTTTCTGTTGGAGGAAGTGAGTAAATGATGGTCTGGGGGCTTTAGGGGCTCCTGAGCTGTTGAACACTTTATCGAATTTGTAATGTAGACACTCATAAACACAGTATCTTCCTTAAGTGTACTTCTTATTCACTTTGGGGAGATAAAAGCTGGTTATCACAGAGGCTAATGCTCCTTATCAGTCAATGGGCTTCCTGTTGGGATTCCTAGTTTGGGCTGCTCATGCTGCTCTACAATCTTTGTTACAGCACATTACCACAATGCATGCACTAAGATCAGTTTATTTATATAGTCCACAGTCTTTACAGTCTATAGAACTTCTATCTTTGGACCTTCAGTTTAGATAAGAAAAATAAAAATCTTCCACATTTCTAGTCCACTACACACATAAACAGAGAAAATAAACAGGCTGACAGTATAGACAACATCTCTTGCTCTCAGGAGACTGCTGCATGTGTCTTAGTCAAATATATAGAGAGGAGGCTAGAAAAGAAGGCAGGCAGTTCTTCTACACTCTTAGTTTTCTCCGTCTTTGTGAGATTTTTCCTGTCATCTAAGGATGGAGGCCCTCAGCTGTTTTTTTCCCTTTTTCTTGGCTTTGTTTGTTATTCACTATTTGAGTCACTGTTTGGCTCTCCCTGGTGCCGTGTTATGCCGACATAGTTTAGGTTCACTTGCCCCCTCACTCGGGAGGGTCACTGCAAATGACTGCAAAGTTGTTATGAGTGATCACTTTTGATCCTGTGATGAAAAATGTCTTTACTAACGGGGGTTTTCTCCATCAGGGTGACAGTGATCCAACCTGCATAGCTTGAGGTGTCACTGAGTGGTTCAACGAGTATGAAAATGATGCAAATCCAGTGCCCTCGCTGTGCCCTGTGTTACAAGATGTCAACCCATCTGAAAGCTCTTAGAGTGTTATAAACACCAGTCCTCAGCAACACCATCATAAAAACACCAAATGAAGATTTTTAAAATTTTGGGTTTCAACATAGGCTATTCTAACATTTTTCATTTTTCTGAAAAATGTCAGAAAACTTGGGAAATTTGTGTGTAGCAGTATTTTTGTGCCTTGTGCCAGCTGTCAGACAAATGCAGCCACTATGAAAATGAGCAAAAATCAGAAAAGAAAATCAAAGCTTGAAACACAATTTCATACAAGCAACACGTGTTATAATTGCTTGGATTTTTTATTACAGAGTTATGCTTCAAAGTATAACAAATCTGTAGAAGAAGCTTGCAAAGCTGGCATCTTCTACCTCCATCCTGATGGTAGTATGTATTCACTACAAAGAGGATGCGTTGCATCACTAAGGATTTGTCGTCCATTTCACCAGCAGGACTCACAAAGTTGTGTCATACTGTTTTGCTGGTGACCTGCAATCTTACCGCCCATATTTACAATTTTATTTAGTTTGTTCTTATTAACTACAGACAGTGAAACAGTGCTGTGCAAAAATCTTGAGCAACCCTCTATTTCCTTACATTTTGCTTCCAAGGAGCCAGACTTTCTTGTAATTTTTAAAGCAAACATCCAAGGAAGAGCTGCGAATGTCCTTCAAGGAGCCTGGAGAACGATTCCTGAAAACAGCCTAAATAAATTACAAGAAATCTTGCCTAACAGAGTTCAGACTGAGCTGAAGAAGAAAGATAGTCACACTAAATACTGGATTTTAAACTATTAACTTATTTTTTTGCCTTATAAACTTTAGTTCCATGTATGTTTGCACCTATTTCCCATATAATATACAAGTGAGGGATAGCTCAAAACCTTTGCACAGCACTATACATTCATTAGTATATAGACTACATAAAACACGAGATGTAACACTGCCCAAGTGTTAGCAGTAAAAATTCATAATACAGCAACACTGTGGTCTATCTGTCAAAAATGACTTGACCCATCTGATGGTTGTGGTGGTCACCCTTAACTGTGACCTTTGCATTAAGATATTATGTTGTAAGTATAACTATAGAAGATTGCTAAGACAATTTGTTATCATCAAGACTCTGATCAAGACATATATGTTGGTCTGGGTTTTTTTCCCCACCAATCTGATCAAAGAGTAAACGTAAATATTCTACCAGATGTCAGAGGACCTCACTACTTTTCTGTGGTTACATCACTTATAATATTCAGCAGGTTTTCCTGGATTTCATTCGCTATGCTCCTGTCTGATCCTCTGAAGAGCACTTCCTTCACTCTCTTTTTTATAAATCTGATTTTTTTTTAAACCAGTTTATCTATGATGGCTTAAAAGGAATATCTGGAACACTGCAGCTGAAAACTAAAGTCTCAGGTCTTCTTTTGGAGAAAAGATTAATAGTAAAAAAAAAAAAAAATGCATACAGCAGAGCACTGTATTGTACATACAGACTGTCATTCTAACATTTTAGTGCAAACATGTGAAATAATCAAGGTATAAAAGTTATAAATTATTAAAAGATAATGAAGATTTATTCTGGCTTTCCTGTCAGATGCTTTTGCTTTATTTTGGTTTATGTTCATTTGTTTTTGTTTATTTGTTGACAGCTGAGTCCTAATGCTGTGGTTTTTATCTTGTGAAATCACTTCTGAGCTGTGAGATTTTTCTTTTTGTAGAGTGGCACATTTATGGGTGCATTTATCAGCGAAAACACATTTATGAAAAACACAAACTCCCCGCAGTAATATAGTGAGGGCAGGCTGGAGGAGCATATTATGTTCAGAGTTACCTAATGGTGTCATTTGTTTGGGCCTCATTACTCAGAGCAGGGAACAGTCCACCGTGAGGAGAAAGAGCATGCAGGCAGAAAAAGAAAATCTGAAATGTCTCTTTCTTTGTCTGAGACCATTTTCCAGTAAAACTGGTTTTCAGGATTTTGTCTTAATACTTTTGTCTCCTGACATCTTGAGTAAATGACTTTTTACTGTTTTTCAATCCAGTTTTTTAGATGTGACAAACACCCTCAAAGTAAACGATATTTCATGGCACCGACCTTACAGATAAAGCAATTAAAAACTATTAAATTAAAATATACATTTACCTGCCTCTTTGTTCGAAACACCTGACTAACTGCGTTATTAATGCAAATGTCTAATCAGCCACATGGCAGCAGTATAATGAATTTAGTCATGTTTGTGTTTGATGAAGATGATCTGTTGAAGTTCATACTGAACATCCCAATGGGGAAGAAAGGGGATTTAAGTAACTTTGAATGTGGCATGGTTGTTGGGGCCAGATGAGTTTGTCTGAGTATTTTAGAAACTGCTGATCCACTCAGATTTTTCCACACAAATATATCTAGAGTTTACAGAGAATAGTCTGAAAACGTGACTCCAGAAGTCATAGAAGAATGGCCAGCCTCAAATAACCACTGCTTACAACTAGAGTGTGCAGAAGAGCATCTTTGAACACACAACCTAGAAGCAGATGGGCTGCAGCAGCAGAAGACCACACCAGGTAGACACTGCTGTCAGCTAAGAAAAGGAACATGAGGCTACAGTTCACAGTGTTATCAAAGGTGGACAACAGAAGACTGATGAGTGTTGATTTCTGCTCTAACTTTTGGATGGCAGGTTCAGGCTTGAGTCCCTTTATATTGTCCTTTATAACCACAGTGCTCCCATCTTCTGATGGCTGCTTCCAGCAGGATAACACGCCATGTCACAAAATCTCAAACTAGGTTCTTGTACATAACAATGAGTTCACTATACTCAAATGGCTTCCATAGTCATCAGATCCAATCCAATAGAGCACTATTGAGATGTGGTGGAGAGATTCACGTTATGGATGTGCGGTCAACAAATGTGAAACAACTGTGTGATGCTGACACTTCAATATGGACCCAAATCTCAGAGGAATGTTTCCAGCACCTGGCTGAATCTTTATTATGAAGAATTCAGACAGCTCTGAAGGCAAAAGGGGCTCCAACCCAGTTTAAGGTGTGCCTATTAAATTGTCAGGTGAGTATATTTAACAGGATAGTGGTACTTAGGGGAAATGAAAGGATTGCTGAAGTTATTTTGGTTCATCCTGAAGGGGAAATGAATATCATGGAGTAGCACTGGGCTCGTACCAGATGTTTATTAACAATATATTTAGGTAATGATGAAAAAAAAAATTCTTACTGTTTTAATAAGTAGGCATGATCTTTTTTCACATGTCGACGTGTGATAGTAATGTTTAACTTCAGTCCTGGCTGATTTAGCTCAATACTAGTCACAGCAGATACCTTAAGTACAGTTAAAAAGCAATTGCCTCGTTCCTGATTTCTTATTTTTTTGCATATTTGTGGCACTTAAATGTTTCACATCACCAAACAATTTTTAATATTTGATAAAGATAACCCAAGTAAAAAGAAAATTTAGTTTTTAAATGATGATTTTATTTATTAAGGGGAAAAAAAACTATCAAAGCCTGTGTCAAAAGTAATTGCCCCTGAAACCTTGGCAACAAGAACTGCAATCAAGTGTTTGTAATGACTGACAATGAGTCTTTCGCATCTCTGTGGAGGAATTTTGGCCCACTCTTCCTGTTTTAATTCAGCCACATTGGAGAGTTTTCAAGCATGAAGGTCATGTTTAAGGTCATGCCAAAGCCCCTCAATCAGATTTAAGTCCAGACTTTGACTAGGCCACGCCAAAACCTTTGTTTTTCTTTTTTGAGCCATTCGCAGGTGGACTTTCTTGTGTTTAGATCATTGTCCTGCTGGAAAACCAAAGTGAGCTTGATCTTTAGGGCATGAACTAATGGCTGCACTCTCCTTCAGATTTTTCTGGTAGAGAGCAGAATTCACAGTTCCAGCGATTACAGCAAGTCATCCAGGTCCTGAAGCAACAAAGCAGCTCAAGACCGTCACACTACCACCACCATGTTTCACTCTTGATATTAGCGTTAGCGTCATGCCAGGTGTAAGGGGAGTCAAACCTTGCAAAAAGTTCAACTTTTGTCTCCTAAGTCCAAAGAATATTTTCACCAAAGTCTTAGGGATCTTTTTGGTCAGCAGTGGTTTTCTTCTTTTCTTCTTGGTGCTCTTGGACTAATTTGGTAAGCCGGCCACTCCTGTGTGGGTTGTTCCAAGTTTTCTCCATTTGTGGATAATGGCTCTCACTGTGGTTCACTGGAGTCCCAAAGCCTTAGAAATGTGACCCTTTCCAGGCTGATAGATGTCAATGATTTTGTTTCTCAGCTGTTTCTTAAGATCATGATGTGTTTCTTTCTGAGATCCTTCCTCAATTGTCAGACCAGTTCTATTTTAGTGACTTATTGATTCAGTAGGTCTGGCAGTAATCAGGTCTGGGTGTGGCTAAGAAATTGAGCCTTGCTTTAAATTCATAATTTAACAAGGGGACCAGCTACTTTTTCAAACAGGGCCAGGTAGGCTTGGACATTTTTTCTCCTTGATAAATGAAATAATCATTTAAAAACTGCATTTGTGTTATCTTGATCTAATATTGAAAATTGTTTGGTGATCTAAAACATTTAAGTCTGACAAATATGCGAAACACTAAGAAATCAGGAAAGCAAATACTTTTTCACATCAGTACATTCAGTACGTCCATGTATGTTTGCACATTTTCCATTTTCCTAGGAAAATATGAAGGAATAAAAGGCGGCTCAAGACTTTAATCTTTATTTTTCTTTGTACTGACAAAATTGATCAAACTGATGGAAAATAAATCTAAAGACACTTACACCATGGTTTTATTTTATTTTATTTCACAACACTATTTTTAAAACGACATCTTTTTTTGTGTCAGGTGACTAAAATGTTTTCACCCCTAGGTTAAGTTTTGTCACCTATAACAACCTTGGTGTGGTTGCGTGTTGATATTTATATCGGTCTTGTTTTCCATAAAAACAGGCACCTCATATTTCTATGCAACAGAACCAAGAATTGCACCTATTTCTCATCACAGCAATTCAATCTAAATTATAGCGAGTACTAGAGAATACCCTTGTGAATAGCCTCCATGCTGAAATGAGATCATGAAAGAGTAACATGATGGCAGAGTGGAGTGTGTGTGGGAGGGAGAGAGGTGTGTGTATGTGTGCGTGTGGGCGGCGGAGTGGGGCAGACCTGCATGGAGAGCACTTTGGCTTGTTTTTGTCATTACCGCGGTGAGAGTAAAGCACATTTCCAGGCATGCTGATGGGATAAGATGACCCCCTCCGGTAAACTCAGATATATATATGGAGACGCGCTTGTCAAACAATAGGCTGGCTTGTTATGGTGGCCTTTGCTCAGGTTGCACATGTGAACACTATGGCTTGTTTACAGCGTGTACTGCACTGTGCGCACGCTCAAATATTTGCTGAAAACTCGTGGATTTATAACCACAGATTCGATTTAGGCTCAAGGACACTTGCAGAGCAGAAGCTGGAGGATCAAACAAGCATCCAAACAATTAACCTGGTCTACTAGTGAATGCGCAGCCACTGTCACAAAAAGTTCAAACAGTTAATCTAAGCTTTCCTTAGCTACTATTGGATATTTAATGGATGCCTACATGTTTGGGGTTTTTTTTAACTTCTTTTGGAGTCCAAAGCCTTTCTACTTCTGAATATTTCCTTCTCATGCAGCCAGATCTTGCAGACCTTGAGCTTCTGCATTATCCGGGTAGCTTCTATGTGCTCCTCAAAAGCTGCAGGTCATCACAGGATTCCTGCAACCCCCTTTCTGCTTTTCTTGGTGGATTTAAGTCCATTAACATGCTGTCTTTTCTCCATTCGACTTGGGCTCTCTCATCCTCCTGCGGCACAGCTCTTCTGCTTTTCTCCTTGTCCATAGTGATGGTCAGGTCTGTGCTGGTTCTTGTTAGATCTGAGCGTGATGCTTGTTTGAAGTTTATGGCTTTGAGTTGAACAATTTATCTCAGCCTTTGATACTGTGTTTCTAATCCAAAATGTTGTTTATGAGGCATTTTTCCAAGATGTCAGTTGCTTTATCTCTGTCATCCTCTATTCCCTGTAGTGCCTCATCACTGGGTCTGATACAGCATATGTTCTTAAACTAGGACATGAGTTTGCCTAGAAAGGCAGAGGAAAGAAGAGAAGAAAGATGTGGGCAGCACATTAGTAGAAATGCAGATTTTTTTTTACTCTCTAGAGATCCGCATGCACATCAATGTGATCTGACTTACAGGATGAACCTCACCCACTGGTTTGCCACCGGCAGCATATATATTTGCCAACTGCCATGACTGGGTTAACACATTTGTAGGCCCCAGGGCGAAAATTTGCAAATGAGCTTTTGCTGACCTCCTCCTACCTCTGTTCGATGTTTATGTGCTGTTTGTGTCACCTCTGAATCGCTCCGCCAGTAAAAACGTTACAGATTCTCTTACAGCGCTAGCTTTCGTGTTTTCAGTTTTTCCTTGAGAGCAAAGGTAGAGACCAAGACAGCTTCATCATCGTCCAACCAGACACCAGTGCTTGTGTAAAGTTATAATGCAGCGGCGCTTCTGTTATATATTTTCAAATGTAGTCCTCTTTTAAAAGGCTCAACAGCAGTAACATGTCAAGAATAGTAGGTTTCTCCTTATCTATTCTGAAAGACTTACTTAAAGAGCCTGTCAGGATTTTTCATTGACAAGGACAGGATGGATACGGCTGCCAGCAAGCTAACAAGCTGCTGTTGCTTGCTGCCTGCAGAACTCATTTAAATGAAGCTGGGCATGGTAGTAAGCTGTTTTACACCTGTCAAAGACAGCACAGAGGATTTTTACTTTTATGTAACAAAGTGCTTAGTCAAACCCCATGTGTAACAGAGGCTTTCTCTTTGAAGGTGCCACAGTAAAACAACTAAAATTAAAAAAATATAAGCAAAATTCAAGCAACGTGTATACATTCAAAGGTCTGTAGACCATATAGTATCTATGCAGGGAATGTGAGAGTCCTTTGCAGTGCAAAGAATGCTCTAATAAGTATTCAGGGCTTTAAATGGAAAGTGGACAGCTGCTGCGCAGGGAGCCCAGGAGGCTTGCATTGCTTAGCAATGACTTTGTGGTAATTTGATTAACTGACATTTAATTCAGAAATATGCATCTCTAAAGAACTGAAATAGAGCGCTGAGTATTATTGAGGGGCCCTGTGACAGTATAAAAGATGTATGACTCCTGGCTCTGAAAATAAAGCCAATGCTGAAGCGCCTTAGACCTGCATTCTTTTAAGTTGCTCCCAGGGGGCGACACTTGTGGTTGCAAAAATACTTGTGCAGAGGTCCTCTTAGTTCCCTTCCTCAGTGATCTCAGTAACACAGAACACAGTCAGTTTTCAATCATTTTGACTAAAACATGAAGTCCATTTTGTAAATTATAGGGGATTATCCAGGATATGCCCACTGGCTAATGCCTTGTCAATCACAAGTCATTAGCCAAGGACTTTGCAGATCCACTGTGGAGGCTTAATAACTGGACTTCACAAACCAACAGGTGAATCACAGTGGCTATGTCCACATCTTATACTGTCTTTTGTTAGAACTCAGTATGAAAACATTCAATGTCATGCTTATGTTGTGAAGAAGTGTGGAGATTGGCTGGGGGACTGACATAGGTACCCAAAGGTGATGAGGCCCCTCGGCCCGCTAACGTGTCAGCTTTGCCCTGTAATACTGTACACCAGAAATTACTCTGCACACAGAAGTCCTTTTCTTTCCAATGGATAATTTATTATGTGTACACTTCTTACACATTATAAATATATGCACTAGTGCATGTGTGCTGGGCTATAATATGTAGTCTATACACTCACTGGACACTTTATTAGGCACACATAGATTCAACAAGGTGCTGGAAACACTCCTCAGAGATTCTGGTCCACAATGATGTGATAGCCTCACACAGCTGCTGCAGATTTGTTGGCTGAATATCCATGATGTGCATCTCCCGTTCCACCACATCCCAGCAGTTTATTATGACTGTGGAGACCATTTGAGTACTGTGAACTCATTTTCATGTTCAAGACGCCACTTTGAGATGATCTGAGTTTTGTGACATAGTGTGCTATCTTACTAGAAGCAGCTATCAGAAGATGGGTACATTGTGGCAATGGACATGGATTGACAGTCAGTCACATTACTCATGCTGTGGTGTATAAATGATGCTTAATGTGACAATCAGCTGCCTGAACAGGTAGAATGATTTCATACTTTCATAGCAAATTCTGAACCTACTGTTTGAATGTTGCAGCAGAAAATTGTCTAACTGTGAATTGCAGCGCAGATTGTAGCCTGTTTTATGTTTTCTGACCTTTCTCTGTAAAATCAGGATGTAGTATTCCAGCATTTCATCAGCTTTTGAAATAATCAGAACAGCCCATCTAGCACCAACAGCCACCCCACACTGAAAAAAGTCACTTAAATCACATTTCTTCACCATTCTGATTCAATTTCAGCTTCACCAGGTCATCTTGACCATGTGTACATGTTTAAATGCACTCATTTGCTGCCAAGTAACCGCCCAATTAGATATCTGTGTTAAGAATCAGTTGAACAGGTGTACCTTATGAAGTGGTCTGTTTTATATATGTATATATATATATATCTCCCCAATTTCACCACGTGTCCCTTTATTTACTCTTAAACAATACGTGGACATTTCACCAGTCTGACATCATAGCGTCTGGTATACCGCTAGAAAAGAAGCACTTGAGATGAAAACAATTTAAGCGGTAATTGCCTCACAACATTCAACATTTCCCACTTTGACAGCCTTCACATGCCGCAGCAGGCGGTTATTCGCCGCTAACAGGGCTGTGTTGATTGCAGACGTGAAAAACAAATGGGCTAGCGGGCTCTCTTATGGAAAGCAGGCAGGGCACAGTGGGGCTACAGTGACATTTTCCCCACATGCAAAATCATGCAAAAGGTAAATACTGAGGCGGAGGGATACCAACACTATTGCAGAACATGGCCGTCACCTCCGTCATGTCCTCTCCCGCAGACCGACCCACTCGTCTGCGATTGGACGAGAAGTTTGCACGTCAGCTCCCAATTGGACGAGCGTCACGTCGATCACGTGCTAATGTCAATGACGTCGATCGTACACTGGGTACGCTGTGTCGCCTGGGTGGATAGTATAGTTACATCAACATTAAAGGGAATAAAATGCCGCGGATTCATGTAAATAGAGACTTCGCTTCAGCGCTGATAATTAATGTTTCTTAATTAACACGGGTCACCTCTGGAGCCGGTAGTGGCAGGCCTATTTTCGGTGTTTATCAGCAATATTTCAGGGTAAGTGGAGTGATACATTTCCTTCCTGCGTCTTTTTTCCTTCACACGGGTGCAGACCTGCTTGCTTTATTATTTAAATACAAAAAAGTAATAAGCGAGACTACTGTGTTATATCACACAGATACCCAGTCTTCACGTGAACATGAAATATCCGTGATATGATTAAAAGTAGTGCGTACTCCAGCTCGCCCTGCCGAGTTATATGGAGAGAGTGAGGAAGGTAATGGCTGTCGGTCGGACTCGTAACTAGAAAATTGTGAAATGGCCTGTGTAGAGTAACGTTAGCTCGTCCTTTGCTTTCCATGTCGGCTCCGGTAGTTATGGTGTCCTAAACGGCTGTGTTAGGCTTTTACAAATCACGAACCGAGGATCTGACACTAGGTTTTGCCTCCAACATGTCAGATTAGATCCTGTAGGGTACCTGTCTGCCGTCAGTGGGCCTCCTCAGTATCCAGACTCCCATCTGTCATCATGGTTAGACAGTTTGGACTCCTGCTCCCACTTTGTTAACAAAAAAGGGAAGAAAAAAAAAATCCACTTTAACCTAATGTGGTCTTCACATACCAGATCTCACACGGTTATTAGTTTAACGCCATTAAGGAGAAAAGAGTCCAAGTGCACATAAAGGAGAGCTATTGTTCAAAGCTGTTCACCCTGCTGCTGCATTTTTTTATTATTATTTTTTTTATTATTATTTTAATTATTTTTGTAGCTCTTCACAGGAGCCCGAGGAAAAAATATATTTCACTTTCCTGCACTGGTTTACGTGTGTGCAGAACAATGCACATAATATTT
Source organism: Neolamprologus brichardi (assembly GCF_056152115.1). NCBI lineage: Eukaryota > Metazoa > Chordata > Actinopteri > Cichliformes > Cichlidae > Neolamprologus > Neolamprologus brichardi. Next base: position 14,147,115 of record NC_142124.1, on the reverse strand, counting down.
AAAAGAGCTAACAATCAGTGGTCACACTACAATGTCCATATTTGTGTGGTCTTTTTTGTTGCGTTGTTTATTAATACTTAAAAGTAATTCCAGTGAAATTGGGGCTCTGATGTGGTTTAGCAGAGAGGCTGGCCCGTGCAGCCATAATTTTTCTGTGCCCTCCTATGGTAGATGCCAGTGCTGCTGGGCTATAAGTAGGCCACTTTGACAGGGTGATCCACCGCTGTGAGGCGTCCCTGCAGATGGATTCATATCAACATCCCTCGGTAGTGCAGCCCCACTGACCATAAGCACAGATTTTACACATAATTTCTCGTTTATCGTGATGTATACTGTATGCTGTGGATTGAGCACAAAATCCTCATGTTTAAATGTTTCAAAATGTCACCTTATTATTTGGATTGCAAATGCTTCCCAGTCCTGGTCCTCTGCTGGCCTGGCAGCAGGATCAAAATGCTGGCAGGCCAAAAACTTTGCTATCTTAAAGTGAAATATCTGATTAAAATGAGGAAAACAACATTGATATAGAAGCGTGTTGCCACCTCGGGGTTAGGATTTAAGCTGACAAAGCTGGTAATGGTTGCCAAGTTGAACGGAATGAAATCGTTTCTTCACAACAACAAATCATTAAGATAGCATCGTGCTCTTAGGTTATGAGCAGCCTTTGGGCTGTCAGAATGTAAGCTTTTGTCTCCTAGATGTGGTAAAGATGTGACCAAACAAACAGGTAACGGTGGCACATAAAATTAGGCAATATCCATCCGAATCTAGGAATTTTTCAGTTTTAATAATAATACACAGTGATTGCATGGAAGTTTTGTCCTTCTGACCTGGCTGAAATAATCCATCCATGTAAGGATAGTTTTAATTTGTTTCCCTTTGTGTTAAGTGTTCCTTGAACTGAAAGCTCATTAAAATTGCAATAATTTTCCACTCAAATAACACCTCATCACATTGAATTTATTAAGGCTTGAGGCAGGTCTAAGAAATTTGTATGTTTTTGCTTTAGAAGCATAACTTGCTAGAGTAATGACATTTCTTTATATCTTCTTACGACTTTATTACTTACATGTCTAATGCTTTTTGCTCTTAAACAGTAATATTAGTTGGAAGATTTTGGAAGGTCAGACATCGACTTGTTTGGTAAAGTTCATTTAAAAGGAAGACACAGTGTAACACTGTCCTAATGCACAAGGGTTTAAACTGGCAACATATGCAAGTCCTTAGTAATATTCTTTTGCTTTTAAAATGACAGTGTCTAGTTTAATCTCGTTAAAAAAAAATCAGCTTTATTTAAATTGGAAAACTTGTAGCCCTAAAGCAATTAGGTGGTTAATTGAGGAGTTCATTTACAAATAAATGGAGACAGATATGCGAAACACTCCCTGAATTCAGCTCCCTAAATGGTGCTTTTTTTCTTGGTCCTATATGAAACCTAAAGATGCTACTTTAGAAATTACAAAGAGATTTTTCTCCATTGCCTGAGATTTTCTATGCAGCACCTTAATAATCAATGTGTTGTTGCCTTATGTTGTCAGGTGGATGCAAAGTCACAAACTGTGAGTAAATCAATTCTATCCACCTTTTGGCTGTGGGAGATTGAGCCATTAAGGCCATCAAGTCCTGAATCCTTGTCTGGGAGCCGGGCAAACCCCATTGCTAGTCACGTTTGAGGCTCCGACCATTTATCTCAGGCGTTTGGCACATTTCATTGGGCAGTGCGTAATCCGCTAAAGGTCACTGCCACTAATTACACTACTCCAAAACAGGCAGATGCCTACCCTGAGCTTGATTGCGCCACCCTTCATTAGGAGACTATTCAAGGGTTGCATAAGCATCACTTGCATGATTCGAATAACATATGTGCGGCTCTTTTTCTTTTTCCTAACCAGAGTGACCAAATGCCTTTCCTCCTAAGATGATGAGGCACACCTGGTCCAGCTGAAAGTCATTCATTTGCCACTGTCACAGACTTTTTAAATAGTTTCTTTTAGATCGACTTGCGCCTTTTCTGGCTGATTGGCTTCCTGCGTCTGAGCGAGATTGGTTCGACTGGCTGCAGGGCTCAGTTTTAGCCCAGCGGTGATCTCGTTATCTCAGTGTCCAATCAGTCCTCCGGCCACCTCCTAATTGAGCCATCAGCGCCTTAAGGGGGAAGAGGAGGGATGAACGTGTCAATTACAATAATGAGGGGGCAGCCATGCAGAGGGCAGTCGGGGAGAGGAAGGCTAGACAGAAGCCTTGCAGTGTCGCCCCGTTATGGTCAATTCACGACTAATCAAAGATAATATTGTAGCCTGACAGTGCCAAAGTTAGCAGAGTCAGTAGGGAAGAGCATTTTTTAAAATCATTTTCCCCTCTAGCTGTGGGATATTTCTGCATGTCGTGTTGTGGTAATTGTTAGAGCCGCTGAGTGATTCATTAACACTGCTGTGGATATAGATTTAATATATGGAAAGCTCGGTCTAAGCACAACTCAAAGCACCTAATGCTCATGCATCTGTATGTGTCAAGTAGCTTTTTGGGCTCGAGGGTTATTGGATTAGTTGTTAGCCTGTATTTAAAAAGGTCCTTCATAAAATGTTGTTTAATAAAGGACACCAATATTAGTAGTAATAGTAATATTATTATTACTACGGGCTTTGTGAGCAGAGGACTTGTGCAAAAACATAACATTTTAAGCACTTTTTATGACTTGACAATGATGATGATGCTGATGCTACTCAAAAGACTAGTAGGTACACTCATGAACAGATTCACAGCTAGTAAGATGAACCTGTGTGTCGATATGCCAGCCACTACTGCTGTTTATACACATAAGGTACTTGGAAAGATTTAGCTCATTAGCAGCTTAATCAATCAGCCCATTAATTGATTGGTAATTACTCTGTGTTTTCCCAGCTTCACAAAGCTGCAGATTTTTGGTGTTGCTGTAAAAGACTTTAAAAGCTCCGATGGTCACGCAAAGCATGATGATATGAAGATGTCACATTGGAGGCTGATGTGTCACATTGGTTTGGTTGTTATAGAAGTGTTAATTTCCTGTTTTTATATGTGGATTTTCCATATATTGCTGTAAGTTGCTGTTATAATTTCCATTGCATCAAATAATTATTATTTTTTTGTCACTACAGGTCTTTTTTAGTATTAGTGCATAACGAACCATAGAATCTATTGAGCGATACACTTAAACAAACCATCATTATTCAGTTGGTAATGCTAGTGTTGTGAAGGGGGTTGTATTTTAACTCAAACCACAATCTGTAACACAACCGGACAACATAGTTTTTGCTGTCTAAACCTAACCAGTGAGTGAAAGTGAAAGTAAAAAGCGAGTGAAAACAAGATGATGATCAAGTGAAAACAAAGCACAAAAGTCAAACATGTGAAATTTTGTAGCTGAGAGTGTGTTAAAACCAAGGATGCTGTTTCTGATATCTTTATCTATGAGGAATCTGCATTATATCGAGTAACAAAAAAACACTTACACTTCTGTATAAGCCAGAATTTAAAAGTGATTGGAATCATTTTTATGCGAGCTGACACGAGTACGGGGGCACGTCACAGCCCGCTGTGACTAAATGAATGTAAGTGATAGTGAAAATACACTGTATAGCCACACCTGACCCGCTCAGTGAGATTATTATTTTCATCTCCAGAGAAAATTGGTTGGCTGGCGAGCAGAAAAGTCATAATGGATAAATGGAGGGAAAAAAATGATAGCAGCTGCTGTGGCGGTAGAAGAAATTCAAAGTTGACCGAACAAAGTAAAGAAAAAAGACCAGTTTAAACATTTACACGATCAGGACGTCTTGTATGAATTCATAGGTGCAGCTCTGGTTTGAGTTTTCACCAGTTAATTCTCAGTCTGGACATTTGTTAAAATGTGGGTTATGTTTTTTTGGGAAGCCCCATGTGCACTCCAGTGGCGTTTTCATTTTTTCCGTCTGGCCTAACAACAGTCCCACAGGAAAGCTCGGATGCGGAGGGTCAAGACTGGAGGGAAAACTTAACACAATTGCCACAGAGCCGAGCCCACATGTAGGAAAGAGAATGGGGTTTAGGTAATGTGTTTAGTAAAATGTGAGCTGAAGATAAAATTGGTTGAGGAAAAAAAAGTAGTTTTGTTGTGAATTTTCAGGCCAGTAAGGAGATTAGAACAGGTTAGTTTTGGGGTCCATTTGAAGTCTTTTCACAGGTGTGATGAAATCTGTTTAACATATTTTTTATTACATAAAAACATAGATTTTAAAATAACAGAGATTGCTGGAACTCGGTCCATTGACCATCTGTTGTTGTCAGTAAGATCAAAAAGAAAAGCAGCACTTTCTGAAATACCAGGATTTTCTGCCCTTCCACTAATTAATAGACAAAACAAATTTTCCTTTCAGCTCAAGGTAGCGCTTGATTTAATGTACCACACCAGGCAGCTCCCATAAATGCAAAGCATCAGCATTGCACCTGACTGAGTTTAATGAAATGTTCTTGCTAAAACTGTGATTAATGTTTGATTAATTGTGCATCCCGAATGTAATATAGATTAATTAAAAGCTCTCGCTGCAGATAGGATAAGTGCACCTGTGCAGTATGTGACTGTTAATGACTTTTAACTCATTATCATGCAAAGTAAAAGGGGCCAACTGCTTATGTATTTGTAAATACATAAGCAGTTAAATATTTGTAAGTACTGCAGCTGTTATAAGATTTAACCTTTAACAAAGCTGATTACCCCGAGTGTCTCGGGTACAATCACAAAGTGCCAACTCACTTCATTCTCAAATCTATGTTTTTCCCAAGTAGCAGATTAGAGCTACAGTGGAGTTGTTAAGGATTTCTGCCAAAAATGTGTTTTTAAACGTGTGTGAGAAAGAAAAACTAAAATAAAGTTTTCAGAGGCTTGTAAACCATCCAGTAAATGTCTTCATTAGCCGATAATAAGCCCAAAGGCCTGCTCTTCAAACTAAAATTACTTTGATTCTTTCCTTGGTGTCACTGAGTAACCCTGAAGGGCTGAATCCTGGGGAAAATCATACTGACAATTATCTTGACTGACGTCACATTTACGTTTTTAGTCCTTTGGAGGACTGCATTAAATTTGTTTTAAGAATGAATGAATTTATTCTATTAACCACAGTTTAATAGATTTTAAAATATTAACCACAGGTTCCTTAGTGTTCTGTTTTGTTATGCACTTATAAACCACGAGTCACTACGGGTGACAAATGTAACAGTAATAACTTCATGCATTTTGGGGCTTTCAGTGGAAATTAAAAGCCCATTTGCAGGCTGCTGGTAGTCATAATGTTGAATTGGTTGCAAAGAGGTATACAGTGCTGCACCAAAAACCTCCTTGCAAATGCTTTGATTACCTGTAGTTTGCGTGGGAAATGCTTACTCGTCAGCTTTTACTTTGAAGGCTAATGCTTATCATTTTCGGCTTGCGCCGCAGTTTTTCAAGTTTCACTACCGCTCCGTGAGTAGTTAACAAATGTTTTTGGACAAGTTTTCAAACTAAGGGTGACCATGGCAACATGCTATTGACCAAAGCAACCACAAGGAAGTTTTTGGTGCAACACTATATACCTCTTTGCAACCAATTTCACAATGAGGCTGCCAGCAACACTCTCTAACTGGTTGAGGAATAATCATTTTTTGGCCCTAATAACTAGAGGTTACAAAGGGGTCACTGATCAGTCTATAGGCCTGTGTGACTTGGGTTAACTCTTTGGAAGTAGAAAATCTGTGTTTTGGTCTAATCAGTCAGAATCGTATTTATTTATTTTTGGGGGGAAATCGTGAGCTCTGCCTCCAGGTCCAAGGGAAGAAGGACCATCCAGCTTATTATTGATCAGCGCACAGCTCAAAAGCCGGCATCCATTGTGGCTGGAGGTTTTAGTGCATATTGCATGGGTAACTTGAATACCTGAACTGCTGCAGAGAGCGTCCATTTTTCAGGGAGGACCTTGCCTATATTAGCAAAACAATGTGATTGCCAAACTGGCTCGCTTTAATTCAGACCATAGAAAACATTAGTTGAATTATAAAGAACCAAAAATAGAACAAAGCCTATATGTAGCACAATTTTGCCTTCAAAATAACAGCAGGAAATTTGTAACCTTTAAGATAGTACTAACACGTTTAATATGTCATTGATTAAATATGAAGTTTAAATTATTTACAAATGAGCTCTTTTGCTTTCGTGCATGCTTATATTCACAAATTTTGATTGCAATGACTAAAATAAATCCCTTTCTCATTTTGACCTGCTGAAGTGAGTGTAAACAAAACACAAAACATCCGGCCTATCTTAGACCGGATCTGTTAGCTGTTACTTAACACTAAGGGTGACAAAAAATCCAAATCACGTCATCAAATTCAATCTCTGGGAACATTTTCTAAGCTTGAACGCCTTTTCATATTTTTTAATGCTTTGCCTGAAGAGATTGAGACAATGGCAGCCGATGAATTTAACCCATCGCGGTGGTGTCGTGTGTCGCTTGGTGCCCCCTGACCTCATAATCAGACAGCATTGTTGTCTCAGTTGTTTTCAGGTTAACTACAGTTGAACAAGTGGGGTTAGTCATTATTTTTTTCACACAAGTGAATGATAACTTACTGATTTCTGAATGCATGATTCCCACCATCAGATATCCATTGTTTTCCTTTCCTCTGTTTGTGTCATACACGAAGGACCTTCCAGTATCATCTTTGTCTCTTTACTTTTCACAGGAGAGGAGTGTCGTCATCCTCACCACAGCAGCTGGGGGGGAAGTTTGTCACTTTAGTCCCCGTTGAACAAATGACGAACTGAGAACCATCTCAACCTCAAGCGTCTCCGCAGCACCCGCTCGTTGAAGGAGTCGACCGCGTTGCCTCGCCACACTGGACAGAGAAATGTGTCTGTGCGTGTCCTCGAGTGCATGACCGCGTCTCAGTGTTTTGTGGCTGCACTTCCTCTCTCACCTTCCGAGAGGCACTTCTGCACTTGACTGACTGCAACATTTGTCTTCATCACAACAAAGCATCATGGGTAGGAAAAAGATTCAGATCCAAAGGATCACCGATGAAAGGAACAAGCAGGTGAGGCTTAATTATTTTATTTGGTTGCTCGTTTAATCTGCTGAAATGAGTCATTGAAGAGACTGCAGATTGAACCTCAGTGCATTTGTCTGTATGTAACACTGTGATACATATCTGATTTTTAAAGCACGCAGCTCCAGCTTGAGCATTAACCTCCAGAGTTAAGGCGTTATTTCAAAATAAGGTTCTCGTTTTTGTTACTTTTGGCTCTGACTCTGCATGTGCTGAGATTTGCGCCCGATCTACAAATTCAAATGTCATATTAAAAGCTTACTTTTCTGCTAAATCCACTAAGAAGGAGGACACTTTTTTCCATATAAATGGAGCAGAGCTGTCAGCCAGTTAATTAAGAGCTTTAATCACCCGTGTGGTCAGGAGTTATGTGCAATTTTCTTAGTTCTCGTGGTTCTAATTGTGACTGCTTTTCTTACTTGCGTCCTTTGTTTTTTCTCAGCAACACATCGTGTTTGCTTCATACGCTCCAGTGCACTTTATCAGTGACATTTGGCGCTTGTTGCCTGTCCCTGCTTTGGTTAGTATGATGATATGTAAAACATGTAAAAAAAAAAAAAAGAGAGAGAGAGATCTGTATGAAAAGAGGAAGGAAAAAATGAGCAATTTCTGAAAAATTTGTTTATTAAAAGTCTCTTCACAAGCTGTTCTGGAGCTTTTGATCACATGACGTGACTTTTATCAGCTGAGGCAGTTTTTCTTGTAATCATAAAGTGACATCTCGGCCAAATTTGTTTAAAAGTTCAGATAAAAAAAACAAACAAATAGTTTAATCAATGAGTTAATAAAACATAGTGTAACCAGTGATAAGCTCACTTACAAGTAAAGTCTGCACATGGTTGCAGATCAGTTTACTGATCCATTTACACTTTTTTTATTATAGGTAAAGCAAACGCACCGGGTCACCCCATTTTTGTTTCCTTTGAAAAATCACTTGTGAAGTGTTCTAAAATACAGCCAATATTAATTTTAATGGTTGACTCAAAAGACGAGAGCCCAGTGAGGCTTTATTTAGAAATCCAGCTGTTTTAGGTATTATACAATACTGTTTTATAATAGTTTTATTCTGTGAGCTGTTTAATCCAAAAATGGTGTTCTCCGGGCAGTACTTTGTGAGGACTGATCTGATCTTAAACAAAAGAACTCCATGTTTTATTGCCAGAAGTGGCGAACGTTGTGTGGTCATAGAAAGGTTCAGCATAAGAACCAAAATGAAACCAAAAACATGCATATTATAACATGATTAGGGCTGTTTACTGCTAGTAGGCACTGGGACAGTTTTACAGGGTCAACATAGCTGTCTAGACGTCACAGATTTCAAATGGCAGTAAGGTCATGATTTTGGGCTGGCCCCGCACAGCTTTGTGATGTTGTTTGGCGTCCACATTCAAGTCCTGCAATGAAAGGTCTCAAGTACTAAATCAGGCTGTACCCCAAAAGCTGCCTTTTCAGCTCCATTTGCTTCCTTTCTCTTCTCACTGCATGAGGCTGCCACTTCACAGTAATGATGGTGCTGGATGAGTGATGAGGTGATTCCTGCCAAACAGAATGCTTTGTATGACAACTGAAAACTTCAGTTTTGTTTTCATCACACCACAGAATATTTTGCCTCATGCTCTCAGGCCTCCACGTGCTTTTTTTTCTTCCTTTGGCAATCTTCAAGCACGCTCATTTTTTCCACAACTGATGCCTCCGAGACATTTTGCTTGAAGACCAAATTTGAAAATCGCTGCATTGATTTGTCTTTTCAGAAGATCGTTTCTGCCAGGTCGGACGGTAGCTGTAATTTGAATTCTGTACTTTTAATTTCTTCTCTCTTTAATCTACAAAAATGTTTTAAGTTCCCATGCCCTCCAGCCCAGACTTTGTGGACATAACAGACCCTGAAACCTTTTCAGATAATGTGTGAAAATGGAGAGGCCAATTTCAGAGGCTGGAATTGGCCAAGGCCAGGGCTAGCCATAGAGTGTAAAAAAGATGGACTGATCTGAAATGTGAAGGCAAAACCCAAGTGCCTTAAACCTGGATTCTTTTTAATGGCCAGCAGGGGGGAGACTCCTGGTTGGAAAAAGATGGGAAAATAGGTTTAGTTTCCCGTTGCTCTGAGATGACTTTATGGCCTAAGACGCTGTTTTCGGGTCATGTTAAAAAGAACATAGAGCTGTTTTTGTTAATTCTGGTTAATATCGGAGTTATCCAGAATGTCAGTCTGATCCACCCCTTGCTTGTTACTTCCTGCTGTCTGTTGGTGTTGCAGCTGCCGGCTACTGTTGCCTGCGTTGGCAAACCTGTCAGTCGAAATGGCCACACCTTTAACTTTACGTTATAACAAAATCTAAAAGGATTGGGGGGGGGGGTTCAAAAAAAAAAAAGAAAATCTGTTAATATAATGTAATAAGTTACAAACAAGCTTTACAGTTTTAAAGGGGATTGTCCTGCTTTTGGAGCCTTTCTAAAGGGGCCACTAGAGGAACTGTAGTTATTAGTACTTAACGTCAGCTCTGTAGGTTACCTCCTTGTTAGGTAAAATGGCCTGTATTTGTATAGCGCTTTACTTGGTCCTAAGGACCCCAAAGTGCTTTACACTATACACAATCATCCACCCATTCACACACTGGTGATGGCAAGCTACATTGTAGCCACAGCCGCCCTGGGGCGCACTGACAGAGGCGAGGTAAAGCTACTTTCACCTGCTCCCTTGTCACATTTAAACACCACATCTCTTCACATCTCTTATTTTTGATCCAGATGCCCTTCCTGATGCAAAAGGGGATTTTTGTCTCTGGCTGGAGTTGAATTAGTGACCTTTCTAAATACAGATATTAAATATAAAACAGGTCACCATGAAGCACAAAAATGACCGAGCATTCAGTTGCACAATCTATGCACTTCAACACTGACCGACTGATTCACAGTCAGTTGGGGAAACAAATAAAAAAATTACGCAATATAGGAAAAAGTTAATGACCTGCAGTATTTATGCCAAAGTGTGCATCTCTAGTTCAACTTAGACCACATCTAATTATAGCAGAAGCAGTGAATAAATGTTAGGCTAAAAATATCAACAAATATCAAAACTGTTTGTAAACATATTCATATTTATCTATCTATCTATCTATATATATATATATATATATATATATATATATATATAGATAGATAGATATATCAGGGAAAAATGATTATTGACTGTTTATTGTTAGCAACCAGTGTCTGAAGGCTATTTATTGTGCTGATAATAATTATAAATAATAAACGTTCACAAAAACAAGGATGCTTCAGTATCGATGCTGAAAACTGACTCACTGTGCTTCATTGATGGCTCTTTATTAATGTTGTTATTGCTGTTGTTGTCACTGGTACACTGTTATTTGTGTGTGCTTTCACCTAATGTGTCTATCTGCTGTGTGAAATGTGTGTTTGTGTTACAGGCAGTTGAAATAGTCACAGACTTACTTTGTCTTTGTAAAGATTTCATTTTATTTTGCAGGCCTAGACCTGTTTGCGTGTGGTGCACAGAAGACCTGTGTAAAGGTCTTTTATAGGAGTTACAGCGTTAATAGTGCTTTAACCCTGAGAAACCTCTGGGATTTTTTTACCCTGCCCTCTGCTGTTTTTACAAATCCTTTCTTCTGTTTTCTTTCAGGTGACATTCACAAAGCGAAAGTTTGGTTTGATGAAGAAAGCCTACGAGCTGAGTGTATTGTGTGACTGCGAGATTGCCCTGATCATCTTCAACCATGCGAACAAGCTGTTCCAGTATGCCAGTACTGACATGGACAAGGTCCTGCTCAAATACACAGAGTACAACGAGCCGCATGAGAGCCGGACCAATGCTGATATCATTGAGGTTAGTCGATGCATCCTCACCATTTGTGCAGAAGTGAGTAAGCTAAGGCCTTGATTAGATTTTAAATAATATGGAAACTGTCAGGGCTGAACTGTTGCACCAACTCTTAAAACATAAAGAGCTGTATAATACTGGCAATATCCCATTTAATCTGTTAAATATGTAGCCATATGCTGCACAAGCGATTTGTTTTTTTTGTGGTCTTTTAGCTGTATTGTCATCATTTTACCAGATTTTGATTTATTTGCTGTTTGCTTTTGTGTTTTTGATGTGACAAAACAAACAAGATTAAAAGCTTAGGCTTCTTGAAAAAGGCTTTGTGACTGTTGTTTTAATGCAGTCTCTGAAGAAAGAATTTGAAGTGTTATCTTATCTTTGTGTGATCAGAGGCAATGTAACCGGCGCACCTCAGCATCATTGTCACACGTCACTGCCTTCATTCAGGGGTGTTATAAAGAAAGTAGTTATAATTAATGGGAATTGTGTTTCTGACTTCACAACCTTGATCAAATAATTTTCAGTGGCAGCTGACTCTCTTCCACCTACATTTTCTGAAACACTTTAAATGATAAACTCATGATTCATACTATGATTGCAGTATCATGTCTTCTCACTTCTAAAGCCCAGTTTTTACATTTACAGACTTTGAGAAAGAAAGGCTTCAACGGCTGTGACAGCCCAGAGCCAGATGGCGAAGACTCGATCGACCAAAGTCCCCTTAATGATGACAAATACCGGAAAACCACAGAGGACCTGGATGTTCTCTTCAAACGCTACGGAGTACGTTTTGTAAACTTCACACTTAAGTCTTCTCTTAATTCATGCAGCATTTTATATATATTGCAGTTTGTTCTGCTTATTGGTCAAACACTTGTCTGTTGTTGTGGTTCTGCTTTGTCTTAAGTACTGACAGGAAACTGCTACTTGTAGGAAGTTCCTCTAACGAGTTGTGTTACACTTTACTGTGACCTTTATAAAAAAATGCAGATTGCTTGATTGGTGTTAGAGATGGCGGTATTATTAAGAGCTTTTGTTTGGGGGTTTTTTTTGGTCATTGTTTTAAAAGCAGTAAATGAGTTAGTCTAACTCATTTACTGCCTTCATATTATTCACAAGCGAGGACTAAAACTCAACACATCTGTAAAACCACTGCTTTTTGGTTTTTCTGGCCATGCATGCCTTCAGTTCTCTTTATTTTTCTGTTGTATGCTGATGATACTCACCTATATTTTGTGCTTAAAGACTCCAATTAAATAATTGTGCTTTTTACAATAATACCATGTTCATTTATAGTCAATAGATCGGAGTTAAGATCATAACATTTGTACACTGTATCAGCTGCATGCCAGGAAATTTGCACACAAAGGGCATTTTGAAGACAAAAGAAAGCAGATAGCACTTGATGTCTTTTATTTAAATGGCAAAAGATTACTTAGCTGTAAATGAAACACTGAAGTACATCAACATGGCTGCTATTGTTGTATGATTTTTAATTTACCACAGATGCATCAGTGGAAGCAAAACAGATAATGAAAAGTTGCAGTAATAACTGTAAATCATTCAGGAACTTTGTGTCATTGCATATTTTCAGGTCCACCAGCTTCATATGAGGGAGTTGATGGTGGTCACTGAATAGTCTGCTAAAAACTGAGAGAGTGGCATAACACTGCTATCTATAACCTGAGATGTCTGTTTATTACCATCAGTAGTAAACTTTGTGAGAGTTCTTAAAATATTTTGTTGGCAAGATAGAAAACTTAAGGCTTCACTGGGTGCCACTTGTTCCTTTCTTTCTCGACCTTGGCACCCACCATTCATCTTACTGCATTTACCCCCATTACTCTACTGGATTTGAACAAATACAACACCGTGTAAGGTGGAACTTCACGTGTTGTTTCATTAGCTGTTCAGGCAGGGTTTTGATGTTATAGCCTCATGGATCGTTAACGCTTTCTCCCCGTAAAGATGACATTTGATGAGCTCCCCTGTACCCGTAATAATGTGTTTGACAGCTCAGTATTTATCAATGAACATGTGGTTTGATGACATTAGAATAGTTTCCAGTGGTAGCTGTATAGGCAGAGCTCACTCTCACTAACTTCTGATGCAAACACAGTCATTTCGTTCTATAAGAAGCCCTCAGATATGAAACCACTCAGTTCAGAAAAGAGCTTCAAAGGTTACTCCTAGTCAGCTTTCAAGGGGTAAAGAGTTAAAGAAAACTGATTAATACCCACCATAACTGCATAAATACCTTCCTATTTCCAAATGACCTCTGCTTTCAAAAATTCTTGAAAATGTGGTTAGTAGGCAGCTCTTAGGGGTAATGAAAGGCAATAATTTCAGTCTGGTCTTAGAAAAAAAGTACAGAAACCACTTTACGTAAAGTTTTTAAGGACATTTTAATGAGTACAGATTTAGGCAACATTACAGTTTGTATTTTACATTTGGTACAGCTAGAGTCACTGTGGACAGTTTTACCTCATTTACTGCACCCTCATGCCATATGGGGTCCCCCAGGGCTCAATCGTTGGACCTATTTTCTTTAGTTTGTGTCTTACCTCCGTAATGCTGATTATTGACATTCGCTTGTCTTATTTAGTACAGAAAAACACAAACATGTAGCTTGCCTGCATTCCTTCCTTGGTGCCATTAAGGACTGGATGACTTCTAATTCCTTAAAACCAAACTGTTATTGGTACTGAACATCTTACTAATATTGTCATGACCCAAAGCAAACTGCTAGAATCTTTTTTTTTGTTTTTTTAGCTTCTCAGTTTCAACTGTTATTTCAAATCTCTCAGTCCAGTCTTTATATGGGTTAGTATATTACAAAGGTCAGATCAGGACTTCTGAATAATACAGCTGAACACCTTATCCACTCTCTGATTTTCTGCTGATTAGATTATTGCAAGTCATTGTATATATTCCTAAATGATGCAGCACTTTTGCATCTACACTTGGTACAAAACTACTCACAAACACGCTGCAAATGCATAACTCCAGTCCTCGCAAAATTACTTTGGCCTCCCATTCAGTGCAAAATTCAAATTAAGATTTTACTGATTACTGTTAATAGAAAGGGGGGCTGCATTCAGTTTTAGCCCAACAAACTTCCTCTTAAAGTTAGCTCAGCACGATCAGTTCCTCGTTTTAAAAAACTTTTAAAAGCCCACACTTGTATATTGACTTTTATATCGTGGTTTTAATGTCATTTTATCTATTTATAATTTTCTAATGCTACTTTTTTGTGAAAGTGAAAGAAATAAAGGTTGTTATTCTGATGTTCATCAAACAGAGAGCAATGACAGGTTTATATTTGCATTTTTTTTACTCTTTGATAATTATATTTTGACTTGTTTTTCTTTACTTTTTAACTTACAATAATAACTTAAACAATAACTTAAAATAATATTTTATAACATTGAAGGACCCACACAAGCCAGTGTGAGTCCTTCAATATTAAAACTTCTCCACTTCACAATATGTCATACGGCAACGGTTTTCAGTCGTCTTTCTTCCACAATGGTGAAATAAGGAAATGCCTGTAGACCCATATTCATATATTATGTGCACCTATTTGGAGCATGACAATACGTCTTAATTTTACCGTATTATAATAAAAATTAAGTATTAGTAGTTTGTTAGTTGAAGCTGTGAAGTACACAACCTGCCAGTTTTACCACTTTTTTTTAATTCCAAAAAAGTAGCGTGAGGCTAAATATAGGTAATGTTCTGATTGTTATAAAGTAGTGCGTTAATGTCGCGCAGTAGGACGGAAAGTGACGTTTTCTTAATTTCGCAGCAGTCAACAGCTCCGCCTCAGACGTTCTCCATGCCGGTCACCGTCCAGGCGTCCAATCAAAGCACACTGCAGTTCAGCAACCCTGGCAGCGCACTGGTAACTACCTCCTATGTAACATCATCGTCGCTCACGGATACCCACCTCCTGTCGCCACAGCAACCGGCTCTTCAGAGAAATACGGTGTCTCCTGGGTTGCCACAGCGACCAGCCAGTGCAGGTGAGCGAGATGAGGAATGGCCTGTAGACCAGCAAAAGACAGTAAACAGTCTTCAGCGCAGGGATTTTTCTGCTTTTACACGAACATGACTTTTTTAAGATGCTCGTGTTTTTTCACAGTTTGATCGAAAACAAAAGAAGTTGTTTAAAAAAAAAAGAAAGATGACAAAAAATTATCCCTGTTTGTACCCCCATAGGATTCATTTTGAATTCTTTGTAAACACAAGTAAACGTTGGCCTTTATTAGTTAATAGCAGAGATAATTACAAAATCAAGCAAGGCGACACTGTCAGACAATCAGAGACTATAGCAGACACTGGCAGCATGCAGCTCCATATCATTATGCATAATAAGCTGCTTCATTCCTCGGGGAGAAATGCATGCCGCTCTCCTCTGGACTAATTTGCTCTGTGTGACATTCGCTACACTTCACTTACACTTTTTTTTTCACGTTTATATTACATTTTAGTTGATTAGTTGATGCATGCAGGGGAGACCTGGAGTTAATATTTATTTAGATTATACTCAATTTAAAGTCCTTTTTTGGATATACTCATACAGTTTGTGTAATGAAATGCATGGTGACATAATGCATGTGCAGCACTGGTTGGAGCTGAAACCTGAGGAGGGAATGAACAACTGTGTATAAGTCCATATTTAAGATAAACCAAAGAAACAAATAGAGTGCATATAGTATACAGTGTATCCATGAGCTGGGGTCTTTTTCAAAGTACAAAAAATTAAAATGTCCACTGTGGTAAAATGTTATGTGAGAACAAAAGGAAGTTCTCTCATATTTTGAGGCTTTTGTTGCATTAGAAATCACTGAGAACTCCATGTTTTACCTTTTCTTCCACTGCCAAACCTTAAAGTGGTGTTCTTGTTCTTAAGTCCCAACATTTCTATTAATTTAAGCTTTTATCAATAGGCGCTCTTCTTGGAGGCGACCTGAATAATTCAAATGGAGGATGTCCAAGTCCAGTCCGTGAGTATTAAAATATCTGAGCGCTATCCTCCACTTATTTGTTGTTTTTCACCACAGATTGTCCTTCTGTTATCCGGTCTGTATTGGGAGTATTCGTTCCTGCTCTCCTCCTCTGCACCGTCTGTGATTGTATCTCACAGGGATCAGGGGAAGCCACCAGTAACAACAGAAATGCATGGGATTCCCAGCACTTCCTGCGGGGAATGCAGTCAGCCTGGCACATGCCTTAGTTCTTTATTTCAAGCCTGCACCAGGAAAACGTTTTCATTTACTTACTTTTTATTGGATTTCTAGATTAAAAATGTCCAATCTTTTATTTATTAGTACTAGAGCACATTTGCCTCAACATATCCAATAATCTGTAACATTAGAGGGCTTTTACTCCTTGGTTCTGTTTGCACGTCTTTGAAAAACTGTTTAACAAAGAAACCTTTGGGAGGATTATGTAAGCCATCGTTGAGGGGGCACACCGTCTGTACCCCGCTGTCTGCTTTCACCTGTTTGATTTTCCTATTGATTTCTGTCCATTCACACCTCCGTCTCCCCGCAGCTAATGGATACACCAGTGCCAGGGCCTCCCCAGGCCTCCTCACCGTTTCCAACGGCAACAGTCTGGGGAAAGTAGTTCCGGCCAAGTCTCCACCCCCACCTCCGAGCCCCCAGATGGTCAACAGCCGCAAGCCAGACCTCCGAGTCATCACCTCACAGGGCGGAAAGAGCCTCATGCAGATGGTGAGCTTAACTAAGCCGAACTTGTGTTGTCTGGGTCGGTTTCTTTAACGCTTCGATCCTTTAACGAGCAGCATAACGCCTCCTGTCTTCACTAAAGTTACTCGCAATGTTGAAGCAAAGACAAACGATGAATCTGAAGGATTATTTCAGGACCACGGGAGGATTATTTTCATTTTTTATCTCAGGAAAGTTTTGTGAGTGAGATGGAAAACCATACAAAACTCTGGGAGTTCATATTGATGTGTTGAATGAAATTCAAGAATTACACTGAAGATAAACAGTCTGTTATAGAGGAATGCTTGCCATCAGTTTTGTGCTTTAGTAAAGACCTGGGGGAAGAGTTTTTGTGCTCAACTCTTCTCATTATTTAGTCTAGGAAAGTGAGTAAAGTCGTGTTGAATCAGCCTACTCCCACCGACACACCGATGAGATTTCTCTCCTCTCTTTTCCTGAACCAAGCGTGCACCCACGTTTCTTGGAGGCATGTTCAGCAGTGTCTGTGCTAACAAAAAGCAGTCTTGGTTTCATCGAGGACTCAAAGTTCATTTCAACAGCGAGGTCCATTTATTAGCTGTCCTTGAGCTTTCCCTCCGATCACACAATATTTCTCTGCACAGTGGACCCGCCACATAATTAAGATGTACACGTTTTCATTTTTTTTAAGACTTGAACCACCAGGTCAAATCTGAGGAAAAAAGGCGACTTTGGCTCAGAATAAGATGTATATGTAAATATATTGGGTATCAGAGGATTACAGTAATGTAATGAATGTGATGGGCAGTATATCATGGTTACTTTTCCCATGAGTACCCTCGTGGCTCAACTAGGCATTGTATAATCCTGACAAATTTTAGAGTAAAGTAACATAAACGTGGTCTTAAGAACTTAAAAATAAGGGGACTGTACTTCTATAAGTTTTTAAAAACATTTCACCTTCTTCAGATCCAAAACCAAAAAAGTGGAGAGTCTCAGACATTTTAAAACCTTGCGTGCTTGTCCCTCAGGTGGTCATTGACCCACTATTGATCATGAGCGTCACCACATGACCCAGGGCATGAAAAAAGGCATGGGTCATTACCACCAGAGATTTCAGGTGAATCCACCATGAAACCGATAGGTTCTCCGTCCAAAGTGTTGAACTGAACTGAAGAAGCCTCTTGGATGAGAGGCACATCTTCAAAAAAACCCTTAAATAAGTACAATTGCCTTATTTTCAAGCTTTAAGACTACCCTGCCCTGGATGACTGAAAACCTACACAGCCACAAGATAAACATGCACGAACCGCTGGTGTTTTAAGAGCAGAAAGCAGCCTCTGCTACCCAGTAGTATTAAAGATTTTTTGCTGCTGTACTACTTCACATTTCCTGCAGCTTTTCCTGTTTTTTCTTAGCTCGGTACAAAGTGATAAATATGTTGACACGGTAACGGCTGAGGACGATTGTGTGAGCTCCAGATTAGTGAGATCAGTCATTACATTTCTAATGACTGTAGGCAGGCAGAGTGATGGCACCGCCGCACATTTCATAATCAGACTGCAAGTATGTCATTGTTAAGCAAGCCACCAGTGAAGTAGCTGCCAGACTACAGTAAGTAGTTTTATTGTTGTTCCATATATATTTTTTAATTACCCCAGAGTTGTAACCCTCTCTGTTACCACCCTTTGCAGACAGAGGATGAGCTGGAATTGGTAAACGAGGTGATTTCCCCCACGTCAGTCACTCGCATGAGTCGATGGCACATTAATAGCATGGATGCAGTTCTCTTATAGGAGTTTCACATTGTTCTGGTCTTGCTCCACTCACATTTCTTGGGATGGTCTTTCAGTTTGTGGTTCCCACCTGACTGCATGTGGTTCAGGGCTCATGGATGTGTTGTTCCAGCATTTCTTTAGTCGTGGGCTCATAAACTTGTCAGTGATCTAGAAATACTCAAGTGATTCAGACCTTCACATGAATCAGTTTTGTTTCAGCAGAAGTGTCATACTGTAATGTGCTCCTGTAAGTTTTTGAACCAGGTCCATTTACTTCATCATACGACGCCACTTTAAAAGCATGGATGTCTTCTCGAGGCACCACGGAGCATGCTCCCTGCTCACTGACACTCACACCGACTCATTCCACCATCCTCCAAAAACTGTGTCAAGTACAGATGTTTAAGAACTAACTGGCATTACATTAAAGGCATTTCCTCTGTCACGTATGCATATTTAGCTCTAAAACACTAGGATTTAAACATTTTAGGATTGTGCACCTCTGTATTTATGGTGTTACTATAACAAATTGATTAATGATTAAGATGAAATAAAGCTAATTAGCTATGTTTTTGTGAGGCGATGGCTTCGGCTTTTTAAATAGGACAATTTTGTGTTGAGATTTGTTGAAAACAAGCTATTATTCCACTGTTTTCTGACTATTCATGGGCAGGATTATTATTTGAGACAAAAAAAATGTTTTAGCAACATTTTACATTCATTGAATATTTGTGAGACAGAAAAAATACTTATCCCACTTTTAATAATACTGGGGGGAAGAAAACATTGTATTTTCTTGTTATTCTAAAAAAAATCTGCCTTTGATTTAAGCTGAGTTTACACAGAGAGAGATGATGGTTGCTGCTGATGGTGGTGGTGGCTGCTGCCGTTCCCCCCTCTTTCACAATTCCTCCCAAAGTTGACAGGCAAGATTCTCATTTTCCAGAGAAGAGTGATTAATTTTCATCGCTCTCACCTCGCTGCTCCTCCTCACTTCTTCACAAAGGCAGATAATTGAATCCGGCTCCTCTCTCCGGTCTGTCTCTTCTCTCTCTCTGTGTAAATCCAGCGTTACAGTCATAACTCTGTCCGAATGTTTCCTCTCCGGATGATGAGCCTCAGCGTGGAGAAGAGTAATTCCAGACCTGAATTACTGCGTCTTTGGCCTTTTATTCGCAAACCTTTTATTATTTCCTTCTGTTAAAAACCTCCATCTGCTTTTATCTGTGATATAATTCAGCTCAACCTGACTCTGGAGGGTTGTGTTTCTTCACAGATTTGTGTCTTTCAGCGAGTGTACATAATAATAAAACCTCAGGGCAGCAGTTCCACAGATTTAGCAGTGTGACTGTGGCACCTGTGTTGGAGAAACACTGAATATCTTGTCATGTAAATGGGTGACTGGATGTGCAAACACTCATCTCCGTGGCTCCTATAAAACTGAGTGATAGAAACATAAACAGGATGCTTTACCACAGCGCACTGTAAACCTTTACTGACATCCACTGGAGAATCATGAGATGAGCTCTGCGTTGAGGCAAACAGGATCAGCTTCACGATAGCTGCAGATAACGTCACCCGTTTGTAGTTTATTATAGTGAGACTGGAGAGTTTATTCTGAAATTTACCATTTAAAATTACAACACACTGTATGCACAGTAGATGATATTGAAATTGAAATGGGAGATTTTATTTCCTGTTAAATGTTTATGCCATTTTTTTAAATAGAAAGGCCAAAAACACAGTGAGCAACTGTATGTATGAATACGATGGTAAACTGAATGAAGAAATCAAAGAGCCAATTTGGCTGCAAGACCCTGTGATGTACTTTTATCACTTTTGACCTTTTTAAATCAAACAAAATCTTGATTCAGTGAACTGAAGCAGTCTTGTAATGGAGAATGGGCCAAAATTCCTCCACAATCATTTGAGAAACTGATAAAGTCATACAGAAAACTATTAGTTCAAGCTATTCCTGCTAGAAGCGACTGAATCATGGGGTGTACTTATTTTATCACAGAACTGTATTGACTCCTATTTAAACTTTTTCACATCACTGTGGATGTTTATATCCAGATAAGCCATATTAAACTTAAATAGTGATTGTATAATTTTTATTGAACATATTTGTATAGGTTTTTACATAAAAACAAAGAGCACCAAATAGAACAGTAAAAAAAAAATGAGATGAGATAGATCCAAATTTTGCTAAAATATTTTTAATTAATCTGTTTTTTTTTTTAAAATGCATTGATAAAATATTGAATTTCTACAGAGTCTGTGTCTCGTCACAGTCGATCTGCTTGGGAGGATTTACTTTCACATAATCTTTTATCTAGTTAATTGATCTGGTTTACATTTTGGTAATTATCATTAATATTCGTGGAAGCTTAATTTGAATAAAATGTGGCAACTGAGGGTTGAACAATGTGCCTTTAATGTAATTCTATAAATCACCGAGAACAATGAAAGTGTTTTTGATGCATGTCATCAAGAACGTCCCGACAGTAAATCCACATTTAACTCCGAGATTTACTCCATGTGGAACGCCATTATGAATCCAGCCATGTGCACATCGTCATTCCCAGCATGTCAGAGTGTACATTAAACAAAAAATAAGTCTTGACTCCTTTGGGTCACATGTGGAAGTGTTGATCCTTTCTGTCCTGCTCTCACTAACATGCTGTGGTCCTCTTTGGCAGAACGCCCAGCGGCTGGCAGCTGGAGCTCAAACTCTCACCACACCAGTGGTCTCTGTAGCCACACCGAGCCTCCTGGCACAGGGGCTGCCCTTCTCCGCCATGCCTACGGCGTACAACACAGGTGAACTCAACACGAGAGCTTTGGCAGCAGCAATATCCTTTTTAGATGAGAGTTTAATAATTAAATAACAAGTTTATTTAATTATAAATTAAATAAACTTGCAATTAAATAACAAGTTTATTTAATTATTCACCCTGATAGCTTAAAGAAGAAATCTATTTTGAATTCCTGCTGTGACCTTTGCCCCTTCTCAGAGTACCAGCTGACCAGTGCGGACATCACTGCTCTACACGCTCTGGCGTCACCAGGAGGCTTGCTGCCCACTGGCGTGTCCACATGGCAGCAGCAGCAGACAGTTTCCCAGCCAAGTCAGCAGCAGCAACAGCAAACACAGCAGCAGCTTAACTTAGCATCACTCAGCAACTTGGTGTAAGTCTGCTCTTCATCTTCATCTTCAGCAGTTGAACCTGCACTCAGGTCCAAAGACAGTGGCAGCTGAGATGTTCCTGTGATGCCTCTCTAACCCTTTTAATGCTGATGTACTGAATCTACAGACTCTCCCATTTAGCTTGCATGATATCCATACCATGACCTTTATATGCAAGCAATCCACATCCTTTTTTTAAGCGATCTGGTCTCTCACCAGCATCTCACCATCTCAGCCTTCTCATAACATCAGTCTGAACACTGTTCGGCTTTTTCTGGGTTGATTAAAAAAAAACACATTACGTGGAATGAAGAAGTGGTTTTATTGCCTCACAGTGGAAACAAAATGACGCAATTATCAGATAATTATTATTATTGAAACCCTTTATCACCCACACGGTTCTCAGTCAACTAAAGCTCCCCTGAATAACCTTGTTAGGCATCGTGTTTATGTACGCTCAACTGACTAGTAAACATCAGGCGGCTCGCTTGGCTGAAAAGGCACTACTTTTCCTGTTAAAGTGAATCTTTTACTGGAAGTCATGCTCCTGTCATTGGCTGTTATTGGCTGCAAACCACTGAATAAGTCTCTTTGTTTGCCCCTGTTGCGTACAACTTTCCCTGAGCCATGCTGAGACACAAATAAAGAAAAAATACCACAGCATCAAAAACAAATATGATGAAGCCGCTTCCAGCTACACTGAAAGCTACACAAATTCTTTATATTGGAAGAAGAATACAGGTCACTGCATCTTTAAACTGTGTGCACAGTGAAATGTAGTACAATGTCTACAATGTCTTACGTAAATAATTATAAATGGGATTGTGTGTTTTACTTCCTACAGAGACAGAGTGCAACCTTTCATTCTGCAAAATATCTTTATAAAGGCCAAAAATATAGAATTTCATTATGTCAAAGGAATCTTTAAGGCTATTGTCTAGTTAGCTGTGGCGAGTTATTGTTAGCAAACTTCTGTGACATTTTATGCTGTCCAAGATGAAAGCTGATCAGTGTGAAAGAATCAGGATAATATCCTCAATCGTGGCTACAAAACTGTGATTGTGCGTTGTACAGGGGTAAAAGTTCAACAGTTTTGTAAGCAAAGATAGCGTAAGACAAACTTAGGATGACCCTGCTGCCACAGCCTTTATCTACTCACATGCTTATCAACCAGACAGCACCAAACAAACTTAAATCGAATATAAGGAAGTGAAACTTAGTTGCCTCAGAAGCAAAGTGACACAACCTCAGATGATTTGCACCAAACTTGGAACAGAAAAAAAAGGTTAGAAATGAAATCTATTTGAAGTTTGGCAGCAGAAAGTTGTTTGTATGATCTATCATCCAGCTGTTATCAGAGCCAACAGCCATTTGTCTTCATCCCAGTTCAGCATTAACCTCGTAGAGTCTACATTCATCAGACTTGTTCTACCCAAATTGATTAAATCCAGGATTCATAGCGAGGTGTACATTCACCTTTTAAAGATGCTAAAACTGTCGAGTGTGTGTAGGCATTTCATTGCAGACATAACGTTACAGCCTTCTGAGTTACCCACAGTTTACAAACTGTCACAATCCTTTAGCTTCATTTAAAAATCATAGTGATGACAAAGTGATGTTTAGATATTTAACCAATCAGCGACAAAGTGGTGTTGGTGTACAGACAGTGGGTTAGAGCTGCGTTAAATCTGAGCTGTGGCAACATTGTGACTCCAAACCTTTCTGATACCCTCCGTAGTAGCTTCCCTAAAAAATATAACTACACATCACTCTGATGTCACATACGTAGGCTAAATGAAGATTGACTGTTGATGTTATGCAGTTTTTACAGTCTTAGTCTGGGTTACTGAACTCTTCTTGGTGGAGGCACCTTCACTAAATACAAATTCACAGGTTAGCTGTGTGAGGGTAGGACCCAAATGCACTCTGTCTCTATAGGTTTAATTCAGCTTTGATTTTCCTCAGCTCAGGAGGGAAACACAAAAAGGATTTCGATCCTTGGTAAACTCTATTTTGTCAGTCAACCTGAAAATTTATAGGAAGTGAGAAACGGTTTTAAAGAATCGCCACAGTTCCTCGGTCCTGATGTGAATGGTTCCTCATTTTAGGAAACAAACCTGCCCGCATTTGTTTGTCAGCACAACTTTGACTCGTCCTTCATGAAAACATTCAGTCAGACTTTGCCTCATGTGAAGATGTTAGATCTTCTGCTAGCAACGTAGGAAGAATAATTCAATGTAATTCGGGACTTGCATGCACAGTGTGATGCTATTTTCAATATGGAGGAAATGCAGTGTGATTTAGAGAAACTGTTATCACGTTAAGCAGATGGTTTCACTGTTTTTCTCCCTTAATAAGCAGCATCTGGACTGGATTATATCAGTGCGGTGTGGGTGTGACTGAAGAGCTGTGTGAGCTGGGTTGGGGTTTGGTAGCGTGAACACCAGAGCCTTGAAGTGTGTTCTCTCCTCTCGTCCACAGCATGTGGGGCGTGGACAAACAGAGCAGCGAGCTGTCTAGCCAGGTGTCCAGTCTGGCTGCCAATCTGAGGTGAAAAGCCACTAATAGTGTGTGCGTGTGTGAAATGTCATGACCTTGTCTGTAGGGGGGGCTATAGTCCACTTTGCACTTGAATGGGATTCTGTCTAAAACACAAACAACACTCAGTGCGTGCTGCCGTAGACAAAGTTTCTTTTACTCTTTTTACTAACAACCGGCCTTAAAAATAAACTTGGGCTTATTATTAATTTTGCAAAGACAGAGCAGGAAGAACTCTTCAATAAGAGCTTTCAAGAATATTTAGACTGTAAAAGAAAGGATTGCTCCGTCTATAATAAAGGCCTTGAAGCTACTCCTCATTTCTTTATGTTTTCTAGGAAAATTGGAAATACATGCAGCAGTTTATTGACACCCGAATGGGAAAAGAGTACATAAGGCAAAAAACTGCGTGTTTTGTGTGTTCATCATCAATTTTGACATGATCCTCAACATCAAAGAAGGCCCAAACCATGACAGAGCATCCTCTGTGTTTCACGTAAGAAATCGTAACAAACTCGTAACGACATTTCTAAAAAATACACTTCTAATTGGTTCTTTGCTAAGTTGTCTGTTATGCATAGAAAACATTTAGGGGCTTTCTTATGCTTGAATGATTCACAGGTCAGTGTTAAGTGGTTTAACAAACAAAACAAAACAAAAACTGAAATGAGTGAAGAAACAAAAGAAAAAAACAATTTCCAAAGAAACACTTTGAAGGACCTTCAGAAATCCTGGAAAAAGTCTCCTTAGAAGCAAAATATAAAGAAATGAGGGGTGACATAAGACTTTTGAGGTATTTCACAGTGTATTTCCAAATTAGACCAATAGATATTTAGTTAAATGGATCATTTATATATAAATTATCTTTTTTTTTATTTAAACATACGTGGATACGGTGGCCCTTAAGGATTAAACAAAAATCGCAAAAAGCTGAAACAGCAATTGGACAAAAGGCACAAACATTAAAAGTAATAATTTTGACCACGTGATTTACATGCCATCATGTTCGCCACTCTCAGGCTTTGAAGAAAAGAACTTTGTCCATGTTTTTGCATTCAATCCTGTACTCTGTTACTTCTTTAGGGCCACCGTCCACACTCAGGTGTTCCGATTAACACGTGAATTCCTGCATAAACGCTCCACACGTTGTCTATTGTGTATTTGTAGATCAGAAAACAAGATTTTCTTATGGGTTTTGTTGTGCTCTTGCTTCCAAAACATTATGAACATTATTGCTGTTGTTGAAAAGAAAACGTTGCCCGCAATAATGTTTCACACCTCTCTCCACACATGCCTTCTCGTCCACCTGTTCCCTTTGGTTTGGGCTCCAACATTTTGTTTTCTTCCCACAGTGTTGGCTCTCCGTCCAACCTGCTCTTGGGTAGAGATGAGTGGTTGGGCCGGTACTGTATCACACTTCCTTTTTCCTGTGTGTCTGTGCGCTTTTGGCTGCCTCGCTCTCTTAGCATGTCTGGTGCCGTCTGCAGTCAAACAGGAAAAGAGACTTAGTTCCGGCTTCCGCCATGTTCTCTAACCCGAGATTACTTTGTGTTTTCTCATTCTGGAGTTTCTACACCGTCACAGCTGACTCATTGCAAACCACCCTGTCACTCGAATCATTTCACGCTTCTTCGGCTGTTCTGTTGATCTTTTGGGAGCAGTTGGGATCTTAACTCCTGCTTTTAAAAGGCTCAGATTTGATTGTTTTTATGGAATAATGGAGTGTTGCTTTTCCCTGTTGGTGCTGTGCTTCGTAATGTGGGTTATGTCTTCACATGAGTGGTCTTCCAATTTTTCCATATTCCCTTTTGTCAAGTGGCTAATTATTTGTAAATTGTCTCTTGCTTTTCCTCTTTGTTCTGCCCTTTATCTTCCTTCCATTTTTCTTCCTCTGCCTCTGTGACCCCATTCTCAGGCCGGTGACCAACATCCCTCAAGGCGCCATGCTGACCGTCAACACAAACTCTGGCGTGAGCATCAAATCGGAGCCCATCTCGCCCGGCCGGGATCGCAGCACCCCTTGCCCTCCTCCGTCTACCACGCCATCTTCGACCTCGGGAGGTACCATCCTGACTGCTCCGCCTCAATACCCCGGCTCCCTGCTATGCCTGGAGCCCCCGACCGGCCGCTCGCCCGCAGACAGCGTAAGCAGCAACGCCAGCTCCTTCGAAGGCAGCGACCGCGACGACGCTGGAGCGGCCGGAGGTGGCACTGCAGGTGCGGGAGGAGGAGGCGGTGGGGCCGGCGGTGGAGGCGGAGGTGGCAGCTCGGCAGGTCCCACCAGCCGGTCCGTGCCGCCCGACTTCAGCCCGTCGGCCGAGCTCCTCAGGGCGTCAAACGAACAAGACCAGGAGGGAGGAAACATCAAGCGCATGAGATTGGATGCCTGGGTCACATAAAGGCACCAACACCTCCTCTCTGCACCCACAGTGAAGTTTTGGTGACTCCCACAACACGCACCCACACTCATTCTTAGTCCCACCCCCCACCACCACTGCCCCGACCCCACTGCCATGTGACACTATCATCACACACAGTTATATTACTCAGCTGCGTCACCCAGACTTCAGAGGCTTTGCCAAAAAACCCCATAAAAACAAGCATAGAAATCCTGATCGACGGCTCCGAGCTCAGCTGGATATTTTAGCCCCTCGGATGGAGGGACAGTAGATTTTTAAAGCCTTCTTGCTTGAATGGACTCCCACATATTGATATTTTTCTTTTTCTTCTTTGGTAGAAATAAGTTGTTTAAAGTGAAACCACGAAACAAACATTTCTCTTTCACACGGTTTCCGTATCGCCTCCATGTATTTACATCGACCTCCTTTCATTTTAATACAATGTGACTCGTGGCCTGTCGACATTACGGGACTAATTCCGCACGACTCGCCACTTCCTGCTCTCCAGAATCCAGCGTTTATTTAGGCTGCGTGCTGTCGATTCTCCTGTAAGGCACTTCCAAACTGCACTAAAGGAAATAACTTTATCTGGACAAAGACTGAGCGATTCTTGGCACCGACCAAAACAGACTCAAGCAAAGGTCTTTCTAGGTAACAATATTTCTGCGTCAAAGGATTTTTTTTTTTTTTGCCTCTGCTGCCACGACCTCATGCAACCAGGCAGGCCCCGAGCCCCTCAGGTGGCACTCTGCGGCTGTTTGAGTCGAGCACCTCGCCAGAGTGCCAATATCAACTTCTCTTTGAGATTTAAATAAAAGAAGAGAAACAAACAAAATGCCAAATGCCCCTGTTCTCTATAGGGACATGCTATCGCTCGCACTGTCGTGAAATATTGAATTGTATTGGCGGTCACTTTGTTCACAGACTGGGGTGCTCCTCCCGTCCTCTCACCTCATCTCCTCTGGAACTCGGATGGAAATCCAGCCGGTTACTCAGCTTATTAGCAGGAGTAGATGCCATCCAAGTGAAATTCAATAGTAAGAGTTTTTTGAGCCTCTGTTGGCTCTCTTTTTTTTTTTTTTAATTTGATTTGATTTGATTTTTTGGAGTAGGGAAGTATTTGGTTCTCTAAGTCCAAGTGTTCTCTATCTGTTGGTATTTTAAAACTCTGTTAGTCGTCCAGAAGTAGGAATTCCGACTTTGTATAAAAATCACTCCTTATACAAAAAAAAGCTTTGATGTCCTCTTTAGCTCTCTATAGCTCTCCTTAGCTCTCTGCCGTGTTTCGAAAAAGTGAAAGGAAAAAGACATTTTTCTATATTTCTACCGCTTCAGTTGGCGACAAAGTAAAACTAGCTTTTCGGCTTCAACGACGTGTATGTACATATGAATATATTTGCATAGACTTTGCTAGGTATCCCTAAAAACAAGCAATGTGTTGATTCTCAGTGGATCTGTTTGCATATATGAGTGTGCATTTGATATGTTTTGAGATACAGGTGCAGGGGTTACGCCGCGCTGGGTGGTGCCGGCGGATCGGACGTGTTTCAAGTAAACCTATTTTATTCTAGTGTCGATGGTGTGTGCACTTTCCGTCTCTCACTCACAGAGGCCTGCTTGGTTGTGGTGTCATCATATTCGCTTGCCACAGTTCTTCTTCTTTCTTTTTTTTGAAGAAAAGAACCCACGATCAAAGAAAGAATCCTACACCGTGACATAAACTTATTATCAGGACACTGCCGTTCACTTCTAGCGTAGAGAGGTAAAATACACTTTGACGGACTCGTGTAAAATCTTTTCCACCTTAAGCTGACAATTTCTTTTTTTTTTTCCCATCGGGAAAACCAAGTTTGACGTTTAAGTGTAGCTTTTCTTGAACAAATCTGTTTTTCGTTGAACCATTTCAAGTGTGTGTATTGGTGTGTGAACCCAGGCTGTTTATCGCTCTCGATTACATTACCTTTTTTTCTCCCCTGGAGACGATGCTCAAAGTGCAGACCGGCTGTTATTTAAACAATCCTACACCTTTCCGTCAGTGTAGGTGAGCAGCGTTTGACGCCGACTCTGGGTTCATGCCGCGAGTCGGAAAAAGACATTGGGGCCGCGTGGGATTTTCTCCAAAAGACTGACGCATCTAGCGGCGGCGTTGCTGAGGTATTTCATCGTCATCATCATCATCTTTCCTAGTATGTGTGGAGGGTAGTCTTTCACTCCACTGATTTCAGGTTAGCGCTGCTTTCCCCTCTCAGTCAGCCACGGTTAGCAATTTAACAGCCAACACTTTCAAAGAGCGCTTATTGGAGAAGTTTTTTTTAAAGGAATACTTACACAGTGAGTGGGAACGAGGAGATCCGTGCTTTTACTTATGTGATCAGTATGTACACAAAACACCAGCCAACACGCCTGATGCTTACCTCTAATGCTGCATTTATGAAAGCGAATTATTTACATTATTTACAGCTGCAGATTGAAACGTTAAAATACAAATTTCCCAAAAATCACTAAAGAAAGTGAATAATGTGTGATTCCCTCCAGAGTTTGTCAGAGCAACACGAATTCATTAGAATCAGTCGGGAAGTGATGCAAGCATGAAAGTTGTCAGTTATCTTTAGTATCTCTTAACCTTATAATGCCCTTAAAACAGGAGTTTCTGAGACCTCTATCTCATTAACATGATCAATACTTGCCATAATTTTAAAAACTTATGGACAAAACTCTTTTTTTTTGGTCTAAAATTAACATTGTTGTTAACAAAAAATTGCCAAAAACACCCAGTGTGTCAAATGCGATACAAAGAAATATATAGCAAGTATATAATCAAAATATATCATACACAACATGATATAGCAAAAACATTTTTTGTGGATTTTGCTGTAAGGGTTAATGAACATCTCAGTTTGAAAAAAATCAGAATTTTCTGGCTGTTTTTTGATGGGTTTGATGGCTTACGGGGTTAAAAAAGGGTGCCCGTTTTTCTCCTTATACACAACATGAGTCTAGATTCGATTGTTTGGGGACCTTTGTGCAAATTAGATATGTCACCAATAGCATCGGCCTAACATGCAGTAAATCCCTGCATCAGGACCCGGAGGAGATCAGGAATGATACAGATCCATCTGCCGTGGCGACACCTTACAGTGAAAGGTTTGGTTTCCAGATGAGCTCTCTAAAGGCATGATAGTTATTCATTTAGAATCCTGATATGTATGCAATATCACATTTCCATGCTGAAACGACTAAATGTGACCAGCTGTGGCAAATTCTGATGTCAGAGAGAAAAAGTCCAAGTGAACCGTTTGCAGGCTTGTTTCAGCATTTGGATAATTTTTACACTTAAAATCAATTCAATTAAATTTGTCGTTTTTATCCCCCGCTTGTATAAAATGTACATAAATAAATTTGGATGTCTCCACCTGACACGTCTCGGTGTTAACGACCATAAAGTCAGCTCGAGCTCAATTATGCGTCGTCTGCATCCATTTTCACAATACTATAAAAGTATCGAGCTCAGGCGTTTACATTACACAACTACAAGCCGCGGCACATCTCAGAGTTGAGATGTAAGATCTCAAAATTAATGCAGCACTTTTTTTTTTTTTTAGTTAAAATGACAGAGTGAGCTTTAGAGGTGCTGGCAGGCAGAGTGTGACTCCTGGACCGTCGTATCGAGCCTCTTCTCCGGCCTACATCCCATCAAGAAATTTCAAGATTTCAAACTATTCCTTTTGAACACTCGGGATGCGTGTCCGCCTTCCTGCAGACAGAGCTGACGATCTCCTCTCGTACCACCCGCTCGTTTCCACTTTTAGAAAAACTCACCTTCAGTGGCATCTCTTCGTTTCTGTGGGCGCTGATGTTTGACTGAAATGTGACACCACACCGATTGGCTTTGTTCATGTACAAAAGGAAAAAAAAAAGGTTCTCTGTCCAATCTAGCAGTGTAGTCACAAGACAATCTATATGAGAAATGAAAACCTGCACCCCTGTTACTTGTTGTGTACAATGTTTTTTAGAATCTCACTATTTTTGGATTAATTTGTGCTGGTGACAGTTCCATTGTCTATTATTATTATTATTATTATTATAATGATATTATTATGGAGCTTTTATTTTATTGCTATTTTTTGTGTAGGATAGCCAACTGTTTTTAATTTCCTCTTTCTTATTTTTCTCTTCCGTATCATAAACATATAGTACTGGTTTCCTTTTTTGAGGCAACTTTGCTGACAATTGCACGATCAGTTATTGTGGTATTAGCAAATGCAATGAAGGAAATACCAGTTAAATGCTGCAGTTTTAATTAAGATACAGAATATATTTATAAAAACGGGAAACAACTGAAATTAGTAAAATCCTGAAATTTGAAACATGTAAATGCATGGGATACAGGTAACAACGACATATGTTACGTACAGTAATGATAAGGACATGCATCAGAGATGAGTTTTAAAGCAACTCAGAATAATGTAGCATATGAAATACTAAAGATGAAATTTATAGCTAATATATTGTGTTGAGCTGGTCTGCTTTGGGTTTTGTTGTAAAGAAAATATTTCTTTTTTTGTTGTTTTTTTTTTTTGAGAATGATATACAGTTTGTGTATATTTTCATATACAAAGTATGCACTGATATGTTATTGAAATTCTATACCGCTTTTACAAAAAAGTGTTTGTTGTACCAAAGTATCCAAGTCCCTTGAAACCTTATCCTTTTTGCGTATGTTTTACCGTATTTTATATATTAAATAGACAAACTGAGTGAAATGAATTTGGATCTGTGATTCATTTTTGTTTTGTTCCTACGTCGAGGTGGGGGCAAAAGTGCTTCTATAATGACTCATCCGGAACATGTGGCAGCACAGCAAGAGGTGCGAAATACCCAGAAGTCTTTGTGAATTCAGTCCATTAGTGCATTCACGTGTCTCTCTTTCCTTTTTTCCTTCCCCTCTTCATCCTCTGCTTATTGTCACAGTTACAAACACGTGAGACGGAGGTTCGATTCGCACATTCGACAATAATCAGACGGCCAAATTTAGCTCATCTCTCACAACCTCTGAGGAGGTGAGCAGCAGCCGTGCATCAACAACATCTGAGATTTAAGAATGAATAATTGTAGTTTTTCTAAAAAGCCAATATTATCTTTTAAGGCGCTGTTATAGTATATGGACTTCACTCATTGTGATTTAAAGGGTTTGCATTGATGTTTCTCAGGGGGAAAACTGGTAAAAGCAGAGAAATAAAAGCTGTTTTTAATGCAAACAAGTGTGGCATTAGATAAAAATTTAATTACTGGTAATAATGTTTTTATATAAGCAAATTTTTTTTTTTAAATTACTGATTTAAGTCTTTTTGAAAGGTAAAAGTTACTCAGTTTAACACCAAAATTGTTTTTAGAAGTTAAAACGTAATTATTGGCAGATAAGACATTGTCAAGGTAACGAGATGAAATTCAAACAGAGTCATGCAGAAGAGCGCATGTGAACAAATGGCACACTGAATCTTGAAGGATGGGTGCCACTGTTGTCACATAAGAAAAGGAAACTGAGGCTACAACTCATGAAGTTTGTAAAATGTTGCCTGGGGTCAGATCTTTTGTGTAAAAAAAAAAAAAAAAAAAAAAAAAAAAAAAAAGATCAAATTGGGTCTTTTATCCACTGCTCAGGCTGCTGGTGTAATGGTGTGGGGATATCTTTAAGCCCCTTGGTATTGTTTAAAGACCACAGCCTAGCTGAGTATTGTTGCTGGCCATGTCCATCCCTATATGAGCACAGTGCTGCTAGTATTTTAATGCTCCTATACGTGTGGCTACCTGCCTTTTCAAGGATTTTCAG
The DNA here is from genome assembly GCF_056152115.1 of Neolamprologus brichardi. Taxonomy (NCBI): domain Eukaryota; kingdom Metazoa; phylum Chordata; class Actinopteri; order Cichliformes; family Cichlidae; genus Neolamprologus; species Neolamprologus brichardi. Next base: position 14,114,727 of record NC_142124.1, on the reverse strand, counting down.
CTCAAATAACCTTGAAATAGGCATAAAAATCTTGTTTTTCATGAGCTGCCATTTATATAGTGCTTTTCTACAGGCTGCTTCACACAGTGCTTTAATCTGTACACTTCATGCATTTTATCTTTAGCGTGTTTTTGGACTGAGGAAGGAAGTCAGAGTACCCAAGTACAGTATTTAACTATGCTACGTTCTCACTTGCACATGAACATCCTACCAGACAAGTCTTCTTGTTGTTAGTTTAATCTGTGACACAAAAAGTCCACATTAGAAACTGTTGCAGGACTTTAGATCCAAAGTATAATTTACACTCGACTTCTTGGTCATCAGTTTAAACAAAACGTAGCCACACCTGCGAAATGTAAACAAAGGCTGTTGCTGCTGGATCAATCCTGGAAGTAACCACCTGACCAGACTACAGCCTTAGTAACTTTTGTCGGTTCTAATAATTTACAAAAGAAAATAAATAAAATGCAGAGAGAGAAAAGACAAGTCGGCAAATGAAGGTGGTTCTAAACTCCCTTCAAGGGTAGTTTCTGATCAGATTGTGAGTTTATTGGGATTCCTGGACAGGTCGCAACAAGCCCAACATGGAAAAGTTTCATATGGAATGATGGGTGTGTACACGCACACGCATGACATGACAAAGGCTGGGGAAACTAAAGCAAACACACCAACCAAGACATATGTCTAAAAAGGCAAAGGTAGGTGTGTGTGTGTGTGTGTGTGTGTGTGTGTGTGTGTGTGTGTGTGTGAGAGAGAGAGAGAGAGAGAGAACATTCAAGCAGCTCATGTCCACCCTTCAATGCTGACAAGCCTTGTATTGTGATTAAGGAAAAGTACATTGTGCAATTTTATTGCAACTCACAAATTTTAGCTCGAAAATGAATCAATAAATGACTGCTTAAATAAAATTACACTGTAAAGCAGCTTTATGTTGGCAACACAGCTCTGGGATGTTTGAGGGACTCTGTTAGACTTGGATTGAATTTATTGATTTGAACACATCGTTATACTGATAATGTTAATGATTGATATTGGATGGGCATGTGGAGGGTTCACGATCCCTCTGATAGCAGACGCAGTAATGGACTTCAACCCTGTGGCACTGACTCAGAGTTCATTCACGTCCGTCGTTTGCTGGTTTCGATGCGGCGTTACTCACGGCGCTCCTCAAGCTTCGTCGGGTCACCGCGATCGTGGCTCTGCAGTCTGCTTTTCAGGACTGGGGACATTTTTCAGCTTTACATTCAGATGTTGCCGAAACTCAGAACATTGACTCACCCTTTCCCGGACAGAATTGAAGAAATGAGGCATTTTAATGTAAATCATCAGCTGCACAGTTATCATGTTTCATAATGAAGATTTATTGAACTCATTCAGGGGCCCAAATATTGACATTTTCTTTACATATTTACCACTCACAGCATGAGAGGAAAGGGGGGGGGGTAAACACAACATCCTTTGGACACAAAAGAAAAGGACAATCCAAAAATAGCATTTCAGTTTGTGCTGCTATCAACAAAGAAAAGCCTTTGATCAAAACAACAAAGGTGCATTTAACAGGCACAGTTATAAATATTACGTTTAAAAAGCCACAGCTGGCAGCAGCAGTGTGAAAATAAACAAATAAATGGAAGACAATGATTTGAAAAGCTTTTAATTCTCCTCTAATGTCGAGAGTTCAGATATTGTTTTAGTTTGTGTATTTTAAAGTTTAAATCACTAAATATGACCTAAAGTGAAAAAAAGAACAAGTAGATATACAAACAAACAAAAAAGTACTACATCAGCACAAAACATGAGACCACAGAGTTGTAGGTCACTAAGAACGGATCGTCTCATGAGGGCGTCCAAAATGTTAAATCTATATAAACTGGATCGTCTACGTCAGTCTGCTCAAAGCGAAGCGAAAACAAGAAAAAAAAGACAACTGTACAGAGTCATCTGTTTTATGATTGGACGGTTGATTAAATGTTTCTGATTTTGATGATTTTGATGCTCCGGTTTTTAAAGTCACTTTCTAACGTCACTTTCTTCACCCACAGCATAACTGGAGCTCGTACGTTTGAATTCTTTGTAAACAGAAAAAGGTCAGAGGAAACATTTCGCACTGAGAAGTCGTGATCCTTTTCATGAAGTCACTGATTAACAGCCCCGTATGATGCATCAGGGCTAAATTATACAAAAATACATATATTTTTACACAACACTGCTGATCAATGATCATAAAACATATTTAATTCATCAGCAGATGACTTCTTTATTAAAACTTGGACCCACCAGGACAGAACGAGCTGTCTGTGAGCAAAAACTGTGTCGTTATACTCCAAGTATTATATTACAGGTTTCATTGTCTCTTTCTGCTCCACGCCCTTTTAACCCCACCAGCGCTGCCTGGGTGGAGGAGCCGAGGTGGGCGGCGCCACGTCAAAGACGCTGTCTTGTCCCATCGACGAGCACACGAAGTAGAGATTGGTGCCCAGCATGACCAGTATGGGGAAGAAGGAGAAGCCAAAGCCGAAGCCTCTGGTGCTGCTGCCCAGGGAGAGGCAGAGCCAGTAGATCAGCCTGCAACGAGAGGGGGATGAGACTCATTTCTGTTTGAAGCACAGTCACTAGCAGCTGGACACAATACTGACAGAAGATCTGATCACCGCCCGCATCAGCCCACACACCCACTCTCTCCTTTCAGCAGGAACATTAGACAGCGCAGCTCATTTATGCTTTTCATCTGTTTTTGTATCGAGTGCTTGATGACTCAAAGCTGCACTAATGGCTTAATAGAGGCTTTTTTTTTTTTCTTTTTAAAGTGTCCTAATTTTCTGTCATTGTGTTTTCGAGACTGTCTGAGATCTTTTTCAGGGCACAATGTGATGGAGTACTGGAGATTTGAGGCCCTATTTTTCAGGATGTAGCTCAAAGTGCTGTGGTATAGGAAGAATTAATTATCGTCTCAGAGCTCTCAGCCCGAGTTGGAAATTAAATGTATTCATTATTACAGCAGTTTTTAAAATCGGCTGCGGTGGAGGCAGCAGACTGCTTATGAAAAGAAGAACGGAGCCTCGTAGCTTGTCCACGTGTGTAGGTGACATCATCAGCTCAACGAAGACTCGCTGCAGAAGTCTAAATCAGCTGTTACCTATTAAATCTGGTTTATAAAATGCTAAAATGTATTCCACACCGTCTATTTATGAATGCTCAGATGTAACAGGTTAACAGAACATTCGCTACAAATGGGAACCAGAGAGCTTCTGATGCCAAATACAGTGGCTTGCAAAAGTATAACCTACCAAGACAAGGCCGTCCACCTAAACTCACAAGCCGAACAAGAAGAGCGCTGATCAGAAATGCAGCCAAGAGGCCCATGGTGACTCTGGACGAGCTGCAGAGATCTACAGCTCAGGTGGGGGAATCTGTCCATAGGACAACTATTAGTCGTGCACTGCACAAAGTTGGCCTTTATGGAAGAGTGGCAAGAAGAAAGCCATTGTTAACAGAAAACCATAAGAAGTCCCGTTTGCCACAAGCCATGTGGGGGACACAGCAAACATTTGTAAGAAGGTGCTCTGGTCAGATGAAACCAAAATGGAACCTTTTGGCCAAAATGCAAAATGCTATGTGTGGCGGAAAACTAACACTGCACATCACTCTGAACACACCATCCCCACTGTCAAATATGGTGGTGGCAGCATCATGCTCTGGGGGTGCTTCTCTTCAGCAGGGACAGGGAAGTTGATGGGAAGATGAATGGAGCCAAATACAGGGCAATCTTGGAAGAAAACCTCTTGGAGTCTGCAAAAGACTTGAGAATGGGGCGGAGGTTCACCTTCCAGCAGGACAACGACCCTAAACATAAAGCCAGGGCAACAATGGAATGGTTTAACACAAAACATATCCATGTGTTAGAATGGCCCAGTCAAAGTCCAGATCTAAATCCAATCAAGAATCTGTGGCAAGATCTGAAAACTGCTGTTCACAAACGCTGTCCATCTAATCTGACTGAGCTGGAGCTGTTTTGGAAAGAAGAATGGGCAAGGATTTCAGTCTCTAGATGTGCAAAGCTGGTAGAGACATACCCTAAAAGACTAGCAGCTGTAATTGCAGCAAAAGGTGGTTCTACAAAGTATTGACTCAGGGAGCTGAATAATCACGCGCACCCCACTTTTCAGTTATTTATTTGTAAAAAATGTTTGGAATCTTGTATGATTTTCGTTCCACTTCTCACGTGTACAACACTTTGTATTGGTCTTTCACGTGGAATTCCAATAAAATTGATTCATGTTTGTGGCTGTAATGTGACAAAATGTGGGAAAGTTCAAGGGGGCCGAATACTTTTGCAAGCCACTGTATGTTGCTCCTAATTGGTTATACCAGGGGTGGGGAACTCCAGGCCTCAAGGGCCGGTGGTCATACAGGTTTTAGATATCACCCTGGGTCAACACAACTGAATCAAATGATAAGTTCATTACCAGGCCTCTGGAGAACTTCAAGACATGTTGAGGAAGTAATTTAGCCATTTAAATCACAGTTGGCTCAAGGACACATCTAAAACCTGCAGGTCACCGGTCCTTCTTTGAGTGCAATTTCAGACTGCAATTTTTGAGAAATAAACCCTGAGCTACCCTTGGCTTATCAGTAGTTTTCAGAGTCCCACAGCACACTCTTTGAACCAGGGATCGATACGATTGGCTCACTGGTTTTTGTAAGCAGGCGGCACTGTGATGTCCCCACTGCAGATGTTTTTCTTTTGCATGCAAGCTTTAAACTGTGGATAAAGTAACTGCAGCAGTACGGGTGATCAGACAGGTTTAGGAAAAATCCCCAGTTGAACCAGATGATGAAAGGCAGGAAAGCAGTTAGATGCATGACGAGTCCAACAGAGAAACAGCAGGAAGTAACAGGTTATATAACAAGTTATTATCTCTGTGGTTTAGATAATATATCTTGTTTTAATCGTGCCAGAGCATGCAAGCGGTTTCACTGTATTCAATTTAATAAAACTGATCGAGGGGTCATGTTTGTTTGTTCAGCCACTGACTGAACAAAGAGTGAAACTTTATTTAAAAGGCTGTTAAAAAGGCTTTTTTTTTTTTGAATACAAGCGCGCCGATCCACACAGGTGTGCACATGGGTGTTCACTGTTCGTAGACTTAAATCACACCTTTCTTGGCTGCTACTTCAAAGCACATTGTGCGCTGTCTGTCCTGCGTGCTGCACAACAACATTCAATATTTAGTATTTACTGCTGTTTACACTTAGCTAGATTAATGCGATGGTGTTGTGTATAGTATGTTGCTTTGTTTTGTTTTTTTGCTTGTTTTCTATTCTTTTTCTCTCAACAGGTGATCCCGGAGATATTTTTTTCTTCCCCCCTTTCTCACTGTCCCTCTCCCCTTTTGTTTTTCTTTTCCTTCCTCTTTCTTTCTCCCTTTCCTATCCCTCACTCATGTCTGTCCCGTCTGTAACAACTGAAAATAAAATAAATAATAAAAACAAAGGTCGATCAAATGGACCAATACGGCAATGCCATGATGATCCATTTGGCAAAATAAATCCATTGGGTATCCTTGTTGGTCTTCAGACAACAATTCTGACGGCTAAAGAACCAAATGGGACAGGCGGGAAAAAAAAAAAAAGGCTGTTAAAAAGGCTTTTTTGTCTGATGATTCTTTAAAGTTTGAAAAGGAACTTTATGTTCTTCAGCTTCTCCTCATTTATTCATTTAACGGGGGCACAAAAACAAAGTTTGTTTTTTTCCAAGTGAAGATGATTATCTGTTCTTGCACAGTACAATTTGAAAGTAATGGTTTCACAGTCTTTACCTCATATTTGTGGAGCTAATGTGAAACCAAATAAAAACCAATTAAAGAGGAGTAATCACATTAAAAGCTTTTTAAAAAACACTCACTACAGCCTCGCTTTCAGTCTCACAGAAATTTGACCTAGTCAGTCTAGTGAAGTCGTAGTAATGATGGAGTCTGAGCACGCTGACTTTGCAGCTTTAGTCGGACTTTTGTCTGCTCAGCACCTTTCACAGAGACGACTGTGACAGTCGAACAGGTTTAAAACTTTATCACAGACAAAACTTTGATGGATTCAGATCATTTTAAAGGGACAATCATAGTTAATGGAGGATAAATTGTACTGACGCACAAGTAACTGCAACAGTGTTGTCATCAACCCTCCCCCTTAACATGAACTGTAATAGGCTTGGTCATTATGACGTGCGGACATCTGGACAAACTTTTAGTTTAGTTTTTGTTTTTTTTTAAACAATCCTTCAAAAACTGCTGATGATCCCCTTACTTGGCACCAATTATCAAAAGTTAATGCAATGAATGGTTAAACTCCAATCATACGAGTCTATTATGATCGACACACTGGTTGTGTCAAGCACAATGATGTGACCACCTATACTAGTACTGAGGACATGCAAAACTTGCACTAATTTCCTTAATTTCCTTTTGTGACTGAGACAGCCTCCTTGCTATAGAAGCAGGGAAGAGGTGTGACATCATGTCAGCTTATTATACCAGAAGTCCTAGTCCCTCCTGATATTAGTGTTGCTGAGGACATTCGAGCTTCTGATGAGCTCACATAGGATTGACCATGTTGCACGCAAACAGTGACATCACCACAAACGTATAATTTATCTCAACTATACCTCTGCAGCAGCACTGGTACAGCCATGCACGTATAGACCAGAAACAAAGAAATACATGAGATTTTATTTGGAAAGTCTAATCTTTTCAAGCTCTTAAAGCATCTCCCTCTGTATTTATTTGGGATTCTTTGAGCTTCTGCACGGTCTGTTAGGAAGTTGGAAAATTATTCCATCCATAAAATTCCATCTATATCAGCATTTTCTTTACCATTTATCTAATTCGGGCTAAGGGAAGATGAGCCTATACCAGCTGACAGTGAGCAAGAAGCAGGGTACATCCTAGACAGATGCAAGTAAAAACTCTCACATTCACACCGCTGGCCAATATCACAATCACACTGTTAATATCTCAATAATAATATCTTAAAATTATATTATATAATATATAAATGATATTATATAATATCTTATCTTAAAATTAATATCTCTGGCGCTTGAGTACTCAGAGAGCACCAATGCAGGCTTGACACAGAACCCTCCTTTACTTAATCATAACTGTGCTCCATGTTTAGATAGTCTGAAAAGTCTTATGAGGGTGTCATTCAGTAGGTATAAACTAACCATCATAATATTTTCATCACTGAACTACCAGTTGCTGACAACACGCACACAAACACGTACCTGCCAAAAACAAATACGATGGTGAGCAGCGGCACCAGTTTGATGAGGTCCTGGCTGATGTAGGTTGCCATGACAGCAAGCTGCAGGAAGTAGAAGAGGAAGAGGCCGAGCGATTCATTGACGTAGTGCCAGTGCACGGCCACTTGTATGTTCAACAGGTTACTCTGAACGAGGGGCTTGACCGCGCTGTAACGCAGCCGGGCGAGGCCCTGCACCACCACGCCTGCAGAGAAAGATCATCGTCACCTCATTTTCTTGTTCTCCATTTTCTTATTTGCATGACAGATTTGCTTTGGTGCATTACAATTTAAACACAGGAAAACACTAAAGTCTCACCGAGCAGGATGGGCACGCTGGCAAAAAAGGCGCAGCGCAGTGTGTACACCACCCTGAGGGGGGCGCTTTCAAGCTTTGGCGAATCAAAAGGTATTAGGGCGTAACCACCCCACACCAGGAAAGGGAAGAGTATTGCTGCAGCCACCATCGCCAAAACCACCCTCAGTTTCTCCTTGCAGATATGCTCACACAGGTCTGAGGAGGAAGAACACAGTTACGGTTTATGATTAGCCAAAGTAACTCTGCAGGAAGGAGAATCTAATCTAATCTAATCTAATCTAATCTAATCTCTGTGCCAAAAAAGATGACACAACATATCCTGAAGCCACAGCATGATTTACCTAAAGACATTAATTACGTGTCATTAATTCCAGTTAAGCACCAAAAAAAGGGAGATCTAGGCCGGGTCACCAATGACTTTCTCACTGGGGAAAAATGTGCTCCAGAAAACACGCTAACCTACTTGGAACAGAACCAACATGTGATTAGATCATCAAATTAAAGCGGACCTATTATCCTCAATTACTACTCCATATTTTTATTCTTTGACTTTAATAGAGTAACTTTACATAATTCACACTTCCTGATTTCTCTCATACTTAGTCTTGATGCAGCTCCTCAGTTCACCCACTGTGTGAAACAAGCTCCTCTTCTGATTGGCAGCCCCTCACGAATAGAGGAGGTGGAGCTTCTGTGCTATCAAGTAGAGCCTCGAGTCTCAGGTAACCATATAAAGACAGATTCAAGAGTACTAAAAATAGTACTATAAAGCACAATTCAAGATTTTATTGGTGTGAAATTAAAATACTGTGCATTTTGTAAGGTGTGCTAGGTGCGTAAAAGCCACAAATAGGCCGTTTCAGCCAGTTAGTAGGTTGTTAAGGAATGCGATGACATCGTAATACCTGATATCAATGATATCAAGGCGCCTAAGATGTGCCTGTGTGCCAACTTTGGCTGCTCACCTCATGACTGTGATGGAGTTTTAAATACTTTGAAAACAAAAATGAAACAACTTTTCAGAATAAGAGCACTAAGCACTAAGATTTCAGCGGTGCAAGGAGTAGGTGCTTATTAATGCTAATAAAAAACTGGGCTGGGTGTAGCAGAGTCTGGGTTGGTCGGGATACTCACAGTACTTGTCGTCATTGGTTGTCCACTCCGGGTAAAGCTCTACAACGGATTTGTGCTCCATCTCCGGCTCCACCTCCTTCTCTCCGAGTGGCCTGCTCACCTCGGGAACCTCTTTCGTGGAGTGATTCAAAATCGTGACTTGTGGCGTGAAACCTGGAGATGATTTTTCCGAGACCCATGTTAATCCCCCTTCGTCTTCCTCTTCCTCATCCTCATCATCTGCGAGGGAGCCGTCCTCTTTATCACCCTGCTTCACCTTAATCTCATCGTCCCTCCACCTCTCCCCCTCGGGCATGCTCTCCCTCCATTTGGTCTTGCTCTTCACATCGCTCTCTTCCTGGCTCTGCTCCTCTGACAGGTCCTGGCTCCCTCTGCTGATTCCCGTGTCCCTCTCGTCAAGCTCTGATCCTCCTTTTTCTGACGAGATTCCATCATCCTGCTCTGTAAGGGCTCTGCTGTTTCTGTCTGCCGACCACGGTAAAGTGCTTGGCTCCAGAAAAGCAGAGCTGGTCGCATCATCATCTTCTTCTTCTTCTTCCTCCTCATCTGTAAGCTTTCTTTTGTCCTCCAAACCGTTGTGTTCTTGTGGCTTTTTACTTACTGGTGTTTGTGGCTCTGCACTTGACCCAGCAGGTGAAAATGCCAGCTCCTCACTTGTGTTGTTGATTAGGTCAGCCATTCTTAGTGTTTCTTTACTTCCAGTCAATACCAGCTGCACTGCTGAGAATCTGTTGTTACCAGCTCCTAAAAGTCCTCTTTGTTCGCATTTCTCTGTGAGAGAGGGAACAAAACATTATAACGATGCTTGAAGCAGCAGCCTGCTTCAACTTGAGCTTCATAAAAACATCAAAGTTCACAGTTTATCGTGGGCGTGTTACCAGATATGGCTCACTCTGTCGTCACACATACCAGCACTGTGCATACAACATGTTACTGCAGCTCTGATTTATGTGACAGGATTAATACATGAATCACTACGTGTCTGAGTCGCAAATGCAATAAACGACTAATCCAGAGGGTGAACGGGAAAATTATTAGGAGATCACGATGTACACTCAAAGGCCACTTTGTTAGGTACGCCTGTTGAATTGATCTTTAATGCAAATATTTAATCAGCTAATCACATGGCAGCAACTTCACCAGCAACTACCGTACTGCTTTGGACTGATAGGAAGGTAACAGTAACTCAAACAACCACTTGTTACAACCAAGACATGCAGAAGAGGATCTCTGAATACACAGCACAACACTTGAAGCAGATGGGCTACAGCAGCAGAAGACCACACCAGGTTCCACTGCTATCAGCTAAGAACAGGAAACTCAGGCTCACTAACGTCAGGCCACAGGAATACCATCACTGTAGTATCCTCCCCACCTGGAGGAGGCCCCCCAGGGCAGACCCAGGACACGCTGGAGAGATAACATCCCTTGGCCACCCTGGGAATGTCTTGGTGTTCCGCCGGACAAGCGGGAGGAGGTGGCAGGAGAGAGGGAGGTGCTGCCCCTGCCACCTGGCCCCAGATAAGCTGAAGAAGATGGATGGACTGTAGTATTTTTAATGTCTCTTTTCACTCACCCTCTGTGAAGAAGATTCAGATGCTAACCACAAAGTGTTTTTTTATGATAAGTTTTCTGCTGGTTTAATTTATTTTTATTCATTTATAAAGATGTTGAGCTCATTGTGAATCTTTTTGATAATTACTGTATTTCTTGTTGAAAAGTTGAGCGCTTAATTAAGTTTGGGGTTTTTTTACTCTCAATTTAGCTGTTTTATTGGAACTCTTGGAACGCTTTCCCCCATAAAGACAACATCTGACGGCATCTCCTGCTCCCTTAATGACAAGTTTTGACACCTCACTGCATATCAATAAAGATATGGTTTGATGGGCATTAGAATATATTCCGGGTTTTTCCAAGGGTAGCTGCATAGGCAGAGACAACCCTCACTAACCTCTGATGTACACTCAGTCATTTTTTTTCCATAAGCAGGCCTAAAATATGAGAGAAACCACACAGAAGTAATATCTCCATTTTCACTCCAGTTTGCCGTTTTGGACAAATACAGCATTAATGATCAGGCCTTCTCGGCACCTCCAATGATATCTTGATGCAAAATCATGCAGGAGATTAATCTGTTCTGCTGATGTCTACCTTTTTGCTCAGTTAACTGAGATACTAGGTGGGTGTATCGTGGCCTGGTTTGAAATGACTCATCACATCTGCCTGAATGGTCTTTTCCCATGGCTGCTTCCAAGTCTGGGTCCTATTCCACTTCTCCTGCCTACGGTGTACCAGAAGGCTGTTTCCGTCCCTCTTCAGCACATTTTGAGCAATATTAAGTACTTTTTTGGATCATTCTATGCAGATGACGTTCATTTGTGTGTCTCCTTTAAGCCCCAAGATTTTTCTAAGTTGTATAGTTACTCTTGGATTTAGAAAATATTAAAAGTTTGATGTTTGACAATTTTCTTCAACTTAATGAAGCAAAAACAGAAGCTTTTTTTGTGCTTTGAAAAGATTTGTCTCTAAGGTTATGGAAATTTAGATCCTCTGCCACGTTAGCTAAATCTTCTCTCAGGTGTAACTTCTGACTCAGCCTTTACTTTGAATGCTTACGTTAAATCTCTGGTTCACTCTTGGATTCTACTTGAGAAATATTACCAAGTTCAGTTTCATTGTGTCACACTCTGAAGGGAAAATCGTTATTCACGCCTTTATTTCATCACATTTGGATAACTGCAATTCATTGTTCACTTGTTTTAAGAAAGCTTCCTTGAAACTTCTATAGGTTATCTTCTAAATCTCCTGAGTACTCCCACTTCACAACATTGTTAATTCATTTGCCTTGACTCCTCATTATCTTCAGAGTCTACTTTAAGGATCTGGCTTCGACTTTTAGAGCTCTGCACAGACAAACTTCAGGTTACATCAGTCAACTTTTACATCCTTGCATTCCCAGCAAGGTCCTGGAGGTCAATAAGGGCCTGCATCACACAAGGTTGAGAACTTAAAGGAGAGAGCTTTTATAACAGTGGCCCCCAGATCTGCAATTACATCCTTCCGAGCCTCTGATCAATGGATTTGATCCCTTTTAACAAGCAGCTAAAAATGCATCTTTTTAAACTTGTATTTGATTCATTTTATAGTTGCTTGAGATTTTTCTCAAAATGTCCTATACAAATAACATTTTATTTTGAGTCTCAATTTCTACTGCAACATTCTGATTGTATGATCAGAATTTGGCAGAAATGTGAAAGCATGGCTCCATCCTGCCTTGTATCAGCATTTCAGGCTGCTTGTGATGTAACAATTTAGGGGACATTCTTGTGGTATATTTTGGACCCCTTAGTACTGTTGCTAACCATCTCTCTTTGAGACCCGTGTACCCATCTGCTGATAGTTGCTTCTAGTAGGATAACGTGCTATGTCACAAAGCTGAAATAATCTCAAACTGGTTTCTTGAACATAATAATGAATTCACTGCACTCACAGTTACTAGATCTCAACCTAACAGAGCACCTCTGACATGTGGTGGAACAGGAGAGACCCATCATGGATGCGCAGCTCACAAATCTGCAGCAATTGTGTAATGCAATCATATCAATATGAAGCAACATCTCCGAAGAACGTTTCCAGCAACTCTTTGAATCTATGACATTGAGAACTAAAGCAGTTCTGATGGCATTTCACCACTTTGAGGCCTCAACCAAGAATCAGCTGCACCGTCCATTAATCTGATTTGAGCTGTTCAGGATTGAAAATATCGTGCAGAGTCGTTATAAAAATCTAATGTGTTATCAAATGTTTTGTTTTCTTAAACATTTAAGAAAGTGAGATAGGAGTACTCAAAGCTATACACGCATTAAAATATGTGAGGCAGCCGCTGCGATTTCTCAGGAAATACTTCTGCTTCTGGACGACCGGTCCACATTATCGGTATTTCACTTTAAAAAACAGATCACTGTTGATCAAATTTATTGTATAGAGTTTGCCGTGAAGGGTTAAGGTGTCACGGAGACGTTTCTGGGCCTTTAAATGCATTGTAGGGTAACTTTAGACGCCCGTGAAAGAAAAAGTAGCTTCAGCCAGAACTTGTTTAGCAACTCTATATTTAGTACGACTCAGCCCGTTGATTCTTCGCCGCACTGGGTTTTAAAATATATCTTTTAAAAAGGTTAACGGTCGATTTACCTGTTTTTAAATCCGGTCACATCACTGAAACAATCCGTAACTTCGTTTAAAAGTCGCCAGTTTCGCCGTTTCCCGCAAGCGGAAACAAAGTTCCAGACAGGTGAGGCCAGGTGTTCTTCCACTGTTTAAACAGGGAAACGGAAACAGTGCAGAAGTATCACTCCGCTCGAGAAACGTCAACATCCCCGCCCTCTCTCAAAGCGTTATTGTATCGGGGTTCTGACCAAAGTTAGAGTATTTATCTTTATTATTAATCTTTACGGTCTTTACAAAAAAGCACGTGTTCAGCTAATCAACCTTTATTCCAGAACTGAAAAGCTGCAGTTCCTCTAGTGAACACTTGAGGAGCTGTCTTCAGAATGGCTCAATCTCTAAATGTTAACATGCCCAATTTTACAGCATAAAAAGCATGTTTACAGCCTCAAATTTACAACAAAAATTTTCCTTTTTCATAACAAACGTATTTCCCTTCACAGGCTAATTTATTCACCTGAATACAGAGGCGTGGCCTGTACAGAAACAGAAGGCCAGGAGCCTCCTCTCCGTGCCATACATCATAGCAGGTCTCACTACCATCCTAGAAACTTTCACCTTCATTGTTGTAACTATCCTTCTGTCACAAATCACCACTGACACTCGTCTCCACGCACTCCACCCTAGCACTCGGCCCTTCACCTCTCTTGCAAGCTGTCCATTGCATTGCATTAAACCCAGATATTTAAACTGATCCACCTTCACTACTTCTGCTCCTCGCAGCTTCAGCTTTCCATCTGTCGCTTTTTCATGCACACACACATTCTATCTTGCTTCTACTAACTTCATACCTCCATCGCTCCGGGCTCTCTCCCACCTTCCTCATGCAGTACCACAGTTCTTGTCTTGGTATCCTATTATATGCTTTCTCCACATTCCTCAAATACCAACACACTCAACGCTCTTTCTCAGCATTAAGTCATACTGTTCCTCATTGATCATCACCACTTTTCTTAACTCTTTCTCATCTCTTCATGGCATGGGTTTTCTTTCCGCATGCATCCTCTCACTCTCCAAGACTATTAAACAGACTAGTTAAAAAGTCCACTGCCCTCTGTCCTAGATATCTCCACAGGTATGTCATCTCAACCGAGCGCTGTTCCACTTTCCTTCCTCTTCATAGCTGCCCTCTCCTTCTCCATAGTAATCCGCTGCACTTCCTTATTCACTAGCTCTCCTCTGCTTTCTACTCGCTCTCATCAGCACCTCACTGTTCCAGCACCTTCAATTATGCATAATATATGCATAATTGAACTGAATAATTATGCATTATTATGCATAATAATTATGACTGCATAATACTCACTGAGTCAATTTTTCATGTGCTGCAGTCTGATGTTGCTTCCAGCTGATAGTATGGAGATATTTGCTCAGAAACAAAAAAGTACCCTCCCTGTCCTGCTACACACCCTTAATTCAGTCATTTTTCCCCCTTTCTCATCCTCATCGTGTTCATGGTGCATATCTCAATAAAGTTGTAGATAGTTGAAATTATCAATGAACGACAACGTGCCAGTTTCATTACCAGCCATACAAAACAGAGCCATAAAAAACAGATGTGTGGTTCCTTTGGGTAATCAACCTTTACTTTATTTTACACCATGGAAGATTGTCCCAAAAATCCTCTGTTTGGGTGTTTTTGTGAACTACAGCCTGGTTTCTATTTGTGAGTCTTGCAGTGAATTACCTCATCCCACAGCCATGAAGTCATCAGGTTGTTTTGCATTTTCTAGTTTAAAATCACAGCTGTTTTTTTCATAATAGCCCCACCTGTTCATTATTACTGTCTCCAAATGCACGGTCATCCCTTTGCTCCTCATATTAACAGACTCCACTGCCATCTTAACAGCATTTCTGTGTGTGTGTGTGTGTGTGTGTGTGTGTGTGTGTGTGTGTGTGTGTGTATAAACTGATGTTGCAATGGCACACAGATGGAAACGAAAAACAATTATTTTTAAACCCTGTACTTTCTGTTAAAAAGGCTGTATGTCACAAATAAATCTGTCCTCTAAGCTAAGATTTTATTCTTAAAATGGCAATAAAAAAGGTATAAATAATGCTCACATATTTTTCACCTGTAGTTCTTTTCTTTTTTTTTACCTTCAGATGGTCCATTTTTTGAGATATCGACTGTGGAAATATGCCTTTTCTTGAATTTAATGGATCTACACAACTATATATATGGATAGCTTCCTGCTTAATCCAAAAATCCTTGTTGTACGATCAAAGAATTCCAAGGACTCAAGCACCTTTCAGCTTAAACAATGGCTCTTTTGGTTGTCCTTTCACCAACAGGAATCTCCCACCTCGGGTGAGAGTGGAAAATTCCACCAGTGATTCTCCTAAAGTAGGAATTTTTAAAACCTGGACCCAGACAGACTCCTACACCTGGAGTCTGTCTGGGTCTGTAATTTATAAACAAAAAAGCTTCCCTTTGGTTAACACGCCTTTGTCGTGTCACCTGTTTGCCTGTGTGTACGGAGAGAAGACAGACAAAGGATTACTTTTATGAAAGTCAAAGGTTTGGACTCATCCACTCATTCATACAATCATAAATAAATAACTAGTAGAAACTGGAGTATCATTGTGAGTGATGGTGTACTGAGGCAGACTCTTCTTGAACCACCATTTATCAGTTTTCTGAGGTTCTCCACACCTGTGCAGTCATCTTCAACCAGACACCCCAAAACACAATGAGGTCATAATTCCAGTGCAATCACTTTATAAGCCAGGGGTAGGCGACTCCAGGCCTCGAGTGCCGGTGTCCTGCAGGTTTTAGCTCTTACCCTGGGTCAACACAACTGGATCAAATGATTAGTTCGTTACCAGTCCTCTGGAGAACTTCAAGACATGTTGAGGAGGTAATTTAGCAATTTGAATCAGCTGTGTTGGATCAAGGACACATTTAAAACCTGCAGGACACCGGCACTCGAGGCCTGGAGTCGCCTACCCCTGTTATAAGCTAAAGTTTCTGTGGGAAGATTTTCCACTGGGAGAACAAAAAGGTGTTTGCAAAATAGCAAAACACACAATTAACTATTTACTATTATTTTTTAAAAAGAAACAAACCTCTTTTTAGAGAGGTATTCCTGTTATTTGTGATTGATCCTGTCGTGTGTTGCTTTTGTAATTTTGATTTAAATTTGATAAATATTGTGGGCTTTCTGTTAACATTCACAATAGAACATAGAAAACTTTTTTATTTTATTTTGAATTGATGCCAGCAGCACATCTCAAAAAAGTTTGGACAGGGGAACGAAAGGCTAAAAAAAGTAAGACTAACATAACACCGGGTATACGCAGAGCATCTGAGAGAGGCAGTTTCTCAGAAGTATAGATGGGCAGAGGTTCACCAGTCTGCACTAAACTGCACCTACAAGTTAGAATAATGTCCCCCAGTGTAAAACTGTAAAGACATAATAGCACAAAAAGTCTCTGTGTGCACAAGGCTGAAAATCAGCTTAGGATGTCCATAATATTCAGGCCGTCGGGCGGTATTGTATTAAAAAGCAGGCATGTCTGTGAACTCAGTTCACCTCCCCATCTACAAATGCAGGTTATAGCTCTATTGTGCAAAGAAGAAGCCAAATATGAACATGATCCAGAAACGCTGTCGTCTTCTCTGAGCCAAAGATCATTTAAACTAGACTGAGGCAAACTGGTCTGTTCTGTGGTCGGGAGAGTCGAAATTTTGGATCCTTTTCGGAAAACATGAATGGACTAAAGCGGTGAGAGACCATCTGCCTTGCTATCAGTGTTTAGTTCAAAAGCTGCATTTCTGATTGTATAAACCTCATACTGCATCTATTTTAACAGCATAGCTTTATAGTAGACGCCTGCAGTCCAGACCTTTCACCTTTCACCAACTGGAAACATTTGACACACCATGAAACAAGAAATACAACAAAGAAGACCCAGGACAGTCGAGCATCTAGACTCCTACGCCAATCAGTCAGTTCCCAGATTTTTACAGACTGTAGTTAAAAGAAGAGAGGATGCTACAAAGTGGTAAAAAAAAAGAAGCCCTGGGCCAATTTTTTGAGATTACCTCAAAACTACCTCAAATTTTCTTAGTTTAAACATTTCATGTTTTCTGGTGAACAAAATATGAGTTTATGAGTTTACCAAACCATTCTGTTTGTATTTACATTTACACAGCTTCCCAACTTGTTTAAAAGTTGTGATTTTTAAGGTCAAACACAAAAATAACAAAAGCGCCATGGAGATCTTCCCTTTCAGAGATGAAGCAAAACAATTTGCATCCAGGAAGCGTTCCTTCCCCCAAAACATTCAAAGCCTTGTTGTTGTCAGTTTCACGCAGGAACTATTTTCTTTCCGTCTACATCTGCTGACAGCTGGCTAACAAATGAGCTCAGCAAGGGGAAAGACCATTAATTTTTACATCCTGTGTATATAGTTTGCAGGTGTAGTTTGGTAGGGGGAAACTAATTGCTACAACAGATCAAAATAAGCTCGCTGATGTTTTTTCTTAGTAACCAGGTCACATTAAAATTGATTTTTCAGCAACGCAACACAACATTACCAGAATTGGGCAACTCAATAAACAAGTTTTATTTTGGGGTGAACTGTCCCTTTAAATGTAGCACCCATTGCTTTGTGCCGAGCTGAATATTCTAATGTCTGCTGGTATTGCTTCCATAGTTTGCAGTGACTCATCTGTCACTACACATACCACCTTTGCTCCGGCATGACTCGGGTGCATAGTGCACCAGTGCAGTCATAAACAGGACTGGTGAGGGTGGAACAGCAGCATTCTGTCAACAGATAACTGATGAATCTTCCTTTAGTCACGTAAACTGTCTGAAGGCGATAAAAAGCCCCAAAATAAATAAATAAATAAAATAATGCTGATGGACAGAAAACAGACCAAAACATCACACCACGCTTTGGGAAATAAAACGGCAAGATCAACATTTTTATTTTAAACTCGACCATAATCTCACAAATTATTGGCTTCTTGTTTAAAACACACACACACACACAAAATGCAAATTTCCACTTGAAATGATTCGACTTCACAAAGGCAGGTCAAATATTACTGGGATGTGTCTTTTTTGTTGTTGTTTTTAACCTCCTTCGTTCACGAAAAGCACAATCCAGCATTTAGAAACTTAAATTCTTATTTGACCCAAACAGAATCAGTATGAACGGCGTACATGTCACACAGCTTTATACAAGGTCGTCCAAAATAAGTCAGGCAGTGTTCGTGAAACCAAGCCAACAGCTGGATTTTGATCTCACGACAGTTACAAAGATTAAACAAACAAACAAAAGGCTTCACAGCTACACTAACATTTTTGAAAAATTAGTGAAATGATATCTGCAACAAGAGGAAAGTAAAAAAAGGCTTAAAATGGTACATGTAGAGGAGGAATGCACGGGATGGTACATTCAAAGCTTTAGCGATTAAGGCAAAAGAAAGATGAAGCTACCGTCGACCGTGGACCTGCGTAGAGGACAAATCATGACATCATTTCAAACGTTAGTAACCTCCAGAGGCTGTAAACTTTCCTCTCGGATACACAGGGCCATGTTTGAGAACTTTTCAGTAAGGTTTTCCTGGTTTAATAAAACTTAAAATAAATAACAAGAAAATAAAGAAATCTTTAAAACAACATCAACATTTGCTTTTTTTGCAATGAGAAAAATGGCTAATAATTCAATCTTACCTAATAGTTTCTGCTTTATTAAGCCTTTCTGTTTGAATAATTTCATATAGAGTACAAGACAGAGTGGCTGAAACCTGCTACAGCTCATAGGTTTGACCAAAAAAAAGGACAAAAAAAATACTCATTATCAAATAACTTTTAATCATCAAGCACATTCTGAGCTGGATTTATAACCACCTTGCAAATATAAACCCATGACATGCTTTCTTTTACCTGTTAGCTGCTACAAGTGACTG
Organism: Neolamprologus brichardi; assembly: GCF_056152115.1. NCBI lineage: Eukaryota > Metazoa > Chordata > Actinopteri > Cichliformes > Cichlidae > Neolamprologus > Neolamprologus brichardi. Next base: position 14,095,825 of record NC_142124.1, on the reverse strand, counting down.
GGTGACAAATTAAAGGAAAAAAAACCCAAATAAAGTGCAGAAACAAGTGTTTTCACAGGTGTGCGCTATTGCTATGTCCAGAGGTACTCGGATACTTTTTTAAACCAGGAATTTTCCGGGTTCTTTTTAAAATCCCATCCACACGAGCATCGTTTAAAACCATCATGACACAGTAGCTCACAGATGAGCGTGAAATGACACGCTGACCTTGAGCAGAAATTAAGTGCAGACCCTTTAAAAGATTGTTGTATAATCTGCTAACAACATCCCCACAGGTGTAAATACAACCACAAACGTATGGAAATGTTGGCTAATAACCAGCCTGAGCAAATAACAACATGGAGCACAAAAAATAATAATAATAAAAAAAACAGGTGATAAGGGTGCAACACCTTTGAATTTGCAAGAAAAAAAATGTTTTCCACATGAAGTCATGAAAATTTACCCAGAAGGTTTTTTAAAACCTGTTTTCAGGGAGCTGACACGCCTTTTGTATGTGGACAAAAGACTCAGTTTGGACTGTGGGAAGAAACACGAGTACTCTGGGAGAACATGTAAACCCAGCCAGATGATGGAATCAAACCCAGGACCTACTGGTTTTGAGTCTACTGGTCCCATCACCCTTTGTGTGGGTCTCGTCTTTAATTTGTCACCCATCTTTGCATTAAGTTAGTTGCTAACGTTGGTGCAGGCAGTGAGACTGGGCCAAAGTTAACAACATCGGTTAAATGCAAGACTTTATAAGTCGAGTACGGCTGCAGATTCAGGTGATTTTTCACCAATAAACATTTCTGTTTTCACATCTTCAAACTGCTTTTTACAAAAATATCCGTCACAGCAACTTCAAGCACACAATAGGGGGAAAAATATGTATATAAATAAGTTTAAAATGTTTGGCAAATAGCTCACTGTTATCAGATTTATATTGATCTTACTGCATACATTTATCCAGTTAAATGAGATTTGGGGAAACAAACTGAAATCTGCCCGTCTTACAATCACACTTGGTCAGTCATTTGTGGGACTTGGACAGCAGAGCAGTATCAGTGTAGGAGGTGTGAGCGAGCACGCTTAGCTCTGCATTTTTGTGTCAGTTTATGGCATAAATATGGAAAGCATATCCCTTGAAAACATTTCTTTTCTTTAGGATGAAAGGCTTAATGAGAGACTGCATTGTTGTACAAAAGCTGTTTATAGTTCTTCTTCTCCTCCCTTTCATCGTCCTAACATTTATTTGGACTTTCATCCTGCCTCTAAGTTATTCCCCAGGCGTCCTTCTTACAGTAACAACAAAACAAAATAACACTACATCTGAAAGCTGAATGTAAACTGGAACAATCGGTCTATAAGAATCACTTCCACATGTCGGCTTTAGTAAAAGATTATTAGTACTTTTGTTTACTTGGATGACGGAAATAAAGGTATTGAAGAAAAAAAAAGTAGCACGATAAAAACAAGATGGACACGTTAGTCAGAAAAACAGAGGAGCTGCTGGATATCTAGCCTAGCTGATGGCAAAATGTTAAAAACATGTTTTTGTCGATATGAATGGATTCTATGTTTTAAACAGCAATTACTACAGCAACTTTTCTTTTTGGTCACACCAGGATCGTTCATCAAGCCTGGCTGCTAACATCGAAGTTTACATCCTGATCAATCAGAGTTGCTTCCTCGTCGCTTGCGTGCTCGATGGCCGGCGTCTCCGTGTTGTGCTCCATCTCCTCCTCTGCCAGCTCCGCTTCACTTTCCATCCTAACCGCAGACGAACCGCTCAACGCTTTCGAGTGGTTGGGGAAGGTTTCGCTTCTCGATTTATTTTTGTTGACCGAACCTTTAGGGCGACCCCTTTTCCGCGGAACGTCGCCTTGGCTTTTTGCAGTACTTGGAGGACGGCCCCTTTTTCTCGCAGGTTCATCGATGGGGTTTTGCGGTGTGAATGGAGCGGCAGGCAGACTCTTGCGTAAATGAGCGCCTTTCTTAGATTCTGACTTGCGAGGCCGACCACGGGCTCTGCGAGGGGGGGGCAGAGATCCCTCTGGGGGATCCACACGAGGGTATTTCCTCGGTCTTCCCAGTGGCTTCCACACTTTTGGCTTTTTCTTCTCCTCAGGCGATGGCAAGGGGTACTTCCTCGGCCTCCCCCTTTTGTTTGGTGGCTTTTGTCGCGGTTGACCACGTTTTCTTCCACTCACAGGCAGGATGTGTACTTTCCGAGGCCGGCCCACTCTACCATGGACCTTATATGCTGGAGGTTTCTTGTTTAAAGACCCTTTAGGCCGGCCTCGCCCCCTCTTTACAGGCTGGGAGCTATCTGTGCCCAGTTTATTTTGTTCAATACTTTTTCTTGGCCTTCCCCTTCCTCTCTGAGGCGTATTTGAAATGCCATTTGACATATCTGCCGAGGTGTTATTCACCACCACTTTCCTGAGTCGTCCTCTTCTCTCCGAGTTTAGGCTCTCATTTAGATCTAAGATCCCCACAATGCCAAGCTCGCTCTCCAGCCTTGATTTCTTATTAAGCGAGCCCTTCGGTCGACCTCTTTTCCTGGGCGTTACAGAGCTGCCTTCATCATCTTCCCCACTTGTTAAACTCTCTGACTTGCGCTTTACCGATTCTTTTGGGCGTCCCCTTTTTGGCGTATCTGAGCCACCGTTCGGTAAGTCCTCAGCAGGAGCCTCCTCATCTGTTACAGACTTCCGTGGCCTGCCTCTTTTCTTAGGAGAATGCTCTGTCCTGTCTTCATCGCTGGCCTGACTCTTGGACCCTTTGGGCCGGCCTCGACCCCTGTGAATTTGGACCAAATTGTCAGCATGGTCGTCTCCTGAGCCCCGCTGCTCTGTCTGTTTTGTGCCAGGGAGTTTCGGACGCCCTCTTCCCCTCTGTGGTTGTGTGGACTCGCTGTTGGAAACGTTCAGCTTCTTGGAGCCTTGCGGCCTCCCTCTTCCCCTCTTCACTGGACTGCCTGCACTGGCCTGCCTTTCATTGCTCACAGGATCTCCTTGTTCTTTAATTTCTTCTTCCATACTGCCGGCTTCAGCGTGGACTACTTCTGTTGGTGTGCACCTGCATATTTAACAAAGAAATTACAGTTCTTATTTAATATTGTTTACATTTTACTCATTATTATTCATTACATAACTGGACGTAATAACATAATAACTACGTGTACCTACGTGGAGTCCAGACAGACCACAGATTGTGTATGGAAGATGATAACCCCTACCACTATTTAATCTTTTCATTTTTCTAATAAATTTTTTGGAGGGATAAATCCATAGTAAATGTCTCAGTGGTGGAGTGACTTAAGCAGCTGAGGCCTTTCTGTGTGGAGTTTGTCTGTTCTCCCTGTACCTACATGGGTTCTCTCCAAGTACTCCAGCTTACTCCCACAGTCCAAGGACATGTTTGTTTGTCAGTTAGTGAAGCTAAATTGACAATAGATGTTAATGGTTATGCCTACACTTCTGTGTTCTAAATGTGCAAATCCGTCTGTGCATGATTACACCGCCCATCAAAAAGTCACCTGTGTGAATATATCTCCTATAAGCATTTATTGGACTGATGAATGTCGGTTGGAAAAATTTTCATATCACCCAACCTTACAATGTATTACTACACATGCTGATCAGAAATGACATGTTTAAGTCTACAAAACTTTCTTGGAGTTCCCCAAGGCTCCATTTTGGGTCCTCTCGCATTTACCGTGTACTAACTCAAAAACACAAATAATATATAACCATGTAATTACTTAATTATATGTAACATTATGTAATAACTATATGACTGCATAGTTGATGGACATGGATTTAAATAATATGAGCAGAGAATGACATTCCTTTTAGTCTGAGTCTTAAATAACAACCACCACAAGACCACAGGCTGGAAGTCCTCAGAACTCCAACAAATTAATAGAAATACAAATAAGCAGCCTATCAAGAAATGTGAGTTAAACCAGCTTGTAATAACAAGAAAAATTCTGAACAAAGGTGGCCTCTAACGTCTCCTGCCATATCTTCTACTGGGCTTAGAGTAAAAACAGTGCAGTGGTTTACACATTCGGCCCACAAGACAAAGATACAAATAAAGAAGAAACAGAAAGTGAAAAAGAAAAAAAAGTGTGCACCAAAGAGGTTTGGGGCTTCCACGCAAGGAAAATCACCAGGACTGTGATAAATGTTTTATTATCAACGAACAAACAAGCAAACAAAAACACAGGAAGTAGCATAAACTAGGATTAACTAAAATGTTAAATTTTAAAAAGGCTTGTCTATTTGCAACCCCTGAAAAATCCAGCTTAGACCATAAAAACTCTGTTTATAATAATGAAGCATTATAAACGTGTAAAATAATCAACAAGATTAACAGGAATTAACTATTTCAAGGAAATAGCTTAAAAATACAGAAAAATGATTTAAAATGCTTTATATTTGTAATAACGAAAAAGCCAACTAAATTAATCACTACAGTGAATTTGAATAGATTCACTTAACTCGTGCATCAATTTAAAATGACTGAACGAGTCCCTCTGCAGGCGATTTAGCACTTTTAAGGTGGACTGACGGGGGAAATAAGATGCCATGCTCGGCGTCTTATTTAAGAGATGGGGTCTGCACGGCTACGTCTATTTTCTGGGTTACAACCTTGCAACGGCGGGAAAGTGTAGCCGTGGTCTGCTGGTGTTGAGGTGTCCCATTAATGACGTGCACAATTAATATCCCTGCATGCAAAAATCTGTTATTTTGTGCTTTAATGGTGCAATTTTTACAGATTAAAACTTGTGCAACTTAACGAAAAAAATCACACAGACCCCGTGCATTCTCAGCAAAAACTACAGGGCAATACATTTAATTGCATTTAAGGGCCTTTAGCAGATGCTATGACTGTGGAGCAGACTGTTTTTCAGGTAATAGCCTGTTTCAAAATCGACGGTGCTGAAAAGAGTAGCTAACGCTGTGAAGCGCACAAAACAATGCCGTCAACGGGCTGCGTAACTCACCTTACATAAATATTCTGTATGATTTTAGTTTAATTTTTCATAAAATATTGATTCAGCAGACATACCGTAAAGTGAAAGTGCGCGTTTATTGTTGCTGTGATGGCTGTTCAAATTTGCGACCGCTTCCGGCCGTACGTGACATCCACGCGGCTCCGGAGGAAACTACAGCGGAGAATTTCAGTTCCGCCCCAGCAATTCCTAGGGTCCTCAGGGGGACCAGGATCCCACTTTTTGATTTGATTTTGTTGTTACTGCAAGATATACATTATCTTAAAGTCTGTCTTTTATTTAACATTAATAATTGTTAACAAATTAACAAGTTATTAACCCACACTTCAGAGAAAATAACTGGAAATTTCAAGCTATTAAGTCAAATGTTTTAGCTTGAAATTATGACTTAACTCTGCCTGGCTTTTGTTTTTTTTCCCCCTTGCATAAGGGAAGCCCTTTATCAATGTCTAGTGCAGGTTTATCTGTGGAAATATGAAAATCACCGCAAAGGGATAAGCTGTGAAGATTTTGGCCAAATATGATGGAAACTAACATGAAGACAAGAAAGTGAAACAGTGGAAATATTGAGAAACTACCTATAACCAGGTGAAGCTGGCAGAACGTGATAGAGTCATATTTCAGTTTGGCACATTGGAAAATATAGTGTGAAGTGACACAGGAGGTGAGAGTGTCATAACTGACTGGCAACACAGCTGTCAGGTCTGCCTCAGAAGAGATCTCCTGATCCACAGATGATTCCCTACTAAAACCCAGCAATGGTTACCAGGCAGGACAGCAGCTGTAATAAAACTGACCAGCTATCACTGACCCGCTGCAGAGCTGGTGATGCTGCAGGAAGCATCCCCAGGTTTACATTTGTGGTGCCAAAGATGAGCCAACTCTGACAGTGCTCAATCAATCAAGTCTTTATCTCAAACAAATAACAAGTGTTCATACATTAAACATGAAATCAAAGTCATCATTTTCACGTGGAAAAAATAAAAATGTTGATATTTGCTGTTTGAAAAGGAGGCGGCGAAAACAAATGCTTATGAATTCCTAACCCATATATTATCTTGGTTTTAATTATACAATCTAAAATATAATATATGCTATAAATAAATATGCCTAACACACAGATTCATGTTGTACTTAAATACATTTTATATATAAATTCTACAATTATTTAACCACCATATTTCATATTTCCAGAAGTATTGCTTTTTATAATATCATTATACACAATTCTTTTTTAATGCATCACCACATAAATATTCAATACGCTATCTCATCCCTATTATTGAAGTTTTCGTGGGAAGATTCAGAAAGTATTTCCATACAAATAAAACTTTCATCTTGTCAGTTGTCTAAACCCTATTTTCCACCCTTTCGAAGTCTATTTTTTAAATGTTTTCGTACCAGTTAACCAAGTTGTTTTTTTCCTGTAACTAAAGTATAAAGAAGGGCTACTTTATTCAACGCCTAGTTTTGCGTTTCATATTTTAGTTCTATACATTTCATAAATATTCATAAGTGCTGTTTTCATTATCTTCATTAGTAAATGATGGGTACGAGTGTGTTGTCTCAGTTTTAATTAAAGTATAAAAGTACTTCACCAGATGGATCCCGGTGAAGAGTGACTAACTCAGCTCTGCCCTCCAGAGGCTCATTTGCAGATTTTAGAAAATGTTAGCTGGTAATGGTGCACACAGGCATAAAACATGTTAAAGAAGGACTAAAATGCTTTCACATATTATAGTGTAAGACAAGTCACTTACTATTATTCATCGTGCCAAGCATTAAGCATGTGCGATGGATTTAATCAATGTAGCAAAATCTCTGCATCCAGCAACTCGAGTAAGAGGTTTAGAACGAAGTCCTTTATTTTTTGTGGCTCAAAACAAGATCACTATAATAAAACACCTTTTCACTGGAGCTTAACGTTTAACAATTTATTCAACAACACAATGATATCTAAATGTTTTTAGTTTGCACAAAATATTTAATTTCTTGTACCAAGGTTTTTTTGTTTGTTTGTTTTTTAAACCAGGACTCTGTAGCTTTACAAGCTTCTTCAGCTAAAAGAGTTAGTCTCACATTTTATTTTTTACTCTTTGCATTACTTTATGCACAGCTGTCTTAAGGTCCCAACACAATATTTGATTCAGGTTGAGGTCTGGACTGCAACACCTTGATTTTCTTTTTTAGCCATTGTGTAGATTTGCTCCAGTTCTTGGGAACATTATCATATTAAATGAACCAATTTCAGTCATCTTTTAGCTGTTTATAGACGACGTGAAGCCATCTGAGTGCACGGCCTACTCAGTGACTGCAACGTGCACATGTCCTGTTGCTGCAAAACAAGCCAAAATCATGACCCCTCCACCACTGTGCTTGACAGCTGGTATGAGGTGGTGAGTTGACATGCTGCGTATTGTTCTCTCTGTTCTTCATGGACAAACATCTCTACTTTGGTCTCATCTGGCCAAAGGACATTGCTCCAGAGGCCGGGTGGTTTGTTCAAGCAATGCTGCGATGTTCTTTTTAGAGAGAAGCCTCTTGAAACATTTCCAAACAAGTTGGTCCTTTTCCAAGCGAGCTGTTATGAACTTTAACATGCAGTGGCCTGTAGTCTTCAAAAGAAAAAAATATAAAACAAACACTTCACACAGAAACCCCAACATGCTACATTTCAAAGCATTGCTGTCTAACCTCAAGGTAAATTTGCTAAGATGCCCACTCCTGGAAAGAATAGAGCATGTTAACACTCACCTGCATGCTCCAGAACAATAAAACTGCTGCTCTTATAGAAGCGCTCACGCGTTTATGAAATAAAGAAAAGACTCCTCTTAAATGTACAAAATTTTATTCAGAAGTAACAAAGTGGACTTTTTATGTACTTACAGAAGTTTCCACAAAAAGAATCAAGGCCCACAAAAGAAAGGCTGAACTGTGATTTGAGGAGGGTGTGACTCACTTTAGATAAACTTTGATCCCATGCAGGAAGAAGTGTTAGAGCTGAAGCAGAACAGATAAATTACCTGCTACATGGACAATGATCAGCTACTTTGGTCGAAAATGAGGGGGAAGGGGGGGGGGGGGGGAGTAATTGTTCTACGAGCAGGAACCACATAGACAAAGAAAAAGGCATTTGGTGGGGAAGAAAAGTAAATTGGAGGCAGATTATGTTGTGCTGGGAAGTTGGATAAGGGGGTGGAGTATGAAGTAAGGGCAGATCGGTGAGGTCACCATCAATCAGAAGAATGTGAGAAGAAAAAGAAATATGCAAATGTGTTTATGTGTGAGGAGGGGAGCTGTCAGTTCAAAAGAGGGAGAGAGGCTGAGAGAAAATGACAGACGTGGCCCGAGGAAAGGAAAGGCGCGTTTGAGAAAGACAACCCCTGGGAGGCTGCATGGTGAACCCACTGCCCCGTCTCAGCCCTCCTCCTCCTCCCCGCCTGTGTGCTTTGCCATGGTTACCAGACAGGGCTCCCAATGCAGCCAGTTAATGCGTTTTTCAGCAGCAGGAGCGAGCTGCGTACTAATGTGTCTCAGTCTGTCTCCTGCACAATCAATGTCAACTGTCCTGGGATGCACAAACACATGGAGGGCTGCGAGCCAGGGAACACAGAGCCACCCTGGCTGAGCGTCAGAGGCTGAAAGAAGGCTGCATCGCTTTCATTTTTAGTCACCTGGAAAGTTTTACTTGCATTATCTGCAGAAGCCTTGAGTCACATGTCGATCTTTCTTACAAAGATATGAAATGTTGAAAAAGTATCCCACAAGATAAAGGAACACAGCTTATTAGTTTGAAATGCTTTCAAGTGCTCTTATATTTATTGGATTCACAAGGCATTTAAATACAATAACACATCACATCCATAAAAATACTGGATGTACCAACATCTAACTTAAAATTTGCCAGTTTTCTGTTAACCTAAAGAGCTAATTTAGTCTCAAAGTTTACTACCTATCGTTTTCAGGAATGTGTTAAAAGGGAACTCGCACATATTTTCAGCTGCCATGAGGAGCTTAAAACTCTCCCTAAAGGTTCCAATGTTGTAGTTTTCCATCTCTGGAGTTAAACAAGTCCTGTGCGAATCATATCGGGGTCACGACCATTGGCTGTCTTTATTAAAAGATGGCTGATACTCAGAGCACAAAGCCGGCCAAAAGGTTCTGCCCCCTGGAGAGAACCATGCTGTCTCTTCTCAGCTTTTCCAGGATGAGTGGGAAGGTTAAGAAACTCTCTGGAGATCATTCTGCACACTCTGTTTGGAGCTTTTACTTTTGCTGGTCTTTATTAAAGAACATTGTTTTTGGCATCCAGAAGTAAATGCATGCAGCTTTGTTCCCAAGGACCTCACCTGTGACCTTTCATATCATCACAGGTTAAGGGTCTCAGGGACAACGAAGCACACCGAGAGCTGCTCGCAGTCAGGTGTCCGTCAAGTCTACGTAATGGACTGCAGTGACGTGTGCCATCTTTTTGTGGTTAATTCATAAGCATGTCATGTTTACGCCACTATTATGCAATTATGTTAGATACATGCCATCTTACATTATGGGGAAAGAAAAAATACTTTAAAATGACAATTGATGCGTCACATGAGACGTTACCATTGTTGGTTACCGATTCCGATGCAGTCCTATCGTCTCGTCCGACAGAACTGGATCAAATCCTGTGAAGAGAGACGGATTTGATTAGGACACGATTCCGCATATAAACATCCGTTATCGGAATGTTACACATATACATTTTGTTTTCAGGGCCCCGTCTGGCTGCTTTTCCTCCTGATGTAGCCAGCGCCTGCTATCCAGTGCAGGTCTGTGCAGCAAGTCGTTGAAATAAAAACGCCCCCTGCTGGCAGACAGCATTAGTAGACAAGTACGCAAAGAAAAACCCGCAAATTTATCGTACAAGTCAGGCCTTATACGGACGAGTTAAACTCTAGGTCGTGCATTTCACACACGCAACGAATCTTTGTGCACATATATGTAACATCCACGGACAGCTGTGCCTGCAACCGCAGACGCTGTCGTCTTACATTTCCTACAGGCCTTGTGATCTCACACGATTATGCAATCACTCCCCCATGACAAAGATGTTCAGCCTTGAGGGAGTAGCACTGATTTACTCTTAGCCAGACAAAAAGTCACACAAGCCTGACACGGCAGATACCACACAAAGAATCGGGCAGAGTTCAAACAACTGATGCACAGCTGAGAAGCTCCATTTGCATCACACGCATGTTGTGTCCAGATGACTAAGCTGTCACCTGCCAACAATCCAGAGCATGTCCTTAATATACCAAAAACCAGCCTGTGGACAGGTGCACGCATGCAGACAAACATGCGACAGTGAGGTGCTCACAATATAAAGCCTTTTTGCAGTCTGTGTGAGAGTTTACACTGCCTCTCCCCATTTCCTCTTTGTCTCTGTGCTTGGAGAGATTTTCCTCTGCCCCAGTTTTATGAGCTTCTCTGCTGCTCTCAAACATCGCATGACAGACAAAGAGCGGAGGATGTGAACCAGAGGCTGGAGGGGAAATGAAGTGAAATATTCGAGGAAAAAAATAAAAAGACCCTATAACAGAATGAACATGAAGGTTGACATAATGAAGGAATATGGCGGGTGGATGTGGTCAGTCAAATCGCTCGATTTGTTAGACGGCCCGCTTGAGTCATTTCGAACTCACCATTTGTTTGCCTGGTGGTCCCTACATGAACACACTCATTCCCTGTGAACACGCATACAACAAGTGCATGTACACAGAACAGGTATAAGCGCACACACTCTTACGATGAGTTATTGATCCATTCTTGCCTCTTAGAGAAAAAAAAAAGCCAATTAATCCAGCGGTAAAGAACAGCGCTTGATAAAACCTATCCTGCCTCATCTTCAGTCTTCCTTTTCCTCTGAGTGCAGTACACAGCGGCGACGGCGAACAGAAAAGCTATTCCCCTCTCGCTACCCCTCCATCTCTCGCTCTGCTCTTTTTTTGTCTCTCCTCTTCCTCTATCCCTCTCTCAGGCGCTGTCCCTGGCTCTGCTCTGTACCCGTTTCCCTCTGCCAAGTCACATCATTAATTCTCCAGGCGATTAGAGTCCGAACAGACTATGAGGCAGGTACACCACAGTAAAAAACAGACGATTGCATTGATTCCATTATCTGGTGCTCTACCAATAACCCCACTTCCCACCACCACCACCACCCAGTAACCACCAACAGCGCTATGACCCCCCACCCCCTCCCCTTCATAAATCTGTGTCACCTACATACAAACATTCACTCTCTCTCACACACACACAGGCAGACACTTATGCAAGCATGCAGTATCTCCAGCTATCGCTCTCTTCTCCTGCTTGAACACCCTCTATCACTCTGTCCCCGCCTCCCCCTGCTTCATCTCAGCCCTACCCCTCATTTTCATCCTTCTCTCCTCATCTCTGCACCCTTGCTTCCTCGCTTTCCAACCCCCCCTTTCATTTTTTCCAGGCCTGACGTCCCGTCTCGCCTGAAAAGGGAAAAAAACAACAAAAAAACCAAACAACAACCCCCCTCCCTCCCAAAAAAACCCCAACTCTACGTTCACATGATGCAGTGTGTCTCTACGTGGGTGTCTAACTTCGTGTGCGTTTGAACTTGGGCTGCTGTGCTCGGTGCATCTGGAAGAGAGTCAATGTGTTCAGAGGGAGGGGCGTGTGTTTGAGGTGTGTGCGCACTTTTGTCCTCGTGCACGCATGCATCCATGTCAGAGTGTGTGCAGGATAGAGGGGAATGAAGGTGTGGGGGTGGAAGAGGCAGCGTAGGGAGCTCAGACCAAGGCTGTGGATTTTACACAGCGCGAGGATCAAAGCCACAGCAAGCCCAAAGGTGATTAACCTCCCAGCCGCTCTGACCACAACACTGCTGCTTCTCTTCTTCAGTCTTTCATCAACACAACCTGCCTGAACCATCTACGCATCAATTCAGCAGCTTTTATTCCACAACTCCTGAATATATATAATAATAATTATTATTATTACTAAAAAAGTGTCAGTAAACTCCTTTGACAGAAGAATCTCCAAAATTAGAAAACGAGTGAGAATTTGAAGTGGCAGACTAATAAAGTAACCAGAAAACAGATGTGTTAACGGGGAAAACCAGTCACGGTGTGAAATGTGCTAAAAATTAAAGACAAATGGAGACTTGAGCCACCCTTTTTCTAAAACAGCAGGTGGCAAACATCTGAATTTGGAGTCAGAAGATGCTGGGGAGTAGTTTCTTTGTGTGCTCGTAGAAAAGAGCAGCGATCGGCAGAGATTGCTGATATGTGCTCTTCCCCTCCTCTCCCCCCCTTCCTCGTTTGAGCACTGCAACGCAATGCGGATACTGGGTGTCTGAGCCACTAGCCAGACACACTGGGGGACAGAGCAGGGTGGGGGAAGGGGGTGGGGGTGTGAGGGAGCAGTAGGAAGGAGGCGGAGGCAGTAAGCAAGTTCACATACAGCCTTGTGCTCGAGGACACGCTGATAGGAACGTCTGGGCACACTGTCATTATCTGCCATGACTACAAAGAGCAGCGGGCACAGTTCATTTTGGAGACTTGTGTCAGCCGAATACACACAGCCACAGCTCTGCCATATTCACAAACTGTTCATATACTCAAACTGTTACAATAGGGGACTTAAGGCAAACTTGAATTACATCGTCACTACCAGACCATAAAATGTCCCTGACTCTCAACGAAATATTAAATTTCCACTTTTCCTGCATTTTAGGCTCCTCACATTCCAGCCCAAAGACATCAGGAAATATTCTGCGTTCCTGTGCATGGCGTGCTAACAAAAGCCCAGAAACAAACCGCTATTGATAGTTGGCTCTATACCCCGTTGGACTGCACCAAATAAACCAAAGAGCACTGCAGAGCAAGGTGGATATATTGATGTCTGGATTAGGTGGGTCTCGACATCAAAACCCGATTAGTATTTCAGATGTATTAGATTTAAAGCGGTTTTGTAGCTTTTTTTTTTCCTCCACCCCCCTCCATGTTTCATTATAATTATTGGTGTGAAATTGAATTTGCTGAAAGAGAAATTATTTTAGATCTGATAACGGACGCCATCTGTACAGCATGGAGCATTGGTGCATCTTTTTGTCATTGACTGAAAAGCCAATAGAAGTTTTGTCCAAAAGACCTTGAAAGAGATCTTAAAAATGTTAAAAGTGTTGAATATAAATATATAACTACAGCCCTGAAACCTCATTACCACTTTAAAAAAGGAAGTCACTTATCCTTATTTTTTGTGCTCTTCTTCATACTTACCACAACAAGAAGCACGATGTGGATGCATTCAGGTGAAGTCTGGGTGACTCCGCAGGGAAAGCTAGAAGGTTGTACAGTTATCTCCAGGCTTTTTATTATGCGAAACCATACAACCAACTACCTCACACTGCAGAGCACAGGAGCGGGTCAGCACTGGAGTCTTCTTCCACACAGTCGTCTCATCTTTTGCTTCATTTATGATCTCAAAGCCATCAAAGCTTCAAATGTTTTACTGTACAATATTTTTAGTGACTTCTCTATTGCGAGGAATCAAATAAGCTTCTTGAAGTTTTTTTCCCCTCCCAGTCTCATTACAAGATCAAAGTTTAACACCAAAGTGGTTGAATTGAAATAACGCATTCTGCATTTTTGTGGACTTGTCTCCCTCTTGTGGGTAGACGCAGTATGTCGACAACCACCTCCCCCCACCAGAGGTGGAGGCAGACTTTCACCATCTATGAATACAAAGACAAGCACTTAACCTGCAGTTGCTCACTGTAGGCGTCTGCCTGACCTACTTCTGCAAGTGGAGCTGCTAGAATCTTCCACATCCTCAAAGATTCAATTCAGCACTACAGAGCACTATTCCACCATTTCTCAGAGGTTAAAGTCTAATAATCCTGTGCTGCTGTTTTTATTGTTGCTGAAGCCATACTTGTATTCCAGCACTGCAATCAGCTTTGAAGGTTATCACATATGACCTCCAAAGCTGATCGAAGGAACATTTCTTTGTTCACTTCTATGGTGGGATGTCGAGACATAAATCCATAAGCATTCTTAAGCCTTTAGTATATACATGCACACAATAAGATTGCACACACCCACCCCACCCCCCCCCCCACCCCGATTATATTTAAGCATTTTGCCTGTAAAATTTGCATAGTTGGGGCATAATTGACAAAAGCCCAAAGGGGAAAGTTGGAAAAGCTGAAACGGAAGTTTCCTGCAGAAAATGATGTTATTCAAGCGGTTTTGTTAACTGGGTTAAAAACAGGAAATACAGAGACAGTTTGAGCTCGACTAAAAGGGTATCGACTTGATTGTTAAAAGGAAATTGCCAGCTGTTTCAGTTAAATATAATCTTTTGCCTGGTCCCATAAGAGATTGTCATAGCAGATCACCTGCCTTCATCTCAGCCGCTCTTCCTTTTACTTATGTTAAAGATTGTACTTCAGTTTACTTTAAAAGGCATCTTTCAGAACTGCAGTCAATAAAAGACTGATCTCCATCTGTAGTAATTTATATTTGGCAGCATGGGTGTGTTGTGGGACTTCCTTGCCCTTTCAGTGTGCAAACATTGAAAGCAGGTGGCAGGGAAGGCAGCAAGACCCCAGCATAGAACAGGAGGAGGAATCGATGCCTACAGATAAAGTTGGAGACAGAATGGTGAAAAAGAGGAGCTAAAGTGGAGGTGGACTGCAAAGCAACTTGCAGATGTGCAGTCTCAAACCAATAGAGGGGCATCAGTTGAGCCATCAGCTGAAATGGCACTGGCACTGAGATGAGCAGTGATTGCTGCCGAGCCTGAGATAAGGAGCACCCACACATGAAACTCAGTGACGACCGAATACCACCAATTTGAGGACATTCAGCAACATCAAGCAGCCACGGGCCAAATATTGACTGGAGACGTTAAGTGGGTGGGTCCTGAGTTGAAGTAGCAGTATCCTTTGGAATAGATGCCAATGAGAGCAGTCACCTCAATTGGTGGCAAGGACATCAGGGATTTACGTAGGCCACTGGAGCAAATTCCTTCCTGCATGGAAGCCCATTTACTAAGTGCCCTAAGCCAACACTGGAGTTGATTTCTGCACGTCTCACTTTGCACAGAGAAGAAAACTGCCTTTGTTAAACTCTACACCCAAGGCTCCCTCCTAAAAAAAAAAAAAGAAAAAAAAAAGGGACTTTCCTGTAGGTTTCCTTACGTTTTAGAATGCTCTAAAAAAATGCAGCAGCATAGAGCTGTGCAAATAGAATTACATAGAAATAAAATTCCAGCTGTGTTTTACCTGCATCATTTTAGCTCATTTTTAAAATTGACATTAAACCGTGTTTCTACTAGGAGACTTAAGCCATGTCTTAGATTGCCTTGTCCATCCTTACATGAATAGGTTGTTTGGGTGCAGGGTTGCATCTAAAGTCTTTTGTAATTTCCTGAAAAAAAAAAGGCGGTCTTGTTGCCAGGCAGTCAGAAATGTGTTAGTGGGCAGCGTTTTCACCCTTTATTCATTGTTTGCTTGTGTACAACCAAGCACAACACGAGAGCCACGTGAATTCAAGGACAGACTGACTGCAAATGTGCTTCATTATCTTATTCCTCTGAGATCTGGCAATTTGCTCCACTGTTGCGTGTGGCCATTTGGAGGAGCCATCGCTTAGATTTAACACCGATTGCTATAGAATCTTCAAATTTACAACATCTTGGTACTTTCCATTAAGAAACAAAAATCCCACTTGTCGCCAGCCTGTGAATTACTGCAATCATTTCTCATCCCTTTAAAGCAATCAGACTAAACTCTTTATGCACATCCCTGCTCTCTATTGTTATCACATAAAGATAAATTATTCTCTGAAAAGTTTATAAAAAGGCAAAACTGACCTTGCGGCTGTGAATTATTGTCAAGTGTTACCTAACAGAATTGCAGCAGTAGTGAACACATCACTGGCCTTAGGTCTTTATACTAACAAGGGCAAACCGAAACACAAATGTGAAGCACCCTGTGGAGTTGAGCAATGCTGCAGAGAGGCTTGTAATGCTGAAAGATGACTGTTGAGAACAGAGGACAATGCCTCCCAAGAGCAATAGAGGGGGCAAATTTGAGTGCATACATGAATGGAAGAATGAGAGACTGAGTCTGTAAATACAGATAAAAGCCGCATTTGATGTACATTCTGTCCAGTTGCCGTTTGCTGGTTTATGCATGAATTTCTTCCTCATCTGAATCTCAGGAAGGTGTCAGACACCTCTGTGCACTGTAAGAGGATATGCCGATTTATGCTATTTAATAGGGTATTATTCAGTGTAATGCAGAAATTGGTGCATTGTAGAGGAGTTTTCAGTGTAGCAAACAGGATCTAATGGGTGAATAATTGGATGACAATTTGGAGTAACAGCACTATCCAGTCAATCTGCCTCATTATACTCCATAAATAATGGGGCGCACCCACACATTCGACATCTAGCTGAGGTGATCTCCTGCAAAAGCAGCAAATTGGCTGTTGTTAGCAGTCAATGGCTGTGTTTTGACACTGCTCCTGTGTGCCTCAAGGACTCATTGATTACTTGATAGCTGCTGCACAGCTGAGTTGCTAGGCCTTCCATTCAGCTTGGCCACTGCACAAAAACAACAACAAAAAAAAAAAAACAAACATTGAATGCACAAGTCTTAGTCTCTCACAGAGCTGGATGCAAACACATAAGTGGAAATCACAGATTCCTTAAAGGGTAACTCACTGCTGCCTGCCACAACCATTAAGGGTGTATTAGTATACATTGTCCAGCACAGGTCTATTAGGATGATACATGGCTGTGAAGGGCCCTATTCAATTACATTAGCAGGACTAAAAGTAGTTTGTAAACTGTCTTATGACTGTCTTAAGACTTCAAAAAGACTTAAAAGAAAAAATGAGCCTGTGTTCGGGAAACTTCAGAGAGACTTGTTTTGGGCCAGCTTCCAAATATAAACTCATTCACCTCACCCCTCTGCCCTGCCCTCTGCCATACTGAAAAGCCCCCACGCTGCCCATCCTTCATTTTCTTCCTTTGGCCATCATCCCACCTCTAAGTGCCTCATCACTGAACATTTCACAGAACAAACTCTTTACAACTTTTTTCCAGACAATCTCTGTTCATAACAACTCCGCCGCCCCCCCTTCTCTCTCCGCCCTCCATCCCCTTGATTCCTCTCCTCCCCTTTTTAAACCTCTCACCTCATTCGCAGTCGGATCACGCATGCATGCGGCATGGTTGTGCCAATGCCAGCTCTTTGCCAATCTGCTTGGGTGTGTTTGTGTGCCAGTGAGATTCTGGTGGGAAGCCCCTGCACTGGAGGCCAGGGGTGGTTTATAAGCCCGAACCCCAGCTGGTGTTGGGTTAGGTGAAGCTTTGCGAGAACAGTCGCCCCTTTGGGAGCGCGAGAGAAAGTGAAATTATATTGAGCAGAAGTATAAAGTTAGATGCAAGTTGCCACAAAAAGGTCATCAAATTGAAGAAAATGCACCAAAGAGCACAGCTGTTATAACAAAGATATCTGTGCAGAGAGCATTAATTAAAATCTGTCATTAATGAAGCTAATCAGTTACTCTGGATTGGTATTGCGCCAATTTAAAAGAACAAAAGAACCCCAAAAAAACCCAACAAAAACACATTAGATTTGCATCCAAGTTTTCAACACAACAATGTAGCCCCAAAACAGTACTAAACAATTTCTCAAATTTAAAGATTTGTTTATGTGACACTGTACCTGAAAAGGCTATAAATGCTGCAATATTCTTGTATATATTCAAAAAATAAAGTTGGTTAAGGGATGAGACAAATCTAAAAAGCTCACATGGTGTTAAATGCATGCACAGGATCATGTAAGTCAGTCAAGACTAAAATGCCCTACAAAAAGCTGTTGAATTTTCCACAATGACCAAATCCAGAGTGCAGTCCACTGCACTGGGTTTGAGTGTCTGGGGTTTTTTTTGTTTTGTTTTTTGCTTCTCTAGCATTTGCTGCCAAGTTGGTCGTTTTTTCCTTTTTTTTGCTGCTAGGAGTAACAAACTCCCTGAACCCAGTTCCTTGGATGGTTTAAGTTGTTTGCTTTAAGGCAGCCAACCTCCACTCTTCAAAATAAAGCAAATCTTAGCTTGCAATCTGATACTTTAGTACTCATTTCCTACTTTAATGTTTCTACACCTGCTAAAGTAACCCAAGATTAGTACTAGGAGTAGTTTTATACAAGTACAAATGTCCAGTAGGATTAAAAAAATCTATATATAACAAAACTGAGCAATAGAGAAATAGACGCGTTATCCAGTCAACTAAAAATCAAGCCCACCACTTTTCATACAAATGATCAAAACATTTACACTGCCTTCGAAGACAGAACAAAGACTTCAGGTTGCTCTCAGCCACTCCTTGGCTTTGAGAAGTGATGCACAGAGTACGGCACCACCCAAACAATGTAGGGGCAGAGTCTAGCGAAATCTGCCCAGTGACAGCAAATAAACTGGCAAGTGCTAGCTCAACAGGAATGCAGGCCTTAGACGGTGGTTCTCAACTTCAAGGTGAGGGAGCAATGCCACCCTATTTGATTTTTTTTTTTTTTTTTAAAAACAAAAAAAACACCAAAAAACCAAATGCATGTCATCAGAGCAAAAAATAAACAAACAAAACAACAACAAAAAAAAAATCCAAAAATGTTTGTTAGAAATCTCAAAAGAATTAAACTATACAAATCCATGTTATTCTGTAATCCACATTTTAATAAGATCTCTGGAATGGGTGTGTATTAAAAAATTTTTAAAAAAAAATGAAAATGACATGCATCTGTGGATGCAGCCCTCCTTAAAAATCAGATTGGACTGTGTGTGAAGAGGACTGACCCCAGATCCCCGCTGATGCTGAAGCACCCCTTCAGTAGGAATACAGCTGGCTGAAGCACCAGATTTAGTATCTGCGAGTCACAAACCATAAATTATTAGCTCCCAAGATAAAATGAGACTCTGTAGTACAATTTCTCCAACCCCACTGCCACCACCACCCCTCGCTCTCATCGTACCTTATTTACAAAGGCAGAAAATGTAACCATGGGAACACACTACCAGGCAACCTCAGTGGCTTGGCATGATGCCCAATGGTTGCTAGGGCACTGTTGTCAATGGCTATTGGGTTGTGTGGGCCAGTGTGTGAGTAGGAGAGATTGAACACTCTCACACAAATACACAAGTTTGTAGATTACACACAATATCTAGGCATTAAATAAATGTAGACCAACAGGGTAGTGTTCCAGTTCCATAATGGGGCTTTTATATGCATCCAGTGTGTAATTATTTTAAATAATATGGGCCATTTAAATTTTTATTTTTTTATTTTTTTTTTATTAATGGTTTGACTGTGGCTGACAAATGATGCAAGGCCGCTTTTGTTGGCTAACAGACAAAAGGAAAGATTAAGCCTGCAGGCAGTTACATGAGGCCCCGTATTCGATTATGTTGAGTAACATATGCAGCAATGATCCATGCGTTTCAGTCTTCTTCCAAAAGGTCCTAATGTGTTAATAGTGTTTTTAATGACGGAAATTCAAATTTGGGATCATTTTCATCAAAAGTCAGGCTAAAAGGCATTTAGCCATCATTACCCCTGATCTATTGCGCCATTTACCTTTGAGTCACACCTCTGGATATCAATAAGGAAAGACATTGAAGTATTTAACGTCACAACCAGGAACTACATGGAGCTTTATTTTTCCATGGCGCTACATGGAGCTGCTGGATGGTTGACCTAGGCATTCCAGAAAGCTGCAGAGCGTTGTGTAGATTATTAGCATACCGCAGGATAGAATAGGGAGAATCAGTAAACAAATTTAAACATCCAGTTTGGGTATGTAAATAAACAGTGATGTTTAAAGCAGAAGTCATTCTGGACTCATCCCAAAGTATTTGTTCATGACCAAGTAAACCATAATGGCCCTGCCTTTGGTAGCACAAAAATGTATAGCAATTTATGCATTTATGACACAGGAAGCCTCAAACACTGTGTTGCAGAGTATGAAACGGATGAAGTGGAAGATAATGGTGAGAACGAACACTGTGCCATCAACAAAGCATGAATGAGAGGGTGGTACAAAAATTCATGTACAGCGGAGACAGTTGAAGACAATGGCAATGAATAATACATTAATAACGCTGGAAAATAGAATCCAACGTCATAAATTAAACAGCATTCACCCAAACAAATGCAATAATTATGACACTGCAATACAATGAAAGAGACAAATGCATGGCTTTTTTGTTGGCGTGCACCAAGATTCCCACATGTGGATGTATATATGGGCTTGTGTGTTCCTGTCTGTATGCACTTAAGGCTTAAGCAGAGTACTGCCTGTGGTGCATCTTATCTAATATAACTGAGTGCAGACACAGCCTCCCCTCCCCTTGCTTCTCACTCCCCTCCTCTGGCCCTTTGAACTCAAGCCGCTGCTGGAGATGCAGTCTGACTGAGCACAGCATGTCCTGAAAGGAGGTCAGAGGGCATGACAAACAGTCTGGTGTCATGGCAACTTGATGCCGCCAACCAAAAATTTGGTGTGGCTGGTTGGTCTGCAGAAACAGTCCACCTATCAGTGGACAAACTCTCGGCACCTGGTTATTTAAAAAAAATAAATAAACTCATTAAGAAATCAGTTAGGAACATGCCAAAACATGCCAATGGCACCATTCCTTTATGATTGACAAGGACAGTGTAGTTATGTTAATCCTGCCTGATGTAAACACAGGGACCACTTCAACTGTATGTATCACAATCCAAGCTTCTTTAGGGAAGCCTTTGAAACTGGAAATGGCTTGTATTCATTCCAGGTTTTTACAAAGAATTAAGTTTTAAGCAGAAACCAATGGCCACCCAAAGATTGCACAAGAGATGGACTAGCGCCTTGTTGGTTTTGGTCTTTCCACAGTAAGGGTTGGGGTTATGCTTGAACTAGTTTGTTTGCTCTTGATTTGCAGAGTAGTTTGAGGACACATCATACAACGAGTGAAAAGCTGTCCGTCAACACTGAGAGGGAGGGGAACAATATTGTTCAAACATGAGAATAAGGGCATACAATCTCAAATATCTTGCAAAAACATTGTTTGCAAGAAAAGCGGCAGAAACAGTACATTACAAACCAATGCTCAAATACAGCAAGTGTTAATGTTAAAATTTTAGTTATGCAAATTCCTTTCTACGCAACTGCTGATACTGGAAAAGGTAAGATGAGATTTTTGGAAGTGTTTGATCATCAATTCCTTAATCCCATTGTGTGCTTTAGCTCCTTTTCCCCCTAACAGATGATAGGCCATTATTACATTTCAGTATTTGCTATGAAACCATTTTGGGAAAGCCCATCAGCATGCAGCTCCAACCTTGACTGACTTAATTGTAGAATTTTACTCTGAACTCACTGAATAGTTTTCAAGAAATATGCAATTACTGCCACAAATGTCACCTTGGCTCATTTACCTCGCTACACAATTACCACCAAAACGAATGCCTCTCATTTGTTGTTCTAATGATTCTGAGTGTAATTCAGCAAACCTGAGAAATGAACTGCAGCTGTACTTGTGTCGCCTGCCACCAGCAGCCCTAGACTCACTATGTTTTCATCTTACTCTGAAAGTGTTGGATCAATATAGAATCCAGGTTCCTTTGTAAGCCATTAGCTTGCCTGATGCTTGTGCTGAGACCTCTCCAAACCACCGTGTTCTCAGCCTAAAAGCTCTCATATCAGGAGAGTGTGATTGCAGGTGTGTGCACAACCTTTGAAGCAGTTTATGTCTTATAGGTTTGCAAATAGTCGTGTTTATCCTTTTGTTCTTTGCATCTGCATCCGAGAGGTTTGCGCACGTGTATGCGCACATGCATGTGCTGCGTCTGTAAGCTTCTGCGTGCACGGTATGTCCTTGTGTTTGCTCAATGCGGCAGAGGGTGGAGTGGCAGATCAATAGGAAACAAATGAAGATCAATATTAAGCCAGGGAGTGAAGGAGAGAGAAGGAGAGATTGAAAGCAAGTGAGTGGGGTGATGCGCCACAGCAGAGGAGGGGGGAGGATGTGTGATGGTGGGTTGAAGGGTGATGTGTTACCAGCAGCACAGCTACTAACTGTCCACTTGGGAAAGACCACTCATTTCTACAGCCTTCTACAACCCTCAGCGCTTTTACGTCACCAATTGTTAAGCAAGGTAGAAGGAAAATTTGAAAAAATATACAGCATTTCTGCATCAGTGGTGATTTCAAGCAGAAAGTGAAATTTAAAAAGGGGAAAAAGGCATTTATATTCTCTTTGTTGTAATTTTGTTTTTAAAGGAAAGCCCTGTCAAGGTTACAAAACCCTTGACACCACAATATCCAAATGTACATACATCTCTCTATATATGAAAAGATATCTATACATCCATCTGTCTCTCTCCCTCTCTGCAGCAGTAGGACTATGATTTCTGCTTTACTTATATTTTATGCAACAGTTTTCCCCTTGTTAGTTTCTTTTTGGCAAGATCCGATTTGTTGATAACCAGGGCGAGAAGGTCATGGCTGCAAATAAACAAGGCTGAACCCTCCAGCTGTAGCTGAAATGAACTTTGACTTTTTCCCCTCACTTAAATTCTGTGTCTAAATAATGAATTTGTCTCACTAGGCGCAATAAGAAATCTCGGTAAAGGAAGGATTTAATTCTGACCTTTCAACTTAAACTCCCAGCTGGAGCTTGACATTTGCTCAGCGACATCAACAAGGACCCAACATGTTCAGTTTGGAAAAGAGCTAAACTTCTGCCCAATTTCTCATTTTAGTGATTTTTAGTATGAAGAATCCTAAAGCTTTGCTTGGTGTCAATTCCTACTCTTATCAGTAGTTTTTACCCAAAATTATTAGAATTTAATTTTAATGAGAATAGAGAATGGCAAATTAAATCAGAGTGGCAATTTTCCAAGAATAATTCTGTAAACAGTAAGTCCAAGATATCATTTCAACTTTGAATGTAAAGTTTTAGCTTGCATCACTTAAATACTTAATATGGACAGATGCTCCTAATCTAATGTGTTCATTCTCAAGGACAGGGTACTCTTTAAGTTGTATACTGGCCAACTTCATTTGTCTAGACAATGGAGAAAGCAACCAGATTTAATTAATTAGAATTTCAAGGTCTTTCGAGGCCATTGTGTGTGCAAATACCTTCTGGCATTTAAACCAGTAATGTATTTACTTGCGACACGTACTGCATCATCAGTGATTTTAACCTGTGCTGAAAACATGTTTGACATCCTCTCACTTTGAAGTATCACCTTGAAACCGCAAACAGGATTGCTCAGTTTTGTGCATCAGCTCATCTCTTGGCTGTGAGATCAAAACATCAAGAGCTATTTGGGATTCGGAGCTCAATGTGACTTTCAAGTGATAGTGGCGAAAAAACAAACACATGGGTGCTGAGTGCCTGCGAATGAGCACTCTGCACTTTCAGCTCAAGGTTCCTCGGCTCTAGAGATGGATTTCAATGATAAATGCATCAATTAGCTTTGAGTGTAGTATTTATGATGCCTTAGAGACGATACTGTATGTTGTATAGATATTGTTTAATCATACAGCTACCTATAGCAATGCCTTTTACGAAATTCACTGTTTGGCTTTGTAAGGCAAGCCTGATGGACAATAGTGAGCGCCAGCATTAACATTACATATTTGACATTACATATTTCATTTAGGAAAGCCCAGATACCCTTTGACTGCCACTGGCTTATTAGCAAATGAAGTAATAAATAACTTTCATTGAAATGGGGCAAAACAAGTTAAAAATCATGTATTTGTTGGATCAGCTGGCAGCCGACTTCAATAATGACAGTACTGTTGTGTTTTGATGTGTACTTTTGTCAAATTAACCTGTGCTGAGGACAGAATTTGGTAAACAAAACCTAAACATCTGGCTGCAGAATGTAAAGTGTGATTTTTGGTGATAATTAATTTTTGCAAAGCTTGACATGAACACATTTTACACAACTGAGTAAAATCGTTGCGATGGGCTATTAAGTACCCAGGTCAAGTTGACCGTCCAGCTGCCGGACTGTTTGATGCAGGGTGCAAGCAAGCCACCTGTGTTGTTTGCTTAAATGAGGAAAAGTGGTTGTTTTATGTAAAAAAACAACACAAAAAAGTATGTGCAATCTAGATCATCATAATCTCTAAATTTCTTCGACACTTCTGGAAGCAGAGAGCAGCAAACCTTAATTTCTAGCAGTGACACCTGCAGCATACAAGGAAGTATAAAGAAGGGCACAGCTTTCATTCTACTGCATTTAGGCCTTTGTTACCATTTTCAGAGGTTTAATATACAAATTATAGATTTGCTAAATTCTTATACATTAATGTAGGTGTGTAAATAAAACTGCTTCTTGTGGCTCATAAATATAAGGAGGAGACAGGAAAGTAATGTACTGACCCAGTAGAAGAGGGAGGTTAGTCATGTTAAACAATGGTGTGTAGGTGTGACTGTAATGACACCAAATTCTCTCTCCTACATTTGCATCAGTGCAAATTTTTCTGCATCATTCAGGTTGTAGATCAAACATCTTATTGTCTCTCGGTGCATCTGAGCTACAGAAATGTTTCTACTGCCTCACATGAATCATCACAAATTGCATATTTCGTAGTGCTCAATGGACCCAGTGAAGCACAGGAGGGAGTCAATCTATCAGACTTGCATGGGAAATAATGTCTGAGGCAGCCAGCTCAGCAGTCCCTCAGCTACATCACTGTCGCTCATTTATCCCCTTGTTGAACTCGCACTAGCATTTTCACCTTTAGCAATTTCACACCGTGAGGGGAGCTGACAGACAGTGACCATGGATATAAACAAGATAAAGTGAGACACAAAAAAAAAAAAGAAAAGGGTGAGACAGTACAATTATTTTTGAATTGATTTACTTTTTTATTGCTTTACTTTTAGACCTTAAAAGTGATGATATATGCTACAAAAGTCCCACAGACAGGAATTAAAATTTTAAACTTAATGTTGTAGTTATGTAGTATGCACCATAACCATTACACCAGAACCCTCTGTTGATTGAGGTTTTACCCAATGATAAGCCCTTTTATCAGAAGAAATTTTCCAATTCTCCCAATTTTTTCCCCTCCTAAAACAAAGAAACACCACACCAGTGCATGAAGGGGATGATAGCAGCCTCTAATATTTTTACCCTGTGAGCTCTAAGTAAAACATCTGTGAATGTAAAGTGTAATGGTGTCTTCACTGTTCTAAGAATTGTCATATTTAAAAAAGTGGCGAATCCTCAGAGACCAAATGTTTGACCTTTTCCCATCGGACTACTTAACCATTATACATTTGTTGTTCAGCTCATTTTCTTTTACATCCAGAGACTCATCTGCAATAAACACATGTGACAGAGTGAATCCAGCAAAGAGAGGTTGACAGTGAAACCCAAGGCTGTGATATAGTACATCAACTCAAACCAGACAGTCTGCTGAAGAAAGAAAGCAAGCAAAAAAAAAGCAGCATGGCAAGCCAGACTTCACCACGTCTCTCAGCTTTTCTCTGTCCTCTTTAATCCGACACCCCCCACCCAACCCGTCTGTCTCCCTGTCTCTCAGTCCCCCTGAGGTGTGTTCTGTTTGTTCCCTCGCTGCCTCTCTCCGTGTCCCTTTCTCTAATGTGCTTTGGCGTGCGTTACCCACGGGTGCTTGCACGCTGCTGCAGCAATCCTAAAGCCGGGTCAGGGGGGCAGCTAAAGCGGCGCATTGCTGTCTGTGACATCAGTCACTGCTATTACTCACGTCTCACCTCTCCTCACTGTCTGAAACCACCAAAGCTTTAGTCCAAAGAGTGCACACAAACAGATTTACACCTATGCTGTCAGATTAGTAAATACAATTTTACTGTGCGTCACACAATCTGGTGTCAAATTCCAACATGCTGGATTTATTTAATTTAGTACAGTGGTTTTAATGCAGGCTCCTGAAATGAAAGTGCAAAAATTAACATGCAAATAAAGTTACTAAAATAAGGATTTATTTTTTGCAGCTAATTTTTTACATCCCATTCTATCTATAAGTGGTTGAAATAATAAAATGGAACATTGTTAAAGCCCAAGATGCTTGAAATTGCTTATATATTGTATTTGTTGTATTCAAGTCATACAAATCAAAACAGGAGAAAACTTAATGTCTAAACTAAAATGAACTGCAGATCTTTTTAGTGACCCACCAACATATTGACTGGCACAAAATGGATGCTAAACACAGACAGCAAATCTTGTTTGCCAAATATTGAAACACTTTGACAAGGAGCTAAAAAGTTATACATTAATAAAAATTTCTTTGTGCAATAAATGAAATTCTTGTATTGATTGCCAACTATTTTAGGCAGATATCCTTATTTTACTTAAAAATGATCAATTACTGATCAGTCATTATCAACTATGAGCTGTTGCTCATAGTTGATAATATAGGGAAAGTTTATATAGGGAAACTATTTTCCTATCAAATCAAAAACCTGCTTAAAAACAACAACAACAACAAAAAAACCCCAATATCAATTCTTTCTCAAATTTAAATCACCCCCAACCTCATTATGACCTAGTCTAGAAAATCTCCAGATGTGCCTTGCACTCTGCATGATGTCTAAAAACTGCACGTCTGAAGTGCGTGCTTCCATCCAGCTAGCATGTGAGGATCAGACTGTCAAATCACCACATCTGCCATCAGTGGGAACACTTCAGTACCCGGGGGTTTGTCTGTCACCCCTGCTGTTAGCCAATGAAGAGGTGAGCCTGCAAACTCCTTCACTCAGGAATACTGATAGCTGGTATGAAAGCCCTCAGCCTGTGTGTAAGAACACCATATAAATCATACATGACCAGCACCAGGCACCACGTGCATGTTACTGCACTGCATTAATAAGCAAGCCAGTTGAGCCTGTGTTTCTTTGCTTCATATGCCCTGTTGAAAGCACCTGCAGCACTGAACTCAATGTGCCACAGGAAAGAAAAAGAACAAGAAAGAAAGGACAAAGTGAGAAAAACAAAAGGAGGGCGAGTGGTTTGAGAATGGATAAACCAGACAGTGACAGAATAATGACGGCTGAAGTGTAAATACCTACAGGCATGAATAACTGAAGAAATACGAGCACGAGTGCATGGGGACAAATAAAAGGCAGAACAAAGAACGAGAAAATCAGTAGGCAAAGTAGGACAACAAAATAGATGGTGTGACTGAAAGACAAGCAGACAGATTAACTAAAAGACAGCAGAGAGAGTAAGAAGGTAGAACAAAAGATGAAAGGATGAAATGAAAGGAAAGAGAAGGGCAGACTTGGAAGAGATAAAGAGGGGAGGGAGAGTTAGCAGTGCGCATGCTAAAATAGGTGGCAGACTCTTGCCAGTGCAGTGACCTAGTCTCGAAGGACTGAGGAATTCTCAGCGCTGACCCGGACACATTCCTCCAGGCCTCAGACGTTAACCCATGTCACACCTCCACACTGTACGGACTGTAAAAGGGAACCAGAGCACCACTGAATCTACACATCCTACAGAAAGCACGCAGTTCATAAAGCAACGTTAACATTTGTCATTTTGAGAGCGTGTTATTTACAACGCACCGTGGAAGCAGAGTGCTACAAATCTGAGCAAACACCTTCCACGAGAATTTTAATATCAGGTAAAGTGCACAGCAGCGATACCAGCTCTGAATCAACAGCCTGTGCTGCCTGCAGAGGACTGTGCGCATGTGTGTGCACACCGAGGGCCCTGCAAAAACATTGTGAAAATATCAGGGCAAGAAGGGCTCTATTGTGTCACAGAGGCAGAATGTAGCTCTTATCCTCGTGCTGGTCTGGGGGCATGGGGTGACATCAGCACAAAGACACAAATGTAATGTGAGGCATCTCCAAAGCTAGCTTCAAGGCTAGACCACAGGCCTGTCTTTATACCCATGCTCTCTCACTTTTCAACAGCATCTGATATTCAGGACATGACCAACTGATGACCCTTCCACTTGTTGCTTACTAAGATCAAGCCCAGCTGACAAGAGTTGCACTAAACTGGTTTTAAAAAAAAAAAAAAGAAAGAAAAAAGATGTGCAGTTAAAAACTGCATATTTGCCGCTTTCACGCAGGCCCATGGTTAGTAGATATCTGTGTCACAACAGGATGACTCAGGGAAGAGTAATTCAATTATTGTGATGGTGCATCGGCTTTTCGATCGGACCACAGACTAAAATGGCTGACCAAGTGTTCCTGACTACTGAGTGCCATTAAGCAAAACTCTGATCAGTAAAGCACAAACTACAGAATTTTTTGCTTCTTTCATCTCCCTTTATAGCAGGAAATTTCCTTACCTTTTAAAATCCCGTCCTGATGATCTGGCTGTTTCAGGTTCAGTCTGAAAGAGACAAATCAGAGTAAATCACTTGAAACAACTTTCAATCAGTATGTAGTGAAATTTGGAAAATGTGAGTGAATAAAAAGATTGTGGGTTATTCACCTTTAAAGCTAATCTGAATCTACAGCTTAGAATTTCACACCATTTTATTATAGGTTATTTATTATAAGAGCTAAAATATCAAAGTAAAATTACCCACCCCCCAACTGTGCCGCTATTTCAAGGTCTTTAGCCCTCTGCTACAGAGCACACTTTGTCTCTTGCAGAGATTTCATTGTATAGTTTACATTTCACACTAAGCCCGATTCTTTTGCACTAGCACTACAGTTTCCAGGTTAAAAGGAAAACCGTCAGCACCAAAATTCAAACCTGCTACAACGGCAGCTTGCATGGGAATTCCTGAGGTCTGTTCTGATCCAGTAATGTATGCTGCGGTTGAATGCCATCAATTATGAATGAGAAACACATGAGATTCACGGAGAGCTGGTACAGGATCGTGGGGAAAGCAGAGGGACCGCAATAATCTGGATTTTTTCAATATTACAAACGAAGGTCTGATAGTAGATTATTTAAAGTTCAGACATTAGTAAATAATTTAACATTAACTGGCTTCTATATTATAAATTTTCAGATTAAAAGACAAGCACAAAGACAACCTGCTACAAATTGGGTCATCGTCCTCAGTTTGATGCACTATGTATGGTTGCTGTAGCATCCTTTGTGCAGCTGGGGTTACTTCTCCTTTAAGTCCCAGGTAGTCAGGAGTGTGTTGACCCTGCCAGCGAGTTCATACCATAAGCAGACCCATATAGCTTCTCCTCCAGAGCCCCTGATCACGAGCCTGCTGAGCTGCCGCCTCAGTTACGTAAGATTACATAACACCAGGTCTGTCTGAGTAATATTTCATAACCTGGGGGTCCCACTACACAGGGTAATAGACACCAAATCCGCTCAGAAGTGGAATCAAAACATGCTTGGCAGATTTTAGCCAAAGTTGAAGGGAAAAAAATACATTTAAAATAAATAAGAGCAGGTTGAGGGCTCTGTGGAGCTTTAGCCAGCCTATCCTGTTCTGTGTTTTTGCTAACCAGAGCAGATATGCGGTTCCAGCAAAATCCTGACATCAAAGGCTTTTCCCTTTCATTTTCTTAAGAGCTACAGTACAGTGGAGGTCAAGGAAAGGTTGACCCTGGGATGATGCTAAACAAAAAGCACCCTCCCTATTTGGCTGATCGCAGGATGCAGTGATGCTGTCATCTCATTGCACACAAATTGAGCACACATTTAGTCACAGACTATTATTACCAAACTAGGATAGAGAGTGTTATCCAACGCTCTCGGCTACACAATTAAACCAGTCTACAAGATGACAGTTTTGAATTAACTTTACAAAACTACGCAGTTTTAATGCGCAAAAAGGTGATTAGGATTTTAAACTTAAGGGGGGAGAAAAAAGAAAAAGCATAAACTTGCACGATCAAGCATTTCTGGGATTATTGTTTGCACATTCACATCTATAAAGAACGACGACGCAGGAACACACATATACGCACCCCTTGGAGCAATACCTTGGATTAAGATAGCAACTGTGGTACAGAATGTGACATAACAGAAGGATATGTAAATAAAAGAAAAAACAGCAGACACATGTATAACTAAGGAAAAGAAAGGAGATGCCAGAAGATATCCAAGGCTGATACCGCAGGCAAAAAAAGTAGTCAGGGCTGGATGGACTGCAAATGGACGATAGGGGACTTGTTATATATCCTGAGTCTCTCAATTGTCTGACTGTACTTACCTCACTGCTCTTACATAAAGTTAAGCACTTCAAAAGTCATGGTTCAGATACAAAAGTTTAAAAACCTGTTTGCCATTTAACTGACATCTTTATACTAAAAATCACATCTTGGACTGGGTTTTGTCTTTACAAGCAGACCAGAGAGATTGGGGATACCCGGATGAAGGAGGGGGGAAAGAAAAAAAGAAGAAGAAGAAAAAAAAAAGGGAGCCGTATGGGAGGAGAGAAACATCTAATGAAAAACAAAACAGCAATACTTTAATTCTCCTCATTTCTCATCCAACTACCTCCGCTTTCATTTCTATACATTTTTATAACTAGCAGCATGGCACAATCCCTGAATACGAAACGTGATCATCGAGCCAACTCCACGCATGCGTAAGCGCTGCCGGCTCCCTTAACTCTAAATCACACTCCAACATATTACAACACACATGCACAGACACACATGAACAGAGTCTCACACATGCCTCCTTTCGAGTGCTGGCCTCCCATTCAGGGGCCCCCCTAAAACTGGATGCACTCAGTGATCCCTTTCCAAAGCCCTCATCTAAATGTGAGCAGAGGTAATCCTTGAAGGAGAGGCAAGGAGAACAGCGATAACCCACGATAAGGGGCAGAAGGGGGGGAAAAGAAAGACGGCGAAAGAAGGTGAGAGGTGGAGCGAGAGATGGGATAGAGGAGCAGGATTTTTTTTTGGGGGGGGGGGGGGGGGATTAGCAACCTAGGGAACACATTTTTCAAAAGAAAAAGGAAAAGAGTTGGGAAAAAATGAAGTGAGGTGAGGGGGAAGAGGAAGAAAGGAAAGACAGAATATGAGAAAAAGGACATGTACACAGTATACTCACAGATGAATGATCAGAACTGATGAAAAATCATGTCTGAAAACAAAATCAAAGGCGGCCACATAGTGCGAGTCTGAGTTTGGAGAGAAGTCCAGTTTCTTCTCGTTCTGGAGTTTTTTTTCCCCCCTTTTTCCCGCGATTTTTGTCAATTCCTATGCAGCTGTCCCTCCTTCCCAAGTCTATCCCCTTACTGGTCCTCTCTTCCCCCTCCCGTTTTTCTTGCCAGTACCGGTACTCTCCTACGTCTCTTTTGCTCTCTTTCTTGCCTTCTCTCTCTCTAAGGCCATGCTCTCCATTTTCCCCTCATTCTTTTGCCTCAGTCTCCTTCATGTGTCCATTCAGACATAATCTTCAACCCCTCAGCTTCAACTTCAAAATGCAGATAAGATTTTCTACAGAGAACGCAACTATGGAGTTGAAAGGAGAAAAAAAATATACTGCAGAAGGGAAGAAGAAAAAAACTGTTTACAGGAAAGGACATGGCATGCAGTCTAATGCAGGGACAATCCACGGCCTGCGTTTTTCAGGGCTGCCACGCATAGTGAGGCGGTGGCACCGCTGCTGTATATGAGGGTATAAAAAGCAGAATGGCGAGCAAAAGAAAAAGAAGGCAAAAACTGAGCTTACTGCGGTCGGTCTCCAGTGAAAGTGAACAGCATGAGGGAAATGAGTGGGAAGGAGTCCGGGGCGTGTGCATGTGTGTGTGAAGAGGTGGGAGGGGAGAAAAAGCCAACCAGAGAGAGGAGAGAAAGCGAGAGACTGGAGGTTAATGGAGGGAGGGATAGGAGGAGGAGTGTGGCGGTGGGGAAAGAGGAGGGGGCAAGAATTGGAATACATTTTTGTCTTATGCTTGCTATATTCAAATTTTGTGGTTCTTATTTTTTCAAGGGGCTAATACCTTCTCTTTTCTCTGAAGAGAAAAGGAAGAAAGAAAGCTACTGTGTCTTTTGTCTCCAGCTCCTGTCGTTCCCTTTCCTGGTTTCCTTTCTGCTTCGACTCTCCTCTATTCAGCCCATTTTCTGCACGTGCACTTGAACTCCAAATCCTGTCTGCCTTCCCCTCCCCTCGCTCTCTAACTGCGCATCTGTGCGCGTCTGCCTCTCTCCCTCCCTCTGTCCTCAGCACAGGCTTGAAATAGTGCTCGCAGGCAGGAGAGCAGCGAGGGGAGGGAAAAGGAGAGGGGGACAAAAAGGGGAGAGAGATGTTGAGAGGGGGGGAGGGGAAGGCGCTTAGACAGGCTGACACAGAGAGCAGAGCTGCTGTGTATGTGTGTATGAACATGTCTGCACATTTGTAAACACATTTAGCCAGCTTTGATTTAGATACAGTGCTTCCACACGCTGGTGCAAGACATTAGCTCAAATGCCACATAAGATGCGACTTTACAGACAAGGAAAGCCACAACGTTCTGCATTTTCAGCACTTTGCCACAAAACTTAAACGAGCATCGTCCAAATATGCATTGGTTCTGAACAGCTGAAAGAGGATTCAATACGTGTTTTCCGCAGTATTGATACACCAATACCAGCTGTGCTTCCTCACTCTCCTCTTCGACAGTTCACACATACACTGCAGTGGCCGCTTAGCCCCGCCTCCTCTCTCTAAAAGTATACAAATTCTTATAGTTTGGTTACCCAACTTTTATCCCTTTCAATGTCAGGCTAGTTATTTCATTTGTCTCAGTGGAGATTAATGCAGAAAGAAGTGGACCTTAAAATAACCTGTTACAGAGCCGGTTTTTGTAAAGCCTGTAAAAACTGCACGTAGTCTGCAATAGATCATCCAGCCACCCGCTTCCACTTGCATAGCCATAGAGGTGGTTAGCGTCCTAAAGTGACAGTGGGCTAGTTTCAGTCATTGTGCAAGTGTACGGTTTATAAGGTTGGGGAAACCTGCAGTCAGTTGAGACTAAAGAAGTCACTTGGATGAGCGACGAAACGTTTCTTCCTCACTGAAAACGCTACGTCCAGAAGAACACAAACAACCTTTTGGTGTCGTAAAGTGAGTGACAACCTGAAAAGGACAGAGTACACTGTATCACTGGGTTCGTTTATTTGAGACGTACTATTAATTAATTATTCTGAATTCATTTTTAATGCATCGTAGTTTCAGGTATTTTAGGTAGTGAATTTGCAAGTGTTTAGTTTGTTAAACCTTTCTCTACAATATGAATGTATGTCAGGGACAAGATTTAGGTTTAGAAACTGTACAACAAGAACCTAAAACTTCAGTTGCACCAAACCTTTAAGAACCCTGTTAGGTTGACAAAACCTAAAAATTAGGACATTTACATTGTTATTGTATTTTAGTTTAGATCCTGTCATATAGTTTGTCTTAACTGAAATACATATAAAATCAATTTACCTGTGATCTATGGTAGGCTAACACATTGCACAGTAACAGAAACCCAGCCACATCCAAGTGAGAGCTGCATGTCAGCCTGGGGAGTACGAAGATACTTTGATATCCACAACAGCACAGTACTGTGCAAAAATACGCAAGGAAATTGTTCCAGCTACAGGTGAAAACCACTTGAGACAAATATCATTGAATACAACAAGGCTATGAAAGTAAGCAAGCAGGAGATACTTGGATGACGTGCAGCCCAAAAGTAAACAAATGACTCCACTTAGTATGGAGCTAGGAGCTCTCACAAGTTAAACAGGATCAGCAAAAGGTGGATGGAAATTACACTTATGTTATACTTCCACTTAAGACTCCCATTGAACAAACTACCTAGGTTTCTTTTGCTCTGACATTTGACTTATTCTGCATCACTACTACTGCACTGTAATGCTGCTGGCACTTTAAATTATAAAGTTCATTGGAAAAGGATTGAAAGTGCCCTTCATTGCATAAAAACTAAAATAATGCTGCCTGTAAGCAGCAATTACATAAAATGTTCTCCCCCCCCCCCCCCCCCCATGTCGTCAAATATTACACATTTCTTTGAAATATTGCAAATTATGAGGCAATAGAAGTAAAGTTTCACTTAATTTATACAGTGATAATAACCTTGATATTTCATTAATATAACTATAAAACATCTTTAAAAATGCATTTACATTGTTCTATAACACCATTGTAGAAAAGTACATGGTCTGGTCATTTTGTTGGGATTACATAATGCATTTTTTGAAGCAACTAAACAACTAAAAACCCAAGTTTTATGCCCTCAGAGAAAGGTATTGATGAGAAGCCTTCAACCTGTACATGCTTTTGAACTGACAATAAAACCCCCTAAGAGCCTGGACTTAAAGTTAAGAGAAAGCTTCAAATCCTCACATTTAACAAGCCATTTGTTTTTATTGTTAATCAATTAAGTGGCTTTCAGCTCAAAACCAATTTTAGTCATTTTTATTTTAAACTTGAGTACAAGCATGTAATTGTCATTTCCCTTGAAGTGTATTTGATGGACTTTTTTAACATTACAATATAGAATTAAGCCTAATGTAATATCCATCAAATAAAATAGTTTGTTATGTATCTGTTAAAAACTTATTTGGGTTCTGATCTTTGTTATATTTCTGAACAAGGCCAAAGCGTTTAGTTTGGGGGATGGTGACAGATGCTGACTGTTTGGGTAGCTCCAAATCTAATGCGTTGTGTCATGATCAACCGTTGAAATGCACTCTTGTGTTTCCTTCAAACACGGAGCACAGGCTCTGCAGCCGCAGAATGAGCTCCATTTAGCGTTTGACAGCCAAATAAAAGCAACGCTGACTGTATTTGCATAAACTAGAGTTCACTGCAGGTGAAAAATTAAGACGATACCAGCCCTCTGGTGCTTTCCTCTCCCCCTCCCTGACTGCAGAGCACTTTCTGAAAAGGATTCTGATAAACACGAAGTGGGCCAGGGTGTAAAGAAAGGTGCCACAACAGTCCCCCCTGCTGGGATTCAGCAGGAGTACTTCATAAACTGCATCCTCATATTCAAAAACTCGCTTTTTAATATTGTTTCGCCACCTTTTTTGACCCGTAGGATTACAATACAAGTGGAGAATATTGCCGTCAGTGTTACTTAGGTTTAAAGGGTGAATTAAGCTGGGATATTAAGCGGCAGGCGAGGTTAGTTTGGGATAAGGTATCATCCTTTCCAAACGAGGGCAGTCTCCCTCCATCCCTCTTCAGCATCCTTTTTTGCTGCAGTCACTAAGCTGGGAGTCCACAACCGCCTGCCTGTCGTCTCTGTGGGGCCTATACAAAGTAAGATATTTGGTAATGTATGATAATGACAGCTGTACGTTTGAGTAACAGAAAGAGGCGAAGTGTCTGCCCCGCTTTCAGTTACTTTAGCTAGGCTAGCTTAGAGTTTTAGCTAACGTTAGCAGAGACGGTACATCAGCGCTGATTTTCTGCTCGTAAAGCCGCAAACAGTGTATCATTTTCAACTCACCCCTGTCTCCAACTGTCCTTCTAGATGCCCAGCGTCACGGTCAAAGATGTCAACCAGCAAGAGTTTGTCAAAGCACTGTCAGCTTTCCTCAAAAAGTAAGTAATGCACCACAACCTGCCTCTGCGCTTATCTGATGACGGGCTGATGTCCACCTGTCAATCAAGCGGGATGATGGAGGATTTGTGAAGGCTGGGCAGAGGCTCAGACAGCTGCAATACGCGGTGAATCACAGGGAAAGGACAGTTTATTAATGCAGACACCGAACTGAGGGCCACCTAAGATTATACTTTTATTTATTTATTTTAATTAAAGGACGGGCGATAGAGGGAAGAGAGGAGGAAAACAGAATAAACACTTGAAAACTAAACTTCAGAGATTAAAATTGTAAATTTGGAGAAGAAATGCTTCGAAGGAAAAAAGCTAAAAAAACAAACAAACTTAAAAAACAAAACAAAACAAAAAACCAAAACTATGCGTCCTAGAAAAGAAAATTTCAATTTGAGAGATGAAGTTAATCTGAGAGTGTAAATTTGTGAGTGTTTAGTTAATTTTACGTCAAAGTAGCGCAAATTAGAATAAACTGGCAGATTTATGAGGGATAAAAAAAGGAAATGCAGAAGAAGAATTGACACTTTTTTTGTGGAAAAAAACTGGCACATATTGGGTGGGATTGTGAAAAGAAATTATTAAAACTGTAGATTTGAGAGGAAAAGATGCTAAATTTACTATATTCCAATTTTTTAAATTGAATTTGTGTCAGACCTTATTTATTTATAAATAAAATTTATAATTTTTTTTTAAAAAAAAAAGCTACAAGTCTTCCTAACATGCAATAATTTTACAAGTTTTTTTTTTCAGCGATTACATTAATCTTGAAGACTGAGGGTTTTTTTTAACTTCCTAGAGACCCATGCAAAGTAATAGGAGATTGGCATACCGAGGAGACAAAGAATGGAAGAAACTCAGGAAGAAAAGCAGACCACAAATATAGGAGTGTATTTACACAGAGGGCTAATTGCAAACAAGACACAGGTGGGAGCAGAGCTCAGGCACAGACAACTAAATAGAGGTGAAAACAATGAAGGAAAAAAACAAGAAAAATTGGAAGTAAAACCAAAATAATATACATGAGAGATCTAATTTGGTTACAGTCAGAACCTGTTTTGATTGCATAGTTTTCACAGCTAGGTTTCAGTAAAACACACACACCGATGATTTCTTAAAATGTATATGCATGCATAGACAATTATATTTGTATAACTTTAATAGTATTAAAGAAACAACCAGTCTCGTGGCCAGTTATGTCTTCTGTGTTTAGATTAAAATTTTTGTAAAATGTAAGTCACTCAGGAAAATCCGGTTCATAGTTAAAAAGTGATTTAAAATAACTATTTTAAAGGGTCTCAGTCTCCGTAGCAGAGTCAAAGAATGAAACACACATGGGCTCCAGAATGTAGTAAACCACAGTAGCAGCCATGATGGCATGATGCTGTATTTCAGTGCGGCTTCTGACACATCACAGATGTTCTCTCTCTTGTGGTATGTGGCCATTCTCAGTTGAGTATTGCTGATTTTCTATGTATATCACTGCTGTCTTGTTCACACGTACAGTTTCACATATGTTTCCCTTTCACTCACCACCGTGTGTGTGTCAGTGTTTATTGTGTGGTTTTTACTGGTCGATAAATCACATTTACAACCAGTGAACCTTCAGAGTACAGCCCGACTGACGGCTGATATTAACTGTTTGCCGATATATCGGCTACAGTAGCAATAGCCGATAAATTAAAGTGAAAATGTAAAGAAGAGAGGGGCGAGATGCCCTTAAACACTGAGTGTTGATGTTGTATAGTATGTCTACAAAAGGGCGCTCTCTAACTTCCATGTTGGCAACACAAATGTGATAACCAGCTGATCTGAACTGAGTGGCAGTGAGTAATCTGTGACTTGCTGTGACAAGAAACCTAGATTAAACTGCATTTTCATATTAGCTTAGTAATTTGAATATATAGAACAAATATAATAATTTTCTTTATGTTTTGTGTGTCTGAAAGAAAAAATATTGGCTGATGTATCGGTTCTTAGTTTTTTTTAACTATGCTAAATATTGGTATCAGTATCAGTCTTAAAAATCCTATATAGGTCAGGCTGTACTCCAGAGGGAGCACAGACTCATGCAACAACAATAATACACCCCCTGAATGCTGAAAAAAGAGAAAGCAAAATTCCAGCTTGTTTCATTTTCTTTATTGTGCTTTATTTTACAATAGATACCTCACTGGTCTTTCTGCACATCTGTTGTACCTCTACTGCCATATTTTTTGCCTGCATGGGATTAATAGAGGCTGTATTTTCATATTTCTCATGATGGAAATTTCTAACATAGAACTACTTTAAATATGTACACTGTACACTGTTAGTGCACTTAAGTGGAAACATCCTGCAAAGAGCAATAAAATATGACGTTCTTACTTTGACTCTCATCCAAATCGTAATCAAAGCTTTTTATGACCAAAAGAATCTGCCTTACTCTACACGATGAAGACGAAAAGCAAACAATTTAATATGTATCACACTGTTTTTATTCATCACATCACCTACTAATTGATTTTTCAGGTCTGGCAAACTGAAGGTCCCAGAGTGGGTTGATACCGTGAAGCTTGCCAGGCACAAGGAGCTTGCCCCCTGTGACGACAACTGGTTTTACACCAGAGCAGGTTGGTTTTCGTTTCCACGTGCAGCTGGAGTGACAAATAATCATAAAAAGTAAATGAAAGTCATGAACATTTCAGGCTCAGTCCTCTCTAGTGTGTGGATGTGCGGTTTCTCTCTGTCTCAAGCTGTTTTAATTATTGTTCAGACAAAATAAACAATTACACACCGAACAATTACCCAAACAGAGTTGATTACAGTCAACAACATGAAAAGCAGTCATTAGCTGAATTGACTCAGTGAACTGAAATGTTTAATCAGAAGATATATTTTATTTGATAAAGTTTGGGTTCTGGAAATCTCATCTTAAGATGGAAAAACAAGTAACACAGGCAGGCCTTTCACTGTGACTACCATGAACCTAGGTGCAGTACAGTCAAATCTGTTCTTTATTTCTGAGCCCCTGATTTAGGGAACATTGTAAAATTAGGAGTTTTTACTTCCAAGAGGAAGCTGAAAAATATAACCGTGCTTTTATGTCTAGGCTGTACAGCTGTAACGCACCGATTACAGAAATCTTGTGAAACCAGCTTCAGCTACCCGTGAACGCATCAACGTTTTAATTATGTCATTTTATTAATACTCCTATTCTTCATGATTTCTTTTGAGTTTTGATTTATGTTGTTTGGTCTTCTGTTTATAATGTTTTATGTTCCCTGGTCCATTGAAATCTCTTTGTCATTTTTGCCCTTAGTTATTTGCTTTGATGGTAATAAGTTTGATACTTTCTTTTGTGATCCTTCTCTGTTTTCCCAGTCTTGTCTCTGTGGTCATTTTCTGTGTAGTTCATTTCCTGTTTTATGTTTGTGGTCTTTTGTCCCTGATGGTTTCTATTTAGTGTAACATCTTTTGTCCCATTATCCCTGATTTGTGTTGTGTTTTCCTTCTCAGCTGTGTATTGGATTGCCTGGAGTTATGCTTTGCTTTGGATTACTTTCAGACATTCATTCTTATATTTAAGGGCTCAACTTTATGCTTTACTCCTGTGTCCCATGTCTGGGTCTGCAATCCTGACACTTTCTCCTGTTTGTTAACTTAGTTTTCCATTATTGAGATAGTATCATTCTGCACATTGTGCTTCTGCCTGGAATAAAAATTTGTTATATGAATAAAGCATATTCGCTAAATTCAATAGAAACGCATGCACTGCACACTGTTCCTTTATCTGCGGATATCCTGTACTGACTTATATTAGCTCTAAAATATGTCGACTTCTTGTATTTTGAATGATAAAACAAGTTCATACTGAAACATACTGCACTGTATATGATACGTGCCACCAGCATCCACGGCCCGCCACCTGTACCTGCGAGGAGGGGTCGGCGTGGGCTCCATGATCAAAATCTATGGTGGGCGCCAGAGGAATGGCGTATGCCCCGCCCACTTCAGCGTAGGATCCAGGAACGTGGCGAGGAAGGTCCTGCAAGCTCTGGAGGGCCTCAAGATGGTGGAGAAGGATCCCAATGGGTGAGAAGGGTGAATGCTGAGACGATGTGATTCTGAGGTGGTGACTTCACAACAACTGTTATTTTTAAATGTTTTAAAATATTTGTGCTTGCAGCGGTCGTAGACTGACCTCTCAGGGTCAGAGAGACCTGGATAGGATCGCTGGGCAGGTGAGTTGTTAGACTTGCAGTATATGCATATGTGGATTTATCTGTGCATAAAAATGTTATTGTTTCATTCTCTGTAATGTGCATATTATTCCTGCAGTTAGTTAAAGACTGTAATTGAGAGGGGTTAATCAGAATTTGTATTATTTTTACGGTGTAGAGGATAAAAATCATACTTTTTTGTAGCAGAACTATAGTGACAGTGAGCAGGGGATCATATCTAATTGTCATAATGTTGTTAAATAACTCTTTACAGTGGACCCATTATGGTCTTTGAGGTCCATGTATGTAAAAGTAATTCCTTTGAGCCAAACACTCAGGCTTAGAGTTTCAGACAGTCGTTTTCTAGTCTTGGATCTGTACGATATCACAGAGTAGGGAATTCCCTAATGTGGTCATCTCAGCCACGCAGCAGCCCCACCCACCTACTGCTCAAGCCTTTTGTTTATGAAGAAATCAATTGGATAAAAGCTGGTTTAAAGGCTGTGTCTAAGACCCAGTTTAAGACAAATAAAAATGATTTTTGTTTTTTATTCAGTATGAGATGCTACTCTTAAAAGGTAAGAATAAATGGAAGCTCATTACATTTATTTTGTGCTGTCATAGTAAAAAGAAAGCACAGCATCTGTTAATTCTAAGGTCTAGTTTGTTCAGATGTAGCTTTGCAAACCTGAGCTGTGCTGGTATGTGTTTAGTGTTTTTCTAATTGTAGTGTTCAGTGGTTTACACATTCAGCTAACAAGCGAAATATCCCCAGTTCAAGACCAGCAGAAGACACAAATCCCTAGGAGGGTGGCGTCAGGAAGGACATAAATCTGTGCCAAATCAAATATGTGGCTTCATCCTCTGTGGTGATCCCTTGTGAATATGGGAGCAGCCGAAAGAAGGTCTCTGCTGTCGGGAACTTTAACACTTAACGTGCTAACTGAGAGTTTATCCAAGCTTTGTACGGATGACCTTGGGGTGAATTTGTTGGGTTTTCCACAGCTGCCATGAATGTTTTCCACTTGTGAATAATCTTTCTCACTGCAAAATGGACTTGAGATTGTTTTGAAATGATCTCATAGCCCCTCACAGATTGACGGGCAGCAAGAATTGCTTCTCCAAGGTGATGTCTTTTTTTCTTGGCATTGTGTTAATGCACCCGAACGCTCCAGAGCATCAGTTTGGGAAGGGTTATGAGATTATTACCATACAATCCATCATCTCCTTTTATAGAGGTGTTCGTATTTGCATAATTTTAAGACCTGCTAAGGGCCAGATGATTTATTTTTCATGATCTCATTCGTAAAACTCTAGAACTGAAAGAGTGTGCGCTTCCTTTTTTTTTATCATGACTGTAGACACATTTGATACTTGCAGAGGGCTTCAAAGACATCAGAAATTAAATGTCATTATTGCTCAACCCTTTACAGCACCAGATGTGCAGCATGCAGTTGAAGTGGCTCCCTCTAGTGTTGTGTCTCAGTTATGACAACAATGTAAAACATATAATCATATGTGAGATATTTCTTGGGATCTCTAAATAAATACTGCATGCCTTGTGTGCAGAGTATATGACTGTCCTCTCTCCTCTTTCTTTATTGTCTTTTGTGTGCTCAGGTTGCCTCAGCAAACAAGAAACAGCGGAGTTTACAGAGCGCCATCTGAGGACGTTATATAAGAATCCTGAGAAAAGGAATGCAGTTATGCCTTACCGCTTATTTACTCAAGTTCACCCTCCTCCCATATCAATCCAGTGCCGACAGTAACCGAGCACAAAGAGGCACTTCATAGCGATGCATGTGTCTAAAATACAGCGAGTGCAAATATCATATATGAATGTTTTGCAGCAGTCAGAGGTTGGCGGTAGCCTTGTAACATTAAGGCGCAGAGTGGACACAAAAGCACTCCGAATGCATATTTGTGCAATTTGTATGCATGCATACAAAGCAAAAGCATGTTCGTATTTTTGCCTACAAATGGAGAGTAATCTGTGACTTGCTTACTTACTTACTTACTTACTCGCTTCCATGGAAGCAATGGAGAGAAAAAGAAATGTGAGAGCAGATGTAGAAAGGAAAGAAATGCAAAGAATTCTCATGCACATTTTTATTCATTTTCTAACTTTGTGTTTGCAGAATGGTATTACTGGATGGAGCACATATAAGTTATACAGGATGCTCTGAATAAAATGAGTATGAGCACTGACTGAATGTCAGTTTTTATATGGGCCTGTGAGTGACTCTTGCTCAGTCCCTGCAGCTCGCCGTTACACACCAGAGGTCCGCCAGCATCTGCCTGCAGACAAAGACAGGAAATACACAATAGACTCTCTCATCACGAAATACTAACTCACTGATAGTTCCAGCTTTCTGTGGTTGCAGTGTGCTTTGTGCCACCTGTAACCACTTGGCAGTCCACAGGTGTGAGCAAGTTACTTTAAGTGCTTTAAAACTTCAAAGTAATGTAAAAATGATCATTATGGTGGAAAGAAAACATTTGGTTAAGTTTAAGGTATTAGGCAAGTACAATACATATTCAGTAAACTTGAATATTCTCATTATATATTATATATATATATATATATATATACTCTCATACAGAAGGCTGGTCAGCAAGGCTTTCTTCTTCATCATCTTCAGGGTTTGCACCAGTGTACTGCAAGCCCTGCCAGACCTGAACACCAGGCTGAGACCAATACATTCTTTAGATATAGGCTTTAATCTAATGTATCTTATTGGCATACTTTCACCTATTTTATGAAAGATTTAATCTATAAAAGCCTTAACATTCAGATTAACAGGCTGATGATCAAATTAGGTAGCTTAAGGCAAGCATTTTACTCCAACTACTTTGGTCCAGAGATCCAAACAATGGATCTCAAACAGAATAACAGCACTGTGTGAGAAAAGTGACAATTAGAAGCACAATAACAACAATTCAAATAATTTGAATTGTAAAAAACAAAACAGGATATTTTCCATGTACTAACAAAAACTTCCCCTTTTTCTATAATTTTATACATTTATTACAGTTTAAATCATGCTGACACATTTTTCTCATTTACTACAGCAGCATTTCTTTACCACGTCAAAAACTAAGAAAAGCTGTTACAAATGGCCTTCTTTTTCTTTTTTCTAAATATGTAGTTAAACTTCTTTCGTTTCACTGGTGCTGCCTGCTTAGGATCAAAATGGGCTGTAACGTGACTCTCCATGTAAAATGAGCGCATCATACCTGCTCTAACACAAGACAAACGGCTGAAAAAAGCGAGTGAAATATGAGTTATGGAGCAACTGGCTCATAAGATAAGGTTTTATGAGGACTGGGTTTGAGAGGAATAGAAGACATGTGTTTACACGTCAATGACAGGGTGAGGTCACAGGAACACATGGTAAACAAGCCAGTATATGATGTAAATGTGCAGAGCGGCTGAAAATAGCAGCACTGCGAGCACATAATTCTCACGGTGAATTGGCTAAAAACACTCAAGATCTATCCAAACTGAACCAAGGACACATGAATCACTTGATTTTATCTGTAAATGTGTATTTAAAAAGTATAAGGACTAGTAGATACCCTGTCTGAGCTGAGCAAGACAACACCTGTAACATTTCTCTTCAAAGCATCACAGCATGAAGTTGTTAAACGTGGGATCAGGTAAGTTAGTTATGGATAAACGATTCTTCTGAATGTAACTGATGACATCTTTTCTGGAAAAAACATTCTTGACATGCATTGAGTAAATTAAATCCCAAACAAACCACAATGATGGCAGATGTCATAATGTTACCCATGCGATTGTGATGAAACCACCATGCTGACAGATATTTGCTACATTTGGTCACTTGTCTTTGTTTGAGTGCTATATTTCTGTAATTAAAAATCCTCTTCAGTCTCTACAATCAGGAATAACAGAAAAAGGCAATCAATTGGTCCTTTTGTACCAAGGTGGCTCCTGATAGCAGGCAAGCATCCTCACCTCTCATCCCTGCAAGCCTCTCTCCTCTCTTTCCCTCTGAACTGTAGCGGAAGTGAGGTATAAAATATCACAGAGTACTTAAGTAAATGTACTTAGTTACATTCTAACACACTTTGACTAGGGTTTCTCTCCAACAATACTGCTGGATCTCCCTCTTACAGTCAATATTAGAGTGAGAGCATCTTTCTGATGCTCAATTAGATGCCATTAGAGTGTAAACCTGCACCAGTGAAGTTTAATAAGAAGTGCACTCAGTCTCAGATTTCATGCGCATACCTCAGTCCCTTTGTGTGCACTGGGCTTTAACTCACTAGGCAGTTACTGGTGTCTCCATGCATGGATCCAGCGCAGACCATGTTCTCAGTGATCTCGGGGACAGTAGTGATAAGGTTCCTGCAGATTGCGTCATCAACGATGGGCTGCCACAGGCACTGAAGATTGCTGGGGTAGTAGGCTGCAAAGTGGAAAGAAGTCTCAGTTTATTTATTTGGATGATTGTGGTCCAACCTGCTACTGGCAGGTGGGTAGGTATACCTAATAAAGTGTCTGGTGAGCGTGTATTTAAAATTCCAGCATGAAGTATCCAAAGATAATAGGTACCACAAACACTAAAACTCAGTAGTTACCAAATCTCCACCACTTATAAGAATATGGCAAAAAAAAAAAAACATGCAAATGTTTCAGCCTTGTGGCCTTTAACAAAGCTTTGATGGATTTTTACCAGCCCCCCAAAAAAAAGACTCATGATTGTTTCTTCAGTTTGTCTCCACGTGTTTGCAGTTTGGTCCTCTGTGCTGCAGTTCTGTGAAACACTGCTTTACCTCTCTCTCTGTTGGCCTGTCGAGGGAGCACCGTGCATCTTGCCCTACGGCAGCAACGACAGACTCCTGTCACCTTGAATTTGAGAAGTGGAAGAAGATGGATGGAGATATTTTTTAAGGACTACCTTTTCAGTTTCCTCCAGTTTGTGATAAAACTGAAGAAAACATCAGGTGAATGAATGAAAAAGCAGTCAAAATCCTTTTCCAAAAAAGAAAATCCTTGACAGACCTTCAGAAAGTCCTGGAGAACTATTGCTCAAGACTACCTTATAAAAGGTTTATAAAAGGTTTTTTTTTAAGCACAATATAGAGAAATATGGGATGGCTCAAGATTTATGCATAACGCTTTAAATAATTTATTCAAAAATAAAGCCTATTGTGTTTGATGACGA
Organism: Neolamprologus brichardi; assembly: GCF_056152115.1. Taxonomy (NCBI): domain Eukaryota; kingdom Metazoa; phylum Chordata; class Actinopteri; order Cichliformes; family Cichlidae; genus Neolamprologus; species Neolamprologus brichardi. The sequence continues at coordinate 14,050,861 of NC_142124.1, read as the reverse complement.
CCTCTTCAAATCCACACTGACCCCTCTCTGAACGTCTGTGTGATTTTACTTACTGCCGTTAGACGACGCCTTGCCCCATCCAGACTGCATGCAGTCCTCATTAGCCACAGAGCATAGAGAGGGCAGGGATACAGTCTTGAAAACATATCAAACCCACAGAAAACTGGTTGAAAATCTGGTGATGTAATGTTAATTTCGCACATATCTCCTGCTTCCACAAGAATGCATTAGGAGACACGATAATCCCACATCAAAGCACAAGCATTTCTTTAACTCTAACTAGCAATGACTAATTTTAATTATTAGAGAAAAAGGCTGTTTATATCCATCTCACAGACAGGTCATTATGTACCTTTAAAACTATTGATATTTATTTAGACTCTTTCTCTCCGATTGATCTCTCCTTCTTTAAATGAGCCAGGCATAACATTATGGTAGACCGTGTGTCGAGGTTCTCAAGACAACATCACAAACTAACCTGTATTCAGAGACTCAATTCATTCATGCACTTTTCGACTCTTTTAATTCAAACAAAATGTACAATTATTGTTCTTTTCTTGCCTGTCACTGGGCAAGAGATGGGGTACATCCTGGACAGGAGAGACAGACAACCAATCACACACAGTCACACCTACGGCTAATGTAGAATCACCAATTAGCTTAATAATAATGTAATAATAAAGGATTGCATTTATATAGCGCTTTTCGGGACCCCTCAAAGCGCTTTACAATTCCACTATTCATTCACTCTCACATTCACACACTGGTGGAGGCAGCTACAGTTGTAGCCACAGCTGCCCTGGGGCAGACTGACAGAAGCGAGGCTGCCATATCGCGCCATCGGCCCCTTCGGCCATCACCAGCAGGCGGTAGGTGAAGTGTCTTGCCCAAGGACACAACGACCGAGACTTGCAACCTGCAACCGCCATCTTCCGATTACAAGACGAACACCCAACTCTTGAGCCACGATCGCCCTTAACATAATATGCAGTATTGTGCAAAACTCTTGAGCCACCCCTCATTTCTTTATATTGTGTTAGAAAAATGGGAAATAGGCATAGTGATTTATTGAAACATGCAAACGTACATGATAGTTCAGTATATAAGGCAAGCTTATATACAAAAGTAAATATTTGGTGTGACCAACTTTATTCTTCAACATAGTGCGAACGCTTTTAGGCAGCTCTCTTGTGTTTTCTTTAAAGTCTTCAGGAATTGTTTCCAGGCTTCTTGAAAGACACTCAGGGTGTTGGCTAACTTTTGTTCTGTTCTCCATCAAGATGATCTCACACTGCTGTGGTTCTGGGGAGGCCAATCCATGACTTCTGGAAGTGTTCACTTGTGCGTCTTTCTCATTATCGTGCTGAAAAATGAGGCCTTTCCAGATCCTATTTTATGGTGGATATGGTTCAAGACTTTTGCACTGAAGTGAATGTGCCTAAGCAGTTAGGCAAATGGATAGATAGACACCACGCCCCCTTTTTCCAGTAATGCGAAAAGCTGGTTCCAGATTCCCGGAATATTTGTTATTAATATGCCAAATGAATAATAATTTATATAATAATAATAATAATAATAATAATGATCAGTTTTATAAGTTCATAACATTCTGGCATGTTTCTACAAGATCAATCCAGTCTGATAGATAATCTGTTTTTTTCCCCCACTTTTAATCAAACATCTTCAGCTGTGTGATTTTTCCTGTATATGTCACTGTGATTGCCTTCAGGTTCTGTTTGTGCGTTAAGAAAATCATCAGCAGGAAAGCAAACTTTGAACAAATTTTATTGAACATAAATTAAAAAAAATTGGAGGTAAAAAAATATTCAACAGGCTTAGAAATTCTTTACAACTATGTACAGGAAAGGATCCGTGTGAGCTGATACAGTAACAAAGATTTGTGTCAAATTCAGTCATGAATCCTACAAAACAAAAAGTCCACAGCAGTCAGCCTAAAGTCCCAGATCCTTGTGTGCATCCAGTAGCGGGGGCACAATTACACAATGGAGTTTCCTAACAAAAAAAAGAGGAAGAAAGAAAAAGCACAAAAAAGGTGACCACCTATTCTAAGTGTCCAACAGCAGTGATGTTACCTGTTTCTTAATATCGAAATTCAATAATTAGAAAGCTTAAAGAGCAAGAAAGCAGTTTTTCCACTGCGTGTTGTGTAATTAAATTAAATCTCACTTCTTTCTTTGAGGTAGAACACCTGAGGGAGATTTGGGAGGGGGGCACAAAACAATGATTAACCAGACATCAATTGAAGGGAATAAGCTTCACTGTTGCTTAGCCTACAAAGAGAAGGTTAAAAGCTCAAACACATTTACTTCCATTAGTCTGATGAGCATACATTTATTGTTCAAATGTACAAAAAGAGCTGTAAGGGACCGTGCCGGGGAAAGATCACCGTTTTCCTTTTGAATGCTGCACCAAGGAAACGCTTCCTCGTAGGCCTTAAAACATACAAACTGCACAAACAAAGAACAAAGAAAGAGTGTAACAGTGGGTAAAAGCATTCGGGTCACAGCATCTGCGCCGTTACAAATAAAAACAGAAGCTTTCGGCTGACTGGAGGAGCACAAAGGTTCGATCGATGCTATTAAAACTAACCTGTGGGATAAATGTCATCAGCACCTAAAATATTAAGTGAACGGGAATTTGTAATTCACTTAATTCAAATCCCTGCTTCCGAGAGATGTGGTATCCAGAGTAAAAAGAGCTGCACTGCTGCTTTATAGTAAAAGTGAGTCCTGTCTGCTGCCAGAGAAGGCTAGGTCATGCTAAGGTGCTGTAGAAATTCTCCTCTTCGTCGCTCTCTGACTTTTTATTTACAGAGACAGACAGACAGCTGAAGTTAGGTCACTTCAGTTTGCACTTCTTTTTTTCCCCAGTCCCAGCAGAGGGCGCTAACAGCAAAGTCAGCGATGTAAAACAAAGTGTGAAGTAGATGAGAAACAGATCATAAATCCATCGTGTGTGTGTGTGCGTGCATGTGTAGACTTCATCCCAAGCTTTCACATATGGCTCTTATCTTGTCTACGTCCTTCACGGGTCTGTAAGTTGATCTTCTAAACACTGGCTCAGGTCTGTGTGCGTTATTGACCTCCATCATATGGCTACAGTTGCCTTCATGATTTCATTTACCGCCTGAGCTGCATCAGGTACGACGGCTTATTAGGGTTAGCGGTGAGGGGGGGTTAATTCAGATAGCGGCGGCAGCGCCTCGCCCCGCAGTTGCAGGAGAGCTTGTTGCTCTCGTCCTCGATGGGGAACTTGTAGTCGTAGGTGAGCTCTTCTCCTCGGTAGATCTTCCTCAATGCGAAGATAACGATGTGCTTGCGTCCGTCCACGTTGATGACGCGCGAGTAGCAGTTCGGCTCGCACGAGTGGTTGATGAAACGAGCCGCATTGCCCTGCATCGTGGCGTCGACCACGTCGAAGTCGTCGATGCGGAACATGTAGCAGCCGATGCCCTGGAGAACAGAAACACACACATTACTTTCACATTTTAAGATTAAAGGTGTTTCATTGTTCTCGCCCCTTATGAATGTTGCCCACGATGTAAAAGGAATTTGACCGCCTTAACTTTTAATGGCATGCCCCCCGAGTCTAGTGAGAGTGTGCCTTAACGAAGTGAAAGAAAAAGGAAGATGTTGAAGTGCAGTCTAGAGCGTTTAGCTGGTGATCAAAGAATAAAAGAAAAAACCCTTTAAAAAAAAATAGTTTTATTTTAATCAGCTGACTTGTTCCAGGTTCATCCGACGTGCCTGTTTGTTCCTGTTTGAAGTGCTAATGATTAATGTAATTGTTGGAAGCAGACCGTGTCTTTGCATGCTGTGGTATTCAGTGATTTCTCTGTAGTTGTAACTAGTTACTGCTGCTTCACATTAAACTTGCAGTGGTGGCTTTGTTGTGAACGAGTCACAGCAAACACGAGGGCCGTGTTTCTCACTAACGTTTTAAAAGATGAAGCAGATACTCTGTGATGATGAATTCCGAGTGTAACCAACCTTGCTGTCGTAATACTTTTCCCGCTTATCAGTCAGGACTGCGCGAATGACAGTACCGGCATACTCGATCACCATCTCCCCAGCATCGATGTTCCTTTTGCAGAAGAGTCCACGACCATGAATCGCCGATCTAAGGGGCCACAGGGGGAGAAGATTCGAAAGTTTAACTTATTTATTTTTGGACATCAATGAAACCCTGAAGGGTTTTATGGTCATTTGTCGTTACCTGTAGACTCCTACTGCTTCTTTTGAGATTTTCTCCAGGTGTCTGAATCTCATTGCCATGGGAAGCTCACTGCTGGTGGCTCGCCTGGCAGAGACGCAACAGAGCAGCTGTCAGTACTGATGTGAAAACTGCTCAACTTCACAGACAAAAGTGAAGCAAACTGAATGACTAACCTAGAAGATTTGAGCGGGAATTCATCCTCCTCTTCATCAAACGGGCCCAATATGTCGGGAAGCTCTCTGTGCTGCGACGCCAGGAAGTTGAACATGTCAAACGTTGCTTTCCTGGTTAAAGAATCAGGGAAAATCATTTGTGATGTGCGTCATAACAAGACACATACAAAGCGCAGAAGGTTTTAAAAGCAAAACCCGTGAACTAGGGTGTCTGTACCGTGTGCAGACTTCAGCTCGGGCGCAGCCACTCGGGTTGAGGGGGAGTTCTTCCTCGATGTCATCACATCGGTGGAAGCGGAAGCGGTGGCGTTTGCAGTATGCGGCGCCCTGCAGCTGCTCCAGCAGGAAGATGACGGCATCGTGGACGACGCCGAGAACCCGGGGCCCGCTCATCCCACCTAGAGGCAGCTGCCTTAGATGGAACCCTGCCCGAGCTTCGAGGACGCCGTCTATCACAGCGCGCCAGGCGACTGACGGTAGGTGAGAAAGGAGGCAAAGATGAACACGCAGCCAAAACGCAAGATAACACGGACAAATGTTTAAGTGAACACCTGGGCTGATTCTTTTATGTTGTATTCATTCTCCTTTTTATTCTCATATTATAATAAGAAAAGAAATGGCTGGCAACAGATAAACATCAGCCACTGACATAAATGAAAATCCTCTTATTTGCTGATAAAAGTCGAGGCTATTATCCGATGAGATATAAACTTCTATTTCTTATTTTTTTAATGACAAAGAGTAGAAAATACCAGCATAAGAATTAAATAAGAAGCAGAAGAGTGTTTCCTACCTTCTATGCTGTTAGCCTTAACGCTAAAGCCGTCATCACTGGTGATTTCAAAGCGCAGGTGGGGCTGGTTCATGTACGTCCTCGCTGTGGGTTTAGGTGGAGGTGGTGCTTCTTCTTCTGAGCTAAAACCTGCAAAAAGTGAAAGACAGTGTCACACCTAATCACATATTCTCTCTCGCAAAGCAACGAGACTTAAAGACAATCAAAACTATATAAATGAGATTAATGATAAATGTTAAATGTAAAAACAGGTTTTTAGCCTAAATTAGACACAAATGACTAAACTTATAGTCACAAACCTGAATAAGGGCCCCACTCAGAGAGGTCTCCGTGCCGAGCGCTCACCCATTTGTGCGTCATACCCTGAATCTGACTGTTGGTTTTGGTGGGAAATGGTGGACTGTCATCATGAAAACACCTGCACACAAGGGAAACAAACATATTTGTCAAAAATACTTTTTTTTTTTCTTCATTTTTTCACAGGTTAAACATTCTCTTCTCCCTTGATTTTCTCTTATTCTTAACTACTACAGGACGGTCTAACGGTCTTTGGGTCAGATCAAAAATCACATCAAGTATCTGAAATATGACACCCTGATGGCCCTGAACACTGCAGTCAAAACAAAACTGCCTGGGAGCAGGAGCCTGGACTGGAATGGGACTGGGCGATCAATGTTGGGATAAAGCTGTCCTTAGTATACATTCATGGTACACTCTGCACTAGGCTGCAACTAACAGAGTTAAAAATACTAAAGAAAGTCCTGAATAATCCCAACAGTTTATTCCTGCCATAAACAGCACAGGTTTTGACCTGATTACTTAACCTAACCTTTGATCCATTTTCCTGTGGCTCAAAGACATGATGTCATTTCTTAAATTAGGAAGGGGGTGGGGGGGGGGGGGTGGGGGGGTGTAATTTCACAGTCAAAGGCAGCACTATTCATTTTCCCCCAAAGTAAAATTCTTTTTATCCAGCTTTGTCTGAATTAGTCCACTTATTTTGTAAATATTAGTAGTCACTTTGATCCCCCAACTAGTTTAATTCATATCTGTCTTACTATGCTTACTTGGAAGCAGAATTGTGAACCTTATTTCATTTAATCTTTGATAAACCACTGACCTAAAACAGACTGCCTTGTCTGGAAAACATTTTCACATCCCCCACAATCCCCTCCTTTTCTTTGAATTTCTTTTAATTAACTATTAAGTCAACTTAATGTGTACAGCATCTTGGTTTTTCAAACAAAAAACAAAAAACAGCACATACACAAAAACTACTTGAGGCTCGAGGACCTAAATAATTAGTTTTCATGTGCCCTTTCAAATCTTTAAATACAGTCTGACATTAAGTATTTGCCTCCTTTTGCCTTTGTAGCGCAGTAATAAGTCTGTAAATGAGGCTAACCTTTTGGGTGTAGGAGGTGGTGGTGGGGCAACGATCCTCAGCAGCTCAGGCTCTGGCTGTGGCTCAAGCTGGCGATCCAGATCAAGAACATCTTTCATTGTTGGAGCTTTCATTCTTACACCACTCGGCCTGTTGAAAGACATCAACATGCTTTATTTTCTCTTTTGCCATCTTTTACTTTAAAACTCTTTCAGCTGCTGAGAATGCAAATTTCTCTCATTGCTGAGATTCTGCAGATCAGAGGACCAATTTATAAAATGTCAGTCTGTATGTGATGCTCGGTGCTTCATACAAAATGAAGCTGGAGATCAGTTTGGGGGTGTTTTTATGTTAAACATTAAGATCAATGGAAATATTAGTTTTTTAAATATTACTTGTGTTCTGCATGTTGCAGTAAATACATTTTAAAACCATCTGTTACCTGGCTTCATCAGTGTCCTCCGGCTCACTCGATGGATCCTTCAGAAAGTCCATCTTGGATTTCTTCCTGGAAGGTCTCTCAGACACCGATGACACTCTCTTAACTCTCACCTGGTGACGCGATGCAGCAGGTTCATTACCGAAAACACTGGGAGACTCCGAACGACCAGCTGATGACTGATCCGAGTCTTCGATGTTGGGAAATGGCAATGGTTTCCGATGCTTGGCCTTTGGCTGTCGAGTACTGCTGAGGATGATGGGTTTTGTTTTGGGTGCGTCGCGGTGAGTAGCCATGGCTCTATCGATAATCGCTTGGGCTGTGCTTTCTTCAATGTTGGAGAAACTAGATTCAGGAGAGCTGTACATGCTGACAGTTGTGGGAGCAGCAGCTGTGCTGTTGCTTTTCATGGGCACCATTTTGACGATGATCTTCCTCTCGGCCGCCTGGAGGTTCGGGGCAGGAGGGGCGTTTGCAGCTGAAGGGCTGGGCCGAGGCTTTATTATGACATGAGGCATGGAGCGCTGTAAAGCATTACCACTGTGGAGAATCTTGGCAATCTGGCTTATCTTATTGTAGGTTGGTGAATCTGTACTGAGAGGCTGATACGTGTTCAACTTTGGGTCTTTGATCATAATCTGACCGTGCCGGTTGACCAGCAGGACCTGATGGGTAGAAGCCTGCACTGGGGGCGAGCTAGCTGACCCAGCTGGATTCTCCGTCGCTGCCTGCTGCTGACTTTCCGGCTTGGAGGTGATCAAGTTTATAGCAATGGTTTTCCCCAGTGAAGCACCTGGCTGAATGTTTAAAGCATTTAAACCATTGATAATGGCAGCGGGTGCAACCGGGCGCGGTACTGCATGAAAAGTAACTGCAGCAGAGGAAACGGACGCAGTTTGTCCAGGGTGAGGGGGTAAAGGCAGTTTGGCTTGCATCAGGGGAAGTGAAGGTTTCATCGCCAAGCGCTTGAGGTTTGGCGCAGGATGTTTTGTCTTCACAAAGACCGTTTTCATCTGTGCTGTAGGAGGTTTTTTGGTTTTAGGCTCTGGAGAATAATCAGGATCATTCAAATCATCTTTAAATCCTTCATCTGAGTCAGCTGACGAAGCACTGTCATCTCTGTTGTCAACGATGTGTTTATTTGGGTACTCTGCAGAGCCATGCTCAGCAGGAACAAAATGGCCTGTAGATGAATCCAAGAACACCTCGTTTTGAGACGGCGATGTTTCTGAGGTCATCGGGACCTCTTCCTCCTGAACGGACAGTTCACTGTTTGTGTAAGCTGACTCCAGGAGAGCAGAAGGTGAAAGACTTTCCTGAAGCACTGGTTCAGGTTGTTCTTCAACTGGTGACTTTGGGACCGTGTAGATTGACTCAAGCCTTTTTAGCGCCACCGTTAGTTGTTTAGTGGGTGTAGTGTGGTTGGTTTGAATTTTAGCTTCTTCATTCCCTCCCTCTGCATCCTGAGCATCTTCATCGGCCGCCTCGCTTTCAGTTTCTGACCCACCGTCCGCACCGTCTAACTGCGGGATAGACTGAGCTGAATTAAGCTGACCTGAGGCATCCGAGCCACTTGCTGTGTGATCGCACACCACCGTGCGTGAAAACTTAAAATAACGACTCGAGTCGTCTTCTTCAGAATCAATCTCCTGATCGTTTCCCTGCATTTCCACCTCTCTGCTGCCTTGTGCCCCGCAATGAAGCGACACATTCTCTGTGAGCAAAGCCTCATCAAACTCAAGCTTGGCATTCAGCATGGAGTCCACTGCTACCTCAGTGTCAGTGTCAAACACAGTGTAAGGGAGCTCCTGAGACATCAGGTGGGCCACTTCCTCCTCCAGGTTATCAGGTGCCAGTGAGATCCCATTTGTAGTGGCCACAGCTGCATCTTCTGCCTCAGATGATGCCAAAAAGTCTTGGGGAACCTCGGCAGAGACTGGAGTGGTAATTTTAAAGCTATGCCTCCCTCTGGGGGAGTGAGTGATGGCTCCTTGCCGAGGCGACAGCCCTGTAGAAATGCTGGAGCTGGATCTAGGTGGGGAGCTCCAGACTGGAGATGCAGAGTTCTGTCGTGAGAGAGGAGGTGAAGCCGATCCAAAGTTCGATGCTCTCGGAGGGGAGCTGAATAGGGCACATCGGGAGTGGACCGTGCCGCCAGAGCGGAGTGTCATTGGTACGGACGGGTCGCTCTCTGATGGCGAGGAGCTGCACCGGCTTCTGGACGAGAGCCTTCGAGGCCGCCGGGTTTCCTCCAGGTCCCTCAGAGTCAGGATGTGATGGGATTTGGGTGGAGCACACCCTGACAGCAAGAAAAGGGAAAAGGGTGTGAAATGGGGTTTACTTTTTTTATTTAAAGTCACACTACAACAGGTACCCATCTTCTCCCAAAACTCCACGTACCTGGAGATGGTAGTGGTCGAGATGATCCTCCTGCTGGTCTCCTGGTGTGTGTGTAAGCAGGGCTTTTAGACCCGGGTGTGTTGTGCAGTTTAGAGTTGGGTGATATGGAAGTGGATTTTATTGGGCTGGATGTGGGACTTAAAATATCTGGAGACTCAATATCTAGGAAAGATTTAAAAAAAAAAGAGAGAGAGAGAAAAAAAAAAAAGAAAATAGTTTTTAGCACAGTAAAAAAAAACAAACAACATATTTTCAATTTCTTGTCCACTGCTTCAGTGCTCTCCTCACAGCCGTTGAGATCCTGCTCACCTCTGTGGTGGTTCGGACTGTGGACTATGGTGTGGTTCTCTTCATCCTCCCACTTCAAATTCTGTTCCTCACCAGGGAGAGGAGTGCTCACCTCTGTCACCTTGCAGGTGTACTTACAGCGCCGGCGTGGGTCCACGGTGCTCCAGTACAACCGTGAACACCTAGAAAATAAAAGAACAAAATACGTTTCAAGCTTGTTAATGAAGAGACAGTGAACTATGGATAAATCAGTAATGTCAGTAACAGCAGCCAAGAACTAAGCCAATCACATGTAACCCTTTCCCATTAGTACAGCTTGGCATGGTTTTCAGGGGTTTCCATTAGGTGGTAGTACCTGTTACCAGGTGCTTCTTTTTTAATCTACTTGGCCGGGGTTCCAAGCGATTTGAGGCGATCGAAAGAAAATGTGACATAAATAGACTGACTGGATTGTTAAATTTGTGATTGACATGACATTGACCAATCAGGTGAAAGGAAGAAAAATTGGGTCAAAATTAGTACTTGTAAGTTGAAATCCACACACAGCCAGGGAACTTGAGCGCAGAGTTTTACACATCGTTTTTTGCTTTGTATCTGTAACCAGATCTTAACAAAATTTTTTTTAACTTGTGTAAATATTTTTACATAAGTTACAATTACAATTACAAGTACAAAATATTTATGACCACAATTTGAGCCCATAGAAAACTACACAAAAAACAACACTCTGGTCCCTGAGTCTGAGACTAAGCCATAGACCAAACAGCAGGTATGACACCGTCTCGACTCTGTTGTGTTGTTCACGTTGCATACAAATGACCTCACTGGACTTTCGGCCTTGTTGCTATAATGACCACATGCACATAAGGTCGATTGTAATGGAAAACGACATAAACCGAGTTCAGTCCAGCTGAGTAGGCAGCAGTGGAAGAGGACTAATAGAGTCTTCTGTTTAAATGTGCTTCTACTCTAAAGTAGAAATGAAAGGGTTTACAGCCTGATAGAGAAAACAGTCTGACTTTAAAACTAATTTCCCTGTGGGTACTTTTTATTTTTCTTTAATAATATAACTGTAGACAAAAGTACCGCTGCGCCTTATACATCAAGAGGAAAACATGGTTCTGCGCTAGGTCTGTGGACAGCTTTGCAGACTATGTGTTGTAGCTGTTTTTAGCTATTTATAAGTTATAGAATACGAAACAGGCATGTTAATTTCTACTTATATCTATAATTCAAAAGTTGCTGTTTGCGAAGCAGTAGATGAACAGCTTAATGGGGAAAAAAAACCCAAAAACAAAACAAAAACAAAAAACGCTTGAATACAAAGGCAGTTATCACTTACTGATAGCCTACAGGATACAGCATCCTCCCATTTGACGACAGCTCTGACAGAACACCAAGTTTCTGAATCTGCAGCGAGCCTGGAAGGTAAAAAAGAAACAGATAATGAGGTTCATTGCATCAAGACATAAAGCAGCCGTATTTTAATTCAATCTGAATCTATCCCATTACAGGAGTCAAAAACACGAAACATCAAGATAATCTTACCTATGGTCATATTTATGGATTCTGGCTCAAGACCTGTGAGGAACTTCCTTCTGAGATTGATCCCATTGAAGTCCACATACACCCGTCGCGGGACTTCAAACCCTTTACCAGAGACGATCTGTGAAGAATCACAAACAATAGTCAGCATAACGAACACAAAATCAGAATATAATATTAAATATGTATACTGCTTTCAACAAAAATATATATTTATAATCTGACAACATATAATTTCACACCTTTGCAGTCACCAGGTCCCTGTGTTTGTAGCAGTAAACCTTCCTGTCCTGCTGGAACGCGCAGCTCTGGGCACGTGCACACATGAAGTGGAAGTTACTCTGACAGGTGGGGAGGCAACAGCCCACGGTGGCTCCTGACTGCCCGCAACGATCACAGCGCTGAAGGAAAATTTAATATGTACACACATAGTTTTAGGACCAAAGGGTACTTGTCAACCTTACAAAATGAATGACTGATCCTGAAGTCAGGCCATTAGGATTAGAGATGATCAAATAATTCACAAGATCTTTAAATGGAAGACAGGAAGAAAAATAAAGAAAAATAAATAATAAAAATGGACGAGGTTAAACATCAGCAATACAAATAAGATAAGATTTCACATAAGAAACCATTAATCATATTTTTCAATAGCCAAAATGTGCTTTTATTCCACCAAGTGACACTTTGTATTGGATAAAATGTTACAGAAATATATGTAAAAGTAGCCCTCCTTCCTTCTCAGCTAACATTTGGTGTTTAATGACTGTCAGCTGGCAGTCTTTTCTCAACTTTTAATCCATGATAAAAAAAAAAATCCTCCAAATTAAAGATACATAATTGGACTAAATGTCAGGTTTAGGTGATTTGCAAACATTGCCTGGATTTCCTTGTTAGAGTTTCTTGAAGCGGAATACTATATATCCGTTTATTGATTTGAACAAACAAAATTATTTTGAGAAAGAATTCATGCATCTCAATGGTCTTTTGCCTCATGGGACCATTTCTCATCCAACGAGTTAATTGACTTTACGCCAAATTGTCTGCAGAGTTATAATGCTGACATCGAAGGACAGAAAAAGGTAAAAAAAAAAAAAATCAAAAATCGTTATTCTATGTGGAAACATCTGTCTCGAATTCATTTTTGTGATCGTACCGCATCCACTTTTGATCATCGACAGCTGTCGTTGCTTCGCTTGTTTGCATCTTGCCATCACAAAGACAGGTGCTGGCACATAAATGAAATGAGATTTAACAAACTGTATTCCTAGCAAGAGCAGCGACGTCTGAACACCTAGCTGTCACGCACAGCCTTAGTTACCATTTAATTTAATCTTACCAGGTGGCGCCCCCTTGAAACAGCACTGTGCACCTGAAGAAGAGCACTGTTTTCCTCGTACACCTCTGCAGACCAAAGACAGCAGTTAACATGGGCCCACTCGTTCTGACCCAAGTACAGGAGCCGTCCTGCTTCCTGTTGAGAAAAGAGCAGTTATATCACTTAAGAAGTATCAGGGAGCCGTTATTATAGTGCCAAGAAAACAAAAAATGGTCAACAATTTAATAAAAATTCTATACATCCTCACATAATCAGTCATTTCTTTAACAAAAACAGTGAAAATGGGATACTTCCCCCTTATCCTGAACTTAAAAAAATGATTAACTTAAACTTGCTGAATATTTTGAGGACTTCTGTCTATCCTGATGCCTTCAGAGCAAACAATGCATGAAACAACACCAAAATTAAGTGGGGAAAAAAGATCTATGAGCCAAAAGCCTTGACATAAAAACTCACACTGGGAGCAGAGTCTCCACATTGCTGGCACAGGGCACATTGTCTCACATCTTCAGTCTTGGTGGTCTCTGGAAGATCATGTAAACATTTTAAACTTGAGAATGTGTTCGATCTATTGCAAGAAAGTGCCTTTAGCTTTGTCTTCAGTGTGCTACAAAACAGATTGTAATAGCGTCCATACCAAGTAATTTCAGAGAGGGAGTTTGCTGTGAAGTCACTGACGAGTCAGTTTTCCCAGTCTGTGGGTCCCTGGAGTTTTTGAGCTGGTATGTTCTCTCCAGCCATTGTGCATAGCTGTGCTCTTTAGATGGTGGGAGAACTGCCTCAGGGAGCATGCCACTAAAGAGGATGGGATAAAAACAAACTGAAGAGAGCCATTTTAGGCACCTGTCCATCTACTACAAGGTCTTCAGACGTTTTAATTATAATTAAGATTTAATTTAGTGCCAACCTTGTAAATGACAACGTTTATGAAATTGGTTAAGTAAATTATTTTTAGCTGCATTTACTTACCTCGGAAGTTCTTCTGAGAACGAGTTCCACTTTTTGACATTGCACCAACTGAATACTTTTTCCATGACCTGTCAGGCAGGAAACAATGAAGTAAGACCAAAATTAAGGAATGTTGAAGGACAGTGTTCATTTGGATGTGACAACGAGAACAGAAAGGGGGCAGCTGTAGCTCAGGTGGTAGATGAGACGGATGGGCATTTCCTCGCAAGTATCCTTGGGCAAGATATTGAACCCAGACTGGCCCTGATGTATCCATCAAAGTAAAAGTGTGTGTGAATGTTAGAAAAAGCGCTCAGGCATAGACTAAAGCGCTGTATGAATGTGCTACGAGTGCTTAACTTGGGGAGAAAGGAGCTGTATTAGTCTACTCGTGATTTATCCTGAGGAAAAACAGGTTTCTCTACAAAATGAATTAAGGTCTGGGTCTCTAAAAAATACATTAAAAGCAATTAGAGAATGGTAAAGGGAGTGCTTACTTCAACGTAGTGTGACATTGCCTGAAGGGTCGGTCTCTGATCTTCCAGCAGAGCTTCCTCTTCCTGCAGCCTTTGCCTTATCACAGAAGCAATATCGCTATGAAAGGCTTTCTGATTGGGAGACAGGAAAAAGAAAAAAAGGCCATTAATTCAGTATGGGTTCTACAAAAAGAGCCTAAGTGTAAATGCATAGGATATATATGCTCACTATTGAGGTGTATCCGCCCCCTTTAAACCTCCTCTCCACCGCTTGTAGATCACAGACTGGTTGCTGTTCCCTGATAAATGCTGTGATGTTTGATTCCTGACACTGAAAGACAGTAAGAGACAACTACTTCAGCGACACATCTGGAACATAATCAGGCTTTGACGTTAAAGGAGAAATACTAAAATGTGGCATTTTAAAGGATAAAAAGGTTTCCTGGTGCATCCTCTCAGAGTCTTGTTGGCAGCTCTTACCGCTTTACACGTTATAAGGTGCTGAGTGCTGTTGGAGGAGAGGAGGTCAGTGAGCACCTCCTCCACTCTGGCTGCGAGCCTCCTCTGCAGCTCCTCCTTCAGGATGCTGTGACTGGTTTGGTGCTGACTGCAGGGCGAACATGTAAAATCCACTCTGCCTTGCTGACTCGAGAGCAGCCCAAAAAGCTCCTCTGCAAAGACAGAGAAGGAGAGCTTCGTTTCTACACAGAAAGTTAACAGCAATCACATTTTATCTCCATAGTTTGGTCCTGTTTTATAAGTCACTCATTCAGAAAACAAGCTCATAACATAACAATAACAACTTTATATATTTAGAAAACTTTCAGTTTTGATTAATTCACTGTTAAAATTAATTCAGATTTATTTTGGTGAAGCCACCCAAGTTTATTCTCTGTCTCTATATCCACTCTTTGGGTTAGAAAAGTCTCAAATCAAGCCTTTAGAGCCTGAAACCAGAGCTTTCATCTCACAGGGATTAGTTGTCTGTAATGTGATGTCATTATTTGAAATTGTGGCCTTATTAAAGTATGAGTATTCACCCTTGTAACTGATAGATGCACTACAACAATAAGAGGGGTGGAGGGGGTGGGGGTCTACTTTTAACAGCCTGAGAAAACATGAAATCCAACAAACAGTGAACAAAAACTGACTGAACTGAAAACTTTATGAGAGCAACTCACCCGAGATCCCTTCACATCTGTAATGAATCCAGTGGCTGCACTGCGAACACTGAAGCATCTGTGATGGTTGGATACTGTCTTCATAGCACTTGTGGCAGATAGTGCAGAAATTACCTGACGTAAAGTAAACAGAAATCACAGACGAGTCACATCATCCATTTCAAGCATATTTACATACAAGTTCAACTCTCAGAAGTCTTACCTTTTTTGTGGAGTGAGGTGCAGTCAGGGCAGAGGTCCTGCTCGTGGTTCCACGTCAAGTCCCAGGTCTTTCCAGGAGTCACGCCGCAACTTTTACACCGAATGCACGTCATACACACCTGCACAAAGACATATGTGATGTACGGTGTCATAAAATCGTCACATTTATCCTCAAATAAACTGAACATATTCCTAATTACTTTAAAGCTGTTAATGCATTTACCCAGGGGACGCTGGAGTTCATAGGTTTAGGGTATGTTGGTCCCAAGCATGAAGGGTGGTATGACGTTTGGCATCTCCTGCACTGCAGCACAGGCTGTGAAGGGACAGAAAAACAAAGGTATAATAATTATGGGTAAATACTCGACTATGATGTACACCAAAAATTGATAAATATGTAATTTAATTCAGATCTCGTGTGTAAAATACTTAAGAAGCGTGGATAATGTTTTTTTTTTAATGAAGTGAAAGACTTAAATAGAGTTCTGAAGGTAAAAAAAAAAGTATTTTAAAAGACTAACACTTTTCATGTTACTCTAAGTTATTACAAATAACACAAATAATTATTTTCCAACTCGTATAAATTAATGCAAACTTGTTTCTTGTTTTCTTCTTCTTCTTCTTCTTATTATTATTATTATGTGTATTTTGGGGGGATATTATAAAGTCTCGCTATGCCACATACACACCTTTGTGCTCTTGCTTCGACGTCCGCACACGTGACAGAATTTGCAGCGCCTGCAGAACCAGTTTTCCTTGTTCTCCTCGAGGGGGCGCTCCTCAGGTGACAGGCAGAAACTGTGGAAAGGCTCACAGCAGATCTGACAGAAGATCATCTGATGGAAGTGGGAGGTAGAGGAGTTAAAAAAAAAAATAACAATAACAACATTCAGAATGCATATGAAATGTTTCTATTTTGGTTTTTGTCACATAAGTGAAATGTAAAACAGAAGCTATTTGCGTGAGCACCCAAATAAGCAATTTGCATACTTTGCCAAACTAGTCAAGCTCAGCTTACCTCGTGTCGCCCTTTACTGGCGCAGAGCAGACAGACGGGCTGAGGCGTAGTTGGGACAGACGTGAGAACGCTGAGGCCGCCCATTAGCCACACATTCTGGACTGCACAGTCCTCCTAGTGGACAGACACCCAATAACAGCACAAACAAAGCAATCAGAGCCTCTTCTCCAGAGGTTTCCAGGTGCTACATTAGTTCACTAACCTGTATCAAGGTTATGAACATATGCCGGTTTGTAACAACTGAATGAGAGCATGGCTGATCATCCATATGCTGAAATAACAAACATTCCCCGCTGCCTTCTCCTCCCATTATGGTAATTTACACAGCATGAAAATACTGATGTTTGTTTGAAAGCAAACTGAAAAGAGTGTTTGTCATAGTGAAAATGAACTTTTTCTCTCAGAGATATTTTTCTCAGACCCATAAACTGTATATAAAACATGGCAAGGAAAATTTAGTTTGACATTTGACCTTTTTTATCTTTTTAAACTGAATATGCCCCATACTGTTTTTTCATATACACTGTTCTAAATTGAGCCATAACCTACAAAATGAAAATTAAAGAAGATCTGAAATCAGTAACTCAGACTATTAACTACAAATGTGTTTGCTGATGTCATACATGAGGTCAGCACTAAGGTTATTTTCCCAAAGATGATGCTTTCTATAAAAAATGACTTTCCAGTGTGTGACCAAAGCCCACAGCTGCAGCTTATGCAGATTTTGAAGATAGATGCTTTATTATTCCTTTGCAGGAAATTATATCGGCACAGCAGCTTCGACACAGATAACAGCACAAATCTGAAACCTCAAAGCAACATTAATTTATAATAAAGTTCTTAATAAATGTGGATAAAATCATATTATTGTGCATTAAGCAGTTGTACAGCAGCTGTTAAGAAGAACCTCCTGAGGCATTCAGTCTGAGATCAGTTATATTTTACATCTATGTGGGGATCTTAAGGTGGAAAGAGCTCTCCTGAGAGAAAGCGATAATGGTGGTGCTGAAAGGTAACACTGTAGAGTGAATACACACCCCAATGAGCTGTAAAGCAAACAGGCTGCTGAGACTCACCTTGAAGTCTACACGGATCTTGTACGTGTTCTGCGACAGGCCCTTTTGGGGAAATCCGTTAGTTAACCCTGTCGGGGTGTTCACTGACGTACACTCTGCAGGATTCTGGGAACGAAGGACAGAGTGTGGGTCAGTTGTTGGACAGTTTTGCAGCACTGTCTCTTTTACAGAAGAATCCGGCTTGTCCTCTTCAGCCTGCTCCAGTCGTCGCTCCTCCTGCTCGTCTTGTGCGTCCTCCTGTAATTCTGCGCCTGCACTGGCAGTCTGAGGGGGGCCAGGCACAACTCTGCTCAGAGTTTTATCTGTCTTAGCTCTGTGCGTCTCTGTGTGCTCCACCTCAAACCCTGGACGCCCATGAGAGCACTGCTGTGATGAAACCTGAATCAGAGCTGAGTGCAGCGTGGACTGTGGATGCTGCTGAGGTGGTGATGACACATATTTGTGCGAATGCATGGCTGACTGCACCACGGACTGGGGCAAACGCTGCAAACGTAACAGCAAAGATTTCTGTGGCGAGTCTCTAACTGGATGAGGTGAAAGTGGAGAAGCAGGCTGTGTTTCAGGATGGGACATTTCTGGGGGACAGTTTGTAATGGGACATGACAAATGGGAAAAAGCAGGCTGTGTTGCAAGATGAGACAACTGTGGATGCGACTGTGCAATACACCGATCCACATCATCATGTTGGGGCGACTGCTGCAGCAAATACACAGCAGGAGACTGCAGGACAAAGTCAGGCAGACGGCATAAGTGTATTTGTAGCTGCCGCATTGGGGTCCAGGGTGGTCTGGGCTCAGGGAAAGTTTCTCTGGGCTGCATCTCTTCTGCGCTCTCCTGTGCCTGTGGAGGAGGGGACTGCCTAAGCCAACCAGCAAGAGATGTACCAAAGTTACACTGATAGTAGTGACATGCAGCGGCGGCAACCGGCAACAGCCAAAATGACAGAAAACGGAAGGAGCACTGCGACTTTCAGAAGACGGTTAGCCGGGAAGGAGCGTTAAAAGTGTATGCATTCAGTAGCAGCACAGAAACACACACAGAAGCGTTAACTGAGTATTAATACACACTATTTTAAGAGCTAGAAAATTCATAAACACAAAACTAAACAAATATTTTGGTGAAATTTAAATTAATCTGCTATAGAATGCACACAAACTAATAATTTATCTAACAAATCAGGTGTGTAAACTGGAATGCAGAATAAATAAAGGTCATTTCATAAATTATGGATTTACATAGTTCCATCTCTACACTTGGGAATTCTATGAAATTAAAGAGATAATGCACCTGTTGTGTCACATGCAAAAACCAACCCACTACCAAAAAATGGTTCATGCAACGAGCCACAGCAGCATAATCTGGCAGATTAGTGATAGCACAGCAAATACCCCTGCTGTAATGTCTACAAGTGCTGCCAGGTGCCCCCCCCACCCCCCACCCCCACCCACACAGTGCATCTGTGTGCATATAATCTGCTAAAAATAGGGCTACTAATTTGCAAAACATCAAATGCAGACAGAGACAGGGCTGCACTTTAAGAATATCTGTTCTCAGCTTTATGGGGGAAGTGAGAGATTACAAAGAAATGCAGAAGTTTGAAGCAATGCAGAAGCAAAAACAATTTTTTTTACTGACAATAGACCATTCTTTCAAGCCAACAGAACAAGATTTGAGAGGAACAATTTCGAAACTGACAGCTCTAGTTTGAAAATGTCAAATGCTAGTAAGAAGAAGCAAGAGGCATAACCAAGAATCATCTCAGCCTGAATAAAGACAAAGCAGACAGCGTTTTAGCTGTGAAGTCAGGGGTGGGAGGAGGCAATGCTGACTTTTTACACATCTGCTGTGTTGATTAAGGCAATCGCAGTCCCAGTTAAACTAAACACTTGACACAAAGAGGCTTCCGTCACTATTTAAGTGACTATTTACAAACTGCTGTACTGACTCCTGAATATTACCAATTTTAAAGCAGCACCTCCACGTTGAAGAAAATATTTGACTTTGGACAAAAGAATCTTCTTCAGCGTCTTCCTGCAGATATTTTGTTTTGTTTTTAAAAAACACCACCATTAAGACTCCAGAGAGTAAAACACGCATAACAGGAGGGGCATGACTTTCCTTCCCCATACCAACATCATGCTTGGATAACAAGTTCACTAATGGTGCTAAATGAGACAATGTTGTTGTTCTTTAAACAGAATATCACTCACGGTGCTACCAAAAAAAAAGCATGCTGTAGATTATCCAGAACATAGCTTGATTGATCCATAATTTATGAAACAGACGGAGTACATGCAAAGGGTCTTATAAAAAGCTGGAAGTGAGAAACAGAAGATCAACAGGGCTACAAGACTTCTTTAAGGAATTCTTTTATCCCAACACACGTGGTTTAAATAAGAAACAGTGGGAAAACTGAAAAATGAAATTCAGAGCTGGGCAAAAGCACCACTTGGAAATAAGTGTTTCAACTGTGACTTGAGGGTTAAATATTTAGTTAAATTATAGAGGAAAATTCATTTATTAATCAAATAAATGAATTAAGATAAGATAAGCTTTATTAATATTTAAATAAGAAAGAAAAATAAGAAAACTAAACACCTGTCTAGAAATACTGACAGGTATGAAGGTAAACTTTTCCAAACAGTACTGTTTGTCCCAGGCTCCATTAGGTGGTCTATTAGAGGCGGATTAGGGAAACATGTTTTTACCTTGTAAGCTTTGGTTCTGCTGCCAGCTCCTCTGGAAGGCAGCCGGCGATGCCTCCCTGCATCTGGGTCGTCTGCCACTGATCCACCATCTTGAGAAGCAAGATCTTAAAAAAACAAACAAACAAACAAACAAACAAAAAAAAAAAACAGATACACAAATCTAAGAAACACTGCTGACACAAAACAGGTTTCAAACAATATCAGGGCTCAGAGCAAGGAGAGATTCTGTGCTTCTAATATTTAGATTATTGGAGGATGCACAAAGAAATCATTCTTACAAATTAACAGGGGAAACGGCCCAGGATGCACTTGGACCCTTTAGTGGTAAACTGACATATTTATTTCCATTTATTTATGAACTCCTTGAACTCAACAGCTCAGGTTTGTGTATATTCACTACATATCTTGCATATGTGCGTACTGTTATGATTTTTACGAATCATGTTTACCTCAACTAAGTTACCAACATTACCAACAGGGCAGTCAACATTACCTTAAAATCAGAAATAACACATCTGAACTGGAAAAACATCAACTTACAACTTCAGGGGCTCTGAGACTTGGAGTTCAAATAATCGAGTAGATTTGGCATCTGCTCTCCTTTCAACCTGCCTGATGCATGCATGCTGCCAGAGGAAGGAGTACAAGCTACACAACTTTGTGCCCTGCATTTTGATTTTTTTTTACTAAGTCTGTGGTGTAATATCAAATTGCCAATTTCTGAGACATCTCAGTGTCATTATATTTTTAAATAGACAAGTTCCAGTTATCATGTAGATCAAAACTGCTATGAAAGTAATTCAGGACTTATTTTGATGTTTCCGTGTGGCTCAGAGCCACAGTTGGAATTATGGAGAAAATATCACCAAAATTGCTTCACAATCATTAGCTGCTGACAAACAATATCAGGCGTTGTGATGATTTACATCATGTTGTGCCTGTTTTTCTGTGCGAGTCTTTCATGAAACATTTATGCAGGATAAATATTTGCTTAAATAAAGAATGGAGTGAAATTCAGACTTGACACTCAGAGGCTTGTGTGCCAAAACCAAAGCTCTAGTTACCTTGATTGTTGGCAGCAGCTACATTTGGCTTTACTGTCGATTTATCTGTCCTGTCCTCTCTTTCTTCCTCGTCCTCCTCGTCTTCAGATTCTGATTTAAGCAGACTGCTGTAAGAGCGCGGTGTGATGTTACGCAGTGAATGCTTCCTGACTCCAAGCGCCATCGAGGACGTTCCCTCGGCCGGCTTTCCAGAAGTCCAGTTTGTATCGTCACTGCTTGTAACGGAGCCCAAAAACCCCTTCGCCTGGACTGAGAAAAAGGAGCCCCTTGATTAATTATGTACACAAGCTTTTAAACAGTAGTCATTCAAACTTGTTAAATTCAACTAAAAAATAAATGTATATCCAAAAATTAAAACATACCTTTAAATGGTTTCACAATCCGCGCCATCTTTGCTTTTTCAATCCTGTCACACTTCTTATATCTAGAAGGGGAAAAAATGGAAAAACATAAGTGTGTGTCCAGTGCAAAGTTCAAGTGTACCCATCTATAAATGTGTTTAACTCAAAGAGTCAACTTGCCTTCATTAACTGAGTTCTTTAATATGCGTTACTGAAAAGAAATAAGTATTTTTTTTATGTTTCATGTACAAGAAATTTCTAAATCTACAAGGTACACAGTATTTTAGGCACCAATTAAAACATGTAGTGCGGTTCATTTTTAATTTGTGGACCAAATATATGAATGATTTTCCGCAAACAGCTGGATAACTTGCCTTTACAGCAATAGTTTGGAGCTGTACTTATTCAGTCTGCGATAAGAACATGCAGCTTTCAGGCTGGCTTAGTTTAAATTAAATCAATACGTAATGGAAATCAAATTATCTTCTTGCAGTAAAACTCAGTCAGTATATCAAATTAGGGCCTATACAGCAGCCGTATCTAGCTTTGTTCAAGATGACATGCAACATTATTCCAGGTTACAGAGCTGGAGCATACATATAAATGAAAATACAAGAGTTGAGTAAAATATATCTTATGTATACATTTATATAGCCAGCTCCTTTAATGTGAGTGCTGGCAAATAATTTAAATGCCTTTTAAGCATTCAGTAAAACTTCATTAAAGGCTTATCTGTATATGAAAAAGGTTGTGATTTAATATGATTTAAATGCAAATCTGTGATGGGCTTCACTCACATGCAGCACTGCCTCTTGGTGTTTGGCCCCCCGAACTTGGGCTTATCCAGGCAGTTGATGCACTTGGCACAGTCCTCTTCCACCAAGCAGCCTTTGCAACGTCCACAGCGCCTCGAACGCACTCCTCCACGAGTATATTGACTCAGTATCTTCCTTTTCCTGAACCTGTGGCCCTTGCCCCTCCCTCTCCTCCTGCGCTGGATGCTTTCCTGAGAGACAACCCACTGGGTCCTGCCCTGATCAGTGATGTCATCGTCATCATCTGCCACATCTGAAGGCGAGAGACAGAGAGGCCGGGTAAAAGAGCCATAGGACACATTTGCGTCACCATTATGTGCATGCGATGTGCTGGGGGTGACATCTTTGGACACCATATCTCACTATTCAGCCTGCAGATCTAACGTCTTCCACTCTACATTTAATGGACTGTTGTTTGGTTTTCACTTGTACAGCTACTCTCCTTTAACGACTGTCTGAAGAGTTGATAGAGCAAGTGTGTGCACATCAAGGCAAACTTTTCTAATTCCTAACCCCCCCCCAAAAAAAGCGTTGCAAACAAGGGAAAAAAACAAGGTCTGCACACCATTTTGCTCCATATTTTGTACCATGTCACCATTTCTGATTCCTATGATGACTGATAAATTATGAATCATGTTTTAAACATACTTACATATACCTTTTTTTTTTTTTTTTTTTTTTACTTTTTCCTCCATGGATTTGCCTTTTCTGTTACACCCAAACACTTTTTTTTAAAGTTATATAAATCTTGAACAGGATTCTGTCTTGTGTATCTTTCTGTAATGAACCCCTTGGATATTGCTTTGGTAATAGTCCATTGGACAATTGCATCCCTGCTTTTAAGAAATTAGTCACTTGCTGGATGTCACCAATTGATATCAAATTTCTTGTCATTATCCTACCATGAGATAGGCTGGTGCTTCCTGACCTATTTACTTATTTTTTTTAATTTAGTTTTGGGTTTTCTTCCAATCAACTTTGCATGACATTGTATTTTATTCAGAGGAAATTATATTAAAAAACTGTATTTATTATTATTATCATCCTCTATTTATTTTAGCCATTGCATCTCCCAGAGGAGGACTTCTGAACACATCTGGCTTCCTCTTCAGAAACGTATTTCAATTTCTTCAGACTTTCTTTCACACCACATCCAGCTGTGCATGCTTCTCCCTCTCTCTTACAAGAAACCTGGACCATCGTCTGGGTTTTTGCAAGAGAGGCTTCACTTCTTTCTCTTCGTCACCTCGAGGGAAACAGGTTTTGTTATTTGGAGAAATGAGGGCGTAGTGAGCCCGCTGTGGGAATTATTGAGAATGTTTTGTAACTGTAATTTTGGACATATTTCAGTATACATATTAGCAAATGAGACCCACTGCATTAATGGAGAAGCCCTCATCTTCTGTTGTTTTAGCAATCACATGTAGGGCGACAGCTATCAGTTGTTTTAGTAATCAAGTAATCTATCGATGACTCCATTGATTAATTGGATAAAAATAATTTTCTCTTATTAATGAGCAATAATAAATATTCAATAGAGAAAAAAATCCAGGTTTTTCAGAACTGCTCATTCTTGTTCATTTTAGAAATTACAGCATTTTAAAGTTTAACTGCATACAACATGTGTAAAAAAAACAAACAAAAAAACAACAACAAAAACAACAACAATTAAACCCTTTGAATGTGTCTATGTGCCATATTAAAACTGATTATTATTATTAAAAAAAATTTCAAAGAAAACACTGTCTTAAACCAAAAATATATTAATAATCCCAAGGTCAGAGATCAAAGTCAAACAAACAACAGCCCACAGGTCAGCCACTGGCTACTCAGACTTTTACTGGCCCATGTACATTTTTACTGGCTTGTAAAATGGTGATCACAGGAACAGTGATGGTGTTTGGACACTAGAAACAGGTTTTCTTTCACGTAACCTGAGCTCACCATCTCTGTACCGGCTTCACTTCTTTGCTCATCTCGGTGTGTAAACAGACTCTGGCTCCAGCCTCATCATCACTGCTGCTGTTGTGTTGTCAACCTTTTTTTAAACATCGGCACGCTACAGAGCCACGTGTTGAACAAAACATTGAAGCAAACAATGTGTGTCAATGATTTTTTGATTTTTTTAAATAATCAAAACATTCGAATTACTCAATGAATTGTTGCAGCCCATATCTGGTGGCGATGATTTTTTTTGTAGACCTGCTAACATGTTAGTCAACAGGTGACGCTGATTTTTATTGATTAGTGTTGGTCTTTTGTCTATTTGACAAACTTCCTGAGGATTACATTTTTTAAGATTTTAATTATTACTTGGAGCCAAACAGAGTACAGACCTTTCTTCCCTTTTGTCTGAAGAGTTGGAAATCTAAAGATGCTCTACAATAAAAATGAGGTGACTGGATGAAAACTGGAGACAAAATCCTTTATGGGTGGGAACTCCCTTATGTAACCCGTTTCAAACTTACAGGCATCCTCTTGAATCCCCCAGTTGTATTATTTCAATGCTACTGCACACATTTGAGAAAAAAAAAAAAAAGGAAAAAATTACTTAGACGTGCGAAATTTTAAATAAATAATGCATGAATAAGCTTGTGAAAGGATCACTTTTTGGTCTAGATGTAGTGTTCAGTGAGTCCGTTTGTCAAACAGTACTTCCTCACCTCATACTGAGTGATGCTCACTTGACCAGTGTTGGGTATAGCTTTCCAACAGCGGTGGCTAATCTGTGTGTGACAAGAGATATTTTTGCTGGAAAATATTTTAGTTACAACTACATTGAGCTAAGAAAAAAAAAGCATGTTTTACTTTTTTGCCTTACATGTTATTTTTTGCCAAAATGTATCAAAATTATGCGTCATAATTTTTTTTAATTTAGGTTTTTTGTTTAGAAGTGCAGAAGCTTTGCTAGTCAGATTGGATCAGATTATTTTAGTTCATTTCGTTATTATAATTTCATTTTTAATAAAATAGCAGAGCACCCTTTGCCAAATCCGTGCAGACAACACTAATTACCCTACCCAACCTTAAAGCAGGGTTACATACAGTAGAGTCAATCTATATTACTACAGTCAGTTTGTGAATTAAATACTAATCCTGACTACTGCATGGTTGTAGTAACACCAACTATACATAAGCAGTAGCTGGTGGTGTAACCCTATAGGTACTGTGATGCAAAAAAACGTAAGAAGGATATAAAATCCAACATTTTCATATAACCTTTAATAGAAATTCATGATTCAAGTACCTCAAATTTCTTTCTATTTTTTTTCTTGTTATGTTTCATAACCATAAAATATGATGGGATATCACAACAGCTCACTGGTGGCACAACAACAACAACAACAACAACAAGGTGACAAAGTTCCAAAACTTATCTGTGGCATCACCCAACTTTAATGTGTTGTACTCCCCCTTTTTTGCATTAGCTCACAGATGTGCAGACACCAGTTTATCCACACTGTGCTAATACTGGGCCAATATCATCCAAAATCGGCTAAATTAACTTGAGTAAGTGGATGCTAAAATAATAACATGAGCCACTTGGCTCCTCCCAAATACTGCCACAGTAGTGGCAGTGTTTGCTGCAGGAGTGATGGAGTTTTCTGAAACTCCATAAAAAGGACTGAATAGGACTGTGGCAACAGTCCTCCTAACAGTGAGCACATTCAAAAACATTTGAACTGAAATAACTGCTACAACACGCAGCAGATACCATAAAATACATTTGAATTCAGTTAATACTGAAACCTTTGAGACTTAATACCTCCTATGGCTTTTTGGAAATTGATTTCAAAGCTTATTCTTTCATGACCTGTGGATATTCTTAAGTAAACTCTACTTTTTATTATTTGTTTATCATTAGTTTCTGTCATTTCAACCATCCAAACAGAAAGACCGAGAGACTCTGCTCAAGCACATCAGCAGCTTCAGTTTATTCTTCTCATGCCCGTAAAAAAAAACAAAGGCATGTATTTACTCATATATATATATATATATATATATATATATATATTGCTGTGCGTCTCTCAAGGAAAGGACACGCACCTTTTTTCATGCAAAGTAAGTTTCGTTTGCATTTGTTTTGACCATAGACAGCAGAAAAACCAAACAGAGCTTCCAGCTCAGAAAAAAGTAAGCCAATGGGGAAGTGCCTTAAGCCTGCATTTTTTAATAACAGCCACCAGGGGGCATTCTTTGTGGCTACAACTTTATTGGCTCAGTCATTCATTTCCTTTCATAATAATGGGGGAAAAATACATTGCTAAGCCCACTTTTTAAATGTTGGTTATTGTAAGCGTCACGAAAAAAAAAGGGTTATCCAGGATAAGCTCACTAGTAAGTCTGTGCTTTCAAAGTCAGGTACTCCCTTCGGTCATTATATCCAGTTACAGAACACCTAAAAAAAGGCTCACCTCGAACCAGTGAGTGACATTCATGGTAGCCATGTCCAGCTTTTACACAGTCTATGGTTTTGACACTTAAAATATAAACTGTGTCTCTTATACATTAACAGAGATAGGACTAAAAAACACTGAATAATATTTGAAGTATCAGTCCCTCATTCTTTTCAAGCCTTAAATAAAAATTGCTGCACATACACAGTGCAGAGATATCTTTAAAGGAACATTAACAACTCCATTCTTAAAAACTACACATGGAGGTGGACTGTACCTTCAGCTGCGGGAGAAAAAGTGATGCCCTCTCTCTCGTGAAGTGGCAGAGCGCTGAGTCTGGGAATGTCATCTGGCACCATGGCACGAGGCTGCCCCAAAGCCACAGCTGCTGCCCGGCACACGTGTTTGATCCTCGGACCACCAAGAGGCTGCTCCTGCATACAGAGACATACAAATTCAGTGAACTCAGGTAATATTTAGTTAAAAGGGCTCTAGACTAACTTTTTGCCATAGGCGTACACAAATTTTATAATAATTTATATAATATAATGTGTTTTTCTGGATACACTGTGCTTTTTCAGCATTCAAAGATTGATGACACCGTGTCAGAGCACTGGCTATGAATTTCAGAAGGATCAGGCCTTAACTTAACAGAAAAGTTAGCAATAGTTCTTTTCCTATTACAGCTACATCCACTTCTGTCGTGCCTAGGCTGCTCACTAGGGCTGGGTATCATCACTGATTTCTATAATCCATTCGTTCCGGTTTTCAAAGTCCTGATTCGATTCAACTTAGCCTCAGACAGTCAGAAATATTATAATTCTGATCATTTATCAGTACTGACTTCATCAGAATTGTGAACATCACAGCAGATGCCTTTGTGTGAAAGTAACTGAGAATAAAACACAGAAAAACATGAAGGAGATTTTCCTGGTCTGGCTTTTTATAGCAGATAACCTTAAAAATATTCTACAATGTTCTGCATATAAAGTTTAAATTTCTTCAGTATTGAACAACAGAAAAAATAGGCTTT
Organism: Neolamprologus brichardi; assembly: GCF_056152115.1. Lineage (NCBI taxonomy): Eukaryota > Metazoa > Chordata > Actinopteri > Cichliformes > Cichlidae > Neolamprologus > Neolamprologus brichardi. The sequence continues at coordinate 14,023,006 of NC_142124.1, read as the reverse complement.
CTTGTCCGAGGTCATTTAAGTGAAAAAAAGAGAAAAAAAAGAAAAAGACAGCAGCCGACAGCGCTGTAAACAACGGTAGACTGGTGGGTAATAAGCGAATGAATAATACAGAAAACAGAGATTGGAGACGGGAAACTGTTCTTGAAGTACAGAGAGAGATAGAGAGAGAGCTAGCTGTGCATGAAGTGTGATTTTAATAGTCGTGGAAGCAAAACAGCAAAATTCATGACGACATTGATCAAATGTAAAGCGCAGTTTGCTGCTTCTTTTGCTGCTGGCTCGGTGAATTTTGGTTGGAGAGAGACAAAACCTGCAGCTCAGAATCAGCGCAAAAAGATGTAATCACAGCGCGGACCGGACGCATCAGAATCGCTAAGCTCTGACAGCGTGTCTGTCTACGGGCCGTCGGGTGAGAAAGCCGAGAAAGCCAAAGTTGATTCTGATGCGTCGGTCCGTTCTGTGTTTACGTCTTTGTATGGAATCCGTGTACCTGCTCTCATTTGCTGTTTGGTTGTTGTTGAAATGGTTTTGTGAGCTTTAATCTGAGAATCTGGCGTTTCGGGCAAAACACAGTTATATTTAAAAGTCAATTCAGGATTTAATGAATTGATATCGCTTTATTCAAGCTACTCACCTCCCACTTCCACCTGCACTTTCAACTGGACCACGGCCAATCAGAGAGGTCCCGCCCCTTACTATCTCTGATTGGTTTAGTCCACGATAGGGGCATAATGTGTGTCTGTTGTTGACCACAGGGAAGGTTGCAGATTTTTTTTTTTTTTGCTACCCGAACAGTTGGTTGCACAGGTGCAACCAAATTTTTTTTTTTTTTTTTTTTAGTCGCACCACTGAAAAATTGGTCGCACTCTAGAGCCCTGGTTAATGAAAAATGATACTAGTATTGGCGATTAACAGAAAAGAAGAAGAAAGAAATGCACATTTATTACCTGACGAGCAACATCTTTGGGTGGCAGGCCAACTCTCCTCCTCCTCCTTCCACTCACTGGCATTCGTGTTTCTCTAGAGCCCAACTGTTCAAACAAACAGGAAAATCAAGGTCTCATTTAAAAGATACTACGCCATTAGCTTCTCAAATAAATGGCTAAATCACAAGCATCACAACTGAAAAGCCCTAAACTTCTGGCAGATGTCATATCAGTTTTATTGCTATAGGTCAGTAATCAGGACAGTCTACTGAACAGGTCCCCGAACTGTGCTGCAAACATGTAAAATTAGGTGAGAACACTTGAGTTTTTACCTCTCATTTTTCACGTTGATTGTTTCAGTTTTTGTTTCAGGTTTTTCTACAACTGACATCTGTTTAATGTGCTTTATCTGAGCAATGCAAATAATATATTACATTTGACTAGATAACAAACAAATAATCAGAGAATTAGAGCCTTGAAAAACCAAAAATGTCAGTAATAAAAGATGGTTAAGTTATATTCTACAAAAATCATATGTTTGTTACTGTATATAAATAAATTAGCACCTACCAAAGAGGTTTTGGACTTGCAAAGCAACCAAACAAACAAAATGAAACAAACAGCAGAACTATTTTAAGTCAAATTTAATTCATTCATAAAGCTAAATCAGTAAAATACATGGAATTCTGTTAAGCGAGACTGTTTGGCACAATCACGCAAACATGCACAACGCCTGCTGTCAGCTTCTGGGAAAATCCTGTAGAGGTATTGTTTTTTTTACCTTCTCCTGGTAGGATATAAAGCAATACTCTGATAAAAGGTGGGGGTAATGCATCTACAACCTCTTTGCTGTCACCATTAAAACAAAAAACAAAGCAAAAACTAAACCAGAGGAAAAATGTGCTCCAACAGGCATCAGACGACTGATTTAGACCTCTGCTGCACAACCTAAGTATAACTTGTCGATGTTGTTGCTAGCGCTTATGGTTATATGTTAATTATCTTGTGGCCGTATCCTGGTGTTTTACATGCCACAACAGAAACAAATAAAATGCTGGTACTTTCCCCCAAGCATATTCACGCCTCAAGTTTTTTCCAATTCTTTGTACTTTCCCTGCGTCCACTCTCTCTTCAGGACTTTTCTGACATTCTTGAGTCTTTATATTGATGCTATGATTATTCTTCTTTATACTGAGGAGATGATGGTTATTCTCTCACTAATATATAGAATAGGAGGACTCAGTTATGCTGAACAGTCGAATCACAGTAACTGCGGGCAGCATAGACATGAAATGAGGGGCAACATAAAGAGACCATACAAGGGGCTCATTAAAAGAAACAGAGAGCATTTCTTACCTGTGACAACTTCAGCTGCTTCTGTTGATCAATCTTGATGAGCTGGACTTTGGCTTTTTTCAGCAGGTGGAGCATCCTCTTATTGGCTCCACTGAGACCTAGTCGATGGCTCGGCCCACTGACTTCTGGCCCCTCGCAACTGTCCGCTGTTACTTTTGGTGCTTCGACTGCGCCAAACCCCATTTGAAATAGGATAAAAAGTTGACTCCAATTAGAGGATTTACAAGCAAACACCTCTTCACTGAAGAATACAACTATACACTGGAACAATCACATTTATTATTATTTTTTAAATATCTTTATGGAATATAATCCAAATTGCACTGATAAATAAATACTAAAGTTTTAAATATTATACACCACAAGTTTTTCATAAATTATACAACTTATCCTTACTCTTGTTTCCTTTATCTCCATCTTCTGACGGCACTTGCGAGGGCGCTTCCACATCAGTGTTGACCACCACAGCTAGCTTCCTCACAACACCAGGTGAGTCCAACTCCTCCATCATGAGTTTGGACCTCCGTCTTTTCCTGACATGAGAGGTCAAACTGTCACCATCTTGTGCATAATCTCCATGAATATCAGATGGTCCTTTCTTTTTCTCTGCCAGTTTTAACGTCAGTTTCTTGAGGTTCTTGTAGAACTCCAGATGGCTCGTGCCTGGGCCGGGCTTTGAGATTCTTGACATGCCTGATGGGCTGTCAAAAAGAGATCTAGAGTCACTGTCCGACTGTAGCGATTTGCCTTCATAACCTGCCTCGAGAATGGATGCACTTGGTTTTCCGTCCTCTTTCTGTTGACTTTTCAGCCATGTTGACAGAGGGCCCTTCGGAAAAGGAATCATTTCCTCATCCAAGAATCTCTTTGGAGCTTTAATCACTCGGGAAGACCGTCCACTCGTTAATGGAGTGCAGGAGTTACTGGAGCTCTGGCCTAGTTCCTCTGAAAATGGCTTTGCCTTATTCTCCGATGGAGTAACATTCTGATCTTGGATCAGCAGCTCGTTGCCACCCTGTGTGTCTGTGGCTGGAATGGGTTCTGGCTCGTAGGTATAAAAAACACGCCTAGTACGAGGACGACCGAGTTTTGGCCCCTTAATGAGTGGAAGACTTTTTGTCTTCCTCCTGTAGCCAAACACAGATTTGCGCTGATGTCTTCTGTGTGCTCTTTTTTCAACAACATCTGCAGCCTCACACTCAAGGGGCATCGCCGCCTCTACCCCGCTCTGGGCGCCAGCCTCAGCTCCAGCCTCAGGAGAGGCACCCATACCTTTAGCAAACCTCTTCTTTTGTCGTTTCTGAAAAGATGCAAACGGCAAAGGCATCAGATGAGATGTGCGTCGAGGCTGCCCAATTTCAAAACCCTTGACGCGTTTCACAGACCTCCGCGTCAGGGACTGGTCCCTATCCGAGTCCTCTGACACCTCGCCTTCTTCTTTGATCCTCCTTCGAGCTCTTTCTGTGCCTTTAACTGCTGCCGTCACAGCATTTGCTGACTTGCCTTGCTTGGTGCCACCAGCTGAGGTAGCAGCTGCTTGATTTAACATGCCTGAATGTGCCGTTTCTCCTGCTTTTCTGAAAATATCAGGTGATTTTGTACCACTCGGTGTACCTGAGGCCTGCTTGTCTGCATGTTTGGCTTTTGCAGCGAGAGCTACCTGCTTTCCCTGTAGTTTGATTACATGCTTTGGTATTTCCTTCTCTTTTTCTTGGCTCTCTTTACCATCCAAGTCTTCTTTAGGAACCCTTGGTACAATTTTTCCAATCAGACCTGGCTTTGGGGTCTTGGGTATAATTTTTCCAATAAGACGCTTTGCTTCTTGTGATTGGTCCAAAACATTAGGAGACTTTTCTTGGCTGAGTGACGAATGAGAAACAGCAGCAGAAGCCTTTTGTGGACGAACTGTTGTCATCCCAAATCCAGTGAACTCATCCTCCTGGAATAAAGCAGATAAAGTACAATCTTTGAGTTGTATAAAAAAAGCATTCGGACAAGAAGTCATGTTAGAATTTCTTGATCTCTGTGACTTTGTCAGACAGCACTGAAAAATTACATGCATACTTGCTACCTGCAATTTCTCATTTTTTATGATAATATGTTAAAATATATCCAACAATATATAATAAATAAGAAATGAAAAAATGAAGAGAGAAACTGATTTTTATTTTCCCACAGTGACTGTGCTGGCTCCAAAAACAGCAGCCACTGTGTATAAAACAGTTAAATATGGCATAAACAGATTTAAAGTGGAATCTTACTTGGAGCAGGAAAGACTGCTGCAGAAGCATCTTGTTGCATTTTATTTTATTCTGGGTGCTCAACCTCACTCTGCTTCCATAGCAAGCTATGCAAGCTAAGCTAAACTACCAAAGTGACAGTCGGAGCTGTCACTTACCTGTCACAACAAATCGCTTCATCACATGGAAATCCCACAACACCTCTACGTAATCTGTAGTGGCCACAGATTATCTTAAGAACCTGTAATGTAATATTTATATTTACAAAAAAGAGCTTCCTGAGAACCTTTCATTTTAAAAAATGTGGTGTAAAATACAGGGATAACACAAACCCTAATTTTGAAATTTTTTGAAAATAGATCTGAAACTTCAGTTGCTTATCAAATCAGCTTATCAAGTGCTTCTCACTGTTCCCCACTCTGGAGTTAAACTTTGAGGACAGGTGCACTCTGTGTTTGCCCCTTGTTTTTATTTATTTGTCTGTTTGATTTGCTCACTGATAGCTTGTGTGCCACGACTGTATGTGTTTACCTATTAACATGTATTTGACTTATTTCTTATGTTTTTTAACCATTCTAGCCTTTGTACAGCACTTTAGTCAATGTGGCCGTTTTTAAATGTGCTTTATAAATACACTCGAGTTTCAGTTTGACTTTGAACTTCTAAAGACAACAACAGGTGCCTGAGACTGCATACCTCTGCAAAGGCTATGCATCACTCCCTAGATACTTGGAATCTAATATTTTAGCAGCAAGACAATTTCAGACATTTATTTCTTATTGCATTCTTTTTCTTCCCTCTAAGATATGATGCAAAATTTCAAATTTACTATAATAATACTATAATAATATTCTTTTCATAACCTTTCAATTCGTTTTAATCCTGCCAACAACCACACAAATTAAACCAATCACAGAATGCCTTTGGCTATAATAATATGAAAATAATTAAATGAGACCATTCAAAGAGCTTTCAGTATTCAGTTTCAAACAGTGATCAGCAGGTTTCAGCAGGCACTTGGGTTTCTCTGAATGTGACTGGTGTTATCTGTTTAAGCCCAACTGAAGTTTCACAACTTAAATTGCACACAGTCCACAACATCCAGAGACAGAGATGAAAAAGACTGCATCACCTTCTCACCACTTTCTGTTTCCATCATTTAAAGCTCAGGTATTGACTCTGTTGAGAGTACAATCTAAGACCAGCACTGCTCTCTACTCTTACTCCTCTGTTGCATCAGAGCGCTGTAGATTGGATGTGCCAAATGAAAAGTCTGTCAATCTGTTAGTCAACCATAAATATTGACTTGGGCCCATTCACTCCCTTTGCACATTCTAATCTGTAGCTAGATATGCTGCAATATCATCTCAATAATGGAATAGGTTCTGGGCAATTTGAACCCTATTCTTCCCTGAAAAAAATATATTTCTATTCACTTATTAAAAACATAAAGGCAAACTCTCTTTGCAACAGCATCTTAAGTAGAGTTTGGAGTTAATGCACATTTCAACCGCTGATGCAAAGGTTGCATACTACATTAAAGTGAAAGAAACCTCAAACAAGCAGTTACTCACATCCATCTTTACACTCAGAATAAGAGTCTACAGATTTATCACCTCTGAAACTCCCCTAACGATATCTATTCTATAACTGCAGTATACACGAGTGTTAGAGATACTCCAGTTGAGCACCAGCACCCACAAGCTTTATTATGAGCCATGTGACCCTGTTACAGTCCAGCCTAAAGGGATTGCATCAGTGAAGTCTGACTGATTGCAGACATTAAAGCTCCCGTGATTAGATCTGATATATGAGATTATATTATTATCACAATCCAGCCTGACAGGGGCTAAAAAGAGGCCACTAATAAGAACAGTGGAAGTATAAACACATTATGTAGAGTAAGAGTCTTTACATTACCCATCAGCTGGATGGATCTGCAAAAAGTACAATGAAAACGCTACCAAGACTTCATCCTTACCATTTAATTGAATCCACAACAACAATCAACCCAAAGGACTTTATACTGTAAGCTAAAGACCCTAAAATGTTATAAAGAAACCCCAAAAATCAGATGATGCCCTATGAGAAAGCACTCGGAGACAATGGGAAGGAAAAACTCCCTTTTAACAGGCTCCTCCAACAGATCCAGACTAACTGAGGGGCAGTAATCCACTGAAACAGTTGGTGGGTGATGGGTAAGAGAAGAGAGCAGAGAGAGACAGGGCAAAGGACAAGTTATGGGAAAGAGAGGGCCAAGTTTAATAATTACTAATGATTAAATGCAGTAGTGGTGTATAAATACACAGAGTGAAAAGAGCTGAGTGAAGAAGAAACCCTCAGTCATCGTGGAAAACCCCCCACAGCATAAGCCTAGTGTCGCATACCTAATGGATGTTTCAGGGTCACTTTTGCCAGTCATGACTGTATGCTTTATGCAAAAGCAAAGTTTTAAATCTTGAAAGTAGCGAGAGGTGCAGAAGGGCCTGAAACCTTAATGCTCTGCCTCCCTTTCTCGTTTTAAAAACTATGAAACACAAGTAAGCACTTTTACCATGTGGTTATAAATATGAAGGGATCTGATTATTCTAGATTTTGTATGTGAGGAAATTTATTTTTACAATTCTGTCCATGCACCTCTGAAGTACGTGAAACAGATGATCAGAAACAAATGTATCCAATCTTAGATCAAAATTTCTTTAAGAATGCATTTTATGAAAGGCTAAGGAGCTTGGAAAGAAAAGCATCTGGACTTCTTTACGTTGCTTGAAGACGTTTCACCTCTCATCTGAGAACCTTCACAGACCATTTTATTAAAGTTAATTCTTAATGTCAGATCACCTCACGTGAAATGTCAAATGCAAGTAAACAAAGAAAGCATCTTTTGTCGAAGCAATGTGATTTTGGTGCAACATGTAGAGAAAACCTACTTCTGGCGGTTTAATCATTAACTTACATAAGAACATGGAAAGAAGGCTAAGGATGGTGGCGATAGTCGTAATGAGCGTTTTGTAAACAAAGACTGCTCACATTTAGTACTGGGCTTTCTTTTTGTTTAAGCCTGGTTCCCTATGCATAATATATAATTATACTGCCGAGTTTCCGTTTATTTCTCTTCCTGTAGCATCTCACGTTAGTCTTACGTTCAAAACAGCGAACGGGTCAGCTGACCTCTCTGACGTGGAGAATACCGTCCCCAAAGTCATGAGCGGTGGCGGCGGCTGTTAACTACGACAAGATTAGCGGCACAGGGTGGGAACTTCAACCCACAAACCGTGTCGAGGGAGGGAGGGAAAGAAACAAAGACATCTACAGGCTTCCACAACAACAACAACAGAAACTCCCCCTCAGCTCTGCGGAAGTTTCCATCTAATTTTTCTTTCATGCCAACAAACTCAGCGGGACACAGGCTTGATCTCTATATATGTAAACGAGCGTACAGCTTTGATATGATCATTTTAAAACAAACAACGAACTTCAAATATGTACAGAAGTCATCACACTAACAATACCCACCTATAATCCTCACTAAAACACTGCAAACACAAGCGGCCAGCTACATTTACAGTGTAGGATCACTGTTGGCTAAAACTAAATGAAGCTTACCCTACAGACAGGCGGCTAGCTTCTGTTGCTAGCTACACTGCCGCTAACTAGCGGTACGTCAGCTAAAATACGCTTACTAAGGAAAGAGAGCCTTTGAATGCAGCTTTTTGAATAACTGCCTTTATTCGTCTTTTAAGGCGACCGTTTCCCGTAAAGCTGACACGCTATGTTTAGCTTATTTACCTCCTCGCTGTTGCTGGACTCGAAACCCGCATCTCTCCGCCGCCTGTGCTTCTCCTCCAGCCCGAGGAGGCGCAGGAGGGACGGATCCTCGCTTAACGCGAGGCCGATGTTGACGGGCCTCGGCCCTCCGGTAGGCAACTCCGTCTCCTCCGAGCCCAACCTTCCGCGTCTGGTACGTTTCTCCGAACGCTGCCTGCTGCGAAGCGTGCACGGCCGGCCCGGAAAACGAGCCCGGGCCGGTGTCTGGCTACTCAAGCCCGCGACAGCAGCGGGAGAAGATAATCCGCCTCCCGATGCCGCCATTATTTACTACACAACAACACGGACGGCGCGCCAGCAGAGAGTGGCTGCAGCGATATGAGTGGCAAGATGACTGCTGCGACGCAAAGGCGCGAGATAGAAAGAGGCACTAGTGCATCATGGGAAAACGAACTTTCCGCCCCGCAGAGGTGCCACGGTACTCCCACTCCAGTAAACTGGAAACTATGAGATGTTACTGATGCAAAGTAAACACTTACACACACTCTCACAACAGTAGTATCAGTATATTCACATTCTTTTCATCTTATGTTTTTTTTTTTATTATACTTTGGTTGTTCAATAACTGCAGACTGGAAGTCAATAGACACTTTATGGTCCAGCTAACCTCTTTTATATTGCTTATTGCATGCATGTGTTTTTTGGTGGTGTGCTTAGTTTTTCTTTAAAGTGTGCTTATGTAACCTTTCCTTATGTAGCTTTAACCCCAGGACCAAGCAGGAGTGGCACTCCCAAGCTTCCTGTATCCTAATTGCAATGACAATGAAGGCTCCCCATATAACTGTCACTTACTTTATGCTATAAATGTGCAAATTTAAATTGAATAATTGTAAAAACATGTGTTTCTTCACGCAATAAGTTTGAATATGGTGTGAAATATAATCTCACAATGCAATGATCTGAAAAGTCTATATTCTAAATAATTGTTTGAAAGGGATGCTTTACAGACAATATGGAAACCTGCTATGATGTACAGTTTGGAGAGGCCAAGCTGGAGGTGGCACAGTTGAAGATGCTAAGATTTTCATTGGGAGTGACCAGGAAGGTCAGGATTAAAAATTAGCACGTCAGACTGACAGATCAGGTTAAGGGGTTTGGAGACAGTTAGAGAGGAAGAGAGAGATGGTTTGACAATGTGCAGAGGAGGGATAGTGGATATACATGCAGAGGGTTCATGTGACAGGGGATGATACTAAAGATAGGATTAAATGAAAGCAGATGATCCTCTGTGGCGACACCTAGAGGGAGCAGCTGAGAGAAGAGGAGGAAGAAGATTGTAATTAAATGAGTTCAACAACAATAGTAGTAGTATAAGAACTGTGGACTAGGTAGAAAGAGGTAAAATTGTTAGAGCTGGTTAGCATGAACTAAATTAACTCACAAAAGTCAATGCCAATAAATAAATAAATAATCTCCTCAAGGTCAGTGGCACTGCTCTTAGATCCACTCTAAGATCAGTTATACATTTAATAATATCAATTACTATGTTTGGTGCTCTCTGGCCAGGTCACTCTTGAAATATAAGTTTAAACAAAGGATGTAATAAATATAAAAACAGTGGTACTGTCCGCTTCTTACCACTGGTAAAGCTCGCCCACAGTGGTACAACTCGACGAACTTTATTCAAATCAGATTTGGTTAAAGAAAAACCAAAAAATGTCTTACTTTGCACACTCTGGATCTCTAGTGTTTTGTTTCTTTTTTTCTTTTTTCTTAAAGCATCTAAAATATGTCTTAAGTATTTCATTTCTAATTTTGTTATTAAATAAAAACTATTTAGAACCAATAAAACATCAAGTTAAAATTTAGAAGGTATGTTTTCAGCAGTCGTCATAGTCCTCTGGTCTGTCATGTATTGACAACTATTAGAGATTGGCTTCTTTCTTCTGGGAAACAAAAATAGGCAAATATTAACCTTAATAAATTAAAGTTGTGTTTTCTGTCCTAAATAACTCTGTATGTGTGTGTGCACACATGCAAGTAAGGGAGAGTATTTGTCAGCTTTTAAGAGAATTTAAAACAGCAAAGTTGTTGTTTCAGTTCTCTAAAATGTCAAATAAGTACAGATATCTATTCACTTTGGTTTTAAAGCTGCAGAGTTCATGCAGTACTCTGGCCATGTACTCAGTAAAATATTCATACCTTACATAAAAAGGAAGTCAGTACAAGTCAGTCTGGCACTCAAAAATATCATCATTAAGTAAAAATCATCAGTAAAATGATATAAAACCTAACAACACTGATCTAGCAGAATTGCCCCTATCACTGTTGTAACTGGGGAACCACGTAGTGAGTACTGAAATCTGAGACACTGCAGAATATAGTTAACTGAATAATGTAGTGGTGTAAAATTATCCAAACACAGCCACTTAGTCATATACCTTTCCCACTTCAACTGCTCTTCCACACAAATATCTGACGACCTGCTGAAGTTCAAAGCGAGAATCACAAAGAGGAAGAAAGTGATTTTGAATGTGTAATGGTTGTTGGTGTCAGGCTGGCTGCTTTATTTCAGTATTTCAGAAACTGCTGATCTGCTAGCATTTTCCCAAACAATCATGTCCATTTTTGGGGGGTTGATGAAGGATAAGCTAATAGGAAGGCAACAGTAACTCAAATAACCACCAATTACAACCAAAGAATACAGAAGAGCACTTCTGAATGCACAACACATGAAACGTTGTAGCAGATGAGCTACAGCAACAGAAGACCACACCTTGAGGCCCTTAGTGCCAACTGGGCATTGCTGCTATGTGACGCCATCATCTAAACATGGACCAGAGGGACATTCTGATCACACATTAGGTCAAATATTTGTTCTAAAGTACAATCAAGTATTTGGGGGATAGTATCCACACATTATTAGTAGTACACTTAATAAAAAAATAATAAATAAAGTTCCATTCTAGTCTGTATAAAAGGTGAGAGTTCAACTAGATGCAGAGATTTAAAGAGATAAGAATTTGATCCAAAAAAAAACCCCACCTCAAAACAAGTAAGATGATTCTTCATAAATTACTTACTTTCAGACTTATTCAAACTGAAGTGTTTTCCACAGCATAAACATTTAAGTAAATATAATAATACAAAAAGGACAAAGACAGCACAGGAATTTGAGTACTGTTTAATGCAACAACTTCTGAAAAAAAAAAGAAAAGAAAGAAAAGAAATGAAACCTTGAGACTGACTGTCTCTTGATAGAGAACCCTATATACTGCTGTACTGTAGCATTTAAGATTGTATCATGTTTGGGACTTACAGTGTCTGACTTCAGCTAAATACAAAACATTCACTCCACTTGTAAGAAATAACTTGTTGGTCTACAGTGAATAAAATACGTTACAGGTAGTGTGGAGGTAATATGGACAAAATGAAAGAAGTCCAGCTACCTTCTTTTCAAGCTCTTAAGAATAGTCTGTAGAACATAAAACAACAGAGACAATCCTCCATCAGAAAATGATAAAATAGGTGAATTATACAGTTACAGTTCAAGATAACTGACCTCTGGTGGCCGTATGAGTAAGTGCACATGTCGCGTGTGGTGTCGCCACCTTTAGTTTTAGATCAAGTCAACCCACTAAAAATACAGAAAAATTAGATTTCTAGCATGTCTTTAACATTATAAAAGTGCAGTTTTACTCACGCTAAAGCAGTAGTAGCTGTGGGGTAAACCTAACAAAGCTGTGTTGAGATTAAAGTGAGTGGACACGAACTAAAGTTTCCCAGTTGACTGTCAGGTATGTCTCTGCCTTCTGCCACCAAAACCATCCTGCTTCCTCACAGTGCAAACCCTGGTATGGCTTTCCAGGATAGCTTACACTGGAAGGATTAGTAAGAAGAAAAGCCCAAGGTGATCATGTAGTTAGAGTACTACCTGGTCTGTACAGGTCTGTGCAGTCTTCATTTTGACCATCATTTAATCTAAACACGTAATGACGAGTTGCAGTCTCTTCCCTTTATATTATGTATTTTCTGCTCCCTCCTCTCGCTCGGTGTGGGTGCTCTCATGAGCCTTCAGGCTGCTTTCTCTTGTAAAGCTCTTTGCACAGGTGAGGCAGGTGTATCTAGAGTTGTGAGCCGTAGCATTGTGTGCGCTGAGCTGCTCGGGTTGAGCAAAGCTCTCGTCACACTGTATGCACGCATGTGGGTTGTGCCCGACTTGCTTGTGTGCCCGCAGGGCTAAGACAGAAGGAAATATGAGATCGCAGTCTGCTTCGGGACAGGGAATCTGGAGCTCGGAGGAGGAGCAGCCGTCTGTTGGAGGGTCACTGTATTCTTCGTGGTTATCTGCTCCCTCTTGTTTTATCCTCTTGCTGTCACCAGTCGCTCCTTGAGCTGCATGCTTGGGTTTACGCCCGCGTTTTTTGCCTTGCAGCTTAGCGTCACAGTTTATTTTCCTGGCAAATTTCTCCTGGTGCTGCAGGAGCTCTTCCTCTGTCTGGAAACTCTGATGACATTTGCAGCACTGGAAGGTGTTCAGGTCATCGGCTTGTTCTGGGGGCTGAGGGTGCACCGCAATGCGATGGCTGCGAAGTCGTGACGGGCTGGGGAAGGAAGCACCACAGTCCCTGCAGGGACACCGCCGTTCTTTACACTCGTGACGTCTGTGTTGGTTCAGCTGCAAGATATTAAACAGTAAGAAATGGTACACTGGAA